>NC_081411.1:382616895-383315197 GCF_030272615.1 Cryptomeria japonica | reverse complement strand
TACTAGGGGAGAAAGGGGGGGTTGAGGTAAAAAACTTAACCTCAGCCAAATGAGACATAACTTCATCTGAAATGGAAGATTGAAAGGATGAGGGGGTGGGGGTAGCAGAGGGTATGAGGGGGATGCCATTTGACAAAAAACCTGGGGATGAAAGGGGTTTAGGGGAAAGGCTGAGATTCATCACCGGTGGAATTTCACCTTCTTCTAGGGGAATGACATGATTAACAATCTTAACAGGATCCACGGGGGATTTTAAGATTTCAAGGATCTTGTCTGTGTGGGGGTAGTCCTTAGGGATTTCATTCACACTGGTCATCTCCAGAGGAGTAGATGATGAGGGAGCATTTGGGTTGATGGGATCAGCCCAGATAGCCTTTTCTTTGAGCTTGGGCTCAGTAGTCACTGGGGACTTACACTCAGTGTAGGTATGGCCTTGTTTATTACACTTATGGCAAAAGAGGGTAGAATTTTCATACACAATAGCCTGGGACCATTTTCCCCACTTTGATTTTAGGGAAACAAAACTTGGGAGAGCCTTGTTAATCATAACATTGACACAAAAGCGAGCATAGACCAACCTGGATTTATTGAGAGTGATCGAGTCTGCTACAACATAGCTGCCAAACAAGTTCCCTATCTACCGAAAGATTTGCTCATCCCAGAACTCCAGCGGAAGGCCATGAAGCCTAACCCATACAGGAGCCATGTGGTTGAGTTTGGCTGAGGGGTCAAATCTCGGCTTCCATTTAGCCAGAGTTAGAAAATGATTGCCATAAGCCAAGGAACCTGACAGGACATAGATCAGATCTTCCTTAGCATTGAACTTGAATAGGAAGAGTCCCCCCGACATTACTGAGATGTCAATGCTACCTTTGATCTTCCATTGAGATTTTGCCCATCGCTTGATCATGTTGATAGGTGGTCAGAATGAAAAGAATCAACCAACGATTGCCAGGTGAAGGGAAGAGACGATTTTGTCCATGAGATTGTTTGGGAGCTTGATCTTAGTTCCTTCCTCCATTTGGGTAAATTTGGCCAAAGCTGCTTCTAAGGTCGAATTTGTGGACCCAAGGAGGGCATTCTTCTAGCTAGACTTAGGATCCTTATTTCCATTCTCCACATCCCCCTATTCGGCAGGAGTTTCTAGTCCGGGATGTGGTATATTCTTCCCTTCACCGTCTAGGCCAGAGTCAGTCAGAACCGGCATGGTGGAAGGGGTGTCAAACTTAGCGTTTTCTTCCATATGACCCACAGACCATGGGGTCCCCGTAGTCGGAACAACAACATGTGATCTGGCCATGGTATTGGGTATGGGTTCTAGTTGCAGGGAGGAAGGGACCTCCCCAGGAGGGGTGGTTATCCAGGGGGAACAAATTCAAATGTGATGAAGGTGAGAGAGTTGCAAAGCGGGAACAATTATTTGTTGTTTTTAGTGAGCCATGTTATCCTCTTCCCAAGTAGAATGTTATAAATTACTTAATTTAAAAAAAAACAATTGAAACATTATTTATATAAACAGAATGTTATAAATTACTTAATATTAAAAAAACAAAGTAATCACCCATTTCATATTTTTAATAATTTTTTGAAGGGAGGAATATTTGCTAACATCATTTTACTCACATATTTTATAGAGGAGGAGATGATAAATAAAATGGTGAGGAAAAATAAGACTATGAGTTCATATTCAATATAAAAGGAAAATAAATTTAATGAAGAATTGATGTAAAAATATATGAAAAAGAAATAAGATATGCATTTTTAAAATTTTATTTTAATTCAAATATCAAACATGTTAATTAGTTTATCAAGTTCAAGTGTTTATTGCATGAAGTTCTATATAGGTAGTGATGTGTGGAAAAAGTGATCCTAGACTAACACATGCATTAACCTAGGTCAATCCTTCCCCATGGAACATTAGAGGTGTGAATGGGCTCTACTATTGTCTTCAAGGAAGATTCAAGCTATCTTGAGTCCACACTCTCTGTTAAATTATATGTGGTGGGTATTGGTTGAGTGTCTGCAATGAGTGATGCTAAAGGTGACTAAAATGATCCTGTTTCATGCATTAAATGTAGAAAGTATTGAATAGAAAGACAAAAACAAAAAGAATATCTAAAAAATGAGATATAGAGAGGAACTTAGGGCTAAAAGAAGAAGTTGACTAGGTAGGACTCTAGTGCTAGGCACTAGTGTCTATGTACCATGCAAATAGAAACACAAATTTGCAGGGGTCTAGACACCTATCACCAAAATTTAGAGCGACAATAGGTGGACACAAGAATTGGGTGCTATATTCCTAGGGTTTTGAGAACTTCAAAGTTTGAGAATGTCTACATCAATCTAGTCTATTTGTTGATACAATTGTTATAGTCTAAATCCTTCATATTTGCACCTATACACAAAAAAGAGAGGAAAATGTTCTTTTTTATAGAGGCTTGCATTGGTCAAATCTCATGTTGGTGTTTCCATCTCCACAAAAGTAATGTTTCTAATGATAAAGAGTGTATATTCCAAAGGAGAAGAGGCTAAACAAAGAAGGGTTATCCCACAATAATGAATCCCATGTTTTGGCTAAATTAGCATAATGAAATAAGTATTTTGTACTAGATCTTCACCTTTTAACACTTATAGTAGCAAAACCATTAATAATTTGAAGATGAAGAAAATCATTGATTTGTGAGATTTTTTGTGTAGATTCTTGCAGTGTCATAAATTGTACTCCTTTAATTATGAGCCCAATTTCACACTCTTCTAGCACTCATTTTATTCCTCTAAGCGAATTGGGACCTTTTCTTGCCTTTATTTAATCCTTAATTCAATAGTATGTGTACTATCTTACTTTAATACTTCAATGCACTCGTATTTGGGCTCTTATTTTAAGTGTGACCATTACCTTATATCATTTAAAACTTATATGGGTTCTATCTCATTTTAAATTTCAATGCACTTTTCTTGCAACTTAAATATTGTCATTCCTAATATAAATTATAGATCCAATATCAAGATCCTATTATCTTGCTTCTCTTCAAATTCAAGCCTATTTTGTTAGGAGTATGGCAATTGATGCACAATGTTCAACAATTTTTTGCTTGAAATTTTGGGAGGATAAAGTGTCATTCTTGACATTCCAGATCTATCCTCAAAGTTGGGATATGACCATTTTAAGTCAGCCAAAAAATGAATTTACCTTGAGCACTCTATATAAGATATAATTTGTAATTCATTTCATCATCTCATTCTTACATTTCAAGAGCTATCATTCCGATTCAAGAGCATACTTGAGCATAAGGAGAAAAAACCTATCACAAGGTATATTTGTTGGCATTGTGTTGTCATTAATATCATCCGGTATAGGATGGCAACCTGTATGGGGGATGTATGTGCAGTACTGTCATGATGCATGTCAGATGTGATGTCTTTGATGTCACCTAGCTTAGCAGGTCACCGATAAAGGAGAGAATGTCACCTAGCATAATAGCCATTGGAGTCATCGGTACACAGGTTAGTGTTTGACTTGTGTGAAAGAAATGGATAGGAGATTGGTATGATATAACAACTGGTAAATAATGACATCTATAAGTGGGAAAGATGTTGGGCTATTGATTGTGATGAAGAGGGGGAATACTATCAAGAATCACATCAACATCGGAGGAGAAGTATGTGCTGGTCACCAGTATGCTATTGGATGTCAATCTGCAGGACTCCCACAGGATGATGAGAAGACTAACAGTGAGTGTGCACAAACTGGATGACATGTGCTTGTTTGAAGATATGTTTCTCAAATAGGGAAGCCACATTGGTGTAACACAGGATGCAGATGACAAGGATCCACACCCACCGGTAAGTGGAGCTTATCTCCTATTATGCAAGGGGTGCATCATAGTTCTTCGAGATAAGACAAAAGAGTTAAAGGCAGGTGATTGAAGGCTCACACCAGATCTACTAGTGAATCAAAAAGATTCCTCAAGTGCATGAAATCAAAGATATGCACTAAACCGATAGAGAAGGCATGATGGGTTACCAAGACAGATGAAGAGTGAGGGGTTTGTCACTTAGACAAATGGGTCTGCCGCCTTGACAAACCAGTTAAGAGAAGAACTAGTCAAATAATGAAGAAGGAAAAAGGTCGAGCAGTTGCAAACAGAGAGTGCAACCAGACTGAAGATGGAGAAAGGCATTGTTGCAGTTGTAGATAGATGAAGTTTGATGTCACCAATGTGCATGGTATCTTACCAGTTTACATGTAGAAGATACTACTGGTATAGAGGACAACTAGTAAGGTGACAAAGTGTAGATGCAGAAGGCTCCCATCTGTTGAAGATGTGCATGCGGTAGGTTGGAAAGTGTGTTGACCGGTTTAGGTGCTCCACCAAAAGAGAAGAAAGGTGCAAGGTTGATGACAGACTGGTTAGGGGATAACTGACAGGTTTTGTGAACCGGTAGATGAATCCAGTTATGTGGTTGGTTAGTGATTGTGTCCAAACCAACATAGAGGTCTAGTTGAGATGGATACCAATAGTAATGCCATGTGGATTTGAAGTGGCAAGAATGCATACACAGGCTGGTGTGGTGTGTTTGTGAAGTGTCTATCAGTGAGGAAGATGGTGGTAGGTTGAAATTTATGTCAATTGCGTGATTCATGGGATGTGTAGCAGAGTTTTGTGGTTCGAGATCAAATGAACAACAAAGATCCAGGACAAACTGATTGAGTAGATCAAAGTAGGTGAAGGAAACCGCCAAACCATTCTTGGTGATCGACCAAGAGATAAACCGACAGATTAAATGAAGATTGCTAAATATAGAAGGTGTGTTCTGGAAGGAACAACAATGGTGGTGTTGATTCATGAGTTGCAGATCATCAATCAAGGAGATTAGATCTGATGAGATCTGATTAGATTTGGCTTGCCTCGAGGTCAATGAAGAAACCCTAACAGCCTGAAGTTTGAATTGGTTTTTGGTGGGAAGACTTGTTTATAAATATGCAAGTCAAAATCGATGAAAGGTGTTGTTGTTGTATGAGAGAGTGAAGAAGTGAAGAGAATCATTTTTTATTCAAGTTCTCAATTTCGACCAGAGAAGAGACTGAGTGTGTGAGAGAATTGAGCTAAAGAGTTCAACTGGCAAGAGTGAGGCAACCGGTGGAAGGGTTTAGCAAAGGTTTAACCAGTAGGGCTAGAGCAACCGGTAAACTGTAAAAGTGCATCAGTGAAGACAACCTGTAGTGTTAGAGCCAGAATAAAGGTAGCTCAGAGTGAAACAGCTGTGTGTGAGTGTGGCAGAGAAGATTCAATAGGCATAGAATAGAGTAGGGGTAAACTGGTAAGATGAATAACTGGTAGTCAAGTGCAAAGTCTATTAGGTAAACAACTGGTAGAGGTTGAGTTGGCAAGAGAGAAGCAAAGACAGAAGGAGGCAACAATGAATGGGATAGAGTGTGATCCAACAGAGAGGAGGCTAAGTGGAAGATAAAACACACTACCGATAAAGTTGATGAGAAGGAAAATCGACAAACAAATTAATCATTAGTTGTTATAGAGCTCCTTTATAACCAAGCTATTACTTTTGTTATGATATCATGTATTGTGGTCACTAAGTTGGTGTTCAGTGTAGGGGTTGTAGCTCCTTTGGGTTGGTGCCCATAAACTATAGGGGTCGGTGCTCCTTGGGTTGGTGCCCTAAATTAGGGGTTGGTGCCCTAAACATTGTAATCAAATTTTTATCGTGAGGCTATATTGGAGCAGTAGACACTAGCAACATTTCTCACCAAGGTTTTTCCCATCTTGGTTTTTCCTCGTATATACTGGTGTCATGTGATGTGCCCTTGTGTATGCTTGCATTGTTTTGTCTTGGTTTATCTTACCAGTAGGCCTAATAGGTATTAGGATGTTAGTTAGTACACATACTTAGATGATTAAGGGTTAGGAGATTGGAAACCACTGATTCACCCCCCCTCTCAGTGGCATCTTGTGTTCAACAATATTTAACTATATTTTTATGATGAATTTTATGATGATTTATCATGTTTTTTTTTAAGAAGGGAAGAGCCCTGATCTAATACAAGTGAAACACAAAATAACCACTAGAACAAATAACCAACAACCCCTACCAACCTTTTGACATAGATAATAAAAAAATTTAAGAAATAACAAAGTATCTAGACCAACCATAACCACTAAAGTCTTCAACAAACCATCCTAACATAAAGGTGACACTTAGACTAGATATAATAGTAGTATGTATTAAAATTATCATCATAAATATTAAACCTATAGCTAAAAGTAGCCAACATGGAAAGAAAAACAAGAGAAGGAAGCCTAATCTTTAGGGTTTTTAATAAAACCCCAATTCTACTCCAGAATGTGGATGTTCTACTCCTAGTCAACATTAGGGTCACAATCCTTAATCTCTTTCCCTTTCTTCTACTTCCTATTATTATGAGGATCTGGTTACTACTGAGAGGGGGGATGAATTAGTAGTAAAACAATTCTGCAATACTTCAAAAACCTTTACCAATAACTACTCAAACAATTTGCTAAGCTGATTTAACAAACCATTCATTCAAGTGCTCATCATTATGCAAATAAAGTAATGATATCAAATGCCCAAATCAACAATACATCCACCATATGAACACAAATATTTTTCATGTGGAAACCCAAATCGAAAAAACCATGGTAGGAATTAGCACCCATAAAATATTTGCACTCTTTTGGAATGCACCCGGTTAAAGGCCTAGCTCGGTTAAGAGCTTACAATATGCTTAGTTAAGAGAAGACCCTATTAGGAGTCACTCGGTTAAGGGATTTTGCCTCATCCCTGTTAGGAGTAACCTTGTTAGTGGATTTCAAACTCAATTTAATGAGCCACCTGGTGAAGGGATTTACAATATAAGACTTGTTAGGATCTACTTGATTAAGGTGTTTCAAACTGCTGTAACTGTTAGGGAACAATAGGGAAAATGATCTGATTAAAACACTTTCTTTCTTGCTAGTACATATCCTTTTAATCACAACTCTGCTACACACATGCAAACACTTCAATCTGGCTCAACAACACCTTCTTCTCAAATCACCAACACACAATCTCTTCTCCAACTATCCCTAAATACACTTTTTAGTTAGGGTGGCTACAAACACTAATTAAATCAACAAGATATAATGAATTTACATTATAGATCATTATAGATCATTGCAGATTATTTCAGATCATTACAACAAATTTTTAGACAATTTCCTTTGTTGAATGATCACCGCACATCATGACACATCAATTTGATAAGCAATCAAACCCTTGTCACATTCTACTAAGCACTTTGTTGTTTCCTAATAAATATGATCATTGCACGTGCTCAAACACAATCTTATCATTACACATGAATTATGACACGTGATCACTAAGTTATGAACATGATAAGATCCATTTCCAAACCTTAAATCACTATCGATTAAAACTTTGTTACCAATATACATTCTTCTTCATAGAGTTCACAACAGTCAATTATAACTCACTCAATACACTAAATCTATTGATGTGGTTTGGAAAATATGTGCATCTTCTTGTCTTCAACACTCCTTTAAAACTGCAACGTCTAACTCTTCACCAATTGTTCGTACCAGTCACTTGATCATCACTCAATTCCTATTTACCTTGCTGTCAACTAGTTACACTATCAATTATGTTATACCGATACGTCTAGATGACTTAGATGGCTAAGAAAACAAGGTTGCCATTAATGACAACACAAATAAAGTCATCAAACAAGTTACAACTATATCATCATCATCTAACCAACAATCTCCATCAACTTTAGCGGCCATTTTCATCCCATCAACATATCCATATGCCAACAATCTCCCCCTTTGGAATTGATGGCAACACCAAAATAGCAATACCAAAAGTTTACCAAAAGCTCATCATGCAAAACTAGAAGACTAATTGTTATGATTGTTGTACTTGATCTTCTCCCTTCATCAATTCTTCTCTTTCTTCTCTTCATTGTTCTTCTCCTCCTTTATCACTTTTCTTCTCCTCCTTTATCACTTTTATTCTCCCCCTTTGATTTACTTCTCCCCCTTTGACAACATTTCCAAAGGTGCAAAGTGTCAAATTCACCTTCTGCTTCTAGTGTTTTCTTCAGCTCTACTACACCCCTTGAGGAGTAGCCCTTATTTCATCAATCCACAATAAAAGATCTTCAATTAGTCCACTAGATTGATGCTGCAATAACATCTTAGTTAACCTTCTGTAGGGGTATAACCCCTAGCTTTCCTCTAAGATATTCAAAGGTTTCTTTAGGAAAAGGATTAGTGAAGATTTCAGCCAACTGCTCCTTGCTTGACACATGATCCATCCTGACTTTCTTTTCCTATACTCTTTCTCTCAAAAATGATACTTCTGTTAAATATGCTTTGTTCTAGCACGCAATACAAGACTTTTTGAAATGATTATTGCACTTGTATTGTCACAATATTTGACCACCAGTTCTATCATAGTTTCCTTGAATCCTTCTAATACATGTCTCATCCATAATTCTTGAGTACAATTCATAGATGTAGCTACACACTCTGCTTCTGTTGTAGACTGAGAAACACAAATTTGTTTCTTACTAGTCCAGGATACCAGTCTTCCTCCTAGAAAGAATGCACCACTGGTTATGCTCTTCCAGTCATCTATATTACCTACCCACTCAGCATCTGTGAACACCTTCAAAGAGAAGTTTCCTTTGTATGGATACCATAATCCATAATCAATAGTTCCTCTAAGATATCTGAAAAAATTCTCTTCACTACCACCATATTGTTGGCAAATGCATACTCCAATGAGAAATTGTAGGTGATTGAAGGTTTTGTCATTGATGGCAACCTTGCAATCATATGATACCGACAAGATAGGATACCGACACCAGCAACGACAAACTCTACACTGGCACACAAAACACCGACAGTAAAAGGAAGGATACCGACACCCTAGCCAACAAGAATTTTGTTTGAAATATATTTTATAATTAATTGTAAAATCATTGAAAGCCAACATGGAAAGTTGTCATATGAATCATATATGTATTAGATCATTTTGTAATAGGAAATATGTGTGATAGGATGAAAGATAAGTAGACCTAATATGCGAATTATAGGTTAAGGGTTTATGTATGTAGCAGAGCTTAAACCGGTATTGGATCTGGCATAACAGATGCTAATCTGAAGTAGTAGAAGACATTGGATTAATATAATCCATTTTATAAGTCAGTGTGACTTCTTTTGTAATTGAGCAGTGAGCTCTAGGCACTTGGCCTTCTTGCATGTGCAGGCCCCTATTGTAAGAGTAATATTCCCTTATTGGATAGTAAGCAAATATTGTGGGTCACAAATCCCATCGAGGTTTTTCCCACACTGGGTTTCCTCATTAAAATATTATGTTATGGTGTGCTTCTCATGTGGTTGTTGTTATTCTTGTTTACTACATTATTTCTTGTTTACCAGTACATAGTTTTAATATGCTTTTCATGTTTTAAGTCAAGTAAATTTATCAACCGATTAGATATTGATTCACCCCCCCTCTCAGTATATTTGGGAATCCTAACAATTGGTATCAGAGCCCAGTCCTCTATTTCTAGAAGCCTAACAACTTGAGGAAGATCTTGTCATTAGTAGAGATGGAAAACTTGAGAGAACAATTGAAAACAACTATTTCAGACTATGATGTAGAAAAGGTGAAGAATATCAAACTTGAAGATGATCTAAAGGCTGCTCAAGATATTATTCAAGCACTTCAAGAAAATATTACCATTGCAAGAAATAAGAGAAGAGAACTTTGTGAGAAGATGCAGAATGAGAATGATGAAAAGGAAACTCTTAATGATCTGGTAAACAAGCTAAGACAAGAGATTAGTACAACATAGAATGAGATGCATGATATGACTATGAGATTTTGTAAAGAAATTGAAGATAGAAAGAAGAATGAAGAAGATTTGGTTAGAAGACTAAATGATGCTGGAAATGAAAACACAAGACTTAGTCATGGAAATGATATGTTGAAGACAAATCTAATGCACACACAAAATGACAGAACTGAACTCATAAGACAAAAAGGAATCTTGGAAAGTGAACTAACTGCTGCAAATCATCACAAGGAAAAATTCAAGAAAAGTTTAGAAGAACTTGGTGACATGCTGAAGAATCAGAAAGCTAATGGTGATACAAATGGCCTTGGCTTTGAAGTTGGTGAAAGCTCTGGTACTGCAAACAAACATGATCATAGAAAACCAGTAAGACAACCTACTACTTACAAGTTTAATGGGAAATGCTTTAACTATAACAAGTATGGTCATAGAGAAAATCAGTGTAGATCTAGAAATTATCAGAACACTAATACACCCACCAGTCAATGTTCTAAATGCAACAAAGTTGGACATAATTCAGAAAATTGCAGAATGAATGTGAGATATTATGTTTGTGGAAGATTTGGGCACTTATCTAATCAATGCAGAATACATACCGACATTGGATATGGGAAAGATATTCAGAAGAACAATGTGACTTGTTATGCCTGCAACAAGATTGGACATATTGCTAAATTTTATAGAAGGAATCACTGACAAATAACAAAGGTCCTAGTTTGAAAGGTAAAGAAAAAGTTGAAGAGGTAAAGCAAGAATTCTCAAAACAATGGATCAGAAAGTCAGATCAGAATGTTGATGTTTTTACTCTTCCACCGGCAGGAGACTCTTCATCTAAGTGAAGAAAATTCTTTTGGGGGTTTAGCAACAAAATGAAAAACATGCTATTATTCCCTAAGTTGGTGGTGAGAAGTTGAAATTACTTCTATACCGATAGATGACTTAAGTTGTGACTTAACCAACAAGCATTAAATGTGGTAGTTGGCAAAAATAACATTTTAAAGCAAGTGTTTTGGCTCCTTTTTCATTCACCAAGCATTCAAATCTTCAAGAGCGTGAAAATTCCTGAGTGAAGGTACTCCAAGCAAAGAAGTGAAGCAATCCATCAAAGCATTCATCCTTAAGGCATATTGAGGTATTTATAGCTATGGCATATTCATCCACTCCTGAATTTATTGCAAACCCTACTGTTGTTGAAGTTGTTAAGCGACCTAGACTTGTTTTGCAGCTAGTTCCCAAAATTGCTAAGAAAGATGATAGCATAGGTGCATTCTCTCAAATACCTAAAGGAGTAGTATATGCTGAAGATCCTAGAATGCATATACACTGTCATATTGATGAACTAGGTGATGATGCAATTAAAAATATGTATGAGACTGTAATTTGTGATGAATCCAGAAATGTCAAACTTGAACATAAGATAGTAGAAACCCTAGGTTTCACTGAAATACTTAGTATCCTGGATTTCCCTGAGGATATCATAAGGATTGTGTTAAGAAGAGTACATGGTGAATTCTTCTGGTTAGAATCTATTCATAAAATCATAAAAGAAGCAGTAAAAGCTATAACAGGGTTACCCTCCATCGGCAACAGATTTGACAAAACTAAGAAGGTCTCAAATGACTTTGTGACAAACCTAACCGGTGCAACATTTGATAAGAGATATCTAAGGGTAAATGGTGTGAAGGATATAAATATCAGATTTATCAGTATGATCTTAGGTTATAAGGCTAAACATGCAAATAGGTTAAACTCAATTTCTAGCCTATGTATTAAGAGTGCCTATGATATGGTAAATGATAATGCAATAATAGACATATGTGAATGGCTCAAAGATGAGTTGATAGACAATTTGGGTAAAATCAAAAGAGACAAAAAGGGGACATTCAGATTTGGAAACTTACTTGTTTGTCTGATGCTATACATAACCAAACAAGTACCCGATATTGGTGCTAGAGATTTTGGATTTGATATACTGGTAGGAAAACAACTATCAGAACTATTAAACAATATGGGAGAGAATAGGGAGAAAAACATAAATGAGCATTTTCAAGCATTTAAGGCTCAAATGAAGAACAAAGTAAGACTATCACAAGCTATTGTGGATAAGTATCAAAAGGAAATCTATTTTGTGATCAAGAAAGATGAAATTTGGATGGAGGCAGTTATCCCTAGAACCATATGGGTAACTGAAATGGGCTATGAGACAGATGTTAACATCATAGAATCTTATGCAAAAGCCCTCCTTGAAGCTCCTAAGGAACCGAAAGAGAAAGTATTTGGTAGTGCAGAAACAATTGAGAGTACTATACAATCAAGGAAAAGAGTTAAGAAGGTAGAAGCAACTATTAGAAAAGGAACCTGGTAGGCCAAGGAAATCAAGGAAGATGTGCTAAAACAAATTGGTATAACTGAAAGTGAGTTGGAAGCACTTCAACTGGAAACTCACCTTTCACCGATTGGATCTTCTTCAGAAAGTGACATACCTGTTGTATTCAAGAGAGTTGAGAGGAAAAGAAAACCTTCACCAACACCTTCTCCTACACCAAAAAGGACAAGGCAGAAGCAATAGGCAGTAAGGCCTCCAGCAAAGAAGATTACTCCTAAGAAGAAAGTGAAACAAACTATTACCCCCATTGAAAAACTTCTTAGTGAAATTACAGAGGATGGTAAGCTAAAGAACATCAATAAAATGTACAATACACTATCAATTGATGATAAGGAAAGTATAGAGAATAGTGTAATTCTACACTTAGATATATACAAGAAATATTTAATCCAAATTGTTGATGAAATTCCAAATGACTTGTATAGGAGATTAGAAGCTAGAAGATTATCTATTGTTGAACTAGATAAAAAAATTATAATTGAAAAACTACTAGTAGTGCATCCAGTTAAATCACCTGATGAAATAGACAAATTAATCAGTGAGGCTAACTAGGCAGTATTCTCTATTGCTCACCGACGTGTAGCATTAATGACTGGTAGAGTAAATGAAGTATCTGAGGAAACAGCTAATGGATGGGATATTTTCTTTGTGGAGAAAGAAAAAGAGGAAGAATTACTCAGACCTAAAACTATTAGAGTATATCAAAAGGACAGAGACAAGGGTAAAGGCAAGGTAGGTGGACCACCAAGTTTAAAAATAATTGACAATATGCCCCCACCTCCTTCAGATACTCCATTGGTAGACACTACTGCAAATCAATAGGCCACTGAGAGTATGGAGACTCTGGTAGAAGATACAAACCCTGAATCAGAAATTCTATATACTATAAATGAAGATACTCAGGAAGTTAATGTCATGGTTGACAAAGAGACCATTGAGGATAAGGGGAAAGATGTGACCACTAAGTCACCAGCTGTAGAGGTTGAGTTAAACACAGAAAAACCTTCACAAGAAGAGAAACTGACAGAGGATACCACTGAGAAACCAGTAGATATAACAGACAAACCATTTGAAGAATCGGCTAAGGAAAGTTTAGAGGCACAAACTGAGGAATTGACAACTGAAAGCTCGGAGAAACCATTTGAGACACATTTGGAGAAACCCAAACTGGTATAGGTTGAAGCATAGGTATAGACAGAGACAGTGCTACCCGGCCAAGCTGAAAAGCCTAAAACTTTGCTTGTGGAAATGCAAACACAGACAGACCTACCAGAGGTTGAACCAAGTAAGGAAATAACTACAACTGGTAGCATGGATATTGTAAAAACTGTTGGACAAACATCTGGTACAGCTATGACAGAATTGAGACCTACTAATGTAACAGAGGTCTTATTAGATTCAATAAAGAAGATCATGAAATGCAATGCACAAGCCTATAAGGCTATTGATGATACTATACCAATTCTTAAATTGATAGCACCAAAGTGCAGTGTTGAGAATAAAGATTCTTTAGGTCAATTAGACACATTGTCTAAGTTTATCACTGACAACCTAGTAACTGTTGATCAAATAAATGAGGATACATTTAAGGAGAGGATGATAAAGGAAAAAGAGAAATTCTTTGAGGATATTGTAAATAAGAACAATGAGAAAATGGATACTCGATTACCAGAACTTGGAGAAATAATTCTTGACTTCAAGAAACTGTACAGGGATACTTGGAAAATAAATGTCTTAACAGAGGATCTTGACAAGGAGATCAACAAAGCTCAAGAGAAGTTAAATAATATTGCTGACAATTTGATTGGAACATCAGATTCATTTTTGGAATTAGAAAAGAAAATTGCAGAGCAGGAAGAGAAAATCAAGAAATTAGAGAAAGACAAACAAGGAATAAAGGATAAGGCAAAGAACTTAAAATGTAGACTTAGTCCAAGACTAGAGTATCTTATTTCCTTGAGAAAAGAAATATCTGAGGCTCTAGTTCCTGGATTGAAGACACCGGAAGAGAAAATGTACATACTCACCGGTACAGTGCAGAGAACACAAGAGGCAATAAAAGACTGCAAAACATTCAACAATGGCATAAACTTAATTTTGATAGATATCTTTCAGATTGTAACCCACCGATTACAAGAATCCAGACAGGACTCCACTGACAACGAATGACAACCTTTGTCATTGATGTCAAAGGGGGAGTAGTGGGATGAGAAAAATGGTCAGAAGGAAGGGACTTCATCTACTCAGGGGGAGCATACAGTTTTGGTAAGACAATTTTGGCAGACTATTTTTGGATATCATTTCAGACACTTTTGTTTTTTCTCATGAGTGTTGCCATTAATGCCAAAGGGGGAGATTGTTGCCAAATGCACACTCCAATGAGAAATTGTAGGTGATTGAAGGTTTTGTCATTTATGGCAACCTTACAATCATATGATACTGGGAAGATAGGATATCGACACTGACAATGACAAACTCTACACCAGCACACAAAACATCGACAGTGAAAGGAAGGATATCGACACCCTGGCTAACAGGAATTTTGTTTGAAATGTATTTTATAATTAATTGTAAAATCATTGTAAGCCGACATGGAAAGTTGTAATATGACTCATATATGTATGAGATCATTTTGTAATAGGAAATATGTGTGATAGGATGCGAGATAAGCAGACCTAATATGCAAATTATAGGTTAAGGGTTTATGTATGTAGCAGAGCTTAAACCAGTATTGGATCTGGCATAACAGATGCTAATCTGAGGCAGTACAAGACATTGGATTAATATAATCTATTTTGTAAGTCAGTGTGACTTCTTTTGTAATTGAGCAGTGAGCTCTAGGCACTTGGCCTTCCTGCATGTGCAGGCCCCTATTGTAAGAGTAATATTCCCAGATTGGCCAGTAAGCGAATATTGTGGGTCACAAATCCCACCGAGGTTTTTCCCACACTGGGTTTCCTCATTAAAATACTGTGTTATGGTGTGCTTCTCATGTGGTTGTTGTTATTCTTGTTTACTGCATTATTTCTTATTTACTGGTACACAGTTTTAATATGCTTTTCATGTTTTAAGTCAAGTAAATTTATTAACCGGTTAGCTACTGATTCACCCCCCTATCAGTGCATTTGGGAATCCTAACACATATGAGTCTCTTTAGGACTTTTTTGAAATCTAGGCACTATACCAACTACATGAGAAATGTCTAGTCTTCTATGAACAACATAGTGTAGTTTCCCAATCATTGATCTATACTCTGTTTTATCCATTGGATCTAAATCATCTTCTTTGGATAATTTGCAACCAGTAACCATAGGGGTTCCAACTGATTTAGAGTCTTCCATTCCAAAGGTTTTCAATACCTCCACATATTTGGACTGGCTGATAAAGATTCCTCCTTTCATCTATTGGACCTGGAAACCAATAAAAATTTTGATTTCTCCTATCAAATACATTTCAAATTCCTTTTTTATTTCTTCTACAAAAGTTAAACTCATGCCATCATCTACTCCAAATATGATATCATCTACAAACACTTCTGCAATCAATAACTTGTCTCCCTCTATCTTCAAGTAAATGTTGTTGTCCTCACTAGTTCTTTGAAATCCAATATTTATCAAGTGTGAATGGAGTCCTCGTACCATGCTCTTGGAGCTTACTTTAACCCATATAAAGCTTTAGGAAGTTTGCACACCATGTCCTTGTTTTCAGTAAATGCAAACCCATCCGGTTGTTTAATGAAAACCTCTTCTTCTAGAATTCCATTAAAAAATGAAGACTTAACATCCATTTGGTAAACCTTGAATCCTTTGAATACTGCAAATGCAAGTAGAATTATTACTCCTTCAAGTCTAGCAACTGGTGCAAAGGTTTCTCCATAATCCTCACCTTCTTCTTGTGCATATCCTTTCCAAACTAGTCTAGCCTTGTTCCTAATCACTTCACCATCTTCATTTAATTTGTTCCTGAACACCCACTTAGTACCAATCACATTTTTATCAGCTGGTCTAGGGACAAGTGACCAAGTGTTGTTCTTCTCAATTTGATCAAGCTCGTCCTTCATTGCCTTTATCCAATCATCATCCTGGAGAGATTCCCTCACCGTCTAAGGTTTAACTGTGGAAATCAGACAAGCACTTTCTTTGATCTTTCTTCTTGTTTGTACTCTAGCATTCCTATCTCCAATTATCTAATCAGATGAGTGATTCAACTTTACATATCTAGGTATAACCAGTTCCGGTATAGAAGTCTATTCTTGTTCTTGTTCTTGTTCTCCATCTTCATATGGTAGAAAGTATCCTCCACACTATTATGCTCAACATCATTTTGAACTTCTGGTTCAATAATCACTAGCTTCTATTCATCTACTACATCAAACTTCTTCGCAACTAGGGTTTCTGGTTTGAACACTCTTCCACCGATTCACTTTTCCACAAATCTTCACAATCCTCTATCAACTTCGCCAAAGTAGCAATCAAAAGCTCTTCTATATTTTTGTGTGCTCTCCAGATGTTCTCTCAAAAATGATAAGTGAGAAATGAGACAGTAAAACAAATTTTTATTTTCCTTTTGCTAAACCGGTTGAACATACCCTAATCACCATTCAACTCTAGAACTTGCTACTGGTTCACATATCTCATCCAATTTATCGGTTTGAGATGCAACCGATTCAAAATCACTTCATAACATCATATTGCATCAAAATATGCAGATTTGACTTACTGCACACCATTTAGGGGGTCTGAAAATGGATCTGACAATATGTTCCCCCTAAGCTTCATACATAGCTTAGTTTTCCCATGAGGGATTCTCCACACCAGGTGAAGAATTGGAGTCCTCCGATGGTTTCTCCTCACTTTTCTTCTTCCATATCTTATTCATCTCACTTTTGGTTTCTTCCACATCTACCTTCTTCTTTCGTTTCTAGTCAACAAACTTATTAACCAGTTGGTTCATTCTAGCTCTATAAAATCTTACAATGTGTCCCAGTTTGTGATAGTGGAAACATGCCATTCCAGATGCTCTCCAGGGTCCAACATTGCCTCTACCAGTTCTTCTTTGGCAATTCATAGCTACATGACCAAAGTTGTGATAGATTGAACATGCCACATTCCATCTATTCTCCATATCATATGGACTAGACCGGTTCACATAAGGTCTCTGCCAAGTAGCTCGTTCCTCTAGTCATTGTAAGATCTCTATGGTGCAGGAGCACCTACCTATGAAGGAATGAGCCAAAGAAAAAATGTTTCTCTATCATTCTAAGATGAATGTAATAAGACCCTATGGTCCTTTTTGTATTTCACTATCCTAGGAGTGTGACAAGTTTGTCCATGTATGGGTCATATTGTCACCTAGGGTCTTGTAGAGCAAATTGAGTCAATAAGGGTCACAATGGTCTAAATTGAGGGATCAAGTGGCCAAAGGTTTATTTGAGTCATTTTTTTGATGTTTTAGAATCAAATGTAATCATTTTGGGGGACTATGATAGTCAGGAGTCTAAGTTGGTTGAATAATGCAAAAAATGTCATATTATCAATTTGTTGTCATGACAATTTTGTACCTTTTGTAAGTTGTGATTCTCCAACGGTCTATTCAATTTGAAAAACGGATGGAGGAGGTTGTGTTTGTTTGGGGTTACACCTTTAAGGACCCCAAACACCAAAAGATGTAAGTTGGGTTGATTTTGGTTGATTTGGAAAGGAAATTGAAGCATCAAGAACTATTGGAATCTTAGGAAACCGTCTAATTTCTGTTGATTGCATACTACAGGTGGATTGGAAAGAATGCTCATGGCATAGATCCTAAAACTAGATTGTTTTACCTTTTTTTTTTTTTTTCATTTGGTGTGAATTCTTGAAGTGATCAATGCCCCATTCTACAAGCAAATCTCTATCGGGTAGTCTAAAACCCTCAAACCCCTAGGGTTTGATTGCAATAATGGGTTTTGTCCTATCAATCCTTAACTAAACACTCTGCCATTATAGGAGATGATAGGATATTGTATCATATGTCAATTCCTAAAGCCATTAAGAGGAAACAACATGGCAAAGAGGATGGAGAACTAACCCAAGGTCTAGCATCTCTTTGTGACAGACCGGTTTGATGAATGCACTATGTGATAATTGAGTGGTAGAGAACTGAAAAGGGGTTTGAATGTGGTAGAAGAGTACTTTGGATATTTACATCACATTTGATGGTCAGTGATGGTCACCAATCAGGAGAACCAAACTAGTTTGTGGAAGGCATTCATTCAAATAGGCCTAATAGCCCTATTAGGTCTGTTAGTGCAGTATAGGTTGGGATATCTGCAAGCTGGTTTGGTAAGGAAAAGTGAGAAATTGTTGATAACTCCCAAAAGGGTGTCTGAAAATATAATTTGTTCACCTAGATCCTTAGGGTGTTAAAAGTTATCACCCCATTCCTTCAAACAGAGGCCTAATTGCAATTGGTTCTGTTGTGGGCAATGTTAGGATAAATGATGAACAACTGAGATGGAGGGGGGGGGGGTGAATCAATTGTTAAAAGATTATATTAATTAATCCACTTAATAACCTTTAACCAAATTAAGTACTGATAAAGCAGAAATAGATGTCGGTAGGAACAGATACCGGTAAACAATATAGCTTAACAATTAAACAGATAATCAATGAAAGAAACCAAACCACATAACACCATGATTTGTACATGGAAAACCCAAAAAGGTAAAAACCACGGTGGGAAGCCTACCCACAGTCAGATGATACTTCTGCAGAAAGTATGTGATACAATGAGGGGCCTGCACATGCAGGAAGGAATATTACCTAGAGCGCACTGCTCATTACAAAAGAGTCTCACTGACTACAGAGAGGTTATAACCACCTCAAGATAAATGGACAACAATCTAGAGTAATGAACTGCTAGAGATAGCATCTGCCATGCCTAATTATAGTCTTGGTTAAGATGAACACCGGAGGCCTTTGACCTCTTCCTTATTCCCAATTCGATCATCTATGCTTGACCAAATATCCTTCACATATAATATTGCATTTCAAGACCATGACACTTATTCCCCATGATCTACAATGAAATATTACATCATTTTATACCAACCCTAAGGCCTAAACCAATTAGGTTGGCCACCTAAAAGATATTACAATAAGATCATTACATACTGGTGCAGCAGCACCTAAGAGATCAACAAACCAAATGAAGCCAATGAAGATCATGAAGACATTAGGAGATGAGAGGATGATGAACAAGATCAATTATTCCATATTAAAGCCTATTATGGCTTTTGGCAATTCAAAATGTATCAAGTTGGATAAAATTGTCAAAGTTACAAATTTGTCCTAAAGGACCCAAAATTTGAATGTAATAGGGTTAGATGAGTTTTGATGTTTTGAATAAATGTAATAAGGCCTAAAAGGTCCAAAAATGTCAATTAGGAGTGTCAAGTTATTGCTAAGATGAATCATGTAATATTTGAAATTCAAAATGCAATGGCTTGTTAGTAAAATGGTGGGAATTAGTTTTTAGGGAGTTTTAACCCAAACTAATCCTCAAAACCAATTGGAAATGGTTGGGGAAGTTATTAGAAGGCTATATAAACCTTTTTCAATGCCTTGTACGGACATGGGAACCTGTGTACAGACGGGAGCAGCAAAAAGGCAATAAAATTCATATTTTCAAGCAATTTTAAGGAGTTTTTGGTATCATTTTGTTCATTCTTTGATTGAAAATGTCATTGTGATTCATTGAAGGAAATATTTACATATTATTTGCCTTTATTGAATGCTTGGTTGAGGGTCTTGTATCAAACTCCATTAATTTGCTGACTGCCCTAACAATTTGTGAGGTTTTCTTTCAAGTTTTGATAGGATTAACATGAAAATCATCATTACATGAGTGTTTCAGGCCTAATACTCATGGAATGATCTGTTTCTAACATGTATCAATAGTTTTGACATGAATACCTATAGAAAATGAATGACTTGTAGGTGATCACCATGAGAAGTTGCAAGATTTTATGAGGAAGTTGGTGGCTAAGGAGTAGCAGCAGGAGATCCATCCATTGGAGGTGGTATTTTTATGATTGCTATAGTTTTATTATGCCAATGAAAAGGTGAATCAATCATCAATTGGTCAGAGAAGTGATTGGAGTGTGGATTTTGGTAAAATCTCACTTTTTGAGGCTTGATTGGTGCTATGTTGGGGTTTGAGTATAAGGGAGAGTTTTAGATTGAAAGTAATTGCATATTTTGGAGTTTTGAACCATTTTATAGGACTGTTGAAAGTTTGGGAGTCAGGGAGAACAGATAAAGTATACTTCCTTTGTAAAAGTTGCATTTTTGGGGTCTAAAACAGAGGTACAGTCAAAAGGCAGCATATATACTCCAAAGTAACCTATAATAAGTTTCTAATATATTAAAATAGAGCCCAATGGGTATCTTAAAAACTAATTTACTTGTCTGATGTTTTGGAAAAAGTTGGAGTTATTATCAAAAAAATCTCCAAAATAGGGCTAGTGGAGGGGCAACTAGGCCTAGAAGCCTAAACTTGAGTTTTGTTGTTAAAAAACACATTTGAATCATAAAACTAGTTGAATCATTTTATTTCTAGAATAACCAAACACCTTGATCCATTGGAGTTAGTGGGGTCAGTGTTTGATAGGTTTTGACACCTTTTAGCCTCTTGTGTGCTTGTAAGCATAGTGGGGATTGAAGTCTTCAAACCTTGTATTTTCCATATAACTATAAAAGTTTGAATCCTTATGAAACCCCCACCACCTTCTGCATCAAGTGGTATCAGAGCCTCAGAGGATTCGTTTGGGAAAGGTTGACAAAGAAGTTTTGGGATCCTTGATAACTTGAAACCTTAGTAAGCCCTTGGAGTGAATTATCCTTTGAGGGAGCCCTAAGTAGATTCTTGTATCAAAGAGACCAAGAGGAGGGATGTATGAGGGAGAAGAAGATTTCCCTTCAAAGGTAACCAATGCAAAACTTGCTAAGATGGTGAGAGAGCAAATGGCAGAAAATAAGAAGATAAAAGAAGCCCTAGAGAAAGAAAGGAGGGAGAAACAAATCATGATGGAGAGAATACTTGCATTAGAAAGGAGGTATGAGAATAGAAATGAGAATGAGGATGATGAAGATATTCCACAATGGGAAGAACCAATTGATCCTGAGGTTAAGAGAACTGCTGAGATTGTGAAAGCAATAAAGAGAGGAGATTCATGAGAAAGAGTAGATGTACCAGTGTATGGAGGAAAGATGGATGATGAGGAGTTGATAGATTGGTTTGGTGCAATGGAGAATTTCTTTGAGTGTGAAGATACTGAAGAGGGACAAAAGGTGAAAGTGGAAAAGTCCAGGTTGAAAGGACATGCTTTGTTATGGTGGGAGAATGTTCAGGCAGAGAGATGGAAGAATGGGAAGCCCAAGATCACAACTTGGTACACCATGATGGAGAAGATGAAGGAAATTTTTTTACCAAATGACTATAGGGTGCAGTTGTATAAAAGGTTGCAGGGTTTGAAGCAAAAGGACTTGGATGTGCAGCAATATACTGAGGAGTTCCATAAGTTGGATATAAGAGTGGGACATGAGGAAGATGTTGAGGAGAAGATTGCAAGGTATATGGGGGGACTCAGATTCAATATTCAAGATGAACTTAGTCTTGCTACCCCTAGGTCAGTTGAAGAATGCTATAAGTTGGCCATGAAGGCTGAGGAAAAGATTAAAAGGAGACATGAGAGGCAAGGAAGCACAAGAGGAGGATCATCTATGAGAGGAAGAGGTGGAAAAACAAATTTTGAGGTTCAGAGCAACCATGACAAAAACAAAGATTGAATGTTTACACAAGAGACCAGAGGAGGCTATAAAGGTGGAAGATTTGGAGGACAAGGAAGAGGTAGTGGAGTTTTCACAGGGAGATGCTTTCAATGTAATGAAGTGGGTCACCAATCCTATAGGTGTCCTAAGTTGATGGAAGACAAAGGCAAGGATAGAAGGATAAATTTGGTACAAGAAGAACCAAAGCAAGAGGAACCTCCACACTACTTTACATTACCAGAAGAAGGAGAATGTTTGTTTATGAGGGGACAACCATTACAACAAGTTGGCATTTTCAGAACCAATTGCTTGATCCAAGGCAAGGTATGCAAGGTAATAGTTGATTCAGGAGCTCGTCATAATTTGGTTTCATATGAAGTTGTTCATAAGTTGCATTTACAAATTTTTCCACATCCTAATCCATACTATGCAACATGGGTAAGTGAAAATCAGAGTATGCTTGTTAAGGATCAGGTTTTGATTAAGTTTTCCATTGGAGGATACCATGATAGCATTTTGTGTGATGTTATGAATATGAGTTGTTCTCATTTGATTTTGGGTAGAACATGGCAGCATTCTAGGAGGGTTATACAAGATGGATTTACAAATACTTACTTAGTTCATCAAGGAAGTAAGAAATACAAATTGTGTCCATTGATTAAGGGACAAGGGGAATCAATTGTAATGTGTTTTGGGGATGAATTTCAGTATGATACTGGTTGGTTTAGAGATGAAAAAATGCAGGGCAGCAAGGGGCAGATTTGTCCAAAAAATCAGAATGTTATGGGCTTATCTAGTGTGCAAATTGGGAGTATTGAATGTCCTATTGAAAGGGGTATTAGGGGTGCTGATGATTTTAGGTTTGGTAGGCAGAAGAATGAAGTTTTTGGCAGGGTACAAGAACACACAACAAAAGTGCAGCAGACAGTTTCACAACTACATAATGTTGGATTTGGTACTAATAATTTCTATGATGTAAGTACAGGTGCAGGACAACAAAAGTACATGATTGAAGGATCTGATTTTTATGTTTCCACTCCACATATGATGTCACATTTGCAGGTTGAAGGTGATTTTTCCATGGCAAACTCTTGGGGCAAGAGTTTTCTTGTTGGTGGGGAGTATGGTGCAGCAGCACCTAAGAGATCAACAAACCAAATGAAGCCAATGAAGATCATGAAGACATTAGGAGATGAGAGGATGATGAACAAGATCAATTATTCCATATTAAAGCCTATTATGGCTTTTGGCAATTCAAAATGTATCAAGTTGGATAAAATTGTCAAAGTTACAAATTTGTCCTAAAGGACCCAAAATTTGAATGTAATAGGGTTAGATGAGTTTTGATGTTTTGAATAAATGTAATAAGGCCTAAAAGGTCCAAAAATGTCAATTAGGAGTGTCAAGTTATTGCTAAGATGAATCATGTAATATTTGAAATTCAAAATGCAATGGCTTGTTAGTAAAATGGTGGGAATTAGTTTTTAGGGAGTTTTAACCCAAACTAATCCTCAAAACCAATTGGAAATGGTTGGGGAAGTTATTAGAAGGCTATATAAACCTTTTTCAATGCCTTGTACGGACATGGGAACCTGTGTACAGACGGGAGCAGCAAAAAGGCAATAAAATTCATATTTTCAAGCAATTTTAAGGAGTTTTTGGTATCATTTTGTTCATTCTTTGATTGAAAATGTCATTGTGATTCATTGAAGGACATATTTACATATTATTTGCCTTTATTGAATGCTTGGTTGAGGGTCTTGTATCAAACTCCATTAATTTGCTGACTGCCCTAACAATTTGTGAGGTTTTCTTTCAAGTTTTGATAGGATTAACATGAAAATCATCATTCCATGAGTGTTTCAGGCCTACTCATGGAATGATCTATTTCTAACATGTATCAATAGTTTTGACATGAATACCTGCAGAAAATGAATGATTTGTAGGTGATCACCACGAGAAGTTGCAAGATTTTATGAGGAAGTTGGTGGCTAAGGAGTAGCAGCAGGAGATCCATCCATTGGAGGTGGTATTTTTATGATTGTTGTAGTTTTATTATTCCAATGAAAAGGTGAATCAATCATCAATTGGTCAGAGAAGTGATTGGAGTGTGGATTTTGGTAAAATCTCACTTTTTGAGGCTTGATTGGTGCTACGTTGGGGTTTGAGTATAAGGGAGAGTTTTAGATTGAAAGTAATTGAATATTTTGGAGTTTTGAACCATTTTATAGGACTTTTGAAAGTTTGGGAGTCAGGGAGAACAAATAAAGTATACTTCCTTTGTAAAAGTTGCATTTTTGGGGTCTAAAACAGAGGTACAGTCAAAAGGCAGCATATATACTCCAAAGTAACCTATACTAAGTTTCTAATATGTTAAACTAGATCCCAATGGGTATCTGAAAAACTAATTTACTTGTCTGATGTTTTGGAAAAAGTTGGAGTTATGATCCAAAGAACCTCCAAAATAGGGCTAGTGGAGGGGCAACTAGGCCTAGAAGCCTAAACTTGAGTTTTGTTGTTAAAAAACACATTTGAATCATAAAACCAGTTGAATCCTTTTATTTCTAGAATAACCAAACACCTTGATCCATTGGAGTTAGTGGGGTCAGTGTTTGATAGGTTTTGACACCTTTTAGCCTCTTGTGTGCTTGTAAGCATAGTGGGGATTGAAGTCTTCAAACCTTGTATTTTCCATATAACTATAAAAGTTTGAATCCTTGTGAAACCCCCACTACCTTCTGCATCACATACATTCATTTTACAATGATATGCCATGTCGGCTTAAGACCAAAACAATAATAACCAATCCATAGAACATCCTGAAATATCCCAGTAATGTGTAGAGTACATGTTAACATGATACCGGTCCATAACATAGATAGGCACCAGACCTATTCTAGATCCACCATGCCAAATTGATATGTCCACCTGGTTGAAGCATCATCAGAGAACATCTTTATCATCCTGAAAGCCGCACCAACACTACTTATGCATCTTGTCAAGATTCCTCAGTGAAAGCTCTATCAGTAAAACCTTAAACCAATGCCAGTATGGGTTTACAAGAGTGTATGATAGCATCTGATTACCTAGTCAATACCAAATGACCAAAACATGCTCCAGGAACATATAACACATAAAATCAAACATACTCTATTAATCCAAACATGCCGGTAACACTAGATCTTCTACCGGTAACCAAAACCTGTCTATCGGTAACCAACCATAACAGAAAATGTTGACATCAATGAGAAAACATCAATGCAACACATAATCAATTCATCCATAATGGCAACTATCTCCCCCTTTGGCATTGATGGCAACACTAGATGCGAAAAACACCTAAGTATAGGGAAATGCCAAACAAGTCTCTCCCAATGGAAGACAACCAACAAACTCATGAATATCAATAACTCTCCCCCTGTGAATGATATCTCTGTAAACTTCTGAATTTATTTTTCACATCACTATCTCTCCCCCTTTGAAATCAATGCCAGAGATCTGACAAAAATATCAAAGCAATAATATAACTCCCTAAATCTCAAAGCTGACTACTCCCCTTGAGTAGTAGCACCACTATCAATGCCAAAATGAATAGTATCTCTAATAATGCATGAGGCTTTGATGCTAAACTACATCAATCAAGTCTCTGTCAGAGGGGTAGAAATCCCCAACCTGTCTCTCAAATACTCAAATAATTCCTTAGATAGAGGTTTAGTGAATATATCTGCAATCTTCTCTTTAGTGTTCACATAAACCAATTTGACTTCCTTTCCTTCTACCTTGTCCTTCAAAAAGTTATACCTTATTGATATATGTTTAGTCTTAGAGTAAAATATCGGATACTTAGACATGTCAATAGCTGTAGAGTTATCACAGTAGATAACTACCGGTTCACTAAAATTTACCTTGATATCCTTCGACATTTGCTTTATCCACAAGACTTGAGTGCAATTAGTTGTTGCTGCAACATACCCAGCTTCTGCAGTAGATAAATAAATGCATGACTATTTTTTGCTAATCCATGAAACTAGTTTCTTTCCAACAAAGAAAGCTCCACCATAAGTGCTCTTCCTTTTATCAGTATCTCCTGCCCAATCTGAATCAGTATATGCACATAAAGTGAAATCATCATTTATAGAATACCATAAGCCATATTCTGTTGTTCCTTGCAAATACCGGAATATCCTCTTTACTGCACATTCATGATTTCTTTTAGGATTGCTTTGATATCTTTAAAAAATACTTACTGCATTCATAATATCCAGTCTAGTCTAAGTTAGATATAACAAGCCACCAATCATAGACTTATACCTTGTCATATTTACCGGTGTAGAAGTATCGTTGATAAAAAATTTCTCACTTGTCACCATAGGAGTACTTACCGCTTTGGAATTATCCATACCAAACTTCTTCAACAATTCTCTTAGATACTTAGTTTGATAGATAAAAATGCCTTTGTCAGTTTGAGTAATCTGCAAACCTAAGAAAAATCTCATCTCACCAATCATGGACATTTCAAATTTATTTTTCATATTATTAGAAAATTCCATGCACAATTTATCTTCTCCTCAAAAAATGATATCATCAACAAATAATTCAATAATCAGAATATCATCATCAGTGATCTTATAATATAAATTATTATTAGCACTTCCTTTAGTAAAACCAAGCTTCAAAAGATATTTATCCAACCTTGCATACCAAGCTCTAGGAGCTTGTTTCAATCCATATAAAGCTTTCTTCAATCTGCAGACCATATCTTTATCATCTGTCAGTGAGAATCCATTAGGTTGTTCAATGTATACTTCTTCAAGTTCACCATTCAAAAATGCACATTTAACATCTATTTGATAAACCTTATAATTCTTATAAGCTGCATAGGCAATAAATAGTCTAACAGCTTCAATTCTCGCTACATGTACAAATGTCTCACCATAATCAATTCCTTCCATTTGAGAATATCCTTTACAAACCAATCTAGCCTTGTTTCTTACAAATTGACCATACTCATTCAATTTATTCCTAAAAACTCATTTAGTTCCAATAACATTCTTATTTTTAGGTCAGGGAACTAAAGTCCAAGTCTCATTTTTCTCTCTCTGATCTAATTCATCTTCCATAGCCTTTAACCAGTGTTTATCCTTACAAGATTCAATAACAAATGCTGGTTCAATTTAAGAAATAAGACATACCTCTTCATTTTCCAGTCTTCTTCTTGTCATAACTCCCTTGTTCCTATCTCCAATGATTTGATCTTTAGAATGATTTAATCTTACATACCATGGTGTCTTCTTAACTTCAGGTTCACTTCTTTGATCATCAGTCACAGTTGAGTTTTTAGATTGTGCCGGTGTAACTATCTTAGTGTCCTGTACTGGTTAAGGCATTGTCAGTTTAGTTATGATCATTTCCACTGCCGGTTCCCTATCATATGATATAGATTGACTTTTGTATTGCTCGTCCACTTTCACATTAGTGCTCTCCACAATTTTTTGCAATCTTTTGTTATAACATCTATATGCTTTGCTTTGAATTGAATGACCAAGAAATATCCCTTCATCACATTTAGGATCAAACTTTTCAATTGAATCATCTCTTTTGATATAGCATTTACTTCCAAAAATTCTAAAATATTTAACAGTAGGTGTATGTCTAGACCATAATTCATAAGGGTTCTTACCGGTTTCACCTTTGATATGAACTCTATTGAATGTGTAGATTGTTGTACTCACTACTTCTGTCTAGTAGATGTAAGGCAATTTGGCTTCCATCATCATAGATCTTACTACACCCAAAATGCTTCTATTCTTTCTTTCTGCTACTCCATTCTACTGAGGAGTCCAAGGTGCAGATAATTGTCTCCTAATTCCATTTGTCTCACAATAACCATTAAATTCATGAGAAGTGAACTCACTGCTTTGATCTGATCTTAGACATTTGATTTTCAATCTAGTTTTAGTTTCAACCTTTGCCTTAAAGATCTTGAATTTATCAAAGGCTTCAAACTTCTCCCTTAGAAAAGTCACTCACATCATTCTAGAATAGTCATCAATAATCAACATGAAATACCTATCACCTTGAAAGCTTCTAGTCCTTGCTAGACCACATAAGTCAGTGTGAATAAAATAAAGTACATCATTGGATTTATCATTTATGATCTTAAAAGAAGTTCTAACTTGCTTTCCCAATTGACATTCCTTACATACTGGATTATGCGGCTTCATAATCTTAGGTATATCTCTAATTGCCTTAGTTGAACTGATCTTAACAATACAATCAAAATTAACATGACACGACCTCTTATGCCATAACCAACTCTCATCAATATGAGCAATCAAACATGTCTTATTACCAGTGTTCAAGTGAAAGATATTACCTCTAGTTTGAATACCGGTTGCAATCTCCAAACCAGTCTTGTTAATGAATTTGCATTTTCTATCTTTAAACTGAAGTTGGAAACCGTTGTCCACCAATTGACCAACACTCAAAAGATTATGCTTTAATTCTTCTACATAATAGACATTATTAGTATTATGTTTGCCATCCAAAGAAATAATACCTCTACCTTTAATCATACATGTTTTGTTATCCCCAAATCTAACATGACTGCCATTGTATTCTTGTAGGGACATAAATTTTCTTTTATCTCCAGTCATATGATGTGAGCATCCACTATCAATTACCCATTCATCCTTATCTTCAACTTTTTCTTCCAGGGCCTTTTCTTCATTCATGATAGCTGGTTCCAGTTCATATTCCTTTAAAGAATAAAACACCCATTCCTTTCCATTGCCGGATCCACTAGCAGAGTCTTCTGTTGGTTCATCCCCAGAGTCATCACTTACTCCTTCCTCATCTACTATGTGGCATTGTTTACTTTTCTTGAATCTATATCTATTCTAGTTAGGCTTACATTATTTCTTAACTCTTTCCTCAAATCTTGCATTCCTTTTAGGACATCTAGATGCAAAATGACTAATCTTATTACATGCAAAACATTTAAAAGGTGCTTCATACTTACTTCCTGATAGTCCTTTAGGTACTCTTCTAGAAAATAAGGCTTCAAGTTGCTCAAATTATTCATCTTCTTTCCTCATATCTTCCAATTCTTTTGCATATAAGGATTTCCAATCACTTTTGTTGGTAGATGATGATGCATGAAAATTAGGTTTAGACTTTGCAGCTCCAGAAGATCCAAATTCTTCAAGCTCAAAAGCAGATAATTTCCCAATCAAAATGTCTCTGTTAACTGAGGTGTTTGACATTGTTCTCAACTCATTAATTGCAGTTGCCTTCATCTTGTAAGCTGGTGGAAGGGCTCTCAAGACTCTAGAAACTATTTCATCTTCACTCAGAGATCCTCCACAATATTGAATTCCCATAACAATCTCATTTACTCTTTCCATAAACACAACAATTCTTTCATTATCTTCCACATTCAAGTTTTCATACCTTACCTAGTAACTATCAAGTTTAGTAATTTTGACAGTAGGATCACCTTCATTCATAGTTTTTAGTTTATCCCACACAACCTTAGCCGATGATTTATCAGTCAATCCCATGATTTTCTGATCAGTAAGTGCACACAAGAGGGATTCTCTAGCTCTGCAATCATTTTCAATATTCTTGTCTAGGTCTGCAGAAGTAGGATTGCTAGATGCCGGATCATAAGGCATGTATCCTTTCTCAGTGATCTCATAAATATCCTTGCCAAGACATCTAAGATGAGTCACCATTTGGATTTTCCATATCCCATAATTTATTCCATCAAGCTTAGGGATTTCTCTTCTAGAAATAGTTGTCGGTGGATTAGTTGCCATATGATCTACCTCAAGCAGTTAAGCTTCTATAAAAGAGGACCAAAGCTATGATACCAATTGTTAGGATAATTAGTGAACAACTGAGAAGGGGGGGTGAATCAGTTGTTAATAGATTATATCAATTAATCAACTTAATAACCTTTAACCAGATTAAGTATCGATAAAGCAGAAACAAATGCCGGTAGGAACAAATACTGGTAAACAATACAACTTAACAATTAAATAGATAATCAATATGAAGCAACCAAACCATATAACACCATGATTTGCACGTGGAAAACCTGAAAAGGGAAAAACCACTGTAGGAAGCCTACCCATAGTCAGATGATACTTTTGCAGAAAGTATGTGATACAATGAGGGACCTGCACATGCAAGAAGGCACACTGCCTAGAGCGCATGACTCATTACAAAAGAGTCTCACTAAATACAAAAAGGTTATAACCACCTCAAGATAAATGGACAACAATCCATAGTAATTAACTACCAGAGATAGCATCTACCATGCATGGTTACAGTCTTGGTTAAGCTCAACACCAGAGGCCTTAGACCTCTTCCTTATTCCCAATTCGATCACCTATGATTGACCAAATCTCCTTCGCATATGATATTGCATTTCAAGACCACAACACTTATTCCCCATGATCTATGATGAGATCTTACATCATTTTATACCAACCCTAAGGCCTAAACCAATTAGTTCAGCCACCTAAAAGATATTACAATAAGATCATTACATACATTCATTTTACAATGATAGGCCATGTCGGTTTAAGACCAAAAAAATAATAAACAATCCATAGAACATCTCGAAACATCTTGGTAATGTGTAGAGTACACATTAATATGATACCATTCCATAACCTAGATAGGCACCAGACCTATTCTAGGTCCACCATGCCAAAGCGATGTTTCCACCTAGTTGAAGAACGATCAGAGAACATATTCAGCATCGTGAAAGCCACACCAACACTACTTATGCATCCTGTGAAGATTGTGGGTATTTTTTATATGTTGATATGGTTTTTTCATTGATGTCAATACTTTTAAACACTGGCCAACACTTATCAGCACTTGGAGATCTTTGGTTATGTTCACCGACAAGTCAGAGACTTATGCACAGTCACCGGTATTTGGTTCACTGGCAGATTATATTGTTCACTAACACTTGGAATGACTTGGAGACTACTTGGTTATGTTGAAGATATTATTTGATCACTTGGTTTTGGAGATTTGGTTATTGATCTATTTGGGTTTGCATATTTGCTGTTACCAACAAATAGGTCCAGGCTATGCACTGACAAGCATATCTATTCCGGATCAACATGACACGTTATGGAGATGATATATTATTATTGTAAATACATTGAGCTGATTTGATGCATCACTTATTGATTTATTTGTAATTATTGTAATATCTTTTAGTGAGCTGACCTATTCATTTGGTCTTAGCTTTCAGTATAAATGTAAGATCTCATTTGTGAGATTGATATGCGATAAGGAAAAAGGATTGTAATAGGATATATGCGAAAATAAGTAGAGCTATACACACAGACATCATTTGGAGGTTGAAGGAAGGTTTTGAGGAAGATAATCAGAACTAAACCAGTACTGAATCCAACATATGAAGATGCTATTTTATGTAGTACATTATAATTGGATTTAACCATCCAATTGTAGTCAGTGTGACTCCCATTTTGTGATTGAGCAATGAGCTCTAGGCAGCTAGCCTTTCTGCATGTGCAGAATCCATATTGTATACACCTACTATCTGCAATAGTATCATTTGATTGTGGGTAAGGCTTCCCAGCATGGTTTTTCCCCTTACAGGGTTTCCACGTACAAATATTTGTGTTATGTGTTGTGGATGTTATTGTCTTTCTGTTTCATGCACTAATCTTTACCGATACTGCAATTAACTAATAAAACTATCTGTCGACATAATGCTTGGTTTACCGACATTAAGCATTAAGTTTTGGTTAAGTTAATTTGGGTTGAATTTATTGGACAACTAATTCCCCCCCCCCCCCCCTCTCAGTTGTCTCTGGGACCTAACAAATATTCCTTAGTGAAAGATCTTCTGATGAAACCTTAAACCAATGCCGGTATGGGTTTACAAGAGTGTATGATAGAATCTAGTTACCAAGTCAATACCAACTGACCAAAACATGGTCCAGGAACATGTAACACATAAAATCAAATATACTCTATTGATCCAAATATGCTAGAAGTGTCCAACAGATAGTCTCTTCTATCGGTAACACTAGATCTTCTACAGGTAACCAAAACCCCCAACCCATTTCTCAAATACTCAAATGATTCCTTAGATAGAGGTTTAGTGCATATATCTACAATCTTCTCTTTAGTGTTCACATAAACCAATTTTATTTCCTTTTCTTCTACCTTGTCCTTTATAAAGTTATACTTTATTTATAAGTGCTTAGTCTTAGAGTGAAATACCAGATTCTTAGACATGTCAATAGATGCAGAGTTATCATAGTGGATAACTACCAATTCGCTATAATTTACCCTGATATCCTTCAACTCTAGTACAGAAAAGTGAGATATTGTTGAGAACTCCCAAAAGGGTGTCTGAAAATATAATTTGTTCACCTAGATCCTCAGGGTGTCAAAATTTATCACCCGATTGCTTCAAATAGAGGCCTAATTACAACTGGTTCTGTTGTGGGCAAGTGAGTCAAAATTGGTATTTTGGTGGGTCTAAACCATGGAATTATATTTAATTTATGTTAAGGTGTTGTGAGAACACCCCTCCAAGGGTTGTTGTATTGAATTGGTCTAGTAGTATCCCACTCATGAATGCAAGGGTGTCTATAGTCACACAAGACTTGAGAAGTGTTAGTTGTTTGTAAGTGGACATATTGGAGCCTTTGAGTCTCCCAAGTTATTGTTTAGTGTCATTGAACCATTTCTTGACTTGGTGTTGTGTAAGGACCCTTTGGTAGTAGGGATTTGGTTGAGTTTGTGAGCCTTAGAGGTTGGTTGGTTCAAGGTTATCCTTCTAGTTTGTTGCCTCCTTATCACTTTGCCAAGTAGGCTTTCTCTGGTCATTGTAAGATCTCTTCCATTCACCATTAGACCTATGATCCATGTAAGATCTCTAATTGTTCACCCTTGACTTGCACTCAATAGCTCTATGCCCATACTTCTTGCAATTGAAGCAATATCCATCAAAATTACTAGGCTTATATCCTTCATATGGATTAGGTCTATATCCATCAAAAGTACTGTATCTACTTCTACAAACATTTGCAGTATGACCTACCTCATGATGGTTAAAACATACTGGTTTGTAGGTTCTCTTACCAATATTCTTCTTGGTATTTGGTATAGATTTGGCTTCATGCATGGTGTCCTTGGTACCAGATGGTTCTCCTTGTTCAAAGGTTGTGTATCCCAAGCCATGTGTATCTTCGTTCTATCTTTGTGTCTGAATCTTCTCATCAAGCATAGTAGTTCTCTTGTTGAATTTAACTAGTAACTCATTTGCATTAGCCAACTCCTTGGTAATTTCCTCATTCTTCTTTATGAGACTTTGTCTAAGAGACATAGCCATTTCTAGATTAGCTTGTATTTCCTCTTTTTCTTCCTTTTCCTCATGAAGATGTGCATGCAAGGTATCAAGCTCCCGATTCAACTTAATGATCTCATGCTCCTTATCTCTTATTATGTCTTCACCTATCCTCTTGGCTTCCAATTCTTGGCTCATCCTGATGATAAGGGCTTCCAACTCTCTCCTTAGATTTGTCTTATTATCATTTGGCATTTTCATCTCATTAGACAAGGCATCAATGTTTGCTTCCTCAGATGAACTATTTTTACTGAGTTCCAACAACTACTCTGCTAGTTCTCTTCTCTTAGCCAATGAAGCTTTGTACTTGACCCTTAATTCACCAAGGGCTTCTTTAGATTCTGCAAGCATGTTTGAAATATCTTTGTAACTTATTGAACCTTCCCCCATGTTAGCCTTAGAGATCCTTCCCAAGTGGTTAGGCCTTTAAGGGAATCAGGCTTTGATACAAATTGTTATTATAAGGATCTGGTTACTACTGAGGGGGAGGGGGTGAATCAGTAGTAAAACAATTTTGCAATACCTCAAAAACCTTTACTAGTAACTACTCAAACAATTTGCTAAGATGATTTAATAAACCATTCATTCAAGTGTTCATCATTATGCAAATAAAGTAATGCTATCAAATGCACAAATCAACAATGCATCCACCATATGAGCACACAGATTTTTCACATGTAAACCCAAATGGGAAAAACCATGGTGGGAATTAGAACCCACAAAATATTTGCACTCTTTTGGAATTCACTTGGTTAAAGGCCTAGCCCGGTTAAGAGCTACAATATTCCTGGTTAAGAGAAGACCTTGTTAGGAGTCACCTAGTTAAGGGATTTTTCCTCAACCTTGTTAGGAGTCGCCCGGTTAAGGGATTTTTACTCAACCCTGTTAGGAGCTCTACCCTGTTAGGAGTAACCTTGTTAGAGGATTTCAAACTCAAGTTAATGAGCCACCTGGTGAAGGGATTTATAATATAAGAACTGTTAGGATCTACCTGGTTAATGGATTTTAACTACTATAACTATTAGGGAACAACAGGGCAAATGATCTGATTACATCACTTCCTTGCTTGCTAGTACAGATCCTTTTCAGCACAACTTTTCTACACACATGTAAACACTTCAATCTGGTTCGACAACACCTTCTTCTCAAATGAACTACACACAATCTCTTCTCCAACTATCCTTAAATACACTTTTTAGTTAGGATGGCTATAAATCCTAATTACATCAACAAGATACAATGAATTTACATTACAGATCATTACAGATAATTCCAACAAATTTCTAGGCAATTTCCACCATTGAATGATCACCACACATCAATGCACATCAATTTGATAAGCAATCAAACCCTTGTCACATTCTACTAAGCACTTTGTTGTTTCCCAAGAATTACAATCCTTGTACCTGCTCAAACACAATCTTATCATTACACATGGATTCTGACACAACATCACTAAGTTATGAACATGATAAGATCCATTGCCAAACCTTAAATCATTACTGATTAAAGATATGTTACTGGTATACATTCTTCTTCACAGAGTTAACAACAGTCAAACATAACTCACTCAATACACCAAATCTGTTGATGTGGCTTGGAAAATAGGTGCATGTTCTTGTCTTCAAAAATCTTATAAAGCCACAACATTTAAGTCTTCACCAATCATCTATACCAATCACTTGAATATCACTTAGTTTTTGTTTACTTTGCTATCAGCCAGTTCCACTACTGGTTAGGCTATACCACTAGGTCTAGATGACTTAGATGACTAAGAAAACATGGTTGCCATCAATGACAACACAAATAAAGTCATCAAACAACTTAAAACTATATCACAATCATCTAGCCAACAATCTCCATCAACTTTATCGGTCATCTTCATCTAATCAACATCTCCATATGCCAATAATCTCCCCATCATTATCTTCATTAGTTATGCCAACACTTCCTTGTTTGCTTACCTTGGTTGGAGACCATGTTAAACACTACCTTTCTCATAATACCATTTTAACCAAGATAAGGGAGTAACTAATTTGGTTAGGAACTTATTGACATCCCTTAGGCTTTCCATACTAGAATCTATATTCCTTAATCGAACCTACAAATATACTTCCACAAGGAGTGGAAGTTTTTATTATGAAGTCATCAATGACTTGTGGATCCTTCTTGGTTGTCAACCTAGATAGAAAATATTCTACCATATTTGGGCTTCCTGGTTGATCAATAATGGTAATATCAAATTCTTGCATCAACAATAACAATCTTGCTAATCTACCTATGATTGAAGGTTTGTTCATGAGATATTTAATAGCTACATAATCTGTATGAACAAATATTTGATAACCAATGATGTAATGTCTAAATTTATTGAGTGCATATATTATTGTTGACATCTCTTTCTCAGTGACAGTATAGTTGAGTTCATGTCCTTGCAGGGTTTTGCTGATGAAGTAGATGGCTATCTCCACATTTGCTTCTTTCTGGCCCAAGACAACTCCAATATATAGTATAATATGATGCATCGATATGGATGTGGAAGGGAAGTGCCCAATTGGGTCCCTTAAGAACAAGTGCTTGAGTTAAAGCCATCTTCAAGTCAGAGAAGGCTTTCTCACACTGTGGAGTCCATTGTAATTCAACATCTTTTGTCAATAGATTATGTAATGGTCTTGCCATTTTGTTGAAATCCTTTATAAACTGTCTATAATAGCCTGCATGTCACAAGAAAATTTTGACTTCTTTTGGTTTTTTAGGAGTAGAAAGGTTGAGAATTTTGGCTTTTTGAGTTTGTTGGCATTTTGCATATAGATTTCATTAATCATATGTTGTCATTGATGTCAATTGAACCGGTAATAGTATTCATGTTATTGCTGATATTGTTGTTTCTGATATTGGCTAGTAACCGGTAAGAAGAGCTTTGTGGAAGATGTTGTAAAATGGTATGTAAAAGTTTGTGAGTTGAACCGGTGAACTGGTGTAAATGGTTAAACATTTCTATGTAATGTAACCGGTAAACCCTATCAGCTGTTAAACCCTAACCAATCAAGTTTGATGGTTTATTATCTAATAAGCGGTAATAATGGAGACACGTGTGATCATTGTATGAGGATAAGTTCAAATTATTTTGGCATGTTTGTTTTTTGTCTAGGGAAGGAGCAAAGTGGTTTGCATATAATGCACAGTGTGTGATGAGTTACAAAGTCAGATGAAGTGATGATCATGGAGCGGTTGGAATTTTCTTGAAGAATGTGAAGAGATTGTCATGATTTCTAATGGTCAAGAATGTACCGACTTGTTTGTAATCTCGATAATGAGAATTAGGTTTTTGTTGTGTTACTGACCTAACTGATTTGTATTTAAGGTCGATGAAGTTGTTTGTAAAGGTTGTTGGCAAGATTGATTGAAACCTATTGAGTGTGTAGTTGTCTAGCCAGTGAATGGATCTACACTTTGAGTGAAGGCAGATTGAAGCTTAGAAGGATCTGATCAAGCAAATGTAGTACTACTCAGACAGATCAACAAAACCTGTTGTTTTCTAACAATTACTGTAGTAGTAAAATCCCTTAACCGGGTAAGCTCTAACAAGCTTGGTTACTCATTAAATCCTCTAACAAGGTGGTCCATTAGCTTGGATTCTTAAATCCTCCAGTGAGGTTACTCCTAATAGGGTATTGTGCTTTTCATCAAGGCATATTTGTAAACCCCTTAACCGAGCGATTCCTAACCGAAATTAGCTCTTAACAAGACTTATTGTAAAGCTTTAACAAGCTTGGCTCCTAATAGGTTGAACTTCAAAAGAGTTCAGATAGCTATCCTTGTGAGTCTCATCTCACCGTGGTTTTTACCTATTTGGGTTTTCCACATATAAACATTTGTGTCAAGTGGTGAATGATTTTGTGGTTATGATCTTATTTGTTGATTTGATTAACTTCTGATAAGGTATGATAAGTAGAAGCATTGAAAGATGAATATGTTGAGTTATGATTAAGCATTGTTGATGTTTACAAGATTGAAGTTGTTTACTGTTAAGTTGTCATAAAAGTTAAACTGGTTGATGTCAAGTATTCCTATGAATATTGATCTTGAATGAGATATGTTTACTTTGTGTGACTAAGTTTGAGATTGAGAACTTTGTATTACTTTTTCAATATACTGATTCACCCCCCCTCTCAGTATTCTACTGGATACTTATTATTTCATCATACCATCAATTGGTATCAGAGCATCTCAGGTCCTCTTAATCTAAAAGCCTAACAACTTGAGGAAAATATCTTGTAGATCATGATGAAGAAAGAATGTCTGAAGTTCAACAAAGATAACTATAGAATATGGAGTGACAAAATGAATATTTACATTAAGAGTCTTGGTAGTAAGTATTGGGATCATATAGAAAATAAGTATATTACACCTAATGGACTTGTGACTGATGATCAGAAGAAAGAACAACAAGAAAATCACCAAGTATTAGAGGCTATTATCAGTTCCCTGTTTGATGTTGAATATGTAGATGTTCATGGTCTTGAAACTGTGTATGAAGTATGTAAGAAATTAGAAGATATTTATAGCGGTGATGAACATGTAAAGATTGCTAAGGTAGAGAGTTTAAGAGGAAAGTTAGATGATATGAGAATGTCTGAAGGTGAGAATATCCAGTAGTATGGTCAAAGGATTAAAGAGATAGTTTGTGAGATAAAGAGTGCAGGAGGGAAAGTGGAAGATGCCACAATAATCAATAAGGTACTGAGAACCTTTCTAACGGTCTATGCTATCCGAGTTGCAGCTATTCAAGAGCTGAAATCCATTGACAAGCCAAAGGTAACTCTTGACTCTATTATTGGAAAACTTATTGCTTTTGAACTAAATGGCTATGATGGTAGTGTATAGAAATTAGACTCTGCATTCAAGGCTTCTGTCTCTAATTCATCTGTGAGAATAAGTAGAGATATCGGTCATAGCTATGAATCTAGATCCAAGAGAGATGTTGATGATAAAGACAACTTAGTGGAACTTAAAGCATTGTTGGCAAAATGACTCCCTAGAGGCACTGGTAAATATAGAGGTAAGCTACCTTTAAAATGTTTTGCATGCAACAAGATTGGTCATATAGCAGCTAATTGCCCTAATGGTGAAAATGAATACAAGAGAGACAAATTTAAGAAGTATAAGGGTAAAGGCAAGAGAGATTGTCTTGTAGCTATCGACAGTGGTATTACTGATGAAGAATTTGATGATGATACTAGTGAAGATATTGTGTTTGTAGCTATTAAGGAATAAATATCAGATCAGAAGGCACTAGTATCCATAATGAATAACTCTGATGATTGGATCATTGATAGTGGTTGTTCACATCATATGACCAGTGATTGGAGAAAATTTATTTCCTTGAAGGAATTTGATGGTAGTGTTGTCAGATCTGGCAATGACTCACCCTGTATGGTTAAAGTTAATGGAATTATTTCTCTTAATAGGAAGAGCAGTGTTGATGATGTCTATTGTGTTGAAGGCTTAAAGCACAATCTTTTAAGTGTGACACAACTTAATGACAAAGGCTACCCACTGGGGTTTAGAAATGGAATGTGCAAAATATTTGACAACAAAGGTGAATTGATTGCAACCGGGAAATAGACCAGAGGTAATCTATTTCATCTCAATCCTAAAGTTAGCAACTATTTGATTGCAAAATTAGATGATAGCTGGCTTTGGCATAGGAGATTTTGTCATATAAATTTTGACAATATTATTAAAATAAGCAAGTCTAAGATAGTAAGAGGTCTGCCTCAGCTAGACAATCTGGGTAATGCTCTTTGTAAAGAATGACAGCTAGGAAAGATGACTTCTTCAAATTTCAAGAGCAATTCCTTCTCAGCAGAGCACTTGTTAGATTTGGTTCATATAGATCTATGTGGACCAATAAAAACAAGAAGCATTCAAGGTGATAGATACTTCATGATCTTCACTAACGATTGTTCAAGGATGATGTGGGTCACATTCTTGAAGGATAAGAGTGAAGCTTTTGGTAAATTCAAGGCATTTAGAGCCTTAGCTGAGAAAGAGAGTGGGAAAAAGATAAAATGTCTAAGAATAGATAAAGGCGGTGAATTCAATTCTATGGAGTTCACTAAGTATTATGATGATAATGGTATCAAGCAATAACTTTCTGCACCAAGGACAACACAACAAAATGGTATAGCAGAGAGAAACAACTAGTCAGTGGTTGAAGCTACTAGGACTATGTTGATACAAGGAGGTGTAGAAATTTTTTTTGGAAAGAAGCTGTAAGTATAGCTATTTACACAATGAACCGAGTTCTAGTGAAAAGAGGTAAGGACAAGACCCCATATGAATATTGGTATGGGAGATCACCTGATGTTAGCTATTTTAAGATATTTGGAAGCAAATGTTTTATTAAAAGAGGTTATTACATAAGGAAGTTTGAATCTAAGAGTGATGAAGGAATATTTCTTGGCTATTCCACCAAGAATAAGGCCTATAAATGTTTCAATAACCAGACACAAAAAATTGTTGAGAGTGCTGATGTTCGTGTAGATGAATGTCCTGAAGTGCAGAAGAAAAATTATTACATAAGCAAGTTTGAATCTAAGAGTGATAAAATTTTTCATAGGCTTACAAATACAGTAGATGAAGAATGGTATTTCCATTACTCAATCCAAGTATGTGAAAGATGTTTTGAAGACTTTTGGTATAGGTGACTACAAACCAGTTGGAACCCCTATTCACCACTCTTAGTAGCAATCAGAGGCATTGATATTTATATTGCCACCAATGACAAAGGGGGAGATTGTTGGCATTTTGAGTTTGTTGGAATTTTGAATATAGATTGCATTAATGATATGTTGTCATTGATGTCAACTGAACCAATAATGGTATTCATGTTAATGTTGATATTGTTGTTTCTGATATTGGCTAGTAACTCGTAAGAAGAGCTTTGTGGAAGATGTTGTAAACTAGTATGTAAAAGTTTGTGAGTTGAACTGATGTAAATGGTTAAACCTTTCTATGCAATGTAACCGGTAAACCCTATCAGCTGTTAAACCCTAACCGATCAAGTTTGATGGTTTATTATCTGATAAGTGGTAATGATGGAGACACTTGTGATCATTGTATGAGGATAAGATCAAATTGTTTTGGCGCGTTTGTTTTTTGTCTAGGGAAGGAGCAAAGCGGATTTCATCTAATGCACAACATGTGATGAGTTACAACGTCCGATGAAGCAGTGATCATGGAGCGGTTGAAATTTTCTTGAAGAATGTGAAGAGATTGTCATGATTTCCAACAGTCAAGATTGTACCGACTTGTTTGTAATCTCGATTATGAGAATTAGTTTTTTGTTGTGTTTTTGATTAAGTAAAAACAAGTTTTAAGGAACCCAAAACCCGATTACATAATGAAAGATGAGAATGAAAGAGATGAAACAAAATAGCTGTAAAAGACTAGCACAAAAACTAGCAGCTAAGAAAAAGACAACAAGAAGCTAACAAGAAGTTTGCCCCAAACCCAACATTACAAATTAATTGAAAAATTTGATAGATTCCTCAGCATTCTGAACCAAGTGCATCATCACCTTGGCCTCTTCCCTCAGGTCTTTGTTTTACTCTCTCAGCTAGCTATCTTTCATTTTGGTCTCCATCCCAGTAGTGTTGTGCCTTGTTCTATGCCTGGGAATCTGGTGGGTGGAAATGAAAGTTGGTACATCATCAATGATTACCAGATTCTTATCCTGATTTTTCCTTTCCAAATGATCCACCAAAGCATTCATGTTCTGTGATGAAAATTTAAGGACCTGGAGACTATGGTTCATGAAGCTTTTCAGATCCTTCTCGGTGCGGGCAACTCGGGTGTTGATGTTGTCTTTATCCTCCTTAGCCTGTTCTTTCAGAATTTTGATAACATCCTCTAGGTGTTTCAAATCCCCTTTGATCAGGTCTTTTTCCAACCAATCCTCCATCTCAATTTCCTCCTCAGCTTCACTGATTTCCATCTCATCATTCTTTTTCCTAGAGTTTGTGTCCTTAATCAGCTTATTAATCTTGTTTTCTAGATCCTTCTGTTTACTTTGCATACTAGTTATGTTGTCGACAACCCATTTCTGGAAGTTCCAGAGTATAGTTACGGGCGGTATTCAAGATAGTGTTCACAAAATCCCTACCCTGTTCAGTGCCCACAGAGTTAGGATTATCATCCTCCTTAGAATTTAGAGCAACATTCTTACTGTCCGAGGCCATAGGGTTAGAGTGAGGGTTTTTCAGAGTTATCCCCTTCATCCTCTTCACCAATGTTCTCATCCTTTTCATACTCCATTTTAGTTTCAATATCCTTACCCTTTTCCTCCTCCACATCACATTGCACCTCCATTTCCTCATGCTCTGTTTCAACTCTCCTTTTTTTGTGGGTAGGGGCATTAGGCCGATCCTCATCCGAATCAGAGTCTTTGCAACTCTCAGAGATATGAGCATTAGTGATCAGGGGGTCATCTTTGGTAGCCCTAGCCTTGTCCTTCAGATGTTCATAAATGAGCAATATAAGCCCCTGATGGGCTAAAGGGTAAGAGTTAGGCTTTTTAGCGTAGCTAGCAAGACTCTCATTCAGAGAGGACGCTAAATAAAAAGGCAAGGATATTTTAGCCCCATGATGGAAGTGGTTCAAAATTGCAAAGTGATAATTATATATTTTTGTAAATCTGCTGTCAACAGTGAGATACTCCATTAAAACCCTTAAAACTTTTTGCCAAAAGGGCTTTACCTGCTGGGGATTGTAGTAGGAGATGTTGTCTTTCTTCACAAGCTTTCCCTTCTCATCCTCCGATTTTGGGAAATTTTTGAACGCTTCAGTTGCATACTTCTGGTCTCTATAGAATTTAGTACCCTCCTTCTGAAGACCTGTGACCTCTGCAACCAGGTTCTCATCAATTTGCCATATCTCCTTGAACAAGGTGACTCTGTTGTTACTCCAACCTATAGCAAAACCATGTGACATATAATTTCTGCTTCCATGAAGCTTTTCCATATAGTCAGTAAAGTCATATCTGTGAAGCCTTCTCTAGACCTTTTTGTTCACTCTTCCAATTTTTGCATCCTGGGGGCTCATTCCTATTTAAGTTACCACCCATTTTGAGCTCCAAGTAGAGATACCCACAGCTATAATTCACAGTCTGCAGATGAAACCCTAAATGCTTGTAATTTCTGGATTTACAGTGCAGAGACTCTTTCATTGTTTTCAAACTTATGTTTATGGCCGCACAAACCCAACAATAATTATTATAATCTTCCTTACGCATATGATCATGGAAATGATGCCAAAAAACACTCATTAATTGACAGTTAATCTGCCCTCAAAATCTATCTTTGGAATTCATTCCCCAAAATATAATCATGAGTTTAACTAAACCCATTGATACGATCAAAATATAATTGCTCTTTAACCTCCCTTTTACAATGAGTTTCTCCAATATATTTAACATCATTCTCTAAATTGACCCCTTCATTAGCTAAAAGATCCACTACCTTATTGCCTTCTCTTAGAGTATGAGTTATGCTAATACTAACATAGTTATCTAACAAAGATTTAGTACTTTTAACTAAGTTAGTAATATTCCAAGAAATAGAGCTTGTACCTTTGAGGGCTTGGATGATGTTTAAGGAGTACCCTTCGAGCTAGATTTTTTTGAATTTGAATCCTTGAGCAAGCTGGAGGATTTTTAGCATGGCCAGAGCTTCGGCCACATGATTATTTTGGACCCCAAAAGGAGAAGCAAAAGCTGCAATGTAGACTCCATGAGCATTTCTGATAACTCCTCCACCACCAGACTTCCCAGGGTTGCCCTTAGCCGCCCCATTGAAATTCACCTTTATCCAATCATGATCAGGAAAGTGCCAAACAATATTATCTCTCCTATTCTTATTGTCAGATCTGTAGACTTTATGTATTAGGTTCCATTCAGTGAGGATATCTTTTTCCATATCATTCATATCAGTAACAAACCATTGCTTATTGTTCTTGTGAGGAATATTGATGTTCTCTTTTATAGCCCTACAGATTTTTTCAAAAACCACCTGAGAGTTACACTTATCTTCCCTAAATATTTTGTTATTTCTTTCTTTCCAAATGCCCCAGCAAATCATGGGGAGGGTCAAGGACCAAAGGTTCTTGATAAGCTGGCATTTGGTGGGGAAATTCCATTGCTAGATAATATCCTTGATACTCTTGTTCATAACCCAATTAACTTTCCATTTCTCCCACATTTTACACCAAATTTCCCAGGTAAAGGAGAAGTGAAAAAAGAGATGATCAACTAATTCTTCCTCTTTCTGGCATAGCTCGCATCTATTAGGAAATTTGAAACCTCTTCGGACCAAATTGTCAAGAGTAAGGGTACTATTATGAGAAGCAAGCTAATAGAAAATATTGACTTTAGGGATCAGAATGCTGTTCCAAACTTTACTCTAAATGGGATTATTGGTATGAGAAAAAGTATTTTTGTAGGCTAAAGAAACTATAAGTTCACCTCTAGGATTACTTTTCCAGAGAAAAACATCATCATAGTCTTTGTTAGGGGAAAAGGATAGCAGCTCCTTCTGGAGTAAGGAAAATCTAGAATGTATAACATCAAGCCTCACCCATTTGTCCTCCTTCCAATAGTCACACACCATAAGACCAAACCTCCTTTTACATTCCTCAATAACTTGACTGTTGTCACATCAAGCCTCACCCATTTGTCCTCCTTCCAATAGTCACACACCATAAGCCCAAACCTCCTTTTACATTCCTTAATAACTTGACTGTTGTCTTGATCATAAATAGCTTCATTCTTCATCCAAGGATCCTCCCAAAACTTTATTTAATCACCTTTTCCAAGGACCCATCCAGCTCCATCTTTGGCCACTTTTATGGATTTGATAATACTATTCCAAATGAAGGATCCAACAGGAATGTCTTCAGAGTTAAGGACCCCTTGGATAGGTTGATTCTGAATATATTTATCAAACCATTTTTGATTCCAAGTTTTCTTGGTATCATAAGCTCTCCATAATTGTTTTGCTAGAAGATATTTGTTAGAGGTTTTTAGAGCTTTAATCCCCAACCCTCCTTTATTCTTTGGTCTACAAACTTTTTCCCAAGAAACCAAGGATATCCTCTTTTTCTTCAACTCCTAACCATAAAAATCTCTTCTGGATTCTTTCCAATGCTTTAGCAAATTTAGCCGGGATACGAAATAAGCTAAGGACATAAACATGGAGGTTCTAGAGTGTAGCTTGAAGGAGCTGCAATTTCCTAGCCTAAGATAAAATTGAACCTTTCCACCCAGCAAGTTTTTTGTTGAATTTATCAATAAGCATATTCCAAAAGGAGTTTGGGGGATTAAACCCAAGGGAAGACCCAGATAGGTAGAAGGGGAGCATGTCTACCTTGCAACCAATAATTTTAGCAATTTTCTGTTGTCTTATGACCGGAGTATTCATGAAATATATAGCCGATTTGTCCCAATTGACTTGCTAACCAGTAGCCAAAGCATAGGAATTAAGAGCAGTTTTGAAGGCCTCAGCCTCCCTAACAGAAGAGTATCCCATGAGGATAGTATCATCAACAAACTGTTGATGAGAGAAAAAAACATTAGCAGAGGAAGGTTGAAGACCTTTGATGGTTTTACTCAATTTTAGATTATGAATCAATCTGCTCATTCTCTCAGCCAAAATGGTGAAGAGAAGAGGAGATATGGGATCTCCTTGTCTGAGGCCCCTTGATGTTTTAAAGAACTTAGTAGGAGATCCATTAATTAGAATAGAGAACATAGGAGTGGTGATCAACTCTCTGCTAATTTTGGTTATCTTTTCATCAAATCCAAAAGCCTCCATGATTTTGAAAAGAACATGCCACTCCACTCTATCATAAGCCTTCGCCAGATCCAACTTTATCAAGAAGCCTTCTTTTTTAGAAAAATTGAGGGAATGAATGTTCTCATGCACAAGAATGATAGAGTCCAAAATCTGCCTACCAGGAACAAAACCTTTCTTCTCCTCAGAGATGATGAAGGGGAGAACATGTTGGCATTTTTGATGATTATGTTGTGATTGTCATTGATGGACACACACTTGTATTAAGATCCCTTTTATATGTATGAGCGTGTGCTCAACCAGTATTTGTTGCAATCGGTATGTTGTATACTAGTCTCTAGATTAGTGATTTTGCAGAATGTGTTTCCCGGTCTGAAGCGGCATGTCGACCCCAAGCGGTTCATAGATCACAAGCAGTACGAGCGAGAAAAGTGGCACAACACATTCTTACCAATCTTCATTTGTGACAAACCGACAACCGGTATTTTGTATGAACCGGTAACACTCTGTGATGAGTTACCAACTGACATTTTGTGATGAGTTACCAATCCACTGATTGTTTGATGGTGCCGACACATTGACGGTGATTCTTGTGTCATGTTAATAAGTTTGTCTAGATTCATTGAACCTAGGAAATTGTAATGTAATCCTATTGGACCGACATGAAATCAAATTCCTTTAAAAGGACATCATGTCTAGGGTTTTAAGTTGTTGCTGAAAGGGTTAATGTTGAGCTAGGGTTTGAGGTGGAAGTTGAATTATTGTGAGAACAATCTTATTTGAGAAGATCAAGTTGTAACTGTGAGAGAGAGAATATTGAAGTAATGCTGGAATGCATTAACTGTGAGAAATACTGGATCTAACCAAGCAGTTTGTGCTATTAGATAGATCAAACACTTGTTGATTACTCACATCTTTGACAAGTCTATAGCCCTTAATCAGGTAGGCCTCAAAGCCTTTGTAAAATCCTCTAACAAGGTGGTTCACACATGTGAATCTAAAATCCTCTAACAAGGTAGTCTTTAATCAAACTTATCTCCTAACAAAGATTGAAATTCCTAACAGGATCTGTTCTGGTGAAGAACATTGTAAGACCTTAATTGGTCTGACCTTAACTGGTCTGGTTTCTATTCTGCAGATAGTGACTTGTGAGTTCCATCTCACCATGGTTTTTCCCAGTTGGGTTTCCACGTCAAATATCCTTTGTGATGGTTGTATTGCTTTTGTGGGTGAATGCTTTATTTGCATTTTGGTTTGCATGTGTGGTAACCGATTTGACTGTCAGACTGCTTTACTGGTTTATCTTTAGACTGTGTAAGTGTTTTTGTGTAGTAGTTTTTGGCATACTAATTCACCCCCCCTCTTAGTATTCATTAATTGGTATCAGAGCCTACCTTTCTATAAGTTTAACCACTTGGAAAGAGATATGGGGGAATATACCTTGAGGGAACTTACTCAATGGCTCACTAAGTTTGAGCAAGCCTATGATGATCTTACGGTCAAATACAAGGCATCTCAAGCAAAAAGAAGAGAACATGTAGAGAGGCTAATGGAACTATTTGAAAGTAGTTCTGAAGATGAAGCTAACATGGAAGCCATGATTGCTGAAGTGAATAAGCTGAATGATTCAAACTTCAATCTGAGAAAGGAGTTGGAAGGACCGACTATTCGGTTTAGTCAAGAGCTTGAGAACCAGAGAAAAGTGGAAGATCTGGTAAAGGACAGAGATCATGAGATCTCCAAGTGGAAACATGAGATTAGTGCACTAACTGCTCGCCTTCATGAGAGAAGAATGGAAAAAGAAGACATGCAAGGAGAACTGAACATTGCCATCTTTGAAAATGCAAGTCTTATGGAGACAAACAATGCTATTTCCAAAGAACTCTTTGAGTCAAAGGAAATACTTGCTAAGTTTGGAAAAAGTACAGTCAAGCTAGAGCAAAAGCTTGAGTCATCTAGATCGACAAAGAATACCAATGGTCTTGGTTTTTCTGGACATGAGGAAGGAGAATCCTCAGGAAAAAATGCTGAAGCATCAAAGAAGCAACTGACACTCAAAGGAAAAGGTAAGAAAAAATTCAAACCTGTTTACTTTAACTGTCTTAAAGAAGGACACACTGCCAATGTATATAGGAGCAAAGCCTACAATAATTTTCCTTATTTTATCAACAATGTACCTAGATCCAATAAGTTCAATGGTCATTGTTATGCATGCAACAAGTTTGGGCATAGAGAATTTGAATGCAGGTTTGTAATAGATAACAGTGGAAGATATCCTCAGAGGACCCAAGGAACTGGTCCTGAACCTTTTATGAACCAGAACCACAACCGGTTTAATGTCTTCAATCATCAATCAAGAAGCGATGGTCATCAAGCGGCAACCAGATGGAGAGAAAATTGTATGATCTGTCATGGTCATGGTCACACTATTGCAACATGTAGAAGGAAGAATGGAGACATGTACAATGGACCTTGGAGAGCACCTGGACTTGATTGCTATCACTGCAACAAACCGGGTCACATTGCAAGATTCTACAGAAGTAGAAAAAGTATATCTGATGATATACCGATCACTCAGGAAGGAGAAATAGATGTTGAAAAAGTTCAAGGAGACATGAAGAAAACATGGAAGAAGAAACCAATATTTTTGAAAGAGGAACCGGTTTCTACACCTAGTCTGGAAATATCAGAACCGGCAAAATAAGCCTCAAAGGCTTAGGGGGAGCAAACAGCAAAATGCTTTCGAACCCCCAGTTGACACTGGTAAAAGACCTTAACCGGTATGTTATACCTATTGCTTGGTAGAAGATCAAAAATGGTAAAAAGGCAAATTAGGGTTTACGCCCTAATAGAGGAGCATTAATGATGGTAGGTGAGAGACATGTATAAATGCAATTTTTCAAATCATTTCTCACTCTCTGTTTTCGAGAGAAGAAAAGTTTTCAAGTGTAGAGCGAAGAAAAGTTGATTTGAGCTTAGATTTAAAGAAATTGGATAACCTTGAAAGATATTCAAATCTAGTTTGCAAGCAGTAGTGGAGAACTCAAAGACGTGATTTGGCATCTGACGGAGAGCGAAGTGAAGCAGAATCAGGAAGCCCTAAATTCTTGTTTGAAAGGTATTTTTTGTGTTCTTGAAATAATCTTCAATGGCTTCCGCATCTCATACCAGTTCAAGTACATCCATTGAGTCAGAAAGTTTCATTTAGAGGAAGTCCAAGTATAATGCTTTATCACAAGTTCCAGCTGGATTCATAGTCGAAGAAGGAATTTCAGATTATATTGATTGCAAAATAGAAGACCTAGGGTCTTTAGCCATTCATACTCAGTTAGGTCTATTTTGCGGAAAAGACAAAAGGATCAAACCGGAATTTAGTGTCATAGAGAAGAAGAAATTCCACAATGCAGTCTATTTCCTAGAAGACTTCATAGAGGATCACATCAGGATCATCTTGAGCAGAGTCCATGGTGACAAGATGTACCTGGAGAGGATGCATGATATCATGCCTCAGGAAATTCATGTAGTCATCAGTTTCTGCAAAACAGGGGAAGTGCTAGCCCTGACAAAAGTGAGCAAAATAGAAATGACCAAGCTCCCTGGTTCAACAAGTGATTCATGAGGCATGACAGTCAATCATATCAAGGATGATCTGGTGAAATACGCATGCATGGTGATTGGATACAGAACATTCTGAGCCAGCAGGATTAATTCTGTATCTGCTACAGCGGTAAATGCCACTTACCGAATGATAAAAGAGGATGCATCTTTTGACTTATGCACCAGCATGCAGAGGCAACTCCTGCTAAATCTCAAGGCAATCAAGCAGGACAACTCACTGAGGTTTAAGTTTGGACAACTATTGGTAGGGTTGTTCTTTTATTTCCAAGGCTACTTTCTGGGTGTAGGAGATGTCCAGTGGTCACCTGACCAATCGGTAACCAAGTAGATAAAGGAAAGCATGCAAGCCATTGGAACTGGCTACCCTGAGGTACTGAACAAATACTTTGATGAGTTCAGAAGAAAAATGAGTCAAAGGGTAAGAATCTCAGGTAACACAGTGAAGAAATATGAAGATGACATCTATTTCAATATTCAGGTGGACAAATGTCTAATGGAGGCTGTTGAGCCTAGAATGGAGGAAGGGGAGCCTATGGGCTATGAGGTCATGTTTGACATGCTAGAAGGGTATGCTTCAACCCTTATTTCCTCGCCTCTTGATCCAAAGGCTAAGAGGATTGTAACCTACTTGGAGAGGATCGCACCGGTTGAAGAGCCATCGGTGAAGAAGGGAAAAGAACCGGTAGCTAAGAAAGCTAAGGCAGTGCCTGCAGCATCGGCACTGGCTACCACTACGACTCCAAGAGTGACCAAGAAGTTACTGGCAAAGAAGAAACTGGAGGTAACACCGGAAAAAGTCTTCGAAAGAAAGAGGAAGACTAAGGCAAATGAACTAGACTCCGAAGAAACCGAGTCTGATGAACAGCCAAAGAAGGCTAGACAAACCAAGAACATGAAGAAGAATGAATCAGTAGCATCCACACCGGTAAATATAGATATCTCCTCTTACAAACCTTTGACACATTGTCAAAGAACAGTAAACAATATTAGGAGAAAGTTACTTCATGATTTAATAGATTATTATGATGAATTCAATAGTGAGGAAAAAGATGAAGTACTGTAGGAAATCATTCTTTATTTATGTAAAAGCATTGGATAATAAATGGCACATTGCCATTGAAAAGGAACAAGAGATTAGGGAGAAATTTTTTGCACAGTACTTCCCCGAACTCTCAAATTCAGAATTGTTTGATGCTCTGGATCAAAATAAAGGTCTCTTCTTCACAAGGAGAAGAAGACTCTGGTTGTTGGAGGGGAGAGTTGATGATGTAGAAAAAGATACACATCAACACATGGCCCATGTTATCAGCTCTCACAAAGCACGAATGGCCAACCTCCAAGCGGAAAAGAAACTAGTTATTTCCAAACCAGATGAGGTTTTTGATGAGGAAGGAAACTTGGTGGAAGAACCAATTGACACCATAGATGTTGATGCCCTGGATGTAGAAGATGTCACTCAGGACATACCTTCTGAGGGAACTGAACAGGGGCAACAAGTTGATTAGGGTGGTGAACAAGCTGTGGACACACAACAAGTGGCAAAAGAACAGGAAGAGAAAAGGAAGAAGGATGAAGATGAGAAATAGAGGAAAGAGGAAGAGAAGAGAAAAGAGAAAGAGGAGAAACAGAAAGATGAAGAAAATAACAAGCAAGAAGATGATAGGAAAAAGAAAGAAGAAGAAGATAAGGAAGAAAAGAGAAAGAAGGAAAAAGAGGAGAAGAAAAAGAAGGAAGATGAAGAGAAGAAGAAAAAGGAAGCAGAGGAGAAGAAGAAGAAGGAAGAGGAAGAACAGAAGAAGAAGGAAGCATAAGAGAAGAAGAAGAAGGAAGAGGAGGAACAAAAGAAGAAGGTAGAAGCAGGGCAGAAGCAGAAAGAAGAAGAAGGCAAGAAGAAGATGGAAGAGGAAGAGAAGAAATAGAGAGAGGAGAAAGAAAAGAAAGAGAAGGAGAAGAAAAAGAAGGAAGAAGCAGACAAGACCATTGAAGCAATGAAGACCACACAGATGGAAACTCCTAAGGCAACCAGTAGCCAAGCCAAACTGGCTACTATCTCGAGCCCCATTGATCTCCAATCTGCAAGTGAGTCTGAGCTTATGCAGAGCATCAAGGTTGCCCAAGAGTGCCTTGAAGGCATTCAAAGGAAAAGAGAACAAGATATTATTCAGGCGGTTGTAGACACACTTACTAATCTTCCTAACACTGATTCATCACTAGCACAACTCAAACTTCTGTGTACTATAGTGGATGATCAGGTACAGAGTTTAGAAGAAGCAGCAGAGGCCAATGTAAAGAAAGAGCACCAAAAGGCTCTTAATGTTGCTCTAGTGAAGAAGCTGAATGAGCTTAGAAAAGAACTGCTAAAGGATCAAAAGGACATAAGGAATGCCTTGGATGAGGGAAACTTGCTACTCAGTAAAATCTATCAACCTCATCTATTCTGTGATGATGTGCTAGCCAAGAAGCAACAACTTCAAATGGACTTACAATCCTACTTGGGCACATTCAAGACTCCTTACAACTCCTTTGCAGCATATGGGCAAACCATTCACCAGTTCCAGATCCAGTCAACCAAGATGGAGTAAGAGATCAGCACAAGGTCTAGGGATTTGCAGGAGCTTCAACTGGTATTACTTCCACGACTACAAATTCTTCAGAAGTGTTATTTGAACCTGGATGCCCTAACAGTCACACAAGAACTGAGCACAATAGATGCCATGGAGGAACAGGTATCACAGATGCAGACAGAGAAGGAAGTGGCAACCTCCCTACTTGAGTCCTGGTCCCTTTCCATGAAACAATTTTTGCAGGACTATAAATTGGTTTTTGACAAGTATCATTCATTATTGTCATAAACTCTTTTATATATATATATGGACATAGGTTTTTCAGTGGTACTTTGTCATTGTTGGCAAAGGGGGAGAAGTATATCTGGTTTTTGGTTTTAAAATTTTGAAATTTTGATATATCAGGGGAGAAGTATATCAGAGGGAGAAGTATCTGTTTTTAAATCTTGATATATGTTGCGCTATATGTTATATGCTCTGATGATTATGCTCTGAATGCAAAATTATTATACACTCCGTTGATTAAGGGATAGTGTATATGCTTAGGGGGAGCAATTTTGTTAATGACCAGTTTTTGTTGTAAAACACTTAGATGTCAAAATTTTATTTTCCTAAGTGTTGCCATCAATGCCAAAGAGGGAGATTGTTGGCATTTTTGATGATTATGTTGTGATTGTCATTGATGGACACACACTTGTATTGAGATCCCCTTTATATGTACGAGCTTGTGCTCAACCGGTATTTGTTGCAACTGGTATGTTGTATACTAGTCTCTAGATTAGTGATTTTGCAGAATGTGTTTCCCAATCTAAAGTGGCATGTCGACCCCAAGCGGTTCATAGATCACAAGCGGTACGAGGGAGCAAAGTGGCACAACACATTCTTACCAGTCTTCATTTGTGACAAACCGGCAACTGGTATTTCGTATGAACCGGCAACACTCTGTGATGAGTTACCAACCAACATTTTGTGATGAGTTACCAATCCACCGATTGTTTGATGGTGTCGACACATTGACGGTGATTCTTGTGTCATGTTAATAAGTTTGTCTAGATTCATTGAACCTAGGGAATTGTAATGTAATCCTATTGGACCAACATGAAATCAGATTCCTTTAAAAGGACATCATGTCTAGGGTTTTAAGTTGTTGCTGAAAGGGTTAATGTTGAGCTAGGGTTTGAGGTGGAAGTTGAGTTGTTGTGAGAACGATCTTATTTGAGAAGATCAAGTTGTAACTGTGAGAGAGATAATACTGAAGTAATGCTGGAATGCATTAGCTATGAGCAATACTGGATCTAACCAAGCAGTTTGTGCTATTAGATAGATCAAACACTTGTTGATTACTCACATCTTTGACAAGTCTGTAGCCCTTAACCAGGTAGGCCTCAAAGCCTTTGTAAAATCCTCTAACAAAGTGGTTAACACATGTGAATCTAAAATCCTCTAACAAGGTAGTCTTTAATCGGACTTATCTCCTAACAAAGATTGAGATTCCTAATAGGATATGTTCTGGTGAAGAACATTGTAAGACCTTAACCAGTCTGACCTTAACCGGTCTGGTTTCTATTCTGCAGATAGTGACTTGTGAGTTCCATCTCACTGTGGTTTTTTCCAGTTGGGTTTCCACATCAAATATCCTTTGTTATGGTTGTATTGCTTTTGTGTGTGAATGCTTTATTCACATTTTGGTTTGCATGTGTGGTAACCGGTTTGACTGCCAGACTGCTTTACCGGTTTATCTTTAGACTGTGTAAGTGTTTTTGTGCAGTAGTTTTTGGCATACTAATTCACCCCCCCTCTTAGTATGCATCAGAACAACCAAATTCTAGTGGTCAAAACTTTGGATATGATCTTATAGAAAGAGTTACATAGACTTATTGGCCTAAGTTTTCCCATAGAATCCGCCCCAGCAACTTTACGGATTAGGGCAATAAACGTGGAGTTGAGTTCCTTAAGGATTCTTCTAGATCCAAAAAATTCTTTGACCGCATTAACCGTGTCTTCTCCCACAATATGCCAGAATTCCTGAAAGAAAAACATAGGGAAACCATCAGGACCCAGAGCTTTATCCCCTTGAAATGAAAAGATAGCTTTTTTAATTTCTCCAATAGATGGGATAGCAGAAAGGGCCTTATTCTGGATAGGATTAATGATCTTAGGAATGATATTGACCAAATTATGTTGGTGGGTATGATCAATGTCCTTGTTACTAGTGAGGAGCTGATTGAAGAACATGACAGCTTCATCCCTGATTTCCTCCTTATTAAAAAGAGTTTTTTCCTCTACCATAAGTCTTGAAATTCTATTCATTGCTTTATGTTTTAAAGATGTCATGTGGAAAAATTTAGTGTTTTTGTCCCCAGCCTCTAGCCAGATCGCCCTGGATCTCTGCCTCCAATAGATTTCTTCCCTAGAAATAATATTGTGGAGTTTGACTAGAACATCATCTTCCATGGCTTTGGAATACTTTTTATAGCCATCTTTCTATATTGAATTTTGAATCCGATCTAGCTCCTTCTTTAGCTTTTTCTTTGAATCAAAAATATCACCAAAGACCTTCTTGTTCCATATCTTAATGTTGACTTTGATATTTTAAAGTTTTTTGGCAACTTTATACATGGCAGTTCCATTTACATCAATATTCCACCAGTTAGCAATAGATTTTTCAAGATTAGGGTGGGAAATCCACACCTTTTCGAATTGAAAAGGGAAGCTCTGATTATTCTTAAAATTATCAGCAACAAAAGAGATGGGATAATGGTCTAAACCAATTCTATTTATAATAGAAAGGGAGCATCTATGAGAAAGCATCCAATCATTAGGGACAAGGGATCTATCAAGTCTTACTTGAATGAGATCTTCACCATCCCTTTGGTTAGACCATGTGTAGGATGCCCCATTGAGATCCATATCAATGAGAGCATTGATATTAATAAAGTCCATCAAGTCAGATTTGTTGTCTGGTTGAGCATGAATACCCTCATATTTATCAATGTCTTGCACAAGAGTATTCAAATCGCCCATCACAACCCAATTGTTCAAAGGGAAAGATTTTCTTTTTTGCTGAATTTTATCCCAGAATTTGCTTCTAGAAGATTTGGAGTTAGGGGCATAGATATTAGTAATAACACATTCCTTTCCATCAAAGATGCTTTTAGCTTTCAGGGATAAAATATTGCCATCTACATCAATCATTTCTCCAGAGATGGTTTTCTTGTTCCAGAAAATTGCTACCCCTCCAGATGCTCCATTCGAGCTACTACCACAAACTCCTCCATTTTTAAAGAAGTTTAATTTCTCCACTTTCTCTTTACTCATTTTGGTTTCCTGTACTAGGATAATATCCAGATTTGGATCTTGAATGAGGTTCCATAATATATCCTATTTATTGAGACCATTTAGGCCTCTGATATTCCAAGATATTACCTTCATTTGAAAGCCTGAGGGTAGGATTCCTTTATAGTTCATTTGCCTTCCATTAGCTATGTTTTGCTTGCTCTCCTGGTCCCTATGCCATTTCATAGTTTTACGTCCCGATGGGGATCTTGAAGCACCAAAATCAGCCTTGGACCTGGTTTTGGTTTTAACCCCATTAAGGCCTCCTACCTTCTTAGTTTTTATTTTCTTTCCATTTCCTGTTATGTTTTCTTCTTGTTCCGCTCTAGGCTCATCTTGCATATTACTCCATAGTTCTCCTTTTTTCTAGGATGATGTAGGCGTATCAACTCTAATAATCTGGAATAACGCATTCAAATTTACCTGAGGCGATCCAAACTTGTTGCTCCTTCCAAGGTTTTTGTTGTGTTACCGACCTAACTGATTTGTATTTAAGGTCGATGAAGTTGTTTGTAAAGGTTGTTGGCAAGATTGATTGAAACTTGTTGAGTGTGTAGTTTACTAACCGGTGAATGGATCTGCACTTTGAGTGAAGGCAGATTAAAGCTTAGAAGGATCTGATCAAGTAAATTTAGTTCTACTCAAATAGATCAAGAAAACCTGTTGTTTTCTAAAAATTATAGTAGTAGTGAAATCCCTTAACCAGGTAAGCTCTAACAAGCTTGGTTACTCATTAAATCCTCTAACAAGGTTGTCCATTAGATTGGATTCTTAAATCCTCCAGCGAGGTTACTCCTAACAGGGTATTGTACTTTTCATCAAGGCATATCTGTAAATCCCTTATTTGGGTGATTCCTAAGCGGAATTAGTTCTTAACATGACTTATTGTAAAGCTTTAACAAGCTTGGCTCCTAACAAGGCAAACTTCAAAAGAGTTCAGATAGCTATCCTTGTGAGTCTCATCTCACCGTGATTTTTACCTATTTGGGTTTTCCATGTATAAACATTTCTATCAAGTGGTGAATGCTTTTGTGGTTATGATCTTATTTGTTGATTTGATTAACTTCTGATAAGGAATGATAAGTAGAAGAATTGAAAGATGAATATGTTGAGTTATGATTAAGCATTGTTGATGTTTACAAGATTGAACTTGTTTACTACTAAGTTGTCATAACAATTAAACCGGTTGATGTCAAGTATTCTTATGAATATTGATCTTGACTGAGAAATGTTTACTTTGTTTGGCTGAGTTTGAAATTGGGAACAAGATGATTCACTTCCAAGACAAGATGCACCAATTTTGTTAGCTAGATCACAAGGTGTTAGCCCAGAATAAACCAGATCTGAAATCCAAATGATGAAATAAAGCCTCAAAATTGGATCAAAAACTAAAAAAATGCAAGATCTGAAACACAGGCATGATTAAACCTAATGCAGATGCAACAAAAAATCACAAATGTACCTAAATCCTTCACAGACACGCCTAGATAACAAGGACATGACTCCCAAACACAGACACGTCTGAAAGGTGCACAAACGCGGTTTGAAAATAGAGACACAACTCTGCAATATCTAAAATAAGATAAAATAATGCTGAATACAGACGTGATTACAGAGGTCACAGACACAACAGAAAATAAAAAACACTATTCCAGGATGCGTAGACGTAAAAATGCTGAAAGTTTGTCGAAAATGTTAGATCTACAACTTCAAAAACACAAAATCTACAACAAAAGATGTTAAATGCAAAAGGGACAAGAGTCCCACCAGGCGTGCCAAAAATGTTTATGGTAAAAATGGAAACAACAATATTGAAAGACTAAAATAGATTCAACCACAAAACCCTAGCCTAACAACAACAAAGGTTCACCATAACATATGAAGATTACCTAAGACAATGTAAACCAAATAAAATCACAAAGATTATACCATCACATGTCCAATAGGGTTTGGATCTCCATTGATCTTGTTTGATATATTTGCTCTCAGATTTTATGTATGCACAAGAGCTCAACAAAGAACAGAAATGTGGTTGCAAGTAGACTTGATCGCATATGAAAGTTTGAATGCTAGAAGGCTTGATTCGGGTTGATTATGAAAGAAGAATCTCCTTATATAGAAGACACTATAAGAAATGGAGGGATAAGATTAAGAGGTGTAAAAGATAAATGGTCGGCTAGGATTAGAGGGTAGGTAGAGGAAATAAGAAAATAATAATAGGGTAGGTAGTGTAGGAATTAAGAGATGAATGACATGTGTCATGGGTAGAAAAGGTCTAATGAATTAATTAAATAAATAAAGATTTATTTAATTAATAGAAGAAGTGGGAACAATTAAATAAATGAAAGTATTTATTTAGGTTAGAAAAGGATAATTTAAATAAATAAATATTTTTATTTAAATGAGAAATAAGGCTAGAAGAGGATAAATGAATTAATTAAATAAATAAAGATTTATTTAACTAATAGAAGAATTAGGCTTAAAATAATTAATTAAATAAAAATATATATTTAATTAGACATGACAAATTTAGGTGTCTATATTTTGCCCCTCTTTGAGACAACACAACTTGTCGTGTTGTTTCCAAGAAGATAAGATAAAGTGATACAAAGTTGCTCCAAGATGAGAATGATATGCCCCCTTGAGAGATTGGATGAAAATGTCTGGAAAGATCGCATACAATCTCTTGATAAGAAAGAAATGCTAGAAAGGACTGACAAGATAGGATAGGGTGACAGAGTCACATGATAAAGAAGACCAACTCGGGAGACTAGGGCTAGGGTAGTCTATAAGATAGACTATGAGAGAAAACATCCTCATTGTCATCTACACACCTAAGAGATTAGAGTGCAGAGAGAGAAGAGAGAAGTCAGTAGTCAACAATGATGGCATTGGTGCATAGATTCGATCGCGTTCACTGATATCAAAGGCCAGTAGATGTAGGAGAGCCGGTAAGTACCACAAAACCTTCTTGTACCCTGCTGCATTAATTGTTGTCATAATTGCATGTTAGGTAAGGCAATAAATGTGCTCTAGGTAGGTCACAAAAAATGGTCAAGCAAGGGGGGAAAATGGCAAGGTGCATCTGCATTGGTGTCAAGCGCGTGTGGGTAGGCTAGGCATGTTTGTGTTTGTGCTAGACATGTTTACGATTTCAGTAGCATTTGTGTTCAATGTGAGTGTGTCTATGTCTTGTAGGCACGTTTGTGTAGGACATGTGCGTTTGTGCTGTATGCAAGTGCATTTGTGTCTTCAAGGCTAAATCGACAGTTCTATGATAAACATACATTATCGATTCGATAAGCTATTGAGAGGATACACTCAAGCAGGTCTTCTAGGGAAGACTAGGATAGAAGATAGGGATAGGATTGAAAATTTTGTGATAGAACATACGTCGCCAATCAGGAAACTACTCAAGAGGATACACTCAAGGAGAGGCCCTAGAATAGGATAGATCGAGGCACTTTGCGATGAACGGGGAGTACCAAAGAGATTGACAATTATGTGATAGAACATACCTTGTGAATTAGATTAGGCTGAAATTGACAATTCTGTGATAGAACATACATTGTCAATTGGATAAGCTACTCAAGAGGATACACTCAAGTAGGTTCCCTAAAAGATAGGATCAAAGCAGCACTTTGTGATGAACAAGGAATGCTACTAGGATAGAAAGCAACACTTTGTGATGAACAGGGAGTGCCACTAGGATAAAAAGCAACACTTTGTGATGAACAGGGAGTACCACTAGGATAGAGTGTCATATGATAGATATAAGCACTAGGATAAAAAGAAGCACTTTGTGATGAACAGGGAATGCCACTAGGATTGACACAGTTGATTTGCTTGACTGTAGGAAGACCTAACTATGCTGGAGTCACGGGAGAGATTTCCTTCGACTCAGAGTTTACGACCAGAGCTGACATTGGAGGAAAGAGTAGAAGTGGAGGCTATGGGCCTGCGATATATTATGTATGTGCTTGAGTTTTGGGCGAATATGGGATTGTTGACTGCATTAGTTGAGAGATGGCACTCAAAGATATGCACTTTTCATTTGTCGATGGGTGAGATGACAGTCACCTTGGAGGATATATATAGGATACTACGGATACCGATCGATGGGGAGTTGGTTCCTTACAATCGAGATGGAGATAGGGATGCACTAAGACAAGGGTTTTAGGATCCAAGACTCGAGATGAGGGTTGGAAATGTGGCTTGGGATACCATGACATAGACAAGATTGGCATTACCGACAGTGCTGGCAAGAGTGATCAGTGGGTTCCTTTGTCTGGATAGGGTGACATGAGGGTTAGCTGTGGGATGGGGGAGGACTTTGGAGACAATGGTGATAGAGCACACCAGGTTTGCATGGGGATCATGTCTACTGGCACACTTGTATTATGAGCTGCATCAGTTTGTGTATCACAGATCAACAAGATTGGGATGCACAGTGATACTGTTACAGGTATGGGCATATGAGCATCTTCCTATTACACGAAAAATACACTTTAAAGGCAAGGGACATGGGCGCAATTATGTACACTTGTATGATATGATCACTTCTCATCCATGGATTGGAAGGCTATAGTACTAGCACAGGGTTATGGACAAGATAGATAGTGTGATATGGAGGTCGTTCCAGGACTATGAGGAGTGGGAGGATGATGTAGTGGAGCTATCATATGTATTCAGGAGTAGGTATCTAATAGGGAGGACACCATATGTGATTGAGAGGCAGTTGATAGATAGGGTATGTAGGTAGTTTGGTAGGATACAACAGATTCCATGGGGTTCAGGGATGTATGCACAAACAGTGAGGGATTAGGTGCATTTGGGGCCATTGCTTTCTTATGATCAGGCAGTGACACAAATGGTAGAGATGGTTCCAATGCCTTGGGATAAATGGGCAGATGTGGAGGATGCAGGGATGGATGTAAAGTATACTACATATTGAGGAGAGCATCTGTTTCCATGGCTGACGGATCCAAGGGAGCTGATAGAGGGAGATGGTGGAGGTGATGGAGATGATAGTGGAGATGGTGGAGGTAGAGGTTGATGGTGGAGGAAAGGCGTAGTGGTAGAGAGGAGAGTGGCTCAGAGGAGAGAGGGCGGAGAGGAGAGATAGGCTCAATAGGCTCATGTAGTGAGGGGTGGAGGTGTATTGCCATTATAAGTGCTGGTAGCATAGGTTCCCAGATAGGTACAGGATCCTAGATAGGTACAGGAATAGGAGCAGGGACAGGGATAGGAGTAGCCACAAGAGAAACCTTAGGGATAGGGTGAGGGGGGAGAGGAGGATGAGCTACTATCCTTGAGGGAGATCTACCAGGGATAGGTAGATGAGATCCAAGATCTAGAGAGGGAGACAACTAGGCTCAAGAGATAGCTGAGGGACACTGAGCGGGATAGGAATCAGGCTATTCAATGCTATACAGAGGCTAAGACAACACTGAGGGTAGGTAGATAGGTAGTAGAGGACACAGGGGCTGGATATGCCTATGTTCTTTGAGTAGGGGAGGAGATAGCCTACTATAGAGACTTGTACTATGGAGTGGTACCACCAGATCAGCGGGATAGGAGCTTCCAGAGACCATCATGGTTTACGATGACCTCTGGAGGGAGAGATAAGAGATAGGCATCTAGTGGTGGGGTTATGGGTCCTCCACCACCACCAGATAGAGGGGGTAGGAGAGATGATCCTAGGGTGGGTCCTTCTAGGGTTAAGACTCCGTCAAGGTCAACCAGCTCCAAGGGAGAGAGTTCATCATAGCCTTAGAGGGCTCCCTATGTATCAATTTTGTACCATTTTGTATGATGATGTAGACACCTTCGGGTGATTTTGTAGCCATATGTATTTTTATAGCATTTAATCATGGCACTTATGATTTTTAGATATATATATGAGATGATTCATTTTCAACAACTATATGCATGTGTACCTATGTGATGTATCTATGTGATGCTTATGATATGGATGCAAATATGTACATGATGCAATGCAATATTTTATTCTTTTATGTTTTATATGTTTATGCAAATGCAAATGTGAATGTATGAAATGCAGATGAATATGATAATGCAAATAACTATTTACATGATGAGAATGTAAAATGTGCTAACATGTGTTGTGTGCAGGATATGGTGCAATTGTGATATCTATATGTATGAAATGCTAATATGTGGTAATGCAGGTGCAGACTACATAAAATGTAGATATGTTTGGAGTGCCATTATACTCAGTCATGTGATAATAGGCTACGCAGACTTAAGAAGGATAGTGGAGGTCAATCAAGAAAGTGGGATGGAAGATAGAAGATATGAAAGTGAAAGAGCTTCTTGTGCGTTATCATCATTGAATTTTGCTATGGCAAATAGGTTATGACAATCTAGATATATGTTCGACCCATAAAGTCATTGTACCCATTTGCATGGAGATCCGACAGTCGCAAAAAAAGAATGCCCCAGTTCATACTAGACTCATAGTGTCCTCATATCCCTGGACAAGTTAAAGCATTACTAAGAGACAATCCATAGACAACAAAGAAAAATAAATAGGTGATGATACCCCATCCTTTCTTTTCTAGTCAAAGACATCCTAGAGATAAAATCTCTAGTCAGAGACATCCTGAAAAAGCTAAAAGACATGTCACCAAAAGATAAAATCAAAAGAAAACCAAGACTCAACACCAACATCTACTGTAGTCCTCACCACGATTATTATTACTGCATTCATGGAAAGGGTAAATGAGATTGTTATGGGAATTCAATGTTGTGGTGGAACTTTGAGTGAAGATGAAATTATTTCTAAAGTTTTGAGAACCCTACCACCAACTTACAAAATAAAGGCTATTTCTATTAATGAGTTGAGAACAATGGCTAATACATCTATCAATAAAGATACATTGGTTGGGAAATTATCTGGTTTTGAGCTTGAAGAGTTTGGACCCTCTGGAGCTATGAAGACTGAACCTTCTTTTCATGCATTTGCATCAACAACCAGTAAGTAAGATTGGAAAGCTTTATATGCAAAGGAATTGGATGATATAAAGAGAGAAGATGACGAGTTTGATCAAATTGAAGCTCTATTTTCTAGAAGAGTACCTAAAGGACTCGTAGGAAGTAAGTATGAAGGAAAAGCACATTTTAAATCTTTTGCATGTAATAATATTGGTCATTTTGCATCTAGATGTCCTGAAAGGAATTTGAGATTTGAAGAAAGAGTTAGAAGATCTTTTAATCCTAACCCTGGATATTAGAACAAGTATAAGTATAGGAAAAACAAAGACAAATCATGCTACATAGCAGATGAGGAAGACATTACTGATTCTGGTGATGAGCCGGTAGAAGAATCTTCTAGTGGTTCTGGCAATGCAAAGGAATGGGTGTTCTTGGCTATCAAGGAAGATATTCCAGTACTGGAAGAGAATGTACCTAAAGAGAAGGCACTTGCTACTAAAATTGAAGACAAGGATGAATGGGTAATTGACTGTGGTTGTTCACAACATATGACTGGATAAAGGGAAGTTTTTATTTTAGCAAGAATATGATGGTAGTCTGGTTAAATTTAAAGATGACAAAGTATGTATGATCAAAGGAAAAGGAACTATATCATTGGATGGTAAGAACAATACTAACAATGTTTATTATGTTGAAGGTTTGAGGCATGATCTTTTGAGTGTAGGAAAATTGGTGGATAAGGGATTTCAATTACAGTTCAAGGATGAAGAATGCAAAATCATTAACAGATCAGGTTTGGAGATTGCAACTGGTAAACATACAAAAGGTAATATGTTTTATTTTAATTTTGGTGAGAAGACATGTTTGATTGCACAATTTGATGAGAGTTGGGTATGGCATAAGAGGCCATGTCATGTAAATTTTGATTGCATTGTGAAGATCAGTTCAACTAAGGCAGTTAGAGATATACCTAAGATTGTGAAGCCCTATAATCCGGTATGTAAAGAATATCAAATGGGTAAATATGTCAGAACCTCTTTTAGGAGTATACAAGATAAATCTAATGATGTTCTTGATCTTATTCTTACTGATTTGTGTGGCCCTGCTAGAGTTAAAAGTTTTCAAAGTGATAGATATTTCATGCTAATCATTAATGATTATTCTAGAATGATGTGGGTTACTTTTATAAGAGAAAAAATTGAAGCATTTGAAAAGTTTAAAATATTTAAGGCTAAGTGGAAACTAAGACATGATTGAAGATTAAATGTTTGAGGTCAAATCATGGTGGAGAATTCACATCTGGTGAGTTTAATAACTTTTGTGAGAAGCATGGTATAAGGAGACAATTTTATGCTCCTCAGACACCTCAACAAAATGGAGTTGTGGAAAGGAAGAACATAACTATCTTGGATGCTGCTAGAAAAATGATGATAGAAGCTAGTCTACCTCATATCTACTGGAGAGAAATAGTGAGAACAATGATTTATACACTTAACATAGTACATATCAAAGGAGAAACTGGTAAGAAACCTAATGAATTATGGTTTGGAAATAAACCTACAGTTAAGTATTTTAGAATATTTGGTAGTAAATGTTATATCAAGAGAGATGATATCATTGGAAAGTTTGATCCTAGATGTGATGAAGGCATATTTCTTGGTTATTCTAATGAAAGAAAGGCATATAGATGTTATAAAAAGAGATTATAGATAATTATGGAGAGTACTAATGTCAAGGTGGTTGAGTTGAATAGAGGTCACATCAGAGTTTATGAGAAGGAACTGGTGGTGGAAATGATTATATCTGAATCAATAGCATCTTTAATGGAATAGAGTGTTGAACTAGTTATTCCGGCAGTATCAGAAAATTCTAAAGTAACTGAAGAACCAGAAAGAGGAACAAAGATTCAGAGGACTCCTAGGTATGTGAGATTGAATAATTCAGTAGATTAGATCATTGGGGATAAGAACAATGGAGTAATGACAAGAAGAGGACTGATAACTAATGAGGGATGTTTAATTTCACAAGTTGAACCGGTATCACTAATTGAGGCATGTAAAGATGAATATTGGTTGAAAGCTATGGAAGAAGAATTAGATCAGTTTCAGAAAAATAATAAATGGACTTTGCTTCCCTGGCCTAAAAATAAGAATGTTATTGAAACTAAATGGGTTTTTAGGAATAAATTGAATGAGGATGGTCAACTTGTAAGGAATAAGGCTAGATTGGTTTGTAAAGGATATTCTCAGAAGGAAGGAATTGATTATGGTGAGACTTTTGTACCTATAGCTAGGATTGAAGCTGTAAGATTATTTCTTGCTTATGTTGCCCATAAAAACTACAAGGTTTATCAGATGGATGTTAATTGTGCATTTTTGAATGGGGATCTTGATGAGGAAGTTTATATTGAGAAACCTAATGGTTTTTCACTATTAGATGATACAAACATGGTTTGCAGGTTAAGGAAAGCTTTATATGGATTGAAACAAGCACCTAGAGCTTGGTATGCAAGGTTGGATAAATATCTTTTGAAGCTTGGTTTTACTGAAGGTAATGTTGACAGTAATTTATATTATAAGATCACTGATGATGATATATTGATTATCGAATTATTTGTTAATGAAATTATTTTTGGAGGTGAAGATAAGTTGCGCATGTAATTTTCTAAAAATATGGAGAAATAATTTAAAATGTCTATGATTGGGGAAATGAAATTTTTCTTAGGTTTGCAGATTTGTCAGACTAATAAAGGTATTTTCATTTTTCAAACTAAGTATGCTAGGGAATTGTTGAAGAAATTTGGTATGGGAGATTCTAAACCGAAGAGTACTCCTATGATTATGAATGAGAAATTGACAAGGAAAGATGTTTCTGCACTAGTAAATCCTACAAGGTACAAGTCTATGAGTGGAGGTCTGCTTTATTTAACTCTGACTAGACCTGACATAATGAATGTTATCTTTATTGCATCTATATTTCAGAGTGATCCTAGAGAAAATCATGAGAGTTCAGTGAAAATAATTTTAAGATACTTGTAAGGTATATCAAAATATGGTTTGTGGTACCCTAAGGATGATGACTTTACTTTATGTGCATATACAAATGCTGATTGGGCTGGAGATGTTGATGACCAGAAAAGTACTTCCGGTGGAGCTTTCTTTCTTGGAAAGAAGCTGGTTTCATGGATCAGCAGGAAACAATCATGCACTTCTTTATCTACTATTGAAGCTGAGCATGTTGCTGCTGCTACTAACTGTACACAGGTTTTATGTATGAAGTAAATGTTGAAGGATATCAAAGTGTATTTCATTGGATCGATAGTTATTTACTATGATAACTCTGCTGCTATTAACATATCAAATATTTTGGTATTTCACTCTAAGACAAAACACATATCTATCAAGTATAACTTTTTGAAGGAGAAGGTGGAAGAAAATGTAATTAGATTGGTTTATGTGAACACTAAAGAGAAGATTGTAGATATTTTCACTAAACCTTTTCCTAAAGAACCAGTTGAGTACCTAAGAGACAAGTTAGGGGTTTCTGCCCCTTTGACAGAGAACTGATTGATTCTTTTTGGCATCACTTTGGTATGCATTATCAAATATTTTTTTCATTCCGACACTAATGTGGGGATGCTACTGCTTAGGGGGAGTAGTCAGCTTTGTGATTCAGTGGTTTATGTTTTTGCTTTGATATTTTTGTTAGATTTCTGGCATTGATGTCAAAGGGGGAGAGATATTGATGTGAAAAAGAAAAACTTAAGGATTTGTATACATTAGGGGGAGCTATATGTGTAATTCAGAGCTTTACAGAGAGATCATTCACTATGGGTGTTTGGTAGTTGTTTCAAAACTTCATTCCTATATCTTTGAGTGGGAGATTGTTGGTTGTCTTCCATTGGGGGAGATTTGTTTGGCATTTCTTGGTACTTAGATGTTTTTCACATCTAGTGTTGCTATCAATACCAAAGGGGGAGATAGTTGGCCATTTGGAGGAATTGATTATGTGTTGCATTGAATTTTTGCCATTGATGCCAACACTAGCTGTTTGGATGCTTTACCGGCATGCTTCTGGTCTCAATAGGTTGAGTTGTTTCTGATTGGTTTAGATCCAACATGATCTGATATGATCCGGTATAGTTTGGTTTTGGAATTGGCTTATTCATGATACTCATGTTCATATTCAGTAAGTTGGTTTTGGTCTGTTGATCAGATGCTATCCTATTTTATTGGAAGCTTGGCTTGTGGTTTTGATGAGGGTTTCACCGAAATATCTTTTGATGAAGATCTTTGATGATATGCATAAGTCGTGTTGGTGCTGCTTCTGGTGGAGATTCAGGATGCTTTTGGTGATCATGTTCGAGACTTGGCAGATGGAGATCATTTCTTTAGTGTGTGGACCTATATTGGGTCCCAGTTGATCTAGGTTATGGACCAAATTAATGTAATGTGTGGATTGGATGACTCGATGTGTTTCTGGGATGTCTTATATGTTGGATATTATTTGTTTGGTCTAAGGCCGACATATTTTATAATTATGTAATTGGTTTATTGTCTGGTGGTTGACCTGATTATTTATGGTCAAGGGTTTGTATATATATGATGTAAGATCTCATTGTAGATCATCACGGTATAGGATCATAGGTATAAGGTCAAGGAATGGGATATGTAATGTGTGAATAATGTAATATCATTCAGGTAGAGGATTTGGATGATCATTGGAGATTGAATTGGGTTTATGTAAGAGGATTTATTCCTCCAATATAGAGCTTAACCAGAATTGTACTCAGCCATAGGAGATGCTATCTTTGTAGTTCAAACATTTCTTTGGATTGTACTCTAGATTTCTATGTAGTCAGTGAGACTCCTTTTTTGATGAGCACTGTACTCTAGGATGTTGGTCTTATTGCAAGTACAAGGCCCTCAATCTTAATTCACATACTTACTACAAAAGTATTATCTAACTGTGGGTAGGATTCCCACCGTGGTTTTTCCCTTTATTGGGTTTTCCACATATAAATGTTGGTTTCATGTGGATGGTATTTATTATGTGATTATTGTTTATGATTAATTGGTTTAACTTCTATTCCAGTTTTCGGTATAAGCATTCCAGTATTAATATTTTGGGTTCTGGTATTAAAGTTTTAATTGCTAAATGTTTTGGTAATCTGTGACAACTGATTCACACCCCCTCTTAGTTGTCTTCTAGTTATTTGAAGTGTCTAACAAAGATAAGTTCATTAGTTTTATCCCATACCTTGCATCCGAAAGAGAAATCAGAATGTTCCCAAGAAAGAAACATAGCGAATTTCAGTAAATCAGCATGCCCTTCAACAAATTCAACTAAGTAAGTTGATCATTTTGCCACCCTTGTGCATTTGTTTGGTTGTTGTAATTGTGAATATGCAGAGCTCTCTATGTATGCTCTAGGGTCTATAGGGTTTATGTCTGCATCTAAGTTTTCAAGCTCTGCTATGCTTTAAGAATTAAAATGGCTTCCCCCGCTAAAACCTCTACTACTCTCACTGCTGAGAATGTCCATGAAATTGGCACTAGCTCTGCAATGCCAGAGATTACCCATGTTGTCCCTCTTGACATAATTCCTCATGTGCTAGTGATTGAGAGTTCCCCCATCGCTGAATCAAACCCTCAAACTTCCTTGCAAATGTTTTAGGAGGCCGAAGAAAGATTTCCTCCCAAGGAAAAGGTCATGAAGATAAAGAGAAAGATGATTCATAAGACTATCACTATTGTCTCTGACAGTGAGTCTTCGGATGAGCCTTCTCCTCCTCCTAAATCTAGGAAACCAATTCAAAAGAGGAGAAAGAGTTCTCAAAATTCCTCTATTAAAACATCCGACACTAAGACTCCTCTTCTCGTAGAAAATGCCCCCGCTGCTAATAACCATCATGCTGAGGAAACCCCAATTCCTCAAGAGAAAAACCCACAGAAAGAAAACCCTCCTGAGCAAGTTAAGGAAACTACTCCTGTAAAGAAGCCAATTCCCAGAGAAACAAAGTACCCTAGAAAATCCTCTAAAGGAGAATCATCAACTCAAAAAGAGAAACCAAAAATAGTGCCTATTACCCCTTTGGCTCTTGAAATAACTCCAAAGGAATTGCAACATGAAGTTAAAAAGAAATTAGAAGAAGCTATGAAGAGGCCAACTAGACAAATAGGAATCCTTCATTAGGACCCATTAGAAATGTTTGAGGGGTCATCCATGAATGATATCATCAGAATGTGTTTCAATGATAAAGAGGCTGGATGCAGAGATGCATTCACAAAAGAGAGGGGGAGGACTATATTTTATTCCTTTTATGGCTGCAGAGACAAGCCTGTCCTAGTGTCCAATCCTTGGGCACTAAATTTTGGAAAAATAATAGTGCTAAATATTTTTGTAGAGCCAATGTTGATAAGGAAGCTTGCTGATGCTTATGATTCCCCAAGCCAGATTGTGAGAACTGCAGACGACTATGTCCTATTGGAAATTTCACATAGGGCCATTATTCAATGTTTTGGTTTGGATAAGTCTACCCTCAAGGGAATCAACAAAAATAATCTAGAAAGAAACTACCAGTATAAAAGGGATAGATATAGAAATGACTATGTTCCTCATTTAATGAAGAAACTGTTGGCCATTTGGTGGAATTGATTACGTGTTGCATTGATGTTTTGTCATTGATGCCAACACTAGATGTTTGGATGCTTTATCGACACCCTTTTGGTCCTGGTAGGTTGAGTGGTTTCTAATTGATTTGGATCTGACATGATCTGGTAGGCCCCGGTATAGTTTGGTGATGGAATTGGCTTGTTCATAATACTCATGCTCAAATTTGGTCAATTGGTTTAGGTATGGTGATCAGATGCTATCCTGCTTTCCTAGAAGCTTGGCTTTTGGTTCCGGCGAGGCTTTCACTAATAGAGATTTTGATGAAGATCTTTGATTAATTGCATAAGTGGTGTTGGTGTAGCTGTTGTTGGAGTTTCAAGATGCTATTGGTCATCATGTTCGAGACTTGGCAGATGGAGATCATTGGTATAGCATGTGGACCTATACTAGGTCCCAGTTGATCTAGGTTATGGATTGCCTTTAATGTAACATGTGGATTGGACCTCTTGATGTATTTCTTGGATGTCTTATGTGTTGGATACTATTTGTTTGGTCTAAGGTCGACATGGTTTGTAATTATGTTATTGGTTTATTATTTGGTGGCCAACCTAATTGTTTATGGTCGAGGGTTTGTATATTTAGATGTAAGATCTCATTGTAGATCGTCATGGTTATGGTTAGAGGTCATGGTCAAGGAATGTAATGTGCAAATAATGTAATATCATTGAGGTAGAGAATTTGGTCGATCATTGGAGATCTAATTGGGTGTATGTAAGAGTATTTATTCCTCTGGTATTGAGCTTAACCATAACTATACTCAGGCATAGGAGATGCTATCTTTTGTAGTTCAACACTTCTCCAGATTGTAGTCTGGATTTCTATGTAGTCAGCGAGGCTCTTTTGTGATGAGTAGTGCGCTCTAGGCTATTGGCCTTCCTACAAGTTCAGGCCCCTCAATTATAATTCACATACTTATTGTGGAAGTAATATCTAATTGTGGGTAGGCTTCCCACCATGGTTTTTCCTGTTACCGGGTTTTACACGTACAAATATTGGTGTCATATGGATGGTATTTATTTTGTGATTATTTTTTATGCTTAATTGGTTTAATTGCTATTCCGGTATTAATGTTTTGGGTTCTGGTATTAAAGTTTTAAATTGCTAATGGTTACGGTAATATGTGACAACTGATTCACCCTAGCCCCCTTCTCAGTTGTCTTCTGGTTATTTGAACTATCTAACAATTGGTATTAGAGCTTTGGTCCTCTCTATAAAAAGCTTATCCACTTGAGGAAGATCCTATGGTGACTAACAGTTCAAGTTCATCCAGTTCTTCTAGAGCTATCTTTCAGAGGGATATTCTGAGGCTTGATGGAACAAATTACACTATATGGAAGATTCTGATGGAGACTCATCTGAGATGTCTTTGCAAGGACATTTGGGAGATTACACAAAATGGTGTCACACCTTATAATCCAGGATTTGGCAATCCTCCTCTGAAAAACCTGGAGAAGGAGCTTGAGAATGATTGTAGAGAAAGAGAAGCCCTCTTGTGTACACTTTCTGATCAGCAAATAATGGGATTAACTGACAAATCATCTAGAAAGGCTATATGGGATAAGTTGGAGACTATTAATGAGATTAGTTCATTCATGGAAAGGGTAAATGAGATTGTTATGGGAATTCAATGTTGTGGTTAAACTTTGAGCGAAGATGAAATTGTTTCTAAAGTTCTAAGAGCCCTACCACTAGCTTACAAAATGAAGGCTATTGCTATCAATGAGTTGAGATCAATGGCTAATACATCTATCAACAAAGACACTTTGGTTGGGAAACTATCTGCTTTTGAGCTTGAATAATTTGGACCTTCTGGAGCTATGAAGTCTGAACCTTCTTTTCATGCATCTACATCTACAACTGGTAAGAAAGACTAGAAAGCTTTGTATGCAAAGGAATTAGAAGATATGAAGAGAGAAGATGATGAGTTTGAGAAACTTGAAGCACTATTTGCTTGAAGAGTACCTAAAAGACCAGTAGGAAGTAAGTATGAAGGAAAAACACCTTTTAAATGTTTTGCATGTAATAAGATTGGTCATTTTGCATCTAGATGTCTTGAAAGGAATTCAAGATTTGAAGAAAGAGTTAGAAGACCATTTAAGCCTAACCCCGGATATCAGAACAAGTACAAGTACAAGAACAACAAAGACAAATGATGCTACATAGCAGATGAGGAAGGCATTACTGATTTAGATGATGAACCGACAGAAGATTGTGCTAGTGGTTCCGACAATGGGAAGGAATGGGTGTTCATGACAATGAAAGAAGATGATCCGACACTGGAAGAGAAGGCACATGCTGCTAAAATTGAAGACAAGGATGAATGGGTAATTGATAGTGGTTGTTCACATCATATGACTAGAGATAAAGGAAACTTTCTGTCTTTACAAGAATTTGATGGGGGTCTAGTTAGATTTGGAGATGACAAAACATGTATGATCAAAGGAAAAGAAACTATATCAATGGATGGTAAGAACAATACTAACAATTATTATTATGTTGAAGGTTTAAGGCATAATCTTTTGCGTGTAGGACAATTGGTAGATAAGTGATTTCAATTACTGTTCAAGGATGGAAAATACAAAATCATTAACAGATCTAGTTTAGAGATTACAACCAATACACAAATAAAATGTAACATATTTCATTTGAACTCCCGTGAAAAGACATGTTTGATTACACAGATTGATGAGAGTTGGCTATGGCACAAAAGGTTGTGTCATGTGAATTTTGATTGCATTATGAAGATCAGTTCAACTAGGGAAGTTAGGGATATACCTATGATTATGAAGCCCTATAATCCAGTATGTCAAGAATGTCAAATGAGTAAACAGGTCAGAACCTCTTTTAGAAGTATAAAAGATAAATCAAATGATGTTCTTGATCTTATTCATATTGATTTGTGTGGTCTTGCTAGAATTAAAAGTTTTCAAGGTGATAGATATTTCATTCTAATCATTGATGATTATTCTAGAACAACGTGGGTTACTTTTCTAAAAGAAAAATATGAAGCATTTTAAAAGTTTAAAATCTTTAAGGCTAAAGTGGAAACTAAGACATGATTGAAGATTGAATGTTTGAGGTCAGATCATAGTGGAGAATTCACATCCGGTGAGTTTAATAACTTTTATGAGAAGAATGGTATAAGAAGACAATTTTTTGCTCCCCAAACCCCTCAGTAGAATGGAGTTGTGGAAAGGAAAAACAAAACTATCTTGGATGCTACTAGAACCAATATGATGGAAGCTAGTCGACCTCATATCTACTAGAGAGAAGAAATAAGCACAATGGTTTATGTTGGTATTTTGGATATGTTGATATGGTTTTGTCATTGATGTCAACACTTGTCATCACTTGTCAACACTTATCAGCACTTGGAGATCTTTGGTTATGTTCACTGACAAGTCAGAGACTTATGCACAGTCACCGGTATTTGGTTCACCGATAGATTATATTGTTCACCGGCACTTGGAATGACTTGGAGACTACTTGATTATGTTGAAGACATTATTTGATCACTTGGTTTTGGCTATTTGGTTATTTGTTTATTCGGGTTTTCATATTTGCTGTTACCGGCAAATAGGTCCAGGATATACACCGACAAACATATCTATTCGAGATCAACACGATATGTTATAGAGATGATTTATTATTATTGTAAATGCATTGAGAATACATCATGCATTGGACATTGATTTATTTGCAATTTATTTTATTGTAATATCTTTTAGTGAGACAACCTATTCAATTGGTCTTAGGTTATAGTATAAATGTAAGATCTCATTTGTGAGATTGATATGCTATTGGAAAAAGAACTGTAATAGGGTATATGCAAAAATAAGAAGAGCTATACACGTAGACATCATTTGAAAGTTGAAGGAAGGTTTTTGTGAAGGTCTCTTAGAACTTAATTGGTACTGAATCCAACATATGAAGATGCCATTTTAAGAAATACATTATCATTGGATCTAACCATCCAATTGTAGTTAGTGTGACTCTCATTTTGTGATTGAGTAGTGAGCTCTAGGCACCTGGCCTTTCTGCATGTGCAGAATCCATATTGTACACACATACTATCTGCAGTAGTATCATTTGATTATGGGTAAGGCTTCCCACTGTGGTTTTTCCCCTTACAGGGTTTCCACATAAAAATATTTGTGTTATGTGTTGTGGATGTTAGTATCTTTCTGTTTCATGCATTAATCTTTACGAGTACTGCAATTAACTGATAAAATTGTCTACTAGCATAAAGTTTGGTTTACCGACATTACGTATTAAGTTTTGGTTAGGTTAATTTTGGTTAAATTTATTGGACAACTAATTCACCCCCCCCCCCCCTCTCAGTTGTCTCTAAGGCCTAACAATTGGTATCAGAGCATAGTCCTCTTTTTTGCAGAAGTTTAACAACTTGAGGAGATCAAATGTCTTCTAACTATTTCAAGGACAGTTCGAAACTTGATGGAACTAACTATGGGATACAAAAGATCAGGACAAAGACACATTTGAATTGCATTGGAAAGGACATATGGGATGTTATAGAGAATGGCTATACTACTCCTACTCAAGGTCAACCTAATCCACCTAACTTGGCTATAGATGAGGAAAATGATTGCAAAGCAAGAGAAGCACTTTTGAGCGCATTATTAGATCAGCAAGTCATGGGATTGTTAGACAAATCTACTGCTAAAGCTATTTGGGACAAACTAGAAACATTGAATGAAGGAGATTCCATAGTCAAAATTGCAAAACTTGAATGCTTCCGGGTTAGGTATGAAAATCTTAAAATGGAAGAAGATGAAAGAATTTCTTCTTTTATGGAAAGAGTAAATGAAATTGTTTTGGGTATACAGTGTTGTGGAGGAACCTTAAGTGAAGATGAGATTGTTTCTAAAGTTTTAAGAGATTTTCCACCGACATATAAAATGAAATTTACTACTATAAATGAATTGAGAACAATGCCTAATGCATCAGTATCTAGACACCTTGGTTGGAAAACTTTTAGCTTTTGAACTTGAGGAATTTGGTTTTGTTGCTACTATTAAGATAGATCTAGCTTTCAAGGCATCATCATCATCTACAACATCATCATCATCATTTGAGAAATCTGATTGGAAATCCTTTTATGCAAGAGAACTTGAAGAAAGCAGGAGAGAAAATGAAGAACTTGAAGCACTATTTGCAAGGAAAATGCCTAAAGGTCCAATTGGAAGTAAGTATTAGGTAAAACACCCTTTAAATGTTTTAACTATAATAAGATTGGTCATATGGCTTCTAGATGTCCTGATAGACATGAAGATTAAGAGAAGAAGCTAAGAGAACATATATGCCTAACCCTGATTATCAGAAATACAAGTTTAAGAAGAATAGAGACAAATCTTGTTATTATACTAATGAAGGAGTTACTAATGATTTTGATGAGGATCCAACAGACAATGGATGGGCTTTTTTTTCTATAAAAGAAGATCAACCGACACCTACTATTCAACCGGTAGAGTAGGCCCTGGCAGCTAAAGTTGAAGATAAGGATGAATGGATTATTGATTCAGGATGTTCACATCACATGATTGGTGATAAGAGTAAATTCTTAACCTTTGAGGAATACAATGGAGGTCTAGTAAGATTTGGAGATGATAAAGCTTGTTTGATCAAAGGAAAAGACACTATATCTTTTGATGGTAAAAACAATACTGATAATGTTTACTATGTTGAAGGTTTGAAGTATAATCTTTTGAGTGTTGGTCAATTAGTTGAGAAAGGATTTTAGTTACAATTCAAGAATGGTAAATGCAAAATCTTAAACAGAACTGGTTTGGAAATTGCAACCGTTAATCATATTAGAGGAATATCTTTCATTTGAATAACAATGAGAAAGCATGTTTGATTGCACATATTGATAAAAGTTGGTTATGGCATAAGAGACTTTGTCATGCAAATTTTGATTGCATTGTGAAAATCAGTACAACTAAGGCAGTAAGAGATTTACCTAAGATTGTTAAACCTCACAATCTGGTATGTAAGGAATGTCAATTTAGAAAGCAAGTGAGAGCAACTTTCAAGAGTATTCCACAGAAAACTAACAATGTTCTTGATTTAATTCATATGGATTTATATGGTCCAACAAGAACTAGAAGTATACAAGGAGATAGGTATTTTATGCTAATCATTGATGATTATTCTAGAATGTGTTGGGTTACTTTTCTCAAGGAGAAATCTAAAGCATTTGGGAAATTCAAACTATTCAAAGTGATGGTAGAGAATGAAACCGACAAGAAAATAAAATGTTTGAGATTAGATCAAGGAGGTGAATTCACATCTAAGGAATTTAATACATTCTATGAAGTGAATGGGATCAGAAGACAGCTACCAGCACCCCAGACACCCCAGCAAAATGGAGTTGTGGAAAGGATAAAAAAAACTATCTTGGATGTAGCCAGAAGTATGATATCAGAAGAAAATCTACCTCATATATACAGGAGAGAAGCGATCAATACAACATTTTATACATTTAACAGAGTTCACATCAGAGTCGAAACTGATAAGATCCTCATGAATTATGGTTTGGTTATACTCCTAGTCTTATATATTTCAGAATATTTGGAAGTAAATGCTATATTAGAAGAGATGAGTATATTGGCAAATTTGATCCTAGAAGTGCTGAAGGAATATTTCTTGGTTATTCATCTAAGAGAAAGGCATATAGATGTTTTAACAAGAGATTGTAGAAAATTGTTGAGAGTGCAAATGTGAAGATTGATGGACAGTTTAGAGGAAATTCAAGGTACACAGACTCTGAACTGACAATAGAGATAATCACAATTGAACCTACTATGAATATACTGGTACAAAATGGTGATCTAGTTACACCAGCATCATTTGAGGATTCAATAGTCATTGAAGAACAACAGCAAGTAAAAACACCCCAGTATGTAAGATTGAATCATTCTAAAGATCCAATAATTCGAAACAAATTTCAAGGAATTATGACTAGAGGAAGATTGGAAAATGAAGAGGTATGTCTTATTTCTCAAATTGAACCTACATCAATAAATGAGGCACGTGAAGATAAATATTGGATTAAATCTATGGAAGATGAATTGGAACAAATTGAAAGGAATAACACTTGGTCATTAGTTCCCCGGCCTAAAGACAAAAATGTAATTGGAACTAAATGGGTTTTCAGAAATAAACTTAATGAAGATGTTAAGGTAATCAGAAACAAAGAAAGATTAATGTGTAAGGGATATTCACAGAAAGAAGGAATTGATTACAATGAAACCTTTGCACCGGTAACTAGAATTGAGGCAGTCAGACTTTTATTGGCTTTTGCAACACACAAAAACTATAAAGTATATCAAATGGATGTTAAATGTGCATTTCTGAATGGAGATCTTGAAGAACAAGTTTATATTGAACAACCTGATGGATTTTCTTTGACAGATAGCAAAGACATGGTTTGCAGGTCAAATTAAGCTTTATATGGACTAAAACAAGCTCCTAGAGCTTGGTATGCTATATTGGACAAATATCTTTTGAAGCTTTGATACACTAAAGGTAATGTTGACAATAATATATACTACAAAGTGACTAATGATGACATCTTGGTTATTGAAGTTTTTGTTGATGATATAATCTTTGGAGGAGAAGATGGATTGTGTAAAGACTTTTCTAACAAAATGGAGCAAGAATTTGAAATGTCTATAATTGGGGAGATAAAATTGTTTTTAGGATTGCAGATTTCACAGACTGATAAAGGTATATTCCTATGTCAATTTAAGTACTTGAAGGAATTACTAAAGAAATTTGGCATGAAAAACTGTAAACCGGTAAGCACACCTATGACTACAACTGATAAATTATCTTTGAAGGATGAATCAACACCTGTTAATCCTACTAGATACAAGTCTATGATAGGAGGTTTACTGTATTTGACACAAAAAAGACCTGATATTATGAATGCAATATGTATTGTTTCAATTTTATCAGAGTAATCCTAAAGAAAATCATGAATCAATAGTGAAAAGGATTTTTTGGTACCTATAAGGCACTACAAATCTTGGTTTATGGTATCCTAGAGATGAAAATTTTGACTTATGTACATATTGTTATGGATCCCATAGATATTGAGAGGGGGGGGTGAATCAGTATCTAACTGGTAATTACAATTTATTAACTTAAAACATGCAAAACATAATATAACAGTGTACCGGTATGCAAGAAATAATGCAATAAACAGAATAAAAAATATCCACATGAAAAGCACACCATAACACAAGATTTTAATGAGGAAACCCGATGTGGGAAAAACCTTGGTGGGATTTGTGACCCGCAATATTCACTCACTAGCCAATAAGAGAATATTACTTACAATAGGGGCCTGCACATGCAGGAAGGCCAACTACCTAGAGCTCACTGCTCAATGGGAAGTCTCACTGACTTACAATAAGGATTATACAAATCCAATATCTTGTACTACTTTACAATAGCATCTTCAATGCTAGATTCAGTACCAGTTCCTGCTTTGTTCTTTACATATACCCCTTAACCTATATTTCGCATAATAGGTCTCCCTAATATTTTCCTATATTGCTTCTACATATCATCACAAATGTCTACAATGATCTCTTTTATATATAAGAGTCATTTTACAATTTTCCAAGTTGGCTTACACATTTTTACAATAATAAACAAAATATAATATAACAAAAATCTTGTCGGCCTCTATGCCGGTATACTTCTTTTCTTTAGTGCCAGTACCGGTGTCCTGAGTGCCGGTGTAGAGTGTGATCTATTGATGCCGGTATAATGCTTTTGCCGGTGCCATAAGATTGCAAGGTTGTCATCAATGACAAAACCTTCAATCACATATAGTGTCTCATTGGAGTGTGCATATGCCAACAATCTCCCCCTTTGGCATTGATGGCAAGACTCATGAGAAATTTCAAAAGGTATCAAAAAATGTGAAGTCCAAAAATGTTACAAAAAATGTGAGAGCTCCCCCTGAGCATATGATTCCTGTGATTTGAATTTTCTCATTCCACTACTCCCCCTTTGGCATCAATGAGAAAGGTTGTCAAGATGCCAGTGGAGTTTGTAGTTTCAACCTTGTAACTGGGTAGTTACAATATGAAAAAGTTCTCCCAAAATCAACTTTATACTATCCATAAACTTTTTGCTATCATTTATTGCTGTCTCTGTTCTTTTCACTATACCGGTGAGATGCTACAATGCTCTGCCATTGTTTACTTTCCCTGTATTAGTGCCTCATAAATTTCCTTCCACAGAGATGCTAGATAGTCCAATCTTGGACTTAGTTTTGATCTCAAATGTTTTGCCTTATTTATTATCCTTTTTTTCTCTCTTTCCAATTTACGTAGTTCTTCCTCAAAATTTGTTATCTTCTCCTCAAAAACTGATAGTGTATCAGGTGAGTTGACAAAACTATCTGCAAGTTTATTGATCTCATCCTGTACCTTGCTCATTTTCTTGTCTATATCTATAGTCAAAAAGTTTGTTTTATAGGTATCTTTATACAAATTTTTGTACTCTTTCAACAAATTACATAATTCCGGTAGAAGTGTGTCAAAATCTCTATTACACTTCTTTATTTGGTCATCAAAGAATTTTTGTTTTTCAACTTCAACTTTATCCTTCACCGACTCTTCTTTTATTTTCTCAATGTTTTTTGAGATATATTTACACAGTGTATCCAGTTGTCCTAAAGAATCTTTATTGTCTATATTACAGTTGGGAGCAATTACCTTCAAAATAGGTATGGTATCATCAATTGCTTTGTAAGCTTATGAGTTGCAGTCGGTTATTTTCTTGATAGAATCAAGTAGTACCTCAGTCACATTGGTTGATTTGAAGCTTGATGATGAATCAACAATCTGAGTACCAGTGGAAGTAACCAAGCTTGTATTGACCTCTGGTAGGTCTGTTTGTTTCTGCATTTCTTTAAGCAATGGTTTTTCACTAGTTGTTGGTGGTACTGTTTCCTTATGTACCTGTTCCTGTTTTGGAGCCTTTTGCTTTGTTTGTTCCTCTATTTGTTGCATTGCCAGTTTCTCCTATGAGTTATCATTTTCCTCAGCTACCAGAGGCTCACTAGCCATATCTGTCTTATCTGTTGTATCTTTGTCTACCACTATGTTGATCTTCTAAGTATCAACATCCATAGTATATAGGACTTCAGGATTAGGATTATTATCCTCTACATCCATACTCTCAGCTGTCGGTTGATATTCAGTAGTTGTTGTTTTTATTAGTGGAGTAATTAAAGGAGGTGGGGGTAAGTTGTCTCTAACCTTGATACTTGGTGGTCCACCAACTTTTCCTTTCCCCTTGTCTCTATCTTTGTGATAAACTTTTATGGGTTTGGGGTTCCTGTACTCTTCTTGTTTTTCTTTCTCAACTAGGAATATGTCCCATCCATTTTCTGTTTCCTCTGTCATCTCATTAACTCTTCCTACCATTAAAGCGACGTGTCGGTGTGTAGTAGAAAATACTGTGTGGTTGGCTTGAGCAATTAGGTCTTCAATTTCTTGGGGAGAGTTTACCGGATATATAGCAAGTAGCTTTTCAATCTTTATTTTCTTATCCAGTTCTATCACTGCTTGTCTTCTTGCTTCTAGTCTTTTGAATAGTTCATCAAGAATTTCATTGACTACTTCCATCAAAAATTTCTTGTACATATCCATATGTAATATAACACTATTTTCAACTTGCTCTTTTTCATCAGCTATTAGAGTGTCATATATTTTCTCTATGTTCAATTTACCTTCCTCTGTGATTTCATTCAGTAGTATATCAAGAGGGGCCAAGTCTTTGTTTGTCCTTTTCTTCTTTTTGGGTATCAGTTTTTTCTTTGGTGTGGCCTTTCTTACCGGAGATCTCACTGCTTGTTGCTTTTGCCTTGTCCTCCTGGGTGAGGGTGTGGTTGCCAGTGAGGGATCTCTTTTTCTTACAACTCTTTTGAAAGTTGCAGACATGTCACTTCCTGAAGAAGTACCTACCGGTGATAGGTGAGTTTCAGGTTGTGCTACTAACTCATCCTCTGTTATACCGGTTTTCTTCAATACATCTTCTTTGATGGCTTTTGCTTGTTTGGAACCTTTCCTTACAACTGCCTCAACCTTTTTCACCCTTTTCTTTGATTGATTTTTTCTTTCAATATTTTCTGCACTACCAAATACTTCTTCCTTAGGTTCTCTGGGGGCTTCTAGAAGTGCTTTAGCATATGTTTCAACTATGTGATCATCTGTTTCATAGCCCATCTCCATTACCCAAACTGTCCTTGGGATGACCGCTTCCATCTAGATTTCATCTTTCTTGATGACAAAGCATATTTCATCTTTGTATTTGTCTACAATCTTTTGTGATAACCTTATTCTTTTCTTCATTTTGGCCTTTAATGCTTGAAAAAAGTCATGAATATTGTTTTCCTTGTTCTCACCCATGTTATTGAATAGTTCAGTTAATTGTTTGCCTACCGGTATATCATATCCAAGTTCTTTGTAACCTATATCGGGAACCTATTTTGTTATATGTAGCATTAGACATACTAATAGATTTCCAAACCTGAAAGTTCCCTTCTTGTCCTTCTTGATCTTTCCAAGGTTGTCAATTAATTCATCCTTTAACCACTCACATATATCAATTTTTGCATTGTCTGTGACCATGTCATAAGAACTCTTAATGCATAAGCTTGAAACTAAATTAAGTCTATTTGCATGAGTAGCTTTATATCCTAATATCATGTTGATGAATCTCATATTGATATTTGTTACACCATTAACTCTTAGGGACCTCTTGTCGAATGTTGCACCAGTTAGGTTTATAACTAGGTCATTGGAAACTTTCTTGGTTTTATCTGGTCTTTTACTGGTGGTCGGTAACCTTGTGATAGCTTTCACAGCTTCCTTGGTGATCTTGTGGACTGCATCCAACCAGAAAAACTCACCATGTACCCTACTTAAGACTATCCTAATCACATCCTTGGGGAATTCAGGAATGCTAAGGATTTCTGTAAATCCTAGGGTCTCAATGATCTTGTGTTCATCTTTTACATTGCTGGTATTATCACATATTATAGTTTTAAACATGGTTTTAATTTCTTCATCTCCTAACTCTTCAATGTCGTAGTGGATGTACATTCTGGGGTCTTCATCATAAACAACTCCCTTAGGAATTTGAGAAAAAGCACCTAAGGTATAATCTCTCTTTGCTATCTCAGGAACTAACTGAAATATGGGCCTAGGTCTTTTTAACACTTCAACAATAGTAGGGTTTGCTATATATTCAATTGCAGAGGTGGATGCCATGATTAAATACCTTTTACTGCCTTAGGATGGATGATTGTTTGGAGTGTTCTTACTTCTTTCTCGAAATGCCTTAGCTCGGAGTCTTCGCACTCTTCGTAAATTTGAAATCTCAGTGAAATGAAATGGAGCCAAAACCTTGACTATATAGTGTCTATTCACTATCTACCACATTAATTGCATGCCGGTTAAGTATTCACTTAACATTGTTTGCCGGTAATAAATAATTTCCAACTTCTTATCTCTAACCGAGGGAATAATAGCACATGTATCAATAGATTGCCAAACCCTCAAGGAAATTTTCTTCAATTAGATGAAGAACTTCCTGCCGGTGGAGCACTGCTCTGTCCTTCCAGTGAAGCATCACTCTATTCTACCGGTGAAGCATTGGTTGGTTCTACTGGTGGAGGAGTATTCCCAATATTTAGATAAGCTTTTCTAATCCATTGTTTTGAGAATTCTTGCTTAACCTCTTCAACTTTTTCTTTACCTTTCAAGCTAGAACTTTTATTGTCTACCGGTGTTCCTTTACTTCTACAGAATTTAGCAATATTCCCAATCTTGTTACATGCATTAAAAGTTACATTATTTTTCTGAATAGCTTTCCCATAACCTATGCTGGTTTATGTTCTGCATTGATTAGATAAATGTCCAAATCTTCCACAAACATAACATCTCACATTGATTCTATAGTTTTCAGAATTGTGACCTACTTTGTTGCATTTAGAACATTGATCGGTGGGTGTGTTGATATTTTGATAATTTCTAGATCTGCATTCATTTGCTCTATGACCATACTTATTGCAGTTAAAGCATTTTCCATTGAATTTATAAGCATTCGGTTGTTTTACCGGTTTGCTGTGATCCTGAGTATTTGCAGTACTGGAGCTTTCACCAACTTCAAAGCCAATTCCAAAAGTGTCACCTTTAGGTTTTTGATTCTTTAGCAAGGTGCCAAGTTCCTCTGAGCTTTTCTTGAATTTTTCTTTATGTTGATTTGTAGTTTCTAGTTCTCTTTCTAAGACTTCTTTTTATCTCATCAGTTCATTTGAGTATTTCTACGTATGCATCATAATGATATTGTATGTTGTCATTAATGTCAATATGAGACATAGTGTGAATTGACACATGTGATAAGTGAAGAAAGAGGAACTGGCATATGTGTGAACTGGTATATGCCAAAGTGAAGCGGCACATTTTTTCAAGGTGAACCGGCATGTAGTAATGGGAACTGACACATGGAAGCACTATATGACTACCGGTTGGTAGGCAGCTTCCACTTTGAGGTTTTCGGTTGGAGTACCTCAAGTCTGTGTGACTCAATCAGTGATATTTGTGTGATAAGCTAGTGGTATGATGGAGGACAGATCGTGTTACCACGTAAGCTCTATGTGCGTGAAGGATCTTGCATAAAGATGATTATTCCTATCTACCCTGGGAATGCGTGAAGTCTATCAAATGGTGATAACGCGTGATGGGTTATCAGCCACCATAAAAATGATGGATAATGGATGATGGAGAATGTCTTGAGATCGATTCAAGACCGGTGCATTTAATGCAGTATGATTCAACGGTCAGGATCGAACCGTTTGAATTGCTCAACCTAATAGGTTTAGGGTTTAGGGTTTTTGCTACCAACCTGTATGATTCCTATAAGGTTGATGTTGGGTTTCTGTCTGAGGTTGTTGGCAAAGTTGTGAGTGTGTATCCAAGGAAAGTGATACGTGATTCTTGCCAGACCAAAGGAGAGAAGAGATACCTGCAAAGTGAATGTGTAGAAGGAAAAGAGGAGCCTAAATGGATCTGCATTAGCATTAAGTGTTGTTAACAGATCATTGTAATTCCTGTTGATCTCTAACCACTTCAACAATTGTAAAATCCCCTAACAGGGTAGCCTTAACTGGCCTGATTCAAAATCCCTTAAATTGGGTGGTCTTAACCAGCTTGTTTCAAATCCCTTAACTGGGTAATTCAAGGCTAATGAGTTCTGAGAAGCTAGAGAAGATTAGGAGATCCTTTCAGCTATTGAGTTCTTAAAATCCTTTAACAAGGTGACCCTATCGGGTTTAACCCTTAACCGGGTATCCCTTAACCGGGTGATCCTTAACAAGATCGGTTCCTACCAGAACCTATTGTAATGTTCTTAACCAGACAAGGCTCTTAATAGAGTGGACTTCTAAAGAGTTCAAAAAGAATCTTGTGGGTATTCATCCCCACCATGGTTTTTCCTAGTTGGGTTTCCATGTGAAAAATATGTGTGTCATGTGTTATGCTCTTGTCTTGTGATGCTTTGTTTTATCTGTTAAGCACATGAAGGTTCTATGTTTTATGCCTATCTATAAAACATATTGAACTCATTGTTGTGAAGATTTGATGGTTAAGTCTACTAGTTCATGCATGTGAATATTATGATAATGTGGTATTGAGCTAAGACAAAAGCTTATTGAGTGACCGGTTCATGACTGATTGAGCTATACTGGATGTTATCGGTTGCACTCTGTTTTGCCGGTATCTCTGTTTATCAGTCATTTGGAGTATTTGCTGTCAAACCAATTTTGGATTGTGTTTGTGTTTGTACTGATTCACCCCCCCCCTCTTAGTACCAGTTCAGTACTAGTGGTTCATCATTGAGTTATCAATTGGTATCAGAGCACTCCAGGTCCTCTATGTTGTAAGCTTAACCGCTTGAGGAAAAGATCCTAGCCAAATGATGAAAAGGGAAGGTCCAAAGGTCAATAGGGAAAACTTTAGTATATGGAAAGACATGATGAAGATATTCATCAAAAGCATGGGTCTTCAACACTGGAGTTATGTTAAAAATGTATATGTTGTTCCTACTGGTACTCTTATCGATGAACAAACAAGAGAGATACAAGAAAATGGGCAAGTCATGGAAGCCCTTATCAGTAGTCTATCTGACATTGAGTTTATTGATGTTCATGACAAGGCAAATCCCAAAGAAGTATGGGATGCTCTTGAAAATATCTATGGTGGTGATGAGCATGTAAAATAGGCTAAGGAAGAGAGCTTAAGAGGAAAGTTTGAAGACATGAGGATGGTTGAAGGAGAGACCATTCAACAGTATGGAATAAGAATCAAAATAGTTGTTGGAGAAATAAAGAGTGCAGGTGGCAAAATAGAAGATTCCACTGTGGTAAGTAAAGTCTTGAGATCCCTGTTGCCAGTCTATGCAATAAGGGTTGCTGCTATTCAGGAGCTAAGATCAATAGACAAGTCTAAGGTGTCCTTGGAATCCATCATAGCCAAGTTGACAGCCTATGAGCTGAATAGTTTTGATGGTAGTGTTCAAAAGATAAAATCAACCTTTAAAGCTTCTCCTATACCATCCAGAAAAGGAAAAGAGGCTAGCACTAGTGGGGAACCTAATCAGAATAGAGAAATGAAGGATGAAGAGTTTCTGATGGAATTTGAATCTGTTCTTACCAGGAGATTTCCAAAAGGGACCAGTAAATACAAAGGTAAGCTTCCTTTGAAATTTTTCTCCTGTAACTGGATAGGACATATTGCTATGAACTGTCCTAATAGTGACAACAAGGATAAACTGGAAAGGTTCAACAAATTCAAAGGAGGAAACTGGAGAAACTATTTTGTGGCAGTTGATGAAGGTGTCATAGATGAGGAATCAGAAGATGAAGAGAATGAAGACATTGTGTTCGTTGTTGTAAAGGAAGATGTGGCAGATAAGAAGGCTCTTGTCTCCTGGTTTGATGATTCTAATGAATGGATCATTGACAATGGCTGTTCTCACCATATGACTGGTGACCGGAGCAAGTTTCTATCCTTAGAAGAGTATGATGGTGGTGTGGTTTGCTTTGGCAATGATGCACCATGCATGGTCAAGGGCAGAGGGTCCATCTCCTTGAATGGAAAGAGTAGTGCTGACAATTTGTATTGGGTTGACGGTCTCGGACACAACCTTCTAAGTGTTGCTCAGCTAAATGATAGTGGTCTCACTCTGCAATTCAAGAATGGAGTTTGCAGAATCAAAGGTAAAGATGGTAAATTGGTAGCCACCGGCATGCAGAGTAAAGGTAACCTATTTCATCTGAATGCAAATATAAGTACATGTCTTATGACTAAGCTTGATGATAGATGGATATGGCATAGGAGGTTCTGCCATGTGAAGTTTGATTACATTGTGAAGGCTAGTAAGATCAAGGCAGTTAGAGGGTTGCTGGTGCTGAGCAAACTGGATAATACCTTGTGTAGAGAATGTCAATTGGGGAAAATGTCTTCCTCAACCTTTAAAGGTAAATCTTTTACTACTGACAACTTTCTTGATCTTGTGCATACTGAATTATGTGGTCCTATGAAAACTAGAAGTGTGTAGGGTGATAGGTACTTCATGATTCTCACTAATGATTGCTCAAGAATGATGTGGGTCACATTCTTGAAAGACAAGTCTGAAGCTTTTGGGAAATTCAAAGCTTTTAGAGTATTAGTGGAGAAGGAAAGTGGTAAAAGGATCAAATGTCTCAGGACTAATCAAGGAGGGGAATTCACTTCCAGTGAATTCAACAAGTATTGTGAAGAATTTGGCATCAAGAGACAGCTGTCTACCCCCCAGACTCCATAACAGAATTGCCTAGCAGAGAGGAATAACCAGATGGTGGTTGAAGCAGCTAGAACTATGTTGATCCAAGGAAAGGTTGCTCACACCTTTTGGAGAGAAGCCGTGAGCACTGCAATTTACACTATGAACTAGGTACTCATCAAAAAGGGTAAGGACAAAACTCCTTATGACTATTGGACTAGTAAGACACCTATGGTAAACTACTTTAAGGTATTTGGTAGCAAATGTTACATCAAGAGGAGTGAACATCAGGGTAAATTTGAAGCTAAATGTGATGAAGGAATATTTCTAGGATATTCCAGCAAGAGTAAAGCTTTCAAGTGCTACAACAATAGGACTCAGAGAATTATGGAAAGCATCAATGTAAGAGTTAATGAATCCGCTGAGAAGACTGAGAAAATTGGTAGTGAGCAAGTTGTAAATGAATTGGTTGCAACCTTCTAGGAACCAATTGTCAGTCAACCTAGTACCAGTAACAGTGTTCCTGAACCGGTGAATGCTGATACTGATGAAGATGAGGATGAAGAAGAAAAGTAAGAAGAACCAGTTAAGACCATTCCTCGATATGTCAAGTTGATTCATGATCCCAATCAGATCATAGGTGATAAGGATGCAGGAATCCTTACCAGAAGAAAGATCAGAGAAAACTCATGTATGATCTCTGAATTTGAGCCTAAGTCATTCAAAGAGGCTCATAAAGATGAAGACTGGATCAAGGCAATGGAAGAAGAACTTGACCAGATAGGGAAAAATGGTACATGGTCCTTGGTACCCAGACCAGAGCATAAAAATGTCATTGGCACCAAATGGGTGTTCAGAAATAAGTTGAATGAGGATGGCACAATGATTAGGAATAAAGCTAGACTGGTATGCAAAGGATATGCTCAAGAAGAAGGTGAAGACTATGGGGAAACCTTTGCTCCTATAGCTAGATTGGAAGGAGTCCGTATGCTTCTTGCATATGCAGCTTTTAAGAGATTCAAGGTATATCAAATGGATGTAAAATCTGCATTCCTAAATGGTGTACTTCAAGAGGAGGTATATATTGAGCAACCAGATGGGTTTACCCTATTTGAAGATAGTGACATGGTATGTAGGCTACATAAAGCATTATATGGTCTAAAGAAAGCACCTAGGGCATGGTATGAGTGCCTACATTCCCATCTTGTGAAGATTGGATTTGAGAGAACAAGTGAAGATAGCAATATCTACTTGAAGTCTGAAGAAGATCAAATTCTGATCTGTGAAGTTTTTGTTGATGACATTATCTTTGGAGGAAATGACAAGATGAGTCATGAGTTTGCTGATGAGATGAAGAAAGAGTTTGAGATGCCACTCATAGGGGAGATTAAGTTCTTCATTGGACTGCAGATCTAGCAGATGAAAGATGGAATCTTCATCACTCAGTCCAAATATGTCAAAGAGGTGTTGAAGACTTTTGGCATGGAAGATAGGAAACCTGTTGCTATACCAATGGTGACCAGTTGCAAATTGACAAAGGAGGATGATTCTGCATTGGTTGATGAGAAGGAATACCGGTCAATGATTGGTAAGTTGTATTATGTAGTGCATAGTAGAACGGATATTGCACATGCAGTTGGCATCATTGCAAGGTTCCAGAAGAGTCCAAGAGAATCTCACTTGAGTGCAGTCAAGTGGATTCTTAGGTATCTAAAAGGAACAATTCACTATGGATTGTGGTACCCATACAACAATAATTTCAATCTGAAAGTATTCACAGATGCTGATTGGGCCGGTAATGTGGATGATTGGAAGAGCACAACCGATGGTGCATTCTTTCTCGGTGGTAGACTGGTCTCATGGATGAGTAAAAAGCAGAGTTGCATCTCTCAGTCTACAATAGAAGTAGAGTATGTTGTAGCTTTCATGAACTGCACTCAAACAATCTGGATGAAGCATGTACTAGAAGGCTTCAAGATCCCTGTATCTAAACCGGTAAGTATATTCTGTGATAACACACGTGCTATCAATATATCAAAGAATCCGGTATTACATTCTAGAACCAAGCATTTTGAGCTTAAGTATCATTTCTTGAGGGGAAAGGTTCAGAATAAGGAGATTGCACTAGAGCATGTGTCCAGTAAGGAGCAATTAGTAGACATATTCACCAAGCCTCTCCCAAAGACAACATTTGTGCATTTGAGAGGTGAATTAGGGGTCTTGCCCCTTCAGGAGGTGAACTAAAAGTGAGTGTTCCAATTCAGTCAGGTACTGAAAAGAAAAATCTTTGGTTGATTGGTGTGTTTATGGATGCTACTCCTTAGGGGGAGCAGCCGGATGAGACAATGATGATTGTACCTCCACTTTGGCATTGTTGTCAATGGGGGAGAAGATATGAAGCAAAGAAGATATCTTCTGTATATTGCCATCAATGCCAAAGGGGGAGATTGTTGGCATTATGTGAACTGACATGAAGACATAATGATATTGTATGTTGTCATTGATGTCAATATGAGACATAGTGTGAACCGGCACATGTGATAAGTGAAGAAAGAGGAACCGGCATATGTGTGAACCGGTATATGCCAAAGTGAATCGGCACATTTGTTCAAGGTGAACCAGCGTGTAGTTATGGGAACTGGCACATGGAAGCACTGTATGACTATTGGTTGGTAGGCAGCTTCCACTTCGAGGTTTCCGGTTGGAGTACCTCAAGTTTGTGTGATAAGCTAGCAGTATGATGGAGGACAGATCGTGTTGCCACGTAAGCTCTTTGTGTGTGAAGGATCTTGCATAAAGATGACTATTCCTATCTACCTCGGGAATGCGCGAAGTCTGTCAAATGGTGATAACGGGTGATGGGTTATCAGCCACCACGAAAATGGTGGATAATGGACGATGGAGAATGTCTTGAGATAGATTCAAGACTGGTGCATTTAATGCAGTATGATTCAATGGTCAGGATCAAACCATTTGAATTGCTCAACCTAACAGGTTTAGGGTTTACGGTTTTTGCTACCGACCTATATGATTCCTATAAGGTCAATGTTGGGTTTCTATCTGAGGTTGTTAGCAAAATTGTGAGTGTGTATCCAAGGAAAGTGATACGTGATTCTTGCCAGACCAAAGGAGAGAAGAGATACTTGCAAAGTGAATGTGCAGAAGAAAAAGAGGAGCCTAAATGGATCTGCATTAGCATTAAGTGCTGTTAACAGATCATTGTAATTCCTGTTGATCTGTAACCACTTCAACAGTTGTAAAATCCCCTAACTGGGTAGCCTTAACTGGCTTGATTCAAAATCCCTTAAATCGGGTGGTCTTAACCGGCTTATTTCAAATCCCTTAACTGGGTAATTCGAGGCTAATGAGTTCTGAGAAGCTAGAGAAGCTTAGGAGATCCTTTCAGCTATTGAGTTCTTAAAATCCTCTAACAAGGTGACCCTACTAGGTTTAACCCTTAATTGGGTATCCCTTAACCAGGTATCCCTTAACTGGGTGATCCTTAACAGGATCGGTTCCTACCAGAACCTATTGTAATGTTCTTAACTAGACAAGGCTCCTAAAAAAGTGGACTTCTAAAGAGTTCAAAAAGCAACTTGTGGGTATTCATCCCCATCATGGTTTTTCTTAGTTGGGTTTCCACATGAAAAATATGTGTGTCATGTGTTATGCTCTTGTCTTGTGATGCTTTGTTTTATCTATTAAGCACATAAAGGTTCTATGTTTTATGCCTGTCTATAAAACATATTGAACTCACTGTTGTGAAGATTTGATGGTTAAGTCTACTAGTTCATGCATGTGAATATTATGATAATGTGGTATTGAGCTAAGACAAAAGCTTATTGAGTGACCGGTTCATGACTGATTGAGCTATACTGGATGTTATCGATTGCACTCTGTTTTACCGGTATCTCTATTTATCAAGCATTTGGAGTATTTGCTATCAAACCGGTTTTGGACTATATTTGTGTTTATATTGATTCGCCCCCCCCTCTCAGTACCGGTTTAGTACTAGTGGGTCATCATTGAGTTATCAAGTCTTGTGTTCTAATTTGCTGCGTCACTTAGTCTTCTGGTCAATTCTTCTTCATTCTTCTTCCTATCCTCAATCTCTTTGCAAAATCTCATAGTCATATCCTGTGTTTCATTCTTTGTTCTCATGATCTCTTGTTTCAACTTGCTTATCATATCATTAAGTGATTCCTTTTCATCATTCTCATTTTGAAATTTTTCACAAAGTTCTCTTCTCTTATTTCTTGCAACAGTAAAATTTTCTTGAAGTGCCTGAATGATGTCCTGAGCTGCCCTTAAATCATCTTCTAGTTTGATATTTTCCAATTTTTCTGCATCATAGTCTGTAAGAGATCCTTCCAGTTGCTTCATTAGATTTTCCATCTTTACCGGTGTCAAGATCTTCCTCAAGCTGTTAGGCTTTTGAAAATAGAGGACCAAGCTCTGATACCAATTGTTAGGGATCCCACAGATATTGAGAGGGGGGGTGAATCAGTATCTAACCGGTAATTACAATTTCTTAACTTAAAACATGCAGAACATAATATAACAGTGTACCGATATGCAAGAAATAATGCAATAAACAGAATAAAAAATATCCACATGAAAAGCACACCATAACACAAGATTTTAATAAGGAAACCTGGTGTGGGAAAAACCTTGGTGGGATTTGTGACCCACAATATTCACTCACTGGCCAATAAGAGAATATTACTTACAATAGGGGCCTGCACATGCAGGAAGGCCAACTTCCTAGAGCTCACTGCTCAATGGGAAGTCTCACTGACTTACAATAAGGATTATACAAATCCAATATCTTGTGCTACTTTACAATAGCATCTTCAATGCTAGATTCAGTACCAGTTCCTGCTCTGTTATTTACATATACCCTTTAACCTATATTTCGCACAATAGGTCTACCTAATATTTTCTTATATTACTTCTACACATCATCACAAATGTCTACAATGATCTCTTTTATATATAAGAGTCATTTTACAATTTGCCAAATCGGCTTACACATTTTTACAATAATAAACAAAATATAATATAACAAAAATCCTGTCGGCCTCTATGCCAGTGCCAGTATCCTAAGTGCCGGTGTAGAGTGTGATTTGCTGATGCTGGTATAATGCTTTTGCCAGTGCCATAAGATTGCAAGGTTGCCATCAATGATAAACCTTCAATCACATACAATGTCTCATTGGAGTGTGCATATGCCAACACATACACAGATGCTAATTGGGCAGGAGATGTAGATGACAGAAAAAGCACCACCGGCGGAGCATTTTTTCTTGGTAGCAAACTAATTTCATGGTTGAGAAAGAAATGGAGTTGTACATCACTATCAACAATAGAATCATAATATGTTGTAGCAGCAACTAATTGTACATGAGTATTATGGATCAAACAAATGTTGAAGGACATAAAGGTAAAATGCAAGGAACCTATAACTATTTACTGTGATAATATGATAGCGATTGATATATAAAAGAACCCGGTATTTCACTCTAAGACTAAACATGTTTCTATAAAATTCAATTTTCTAAAAGAGAATGTTGAAGCAAAAGAAGTGAAATTGGTTTATGTGAATACTAAAGAACAGATTGCAGATATTTTTACAAAGCCTTTGCCTAAGGAGACTTTTGAATATCTCAAAGAGAAACTTGGAGTCCTACCCCCACCGGTAGAGACTTAGATAGTTGATATTTGTCATCAACCAACAAAATTAATAGAGAAATCTTTTATACCGGCTTTGATGAGGAGAGCTACTTCTCAGGGGGAGTAGTTGGTATTGTTGGCATTATGTGAACCGGTATGAGAACATAATGACCTTGTGCGTTGTCATTGATGTCAATATGCTGAAGAGAAGAGAATTGGTATAACACTATGAACTGACATTTGTGCCAAAGTGAAGTAGTGCATTTGTTCAAGGTGAACCGACATGTGGTTATGGGAACTGGCACATGGAAGCTTTGTATGACTACCGGTTGGTAGTCTCAACTTCAGAGTTTTTAGTTGAAGTGCTTCAAGCTTGTGTGGCTCAACCGGTGACTTTGTGTGATGAGTTAGCATTGTAATGAAGAATAGATCATGTTTCCATGTTAGCCTTGTGCACGTGAAGGATCTTGCATGAAGGATATTGTTCCCATCTACCTTGGAAATGTGCGAAGCCTATAAATGGTATTCCACCAAGAGCAAAGCTCTCGAGTGTTTCAATAATAGGACTCAGAGAATTATGGAAAGTATCAATGTAAGAGTTGATGAAACCTCTGAGAAAACTGAGGAAACTAGTAGTTAGCAAGTGGTAAATGAACCGGTTGTAACCTTCTAGGAACTGATTGTCAGTCAACCAAGTACCAGTAATAGTGTTCCTACACCGGTAGATGTAGATGCTGATATTGATGGAGATGAGGATGAAGAAGAAAATCAAGAGGAATCTATCAAGACCATTCCTCGATATGTCAAGCTAAATCATGATCCTAAGCAGATCATAGGAGATAAGGATGCAGGAATCATTACAAAAAGAAAGGTCAGAGAAAACTCATGTATGATCTTTGAATTTGAGCCTAAATCATTCAAAGAGGCATATAAAGATGAAGACTACATCAAGGCAATGGAAGAGGAACTTGACTAGATAGAGAGAAATGGTACATGGTCTTTGGTACCCAGAATGGAGCATAAAAATGTCATCGGTACCAAATGGGTTTTCAGAAATAAGTTGAATGAGGATGGCACAATGATTAGAAATAAATCTAGAATGGTGTGCAAAGGATATGCCCAAGAAGAAGGAGAAGACTACGGAGAAAGCTTTGCTCCTGTAGCTAGATTGGAAGGAATTCATATGCTTCTTGCATATGCAACCTTTAAAGGATTCAAATTATATCAAATGGATGTAAAATCTGCATTCCTAAATGGTGTACTTGAGGAGGAAGCATATATAGAGAAACTAGATGGGTTTGCCCTATCTAAAGACAGTGACATGGTGTGTAGGCTACATAAAGCATTATATGGTCTAAAGCAGGCACCTAGAGCATGGTATGAATGCATGCACTCCCATCTTGTGAAGATTGGATTTGAGAGAACAAGCGAAGATAACAATATCTACTTGAAGTCTGAAGGAGATTAGATCATAATCTGTGAAGTATTTGTTGATGACATTATCTTTGGTGGAGATGACAAGATGAGTCATGAGTTTGCAGATGAGATGAAGAAAGAGTTTGAGATGTCACTCATAGGGTTAAGTTCTTCATTGGACTGTAGATCCAGCAGATGAAAGATGGAATCTTTATCACTTAGTCTAAGTATGTCAAAGAGGTGTTGAAGACCTCTGGCATGGTAGATAGCAAACTGGTTGGTACACCAATGGTGACCGGTTGTAAATTATCCAAAGAGGATGACTCAGCATTGGTTGATGAGAAGGAATACTGATCAGTGATTGGTAAGGTGCATTATGTAGTGCATAGAAGATGAGATATTGCACATGCAGTTGGCATTACTGCAAGGTTCCAGAAAAGCCCAAGAGAATCCCACTTGGTTGCAGTCAAGTGGATTCTTAGGTATCTAAAGGGAACTATTGATTATGGATTGTGGTATCCATATAGAAAGGATTTCAACTTGAAATTATTCACAGATGCTAATTGGGCAGGTAATGTAGAGGACCAAAAGAGCACAACCGGTGGTGCATTCTTTCTTGGTGGTAGACTGGTCTAATGGATGAGTAAGAAGCAGAGTTGTATCTCTCAGTCTACAATGGAAGCAGAGTATGTTGCAGCTTTCATGAACTACACTAAGACAATTTGGATGAAGCATGTATTAAATGGATTCAAAGTTCTGTATCTAAACTGGTAAGTATATTTTGTGATAATACTAGTGCAATTAACATCTCCAAGAATCCGATTTTACATTCTAGAACCAAGCACTTTCAGCTTAAGTATCATTTCTTGAGGGAAAAGGTTCAGAACAAAGAGATTGCACTAGAACATGTTTCCAATAAGGAGTAGTTAGCAGACATATTCACCAAGCCTCTCCCAAGGGTTACATTTATGCACTTAATAGGTGAATTAGGGGTGTTTCCCCTTCAAGAAGTAAACTAAAGGTATATGCTCCACATCAGTCAAGTATTGCATAGTCAAATTTTTCTTCAGGATTGATGTGTTGAAGGATGTTACTCCTCAGGGGGAGCAGCTTAATGGAATAGGGAAGCTTGTGCCTCCACTTTTGTATTGTTGTCAAAGGGGGAGAAGAAGAGAAGTGGAGAAGATATTTGCAGAAATTGGGGAAGAAGATGTGAAGCAGAGAGATATCCTTGTATATTTCCATCAATGCCAAAGGGGGAGATTTGGTGCATTATGTGAACTGGTATGAGGACATAATGACATTGTCTGTTGTCATTGATGTCGATATGCTGAAGAGAAGAGAACTGGTATAACACTATGAATCGACATTTGTGCCAAAGTGAAGCAGTGTGTTTGTTCAAGGTGAACCAACATGTGGTTATGGGAATCTGCACATGGAAGCTTTGTATGACTATCGGTTGGTAGTCTCAACTTCAGGGTTTCCAGTTGAAGTGCTTCAAGCCGGTGTGGCTCAACCGGTGACTTTGTGTGATGAGTTAGCATTATAATGAAGAATAGATCATGTTGCCATGTCAGCCTTGTGTGCGTGAAGGGTCTTGCATGAAGGAGATTGTTCCCATCTACCTCAGAAATGTGTGAAGCCTGTAAATGGTGATAACACGTGATGAGTTATCAGCTGTCATAATCGGTGGAAAATGAACGATGGAGAATGTCTTGATATTGGAGCAAGACTGTTGCATTTAATGCAATATGCTCAATGGTTAGGATTGAACCATTTGAATTCCTTAACCTAACAGGTTTAGGGTTTAGGGTTTATGCTATCGACCTATCTATTTCCTTTAAGGTTGATGTTGTGTTTCTTTCTGAGGATGGTGGCAAAAGTTGTGTGTGTGTATCCAAGAGAAGAGATACATGATTCTTGCTAGACTAGAGGAGAGAAGTGATACCTGTAGAGTGTAAGTGTAGAAGGTGAAGAGGAGCTAAAGCGAATCTACATTGGCATTGAGTATTGCTACCAAATCATTGTAATACCTGTTAATCTCTAACCACCTCAACAGTTGGGAAATCCCTTAACAGGGTAGCTTTAACCGGCTTGTTGTAAATCCTTTAACAAGGTGACTCAAAACCATTGAGTTCTTGAAATCCTCTAATAGGGTAACATTTAACAAGGTTTAACACTTAACTGAGTATTCTAGCCATCCCTTAACTGGGTGATCCCTAACAGGATCGATTCTTAACAAAACCTATTGTTGTTGGTATTTTGGTATGGTTTTGTCATTGATGTCAACACCTACTAAAGCACTAGCACTCTGGAGATCCAACAACATTCACTGGCAAACAAGCAACTATTGCATAGTTATTGGTATATGGTTCATTGGTAGGATATAATGATCACCGACACTTGGAATGATATGGAAGACACTTGGTAATGTCGAAGACATTGTGTGGACACTTTGTTTTGAAAAATTAATCATTGGTATAATCATATTTGCATATTTGCTTTTACCGACAAATAGGTCCAAGGTTACCTAGGGTTACACCGACAGGTTTATCTTTTCCAGATTAGCATGGCACGCTATGGAGATGATTTATTATTGTTGTAAATTCTTTAAGCTGACATGTTTAATCAGTTATTGCATTGGATATTATATTGTTTGTAAAATGTTTTATTGTAATATCTTGTAGAGCTAACCTACTAAAATTGGTCTTAGGTTATGGTATAAATGTAAGATCTTATTTGTAAGATCGAATGTGGTAATGCGAAAAAGAACTAAGTGAAGGTATATGCGAGATCAAGCAGAGCTATACACGAAGACATCATTTGAAAGAGAAGGTAGGTTTTTGTGGAAGCATATCAGCATTACACCGGTACTGAATCCAGCATATGAAGATGCTATTTTGTGCAGTACATTCTTATTGGATTTAATCATCCAACTATAGTCAGTGTGACTCCCATTTTGTGATTGAGCAGTGAGCTCTAGGCTGTTGGCCTTTCTGCATGTGCAGACCCCATTTATCTACGGGTACTATCTGTAGTAGTATCATCTGATTGTGGGTAAGGTTTCCCACCATGGTTTTTCCCCTTACAGGGTTTCCACGTACAAATATTTGTGTTATGTGTTGTGGATGGCTTTGTGTTTATGTTTCACGCATTAATCTTTATCGGTATAGCAATTAACTGTTAACACTGTCTACTGACATACTTAACTAGTTTACCGGTATTAAGCATTAAGTTGGTTAAGTTGTTTCTGGTTTAAATTTATTAGACAACTGATTCACCCCCCCTCTCAGTTGTCTCTGGGACCTAACAATTGGTATCAGATCCTAGTCCTCTTTTGCAGAAGTTTAACAACTTGAGGAGATCCAATGACTACTAATTATTTCAGGAAGGACAGTCCTAAACTTGATGGAACCAACTATGGGATATGGAAGATCAGGATGGAGACACATCTAAATTGCATTGGTAAAGACATCTAAGAAGTTACAAAGAATGGTTATACTGCTGCTGTAGCTAGTCAGACCGCTCCAACTACCTTAGCTAAAGATGAGGAGAATGATTGCAAAGCAAGAGAATCACTTTTGAGCGCTTTATCAGATCAACAAATCATGGGATTATCAGATAGGTCTACTGCTAAAGTTATTTGGGATCATTTGGAAACACTGAATGAAGGAGATTCCATAGTCAAGATTGCAAAACTTGAAAGCTTCCGAGTCAGGTATGAACATCTGAAAATGGAAGAAGATGAAATGATGTCTACTTTTATGGAAAGAATAAATGAAATTGTTTTGGGTATTAAATGTTGTGGAGGAACCTTGAGTGAGGATGAAATTGTTTCAAAAATCCTAAGAGGATTGCCACCGGCATATAAAATGAAGGTTACTGCTATAAATGAGTTGAGAACAATGCCTAATACATCAGTAACTAGGGATACATTAATTGGAAAACTTTCAGCCTTTGAAATTGAGGAATTTGGTCTTGTTGCTACTATAAAGATAGATTTGGCCTTTAAAGCATCAACATCATCTGCTCCATCATTTGACAAATCAGATTGGAAAGCCTTTTATGGAAGAGAACTTGAAGAAACTAGGAAGGAGAATGAAGAACTTGAAGAACTTGAAGCACTATTTGCAAGAAAAATGCCAAAAGGTCCAGTTGGAAGTAAATATGAAGGTAAAGCACCCTTTAAATGTTTTAACTACAATAAGATTGGTCATATGGCTTCGAGATGCCCTGATAGACATGCTAGACTAAGAGAAGAAGCTAGAAGAACATACAAGCCTAATCCTGAATATCAGAGATACAAATTTAAGAAGAACAAAGACAAATCTTGTTACATTGTTGATGAAGGTGTAACTGATGATTCTGATGAGGATCCAACAGACAATGGATGGGTTTTTGTTGCTATAATAGAAGATCAACTGGCACCTACTGCTCAACTGGTAGAACAAGCCCTAGCAGCTAAAGTTGAAGTAAAGGATGAATGAATCATTGACTCAGGATGCTCACATCATATGACAGGAGACAAAGGTAAATTCTTGAACTTTCAACAATACAATGGAGGTTTAGTAAGATTTGGAGATGACAAAGCCTGTTCAATCAGAGGTAAGGGTACAATATCTCTTGATGGTAAGCATAACACTGACAATGTCTACTATGTTGAAGGATTATAACATAATATTTTAAGTGTTGGTCAATTAGTTGAGAAAGGATTTCAGTTACAATTTAAGAATAGAAAATGCAAAATCATGAATAGAACTGGTTTAAAAATTGCAACCGATAATCAGACTAGAGGTAATATCTTTCATTTGAATAATAGTGAAAAGGCATGCTTGTTTGCACAAATAGATGAAAGTTGGTTATGGCATAAGAGACTCTATCATGTAAATGTTGATTGCATGATAAAGATCAGTACTTCTAAGGCAGTTAGAGATCTACCTAAAATTGTGAAACCTCATAATACAATATGTAACGAATGTCAATTTGGAAAACAAGTTAGAGCTAGTTTCAAAAGTATTCCAGAAAAATCCAATAATACTCTTGATTTGATTCACATTGATTTATGTGGTCCAGCTAGAACTAAAAGCTTACAAGGTGATAGATATTTCATGCTAACTATTGATGATGATGATTATTCTAGAATGTATTGGGTTACTTTTCTCAGAGAAAAATAAGAAGCACTTGGAAAGTTCAAACTGTTCAAAGCAATGGTTGAAAATGAAACTGGTAAGAAAATCAAATGTTTAAGATTAGATCAAGGAGGAGAATTCACATCTAAGGACTTTAATACATTCTATGAAGTGAATGGAATCAGAAGACAACTATCAGCACCTCAGACACCACATCAAAATGGAGTTGTTGAAAGGAAAAACAAAACTATCTTGGATGCAGAAAGAAGTATGTTATCTGAAGAAAATTTACCACATGTATATTGGAGAGAAGTAGTCAGCACAACCGTCTATAAATTCAACAAAGTTCACACCAAAGGTGAAACCGGTAAGACCCCTCATGAACTATGGTTTGGTAATACTCCTACTCTTAAGTATTTCAAAATTTTTGGAAGTAAAAGTTATATTAGAAGAGATGAGTATATTGGCCAATTTGATCCTAGAAGTAATGAAGGAATATTTCTTGGTTATTCATCTAAGAGCAAGGCATATAGATGTTTTAATAAGAGATTGCAGAAAATTGTTGAGAGTACAAATATAAAAATTGATGAACAATTCAGAGGAACTTCAAGGTATATAGACTCTGAACCGGCAATAGAAATTGTGACAAATGAACCTAAACTAAATCCACCGGTATAGAATGAAGATCCAGTTACCCCGGTACCATCAGAGGATTCCACAGTAATTGAAGAACAACAACAAACTAAGACACCTCGGTATGTAAAATTGAATTATTTTGAAGATCGGATAATTGGAAGCAAATTTAAAGGAGTTATGACAAGAGGAAGATTGGCAAATGAAGAGGTATGTCTTATTTCTCAAATTGAATCATCATCTATTAATGAGGCATGTGAAGATAAATTTTGGATTAAAGCTATGGAAGAAGAATTAGAACAAATTGAGAAAAATAACACTTGGACATTAGTTCCCCGACCTAAAGATAAAAATATAATTGGAACCAAATGGGTATTTAGAAACAAACTCAATGAAGATGGTAAGGTTGTCAGAAATAAAGCAAGACTAGTGTGTAAGGGATATTCTCAGAAAGAAGGAGTTGATTACAATGAAACCTTTGCAGCGGTAGCTAGAATTGAGGCAGTCGAATTATTCTTGGCTTTTGCAGCTCACAAGAACTACAAAGTTTATCAAATGGATATTAAATGTGCATTCTTAAATGGAGATCTTGAAGAGGAAGTCTATATTGAATAACCTAATGGATTATCTTTGACAGATGACAATGATATGGTTTGCAGGTTAAGAAAAGCTCTGTATGGATTGAAACAAGCCCTAAGAGCTTGGCATGCAAGGTTGGATAAGTATCTTTTAAAGATTGGTTTTTCTAAAGGAAATGCAAATAGCAATTTATATTACAAAATAACTAATGATGATATCTTGATTATAGAAGTATTCATTGATGATATAAGCTTTGGAGGAGAAGATGGATTATGTAGAGAATTTTCTATTAAAATGTAGCAAGAATTTGAAATGTCTATGATTGGAGAAATAAAATTCTTTTTAGGATTGCAGATTTCACAGACTGACAAAGGTATATTTTTGAGTCAATCCAAGTACTTGAAATAATTATTAAAGAAATTTGGGATGGAGAACTCTAAACTGGTAAGCACACCTATGACTACAAATGACAAATTATCTCAAAGGGATGAATCTACACCTATTAATCCAACTAGATACAAATCTATGATAGGAGGTTTACTGTATTTGACACAAACCAGACCTGATATTATGAATGTAGTATGTATTGTTTCTAGATTTCAAAGTAATCCTAGAGAAAATCATGAATCAGCAGTAAAAAGGATTTTTCGGTACTTACAAGGCACTACAAATCTTGGATTATGGTATCCTAGAGATGAAAATTTTGATCTATGTGCATACACAGATGCAAATTCGGTAGGAGATGTGGATGATAGAAAAAGCACCACTGACAGAGAATTCTTTCTTGGAAAGAGATTAGTCTCTTGGTTGAGTAAGAAACAGAGTTGTACATCTTTATCAACAACAGAATCAGAATATGTTGCAGTAGCAACTAACTATACACAGGTACTGTGGCTTAAGAAAATGTTGAAAGACATAAAGGTAAAATGCAAGGAACCTATTACCATATATTGTGATAACACTACAGCAATTGATATATCTAAGAATCTGGTATTACATTCTAAAACAAAACATGTTTCTATCAAACTAAATTTTCAAAGGGAAAAAGTTGAAGAAAAAGAGATAAAACTAGTTTATGTGAATACTAAAGAACAACTTGCAGATATTTTCACAAAACCTTTTCCTAAGGAGACTATTGTCATCAACTGGCAGAATTAAAAGACAAATCTTTTACTCCGATCTTTGATGAGGAAGCTACTTCTCAAGGGGAGTAGTTGGTATATTGAATTGATTGGTATTTTGTATATGAACTTGGTATTATTATAACTTTGGCATTTGATGTCAAAGGGGGAGAGATATCTATAGAAAAACACATTATCTTTTAAGAGAACTTTGAATAACACATGTTTCTCCTAGGGGAAGAGATTGTTGTTTGAGAGAGACTATTACTCTCTATATTCTGGTTATGATCTTTTTGGAGAGATTGTTGGTTTTTGGTTTTTGGCATTTCTATTTTGGCACTTTGATGGTTTTTCCATCTTGTGTTGCCATTAATGCCAAAGGGGGAGATTGTTGGTATTTTGGTATGGTTTTGTCATTGATGTCAACATCTACTAAAGCACTAGCACTTTGGAGATCCAACAACATTCACCGACAAACAAGCAACTATTGCACAGTTACTAGTATATGGTTCACCGACCGGATATAATGATCACTGGCACTTGGAATGATATGGAAGACACTTGGTAATGTCAAAGACATTGTGTGGACACTTTGTTTTGAAGAATTAATCATTGGTATAATCATATTTGCATATTTTCTTTTACCGGCAAATAGGTCCAGGGTTACCTAGGGTTACACCGACAGGTTTATCTTTTCCAGATCAGCATGGCATGCTACAGAGATGATTTATTATTGTTGTAAATGCTTTAAGCCAACATCTTTAATCGGTTATTGCATCGGATATTATATTGTTTGTAAAATGTTTTATTGTAATATCTTGTAGAGCCAACCTACTAAAATTGGTCTTAGGTTATGGTATAAATGTAAGATCTTATTTGTAAGATCGAATGTGGGAATGTGAAAAAGAACTAAGTGAAGGTATATGTGAGATCAAGAAGAGCTATACATGAAGACATCATTTGAAGGAGAAGCTAGGTTTTTGTGGAAGCATATCAACATTACACCGATATTGAATCTAGCATATGAAGATGCTATTTTGTGCAACACATTCTTATTAGATTTAATCATCCAACTGTAGTCAGTGTGACTCCCATTTTGTGATTGAGCAGTGAGCTCTAGGCTGTTGGCCTTTTTGCATGTGCAGACCCCATTTATGTACACTTACTATCTGCAGTAGTATCATCTGATTGTGGGTAAGGTTTCCCATCATGGTTTTTCCCCTTACAGGGATTCCATGTACAAATATTTGTGTTATGTGTTGTGGATGACTTTATGTTTATGTTTCATGTATTAATCTTTACTAGTATAGCAATTAACTGTTAACACTATCTACCAGCATACTTAACTGGTTTACCAATATTAAGCATTAAGTTGGTTAAGTTGTTTTTGGTTTGAATTTATTATACAACTGATTCACCCCCCCCAATCTCAGTTGTCTCTGGGACCTAACAATTGTATCAGTCTTTAACCGAACAACACTCCTAATAGAGCGGACTTCTAAAGAGTTCAAAAACAAGCTTGTGGGTATTCATCCCCACTGTGGTTTTTCCCAGTTGGTTTCCACATGAAAAATATGTGTTTCATATGTGATGTCTTTTTCATGTGATGATATATTGTTTTCTGTCAAGCGGTGAATCATGTTGATCTAGCTGTTTATATATATATCTTTGATGGTAGATTACCTGTTGAAAATGAAGTATTAGATTGTATGAGAAGATAAGTGTCAACCAGTTTATTCTTGTCTCAGTTACTCTGGGTCTTGCCTGTTGTACTCTGTTCAAGATCGGTGTTACTGTTTGTCTGCCTAAGCAGAGTGGCTACTGACAAACCGGTTTAGGATTGTGTTTTGTCTATACTGATTCACCCCCCCTCTCAGTACCGGTTTGGTACTATTTGTTCATCATTGAGTTATCAGGTATAATAAGTTGGTATTTTGTATTTGAATCTGGTTTTTGTAATGCTTTGGCATTTGATGTCAAAGGATGAGAGATATTATGGAAAAACATTTTTGGGGAGAGATTATTCCTAGGGGAGAGACATTATGTATTTTAATTTCTGGTTAATGATCCCTTTGGGAGATTGATGGTTTTTGGTTTTTGGCATTTCTATTTTGACACTTTGATGTTTTTTCCATCTTGTGTTGCCATCAATACCAAAGGGGGAGATTGTTGGTATTTTGGATATGTTGATATGATTTTTTCATTAATGTCAACATTTTTCATCACTTGTGAACACTTATCAACACTTGGAAATCTTTGGTTATGTTCACCGGCAAGTCAGAGACTTATGCATAGTCACCGATATTTGGTTCACTGATAGATTATATTGTTCACCGACACTTGGAATGACTTGGAGACTACTTGATTATGTTGAAGACATTATTTGATCACTTGGTTTTGGAGATTTGGTTATTTGTTTATTCGGTTTTGAATATTTGTTGTTACTGGCAAATAGGTTCAGGATATACATCGACAGACATATCTATTCCAAATCAGCATGACACATTATGGAGATGATTTATTATTATTGTAAATGCATTGAGACAACATCATGCATCGGACTTTGATTTATTTGTAATACCTTTTAGTGAGCCGACCTATTCAATTGGTCTTAGGTTATGGTATAAATGTAAGATCTCATTTGTGAGATTGATATGCGATTGGAAAAAGAACTGTAATAGGGTATATGCAAAAATAAGAAGAGCTATACACGCAGACATCATTTGAAGGTTGAAGGAAGGTTTTTGTGAAGGTCTTTTAGAACTTAATTGGTACTGAATCCAGCATATGAAGACATTATTTTAAGCAGTACATTATCATTGGATCTAACCATCCAATTGTAGTCAGTGTGACTCTCATTTTGTGATTGAGCAGTGAGCTCTAGGCAGCTGGCCTTTCTGCATGTGTAGAATCCATATTGTACACACATACTATCTACAGTAGTATCATTTGATTGTGGGTAAGGCTTCCCACCATGGTTTTTCCCCTTATAGTTTTTCAACATACACATATTTGTGTTATGTGTTGTGGATGTTAATGTCTTTTTGTTTCATGAATTAATCTTTATCGGTACTGCAATGAACTGTTAAAACTGTCTATCGGCATAAAGTTTGGTTTATCAACATTAAGCATTAAGTTTTGGTTAAGTTAATTTTGGTTGAATTTATTGGAAAACTGATTCACCCCCCCCTCTCAGTTGTCTCTGGGACCTAACAGTTTATACATTCAATAGAGTACATATAAAAGGAGAAACCGGTAAGACATCTTATGAAGTATGGTTTGGCAATACACCTACATTCAAGAATTTCAGAATTTTTAGTAGTAAATGTTATATCAGGAGAGATGATATCAATGGGAAATTTGATCCTAGATGTGATGAAGACACATTTCTTCATTATTATAATGAAAGTAAATCATATAGATGTTATAACAAGAGATTGTAGAGAATTGTGGAGAGTGCTAATGTCAAAGTAGATGAGCTGAACAGAAATGAAATCAGAGTTTATGAGAAGGAACCGACAATAGAAATGATTATATTGGAACCGGTAGCACCTTTACTAGGACAGAGTGTTGAACCAGTTACTCTGGCACTATAAGAGAATTGTACAATAATTGAAGAACAAGGAAGAGGAACAGAAAGTCAGAAGACTCCTAGGTATGTGAGATTGAATCATTCAGAAGATCAGATCATTAGGGATAAGAGAAATGGAGTGATGATAAGAAGAAGAATAACAACTAATGAGCTATGCTTGATTTCACAAGTTTATTCGGTATCAGTAATTGAGGCATGTAAAGATGAATATTGGTTGAAAGCAATGGAAGAAGAATTATATCAGATTAAGAAAAATAACAGATGGACCTTGGTTCCCTAGCCTAAAAATAAAAATGTTATTGAAACTAAATGGGTTTCTAGGAATAAATTGAATGAGGATGGTCAAGTTATAAGGAATAAGGATATATTGGTTTTTAAAGGATATTATAAGAAGGAAGGAATTGATTATGGAGATACTTTTACACCTGTAGATAGGATTGAAGCTGTAAGATTATTTCTTGCCTATGTTGCTTATAAAAACTACAGGGTTTATCAGATGGATGTTAAAAGTGCATTTTTTAATTGGGATCTTGATGTGGAAGTTTATATTGAGCAACCTAATGGTTTTTCACTATCAGATGATACAAATATGGTTTGCAGGTTAAGTAAAGCTTTATATGGATTGAAACAAGTACCTAGAGCTTGGTATGCAAGGTTGGATAAATATCTTTTGAAGCTTGGTTTTACTAAGGGCAATGCTAACAGTAATTCATGTTATATAAATCATTGATGATGATATATTGATTATTTAATTATTTGCTGATGACATTATTTTTGGAGGTGAAGATAAGTTATGCATAGACTTTTCTAAGAATATGGAGAAAGAATTTGAGATGTCTATGATTGGTGAGATGAAATTTTTCTTAGGTTTTCAGATTACTTAGACTGACAAAGGTATTTTAATTCATCAAACTAAATATTCTAAGGATTTTTTGAAGAAATTTGGTATGGGAGATTCTAAACCGGTAAGTACTCCTATGGTTACAAGTGAGATATTGACAAGAAAAGATGTATCTGCACCATTAAATCCTACAAGATACAAATCTATGATCGGAGGTCTACTTTATTTGACCCAGACTAGGCCTAACATTATGAATGTTGTTTGTATTGTTTCAATATTTCAGAATGATCCTAGAGAAAATCATGAGATTGCGGTGAAAAGGATTTTTAGATTCTTGCAAGGTACATCAGAATATGGCTTGTGGTACCCTACGGATGATAAATTTACTTTATGTGCATATACAAATGTTGATTGGGCTAGAGATGTTGATGACTAGAAAAGTACTTCCGGTGGAGCATTCTTTCTTAGAAAGAAGTTGTTTTAATGGATCAACAATAAACATTCATGTACTTCTTTATCTACTGCTGAAGCTGAGTAGGTTGGTGCTGCTACTAATTGTACACAAGTTTTATGGATGAAACAAATGTTGAGGGATATAAAGGTGGATTGTGATGCACCGATAGTTATTCACTATGATAAATCTATTGCTATTGATATATCAAAGAATTTAGTATTTCATTCTAAAATAAAGCACATATCTATGAAGTATAACTTTTTGAAAGAAAAAGTGGAAGCAAATGAAGTTAGATTGGTTTATGTGAACACTTAAGAGCAGATTGTAGATATTTTCACTAAACCTTTGCCAAGGGAATCATTTGAGTACCTAACATATAGATTGGGAGTTTCTACCCCTCCAGTAGAAACCTTATTGATGCAGTTTGGCATAAGTACGACATGAATTATCAGAGATACCATTCATTCTGGTGCTGATGTGGGATGCTACTACTCAGGGGGAGTAGTCAGATTTGTGATTCAATGGTTTATGTTCTTGCTTTGACATTTTTGTCAAATTTTTGGCATTGATGTCAAAGGGGGAGAGATATTGATGTGAAAAAGATAAAGAAAGAAAAATAAAAAGTCATAGCAAGAGAGATATGAATAAGAAAAGTAAAGGGGGAGAGATTTTGACATTTAGAGTTGTATGTGGGAGATTGTTGTCTATCTTCCATTGGGGGAGACTTGTTTCGCATTTCTTGGTACTTAGATGTTTTTCATATATAGTGATGCCATCAATGCCAAAGGGGGATATTGTTGGCCATTTGGTGGAATTGATTATGTGTTGCATTGATGTTTTCTCATTGATGCCAAAACTATCTATTTGGATGCTTTACCAACACCTTTCTGGTCCTAGTAGGTTGAGTGGTTTCTAGTTGATTTGGATCTATCATGATCCAGTAGGCTCCGATATAGTTTGGTGATGGAATTGAATTGTTCATGATGCTCATGCTCATATTTGGCTAGTTGGTTTTGGTCTGGTGATCAGATGCTATCCTGCTTGCCTAGAAGTTTGGCTTGTGGTTCTGACGAGGGTTTCACAGGCAGAGCTTTTGATGAAGATCTTTGATGAATTGCATAAGTGGTGTTGGTGTAGCTTCTGGTGGAGTTTTAGGATGTTGTTGGTGATCATGTTCAAGACTTGGCAGATGGAGATCATTGCTATAGCGTGTGAAGCTATATTGGGTCCAGTTTGATCTAGGTTATCGATCGACTTTAATGTAACATGTGGATTGGACCTCTCAATGTATTTCCGGGATGTCTTATGTGCTGGATATTATTTGTTTGGTCTAAGGTCAACATGGTTTGTAATTATGTAATTGATTTATTATCTGGTGGCCGACCTGATTGTTTATGGTTGAGGGTTTGTATATATAGATGTATGATCTCATTGTAGATCATCATGGCTATGGTTAGAGGTCATGGTCAAGGAATATAATGTGCGAATAATGTAATATCATTCAGGCAGAGGATTTGGTCGATCATTGGAGATTGAATTGGGTGTATGTAAGAGGATTTAGTCCTCCAGTATTGAGCTTAACCAGAACTGTACTCATGCATAGGAGATGCCATCTTTTGCAGTTCAACACTTCTCAAGATTGTAGTATAGATTTATATGTAGTCAATGAGGCTCTTTTTGTGATGAGAAGTGCACTCTAGGCTGTTAGCCTTCCTCCAAATGCAGGACCCTCAATTGTAATTCACATACTTACTATAGAAGTATTATCTTACTGTGGGTAGGCTTCCCACCATGGTTTTTCCCTTAACTAGGTTTTCCACATACAAATCTTGGTGTCATGTGGATGGTATTTATTCTGTGATTATTGTTTATGCTTAATTGGTTTAGCTACTATTCTGGTATTAATGTTTTGGGTTCCAGTATTAAATTTTTAAATTGCTAATGGTTTCGTTAATCTATGACAACTGATTCAATCCCCCCTACCTCTCAGTTGTCTTCTGATTATTTGAATTGTCTAACATAAACTTTATAAAAATTCATAGAATTATGTCCTGCCATCTGAAATAGAGCCTTTTAGATTGGAGTACTTTGAGCCTATTTTGTTAAGACCTACTATGCATTAGGGAAGGTTCTTGGGGTGGATTGCGGGCATACTCAAATTCCCATAGATTTCATGATGATTTCCATCAACATCTAACACCCCACAATATATGAGCTATATGAAGTTGTAACTTTTATTCATGATAAGCTTCATGAGGGGTTAAAGGGAGAAAGAAATAATAAAGAGAAGCTAAAAATTAGACATTATTCTCTAGTGTACCATCTGATTCTTTATAAGAATAGGGCTTATTGGATCCAAAATTAACAATAAGGACAAATGATCCACACAAAGGTCTTTCATGGACAACGTAGAGATGGACTCAAGTGTGGGATAAAGGATCCAGGTTTGGCAATTATTCTATTATCTTTGGTCATTTTGTCATGAAAGTTTTGTCAAGGCTTGGAGTTAAGCTGCCTAGGCTACCTAAGAATATTATTAAAATTCTAAGAATAAGGAGTTGTAGGGCTAAAGGAATGATATATCCAGAGGGGGATTTCATCCAAATTTTTTGGGGATTTCTTTTTGTATGGTAACTGCACCATCATCAAGGTCTACGGGTGTGAGAAAGCACCCAATGTTTTTCCACATTTTGTCTCCTAGGCTAGCATTCCTTGAAATAATCTGGCAATTAATATGGATGGAGAGAGAAAATTAAATCAGATAAAAAGGGAAACCTCCTCCCTAGGGTGACCATTTTTGAAGAATTCACTATAGGCTATGACACCGAGGAGAAGGTACAATATTTTTTGGTAAAATCCTATAAATTGAAGGTTGCCCAAGCCAGACATTTTGACCTAAAGGGATGTATAGATGATCTTAGAGTATACAAGCTAAAGGAGAAGGGATACTTCTATTCATTTGATGAAAGAGAGGATCTAGTTAGAAATGCTTACCCCACCAGATAGATCAGAAGACAAAAAAAATGGGATCTCATAAAGAAGCTTCAGAGGGAAAGAAAGCGGGAGGATCCCAATATTAAAGGTTTTTTTATAGGGAATTTCAAAATGATTTTTCCACAATGTCTTTCATGATGAGAAAGGCATATGATATAATAAAAATTGAAATGGAAAGAAGGGATGACGTGGAAAAGGGGGATAAATTTGAAGAAAGGCCTATTGACCCCGCCCCTACAATGCACAAGACAAAGAGGAGTACCATAACAACTGAAGAACTATCTATCATCATGCTTGAAATCATCAGAAATTTGAGGCTAATTAGACTAAAAGGACGAATCACAAGAATCCTTAACTAATTAAATTGATTCTAAACACAATTCAATGAAATAAATGAAGGCAATAAGAAGATTAAGCTAATCAAAACTCCCTATTCTCCACTTGTGCTTCCATTGTTCTTCTCCAATTTGCATGGTTGATGGCTCTCAGGTATTGCACCAATTTCATACATACAAATGTTTTGAAGACTATGATTCTAGAAAAGCTAGCTAGAATTGATGAAAAGAGGTTGAATTTATAGATTTTCAACACAAAGGGAGTGAGAAATAGAAAAGTGTTGATTGGGAGACAACTAAAATTGATTGATCAGTGAAATCAATTGATTGATTTGTTAACTCATTTGATTGAGTAGTCAACTACATTGATTGAAGAGTGACTTGAATAGATGGATTAGTCAACTCACTTGATTGATTAGTGAACTAAATAGATTAGGGAGATGACTGAATTGATTGATTAGAAGACTGAATTAATTTTGAGTTAAAAAGGATGACATTTGGTTAACTGATTAGACAACTGATTTGATCAATTAGTTATGATTTTAGCACATGTTGTAGGAATTTGAAATTGAATTTGATTTTTATTTTCAATTTGGATTTGAATTTGGTCATTCGAATGCTGAAATGCACATGAAATTAACTGAAATTCAAATTCGGGAAAATGTGAATTTGGAAATATGAAATTAGATGAAATGATATTAAATTCGAATTTGGGAGAAATGAAATGAAATTGGATGGAATTAATTGGAATTATAATTTGGGGAAATGGAGGAATAAGTTAAATAATTTAAATAATTTAAATGAAATTATTTAAACATAGGAAATTGAATTAATTAAATAATAAAGATTATTTAACTAAGGAATAAATCATAATTAATTAAATAATTGATATTTAATTAATAATTGAGATAGGGTTAACTGATTAAAATGATTTGAGAATAGAAATAGAATAATTAGAAGCGTTGAAGGGTGATGATTAGAAGGAATAGTTAGTTTAATCAAATAACTAAAGAATTACTTAATTAAATAGATGAATAATTAGTATAGAATTAATGAGACATTTTTAGGTGTCTACATTTGCCCCTCTTTGAGACAATGTCAAAACAATGTTGTTTCAAAGAAAAATTACCCCAGTATGCCCTAGTGACACTAGCATATAATGCCCCTTAAGAGATTGTTTGTGCATTGAAGACATGAATGATCTCTCGAAAGAAGAAGAATGTTAGATGAATGATGAAGAATGATTAATTTATGACATGAATGAGTTTGATTGGAGAAAAGAAATGGTTAGAATGATTTGTAGATAATATTGATAGGATTGATCCGATAAAGATAAAGTTTGGTTTTAGGAAGGACACATCCTGTATAAGACAAAAATGATCAAAATGTCTGGTTTCAGGAAGGATACATATTGTATAAGACAAAGATAGATAATAAAATGTCTGGTTTCAGGAAAGATACATCTTGCATAAGATGAAGATAGATAAAAATTGGATAAATGATAAAATATGATGAAGGTGAGGAATAATTGATTAATAGATAGAATAGTTGATATGAGAAATTGATAGAATTATAGATGAAAAGATTGGAATTAATTGATGAGAGCGATCATGTTAGATGAAAGAATGATTGGAAAAAATGATCAAGTAGATAAATGCTTGATGAGAGAATGATATAAAGAGACAATCAACATGATGAGATTAGAAAAAATAAAATGATATGATTGATGATGAATAGTCTTCTTGTCTTTATTTATAGTGCAATACATTTTCATCATTGAGCCTTATTATGTAACAATGAAGCTTTGTACACCAGGGTATAAGGAACCAAGATGTATAGATATCTCATTGCAAAGAAAAAAACACATGACAGACAAGGAATGAACCCTCCATTTTGGGAATTACACTAGGGGTCGAGGTATGTGTGGCATTCCCAAGCTGAATGCTCCTATCATAGACACCCACTAGAGCAATTTCCCCAGAACTTCATCGGTTTAAACCACAAACAACAAACAAAGGAAAGGATCATGCCCATCATGGCCCCTTTAGTCACTTTTTGGACATCCTTGAGTAGCTAAAGGTAATGATCTTTGCCAATTTGATAAAAAGAGTCAACCAAAATAGAACAAAATGCAACAACTATACTGATTTCTGTCTTCATGTGATTGCTTGATGTGATTTTGATAATGCCTAGTTTCAGAAGTTTTGAGTACACTGTATAAGACCGATCTGTCTAGTTTTGAGTGTACTGATTCTGTTTCAGACAAGATGTTGATCACGTTGATAGTTTGATAGTAATTTGATAGATTAGATAGTTGATCAGGTTGATTGTAGACGTTTTGACAAGATAGTTGTATCCTTTGTTTAACTTTGTTGGAAGTGTTTGCTAGATAACTGCTAGGATATTTGATTCTTGCGAGACATGTTATTGCAAGTTTTCAATTGATTTTTCAATGTTTTGGTATTTCATGAATTGATATTTTGAATTTTTTGTGTTTTTGCCACAGTCTAGCAATTGCAGTGGATTTTAGCAATTGCACCGGATTTTGATATCAATTGCATCGAATTTTAATAGCAATTGCAGTGCAATATTAGGAATTGCATGGGATTTTGACATTAATTGTGGTGTAATGTTTTCTAGGCTTGATTTTTCAATGTTTTTTTTTTGTATTTGTGGTGTTTTTTGATGTTTTTTGTGATTTTTCAACCTTATATGTTTTGGTATTTTGCTTTTTTGATGTTTTTGTTTGATTTTTTCAAGACATTTTCTGAATGTTTTTGGTATTTTTATGGTTTTTCAAATGTTTTTGTTATTGATGAAACATCCTGCCATTAATTGATAAAGATAAGATTAACCTGGACAAAATTCAGCAGTCATACTGATCTATGTCATTGTTTTGATTTGTGTGATCATTGATAAGAATGTCTAGTTTCAAAGAGTGAATATCCCGTATAAGACTGATCTGTCTAGTTTTGAGTATACCCTTCCTTGTACAAGACATGTTGATGTTTGATAGTGTTTGATTGATAGATTGATTAACAAGACATGTGATTAGTTTGATTGTAGACTTTGAGAGTTTGTTTGTTGTTGATTTGATTTGATGGCTGACACATGCTTTCTTGCTTTATTTTTTTATATTTTTTCATGACATTTTGTGATTTTTTTGATTTATTTTTTCATGACATTTTGTGAATGTTTTTGATTGATTTTTTTAGGACTTTATCTGAATGTTTTTTTTTAATTGATTTTTTCAGGACTGTATCTGATTTTTAGGAATTTTTCAGTTATCCCCCTAAATATGCAGACCTATGATGATATCATGATGATGCATAATGTGGTGGAGACAATGAATTTTTGATATGAGCTATGCTAATGCAGGATGCATGACAAAAATGCAATTCCTATTTGAACAAGGATGAGTGTGTATGTTTTTCATTCTGAAATACACTGATTGGATTAAAGGTGCGAAACATTTCAGAGATAGGAGTTCAATCCATTCTCAAAAGACTTAGACCATCCAATGTAACACACTATGTAACAAATATATATGAATGGAGGTGCATAAAACTTCTCCATAAATTCTTGAAAATTTGATCTTCTTTTGCCCATGTGTGTGCAATTGAGTTTATTATAACTCTTATAACCATCAAAGACCCTTGGAATCCTATGCAGCTAGCTATGTGGGTTATTCTAACTTCAAAAGCAGCTTGGATAGAGCCTCACTGCCAGCAAGCTTTTAGGGCTCCGACGATGTTATGCACTGTAATCTCTCAAATATTGCTCCATTGCCAGTAGGCATCCATAGTCCTGATGGAGTTATCTGCATGTTCCTATAGTCAAGCTTTTTGTTGCACTTGTATGCATAATATTTCAACTATATCTTTCTGCTCTTTTTGCTTTGAGATGGGTATTGATATAACACTTTTTTTCTTTTATTTTATTGCCTTGACTTGTGAGCAATGAAACCTACTTGGGTATGACAATTACAACAACGCTGAAGCAAAATATTGGATTTTTCACTAGCCACATGACCAATTAGGTATCTGTAATGACTTAGAGCTATTGATTAATGTGTGACATATAGCAATTGATAGATTTTGGGTAACAAGATTTGATAGTTAAAATTATACCCAACCAAGGATAAAGCATAATCACAACATGATGCTGAAGATGAATGACTAAAGACCTCCTAAAGACATCATGAACAAGTATCTTAGAAATGAGACAACATTCATTTGTTTTAGTGTAGACAGGTGAATAAATCAGACAATCATCATGTTTTTATTGATGCAACTATATGGGAAAGTAATAGTGATATGCATCTATATGTTGTGCAATGGTGATATGTGTTGACATTATGTGAACCGGTATGAGGACATGATGACATTGTATGTTGTCATTGATGTCAATATGCTGAAGAAGAGAAAAATGGTATGTTACCAAGAACCGGTATATGTGAGAACCGGTATAACATTGTGAACCGGTATATGTGCCAAAGTGAAGTGGTATGTTTGTTCAAAGTGAACCGACATGTGGTTATGGGAACCAGTACATGGAAGCTTTGTATGACTACCAGTTGGTAGTCTCAACTTCAGGGTTTCTGGTTGAAGTACTTCAAGCCTTGTGTGATGATTTAGCATTGTAACAAAGAACAGATCATGTTTCCTAGTCAGCCTTGTGTGCGTGAAGGATCTTGCATGAAGGAGATTGTTCCTATCTACCTTGGGAATGTGCGAAGTCTGTAAACAGTGATAACGCACGATGGGTTATTAGCTGCCATGAAATCGGTGGAAAATGAAAGATGGAGAATGTCTTGAGATTGGTTCAAGACTATTGCATTTAATGCAGTGTGCTCAATGGTCAGGATTGAACTGTTTGAATTGCTTAACCTAATAGGTTTAGGGTTTAGGGTTTATGCTACCAACCTATCTATTTCCATAAGGTCAATGTTGTGTTTCTTTCTGAGGTTGTTGGCAAATGTTGTGTGTATGTATCCAAGAGAAGAGATACGTGATTCTTGCCAGACCAGAGGAGAGAAGTGATACCTACAGAGTGTAAGTGCAGAAGGTGAAGAGGAGCTAAAGTAGATCTGCATTGGCATTCAGTGTTGTTACCAGATCATTATAATACCTATTGATCTCTAACCACTTCAATAGTTGGGAAATCCCTTAACAGGGTACCTTTAACTGGCTTACTATAAATCCTTTAATAGGGTGACTCAGAACCATTGAGTTCTTGAAATCCTCTAACAAGGTAACCTTTAACAGGGTTTATCCCTTAACTGGGTATTCTAGCCATCCCTTAATCGGGTGATCCCTTACAGGATTAGATCCTAACAGAACCTATTGTATCAGTGTTTAAACAGACAAGGCTCCTAACAGAGTGGACTTCCAAAGAGTTCAAAAATAGCTTGTGGGTATTCATCCCCACCGTGGTTTTTCCCAGTTGGGTTTCCATGTGAAAAATCTGTGTGTCATGTGTGGTGTTATTCATGTGATGGTTTAAGTGATTTCTGTCTAAAGGTAAATCATGTTGATCTAGCTGTTTATATATCTTTGATGATAGATTACCTATTCATGCACTAGGGTGAAATGGAAATGAAGTATTAGATTGTATGAAAAGATAAGTGTCAACCGGTTTATGCTTGTCTCAGTTATTCTGGGTTTTGCCAGTTGTACTATGTTTAAGACTGGTGTTACTGTTTGTCTGCCAAAGCACAGTGTCTGTTGACAAATCGGTTTAAGATTGTGTTTTTCGTCTGTACTGATTTACACCCTCTCTCAGTACCGGTTTGGTACTATCTGTTCATCATTGAGTTATCAATTGGTGTTAGAGAAACCAGGTCCTCTGTGTTATAAGCTTAACTGCTTGAGGAAAAGATCCCAGTCTAATGATGAAGAGGGAAGGCCCAAAGTTCAACAGAGATAATTTCAGTATATGGAAAGACAGAATGAAAATATACATCAGGAGCATGGGTGCAGAACACTGGAGATATGTTGAGAATGCTTATGTTGCCCCTACCGGTACTCTCACCGATGACCAAAAGAGAGAGATGGAGGAAAATGGGCAAGTCATGGAAGCCCTAATTAGTAGTTTATCTGACATTGAGTTTATTGATGTCCAAGATAAAGTAAATCCCAAAGAAGTATGGGGTACTCTTGAAAATATCTATGGCAGTGATGAGCATGTAAAACAAGCTAAAGAAGAAAGCCTTAGAGGGAAGTTTGTAGACATGCAGATGGTTGAAGATGAGACCATTCAACAGTATGGAATAAGAATCAAAACTGGTGTCAGAGATATCAAGACTGCAGGTGGTAAAATGGAAGATTCCACTGTGGTAAGAAAAGTCCTGAGATCCTTATTACTAGTCTATGCAATAAGGGTTACTGCTATTCAGGAGTTGAGATCAATAGACAAGACTAAGGTATCTCTAGACTCCATCATTGCAAAGTTGATAGGCTATGAGCTAAATAGTTTTGATGGCAGTGTTCAAAAGACTGAATCAAATTTTAAAGATTCTACTGTACCATCCAGAAAAGGAAAAGAAGCTAGCACTAGTGGTGAACCAAGACAAAGCAGAGAAATGGATGATGAGGAGATTTTGATGGCATTTGAAGCTCTTCTTGCTAGGAAACTTCCTAAAGGAACCAGTAAACATAGAGGTAAGCTCCCTTTGAAATGATTTTCTTGTAACTGGATAGGACATATTGCTGTAAATTGACCTAATGGTGACAACAAGGACAAACCAGAAAGGTTCAAGAAATTCAAAGGAGGAAACCGTAGAAACTATTTTGTGGCATTTGATGAAGGTGTCACAGGTGAGGAGTCAGAAGATGAAGAAAAAGAAGATATTGTGTTTGTTTCTATCAAGGAAGATGTGTCAGACAAGAAGGCTCTTGTCTCCCGGTTTGATAATTCCAATTAGTGGATTATTGGCAGTGGTTGTTCTCACCATATGACTGGTGATCGGAGCAAGTTTCTATCCTTGGAAGAGTATGATGGTGGTGTGGTTCTCTTTGGTAATGATGCACCATGTATGGTCAAAGGAAAAGGTCCATCTCTCTGAATGGAAAGAGTAGTGATGATAATGTGTATTGGGTTGATGGTCTAAGACACAACCTTCTGAGTGTTGTCCAGCTGAATGATAGTGGTCTCACTCTAGAATTCAAGAATGGAGTGTGTAGAATCAAAGGAAAGAATGGTGAATTGGTGGTCACCAGTATGCAGACCAAAGGTAACCTATTTTAGCTGAATGTAAATATAAGTACATGTCTTATGGCTAAATTTGATGATAGCTGGATATGGCATAGGAGAAGCTTCCATGTAAACTTTGATAACATTGTGAAGGCTAGTAAGATCAAGGCAGTTAGAGGGTTGTTGGTGCTGAGAAAATGGGAAAATACCTTGTGTAGAGAGTGTCAACTAGGTAAAATGTCTTCCTCAACCTTTAAAGGTAAACCTTTCACTACTGAAAATTTGCTTGAACTTATGCATACTAATTTGTGTGGTCCTATAAAAACTAGGAGTGTGCAGGGTGATAGGTACTTCATGATTCTCACTGATGACTACTCAAGAATGATGTGGGTCACATTTTTGAAAGATAAGTCTCAAGCCTTTGTAAAGTTCAAAGCTTTCAGAGCATTAGTGGAGAAGGAAAGTGGTAAAAGGATCAAGTGCCTGAGAGCTGATCAAGGAGGGGAATTCACTTTCAGTGAATTCAACAAGTACTTTGAAGAATATGTCATCAAGAGGCAACTGTCTACCCACCAGACTCCACAGCAGAATGACCTAGCAAAGAGGAATAATTGGACTATGGTTGAAGCAACAAGAACTATGTTGATTCAAGGAAAAATCGCTCACACCTTTTGGAGAGAAGCGATGAGCACTGCAGTCTACACAATGAACCAGGTACTCATCAAGATAGGTAAGGATAAAACTCCTTATGAGTATTGGACTGGTAAGACACCTGTGGTTAGCTACTTTAGAGTGTTTGGTAGCAAATGTTACATCAAGAGGAGCAAACACCAAAGAAAATTTGATGTGAAATGTGGAGAGGGAATATTCCTAGGGTATTCCACCAAGAGAAAAGCTCTCAAGTTTTTCAATAATAGGACTCAGAGAATTATGGAAAGCATGAATGCAAGAGTTGATGAAACCTCTGAGAAAACTCAGGAAACTGATAGTGAGCAAGCGGTAAATGAACCGGTTGTAACCTTCTGGGAACCGGTTGCCAGTCAACCAAGTACCAGTAATAGTGTTCCTACACTAGTAGATGTAGATGCTAATACTAATGGAGATGAGGATGAAGAAGAAAAGCAAGAGGAATCTATCAAGACCATTCCTCAGTTTGTCAAACTGAATCATGATCCTAAGTAGATCATAGGAGATAAGGATGCAGTAATCCTTACAAGAAGAAAGGTCAGAGAAAACTCATGTATGATATCTAAATTTGAGCCTAAATCATTCAAAGAGGAACATAAAGATGAAGACTGGTTGAAGGAAATGGAAGAGGAACTTGACCAGATAGAGAGAAATGGTACATGGTCTTTGGTACCCAGACCGGAGCATAAAAATGTCATCAGTACCAAATGGGTTTTCAGAAATAAGCTGAATGAGGATGGCACAATTATTAGAAACAAAGCCAGACTGGTGTGTAAAGGATATGCCCAAGAAGAAGGATAAGACTATGGAGAAACCTTTGCTCCTGTAGCCAGATTGGAAGGAGTTTGTATGCTTCTTGCATATGCAGCTTTTAAAGGATTCAAAGTATATCAAATGGATGTAAAATCTGCATTCCTAAATGGTGTACTTGAAGCGGAGGTGTATATAGAGCAACCAGATGGGTTTTCCCTATCTAAAGATAGTGACATGGTGTGTAGACTACATAAAGCCTTATATGGTGTAAAGCAGGTACCTAGAGCATGGTATGAATGCCTGCACTCCCATCTTGTGAAGATTGGATTTGAGAGAACAAATGAAGATAGAAATATCTACTTGAAGTTTGAAGGAGATTAGATCCTGATCTGTGAGGTATTTGTTGATGACATTATCTTTGGTGGAGATGACAAGATGAGTCATAAGTTTGCAGATGAGATGAAGAAAGAGTTTGAGATGTCACTCATAGGGTAGATTAAGTTCTTCATTGGACTATAGATTCAGTAGATGAATGATGGAATCTTTATCACTCAGTCCAAGTATGTCAAAGAGGTGTTGAAGACCTTTGGCATGGAAGATAGTAAAGCGGTTGGTACACCGATGGCGATCAATTGTAAACTATCCAAAGAGGATGACTCAGCATTGGTTGATGAGAAGGAATACCGATCAATGATTGGTAAGTTACATTATGTAGTGCATAATAGACCAGATATTGCACATGCACTTGGCATTACTACAAGGTTCCAGAAAAGTCCAAGAGAATCCCAATTGGTTGCAGTCAAGCGGATTCTTAGGTATCTGAAGGGAACTATTGATTATGGATTGTGGTATCCATATAGGAAGGATTTCAACTTGAAAGTATTCACAGATGTTGATTGGGCAGGTAACGTGGATGACCAGAAGAGCACAACTGGTGGTGCATTATTTCTCAGTGGTAGACTGGTCTCATGGATGAGTAAGAAGTAGAGTTGTATTTCTCAGTCTACAACAGAAGTAGAGTATGTTGCAACTTTCATGAACTACACTCACACAATTTGGATGAAGCATGTATTAAGTGACTTTAAAGTTCCTGTATATGAACTGGTAAGTATATTTTGTGACAATACTAGTTCAATTAACATCTCCAAGAATCTGATTTTACATTCTAGAACCAAGCACTTTGAGCTTAAGTATCATTTCTTGAGGGAAATGGTTTAGAACAAAGAGATTGCACTGGAACATGTTTCCAGTAAGGAGCAGTTAGTAGACATATTCACCAAGCCTCTCCCAAAGGCTACATTTATGTACTTAAGAGGTGAAATAGGGGTGCTGCCCCTTCAGGAGGTAAACTAAAGGTATATGCTCCACATCAGTCAAGTATTGCGTAGTCAATTTTTTCTTCAGGATTCATGTGTTGAAGGATGCTACTCCTCAGGGGGAGCAACATAATGGAATAGGGAAGCTTGTGCCTCTACTTTGGCATTATTGTCAAAGGGGGAGAAGAAGTGAAGCGAAGAAGATATCTACAAGAAGTGAAGTGGAGAAGATATCTATAGAAATTGGGGGAGAGGATGTGATGTGAAGCGGAGAAGATATCTGCAGAAATTGGGGGAGAAGATGTGATGCTGATAGATATCTTTATATATTGCCATCAATGCCAAAGGGGGAGATTGTTGGCATTATGTGAACCAGTATGAGGACATGATGACATTGTATGTTGTCATTGATGTCAATATGCTGAAGAAGAGAGAACCGGTATATTACCAAGAATCAGTATATGTGAGAACCGGTATAACATTGTGAACCAGTATATGTGCCAAAGTGAAGCGGTATGTTTGTTCAAAGTGAACCGACATGTGGTTATGGGAACCAGTACATGGAAGCTTTGTATGACTACCAGTTGGTAGTCTCAACTTTAGGGTTTCTGGTTGAAGTACTTCAAGCCTTGCGTGATGAGTTAGCATTGTAACAAAGAGAAGATCATGTTGGCATGTCAACCTTGTGCGCGTGAAGGATCTTGCATGAAGGAGATTGTTCCTATCTACCTCGGGAATGTGCGAAGTCTGTAAACAGTGATAATGCGTGATGGGTTATCAGCCGCCATGAAATCGGTGGAAAATGAATGATGGAGAATGTCTTGAGATTGGTTCAAGACTATTGCATTTAATGTAGTGTGCTCAATGGTTAGGATTGAACCATTTGAATTGCTTAACCTAATAGGTTTAGGGCTTAGGGTTTATGCTACCGACCTATCTATTTCCTATAAGGTCGATGTTGTGTTTCTTTCTGAGGTTGTTGGCAAAAGTTGTGTTTGTGTATCCAAGAGAAGAGATACGTGATTCTTGCTAGACTAGAGGAGAGAAGTGATACTTGCAGAGTGTAAGTGCAGAAGGTGAAGAGGAGCTAAAGTAGATCTGCATCGGTATTGAGTGTTGTTACTAGATCATTGTAATACCTGTTGATCTCTAACCACTTCAATAGTTGGGAAATCCCTTAACAGGGTACCTTTAACTGACTTACTATAAATCCTTTAGCAGGGTGACTCAAAACCATTGATTTCTTGAAATCCTCTAACAAGGTAACCTTTAAGAGGGTTTAACCCTTAACCGGGTGATCCCTAACAAGATCGGTTCCTAACAGAACCTATTGTATCAGTCTTTAACCAGACAAGGCTCCTAACAAAGCAGACCTCCAGAGAGTTCAAAAATAGCTTGTGGGTATTCATCCCCACCGTGGTTTATCCCAGTTGGGGTTCCATGTGAAAAATCTATGTGTCATGTGTGGTGTTATTCATTTGATGGTTTAAGTGATTTGTGTCTGAAGGTAAATCATGTTGATCTAGTTGTTTAATATCTTTGATGATAGATTACCTATTCATGCACTAGGGTAAAATGGAAATGAAGTATTAGATTGTATGAAAAGATAAGTGTCAATCGGTTTATGCTTGTCTTAGTTATTCTGGGTTTTGCCGGTTGTACTCTGTTTAAGACCAATGTTACTGTTTGTCTTCCGAAGCATAGTGTCTGCTGACAAACCAGTTTAAGATTGTGTTTTCATCTGTATTGATTCACCCCCCCCTCTCAGTACTGGTTTGGTACTATCCTTTCATCATTGAGTTATCAATATGCAAGCAACTATGATGCACTCTGAAATGGAGATATGCAATGCAGTACTGAAAATTGAAATGAACCCACCCTTAGATGTAATAACTTTTTAGGTAGATGTTGTTATTGAGTCAATATGAACTTTGTGTAGATAATTCATTGGTATTTGTTTGAAGAGTTGGATGAACCTATCTTTTTCAATAGGATATGTGACTGGGAGTCTTTCATGTACAATTTCTTCTATATCCCCCTTATTTTCCAACCAATTCAGTTGTGATAAATCTTCTTGCCCCTAGTCTTTCAAGTGTGGGTGTATGAGGAAAATATATTTTGGTTTTGAATTTGTGACATGAGTAGATGATATGCTTGTTTTTATTGATGCACTTGAAGAGTATGATGAAGCCAACCAAGTATTGATCTCATTAGCTAGTGTTTTGCTTGTTCTTGAAGAAGACGATGTAATGGGTGTTGATTTCATTAGCTAGTGTTACGCTTGTTTCTATCATGACATTGACATTTGATAATGGCACACATATAATTGTTGACAAGTTGTCCTATGTAGAATAATCTGGATTGGTGATTTCATTGATAAGAGGTTCATGAAAAACTTGTGTATTGATATCATGAGAGAGACTAGGAGAAATGATAATGGGATCTTGTTTAGGAGGTGGATGTTGGATGGTACTTGAAAGAACATCTTGCTCTTGAGAAACAAGGGTGTTATTATGAGTGGAAAAGAAAAGAATGAGGGGATCATCATAAGACTCTTCATAGGTGGAGTCTTCATCAAAAAATGGGTAGGATGAAAAGGTTTGTTCTTGATCTTGATTTATTTCATGACTGATTTCTTGTGATTTTGGATTGTCCTCCTGACATAGGGAAGGAGTTTGGATATTCATGGGAGATTCTTGGAAGGTTTCAAAATTTTGACTCGATGAGAAATGATCTTGAACGAGACTCTCTGAATCATGACTTGGATCAGATTGGATTTGTGTTATGGATACCCCTTGGGAGATTGTGTTATTGGATAGAGATGGCATGGGTTGGTCTTGTGTGACTTCAAGGAATGATGAAATGGTGGATAGATATGATTGATTTGGATTTTGGTTGATTGGGATTTGATTTTGGTTGGAAGGAGTATGATTTTGGTTGAAAGAGGTTTGATTTTGGTTTAATGAATTTTGATTTGGACTTTAGTTGAAAGGGGTTTGATTTTGGTTGAAAGAGGCACTTTGAATGTTGGGTTGATTTGATTGGTATGATTAATATGTTGGGTTGAAAGAAGGTTGAGATGACTCTAATGTTGGTTGAACTGAGGTAGGAATGATTTTGTTGAAGAATGAAGGTTGGCATGTTTGAATGGTCTCACAAGAAGAAGGTTGGCCTAATAATTATTCTCTCATGGTTATCACTTCTCTCATCATATTTTATAACTAGCCCCTATGGTTGCTAGGACTAGTCATGTCTCTCATTTCTTGTTGCAAAGTATTGATTTGTTGAGCTAATGTTTCTATGGATGGTGATGGAATAGGAATGGAAGAGATGAATTATTCACCTTCCCTACGAAATGCATAATGCCAATCGATGATGTTTGCTTGATTGGTTTGAACCTAAGATCACAACATGTAAGATGTTTTCTTCATTTATAGAATCTTGCATAAGTTTGATTTGATGTTGACATTGGCAAGCTTGTTTGCTACAGGTTTTGATCTTGTTGATATTGAAACTTGACTTTGTTGAGGGATTTGATCTTGTTGAACACTGAAACTTTTGACCTTGTTTTGATTTGTATCTTCCAATGTTTTGAATTTGTTAAAGTATAGCAACAGACACAATAGACACATCAAAAAGAATAAAACCATGAAAATAATACTTGTTTAGGGAACTTTTTTCAAATTCCCATGAATATTGGAGTCTTTTTCAATACCCCATTTTGTTTTTGTTGAACTTGGGCCATTTGATATCACATCAAGCAGACTCTTCTAAGGTCAAAAGGTCACAAGTATTATCACAACCCACATCTTGATACTCCGTCAGCTCAAACAACCCTATCACACCCTAAGGTATGCCCGATTTTTTGCCTTTTTTTAGAAATTAGACCAAAGAAGATTGCTCCTTAATTGGCCCGTTATCTTGGGAGATATATGGTGAGTGTCTTGGGGTCGGATTCTTCCCCACCCTTGCACTGTGATAAAACAAGTGTCTAGTTATTGAATTAGCTTGGCTTCTAATTTCTAAGGTGTTTAGATAGGGTTCCATTCGAGTGGTCACAATTAGCAGCGTTTTACACTCCGTTGAGGGAGGTCTCCCAGTCTGTAGAGGTTGTGCTCTATAGATTTTAATGCACCTTATAGGAACTAAGGGAGGCATAACACCATTGTGACAACATGTAACACTCACCGCACATGATTTTCATCACATACACATTTGATTATAATGGCTTGGATTACTTGGCTTTAGTCGTTGACCACTTAGGTCATTCCCCTCTCACTGGCCTTAATGGCACCCTAAGGGCAACTCGGGAGGGCAGGCCTTCTAAAGGATTTAATTGCATAAAATAAAGAAAAACATGAAAGAAGAGAGTTTGGTTTTCTAATCACCCATTGAAGGGGAGATCATAATGCCTATCCGTTAGAAGACACAAAAGACAAGGTTCTTTTTATCCCTTCATTGCAATGATTTTTTATTCTAAGTGGAGATGTTGCTCCACACAGACATGGTGTTCATTTTAACTAGCATAGAAATGATGAAATTTCTAATTTCTTTACTAAAGCACCGAAAAAAAGTGTTTCTAAGCTACCCTTGCAGAAAAATAACAATGTTAGTCAACACACAGTGGGCTATCCTGCCTAATTTTTCAGGTTATAGAGTTTTGTCTTTTCACAGACAGAGAGGTGTTCTGGTAAAAACCAGAACTCTAATAGAATAGAAAATGAAAAACTAAATCTATCAAATGTGAATTGATATCATATCAAATACGACATGATAAACCATCAATTGCAAATTACTGTGTAAGCAATTGTGACATGATGACTGATCAATTGCGATATGATGTGATAGCAATTGCGACTTCTATTTTTTTTGTTTTGTTTGATTTTTTGAACTTTTAACAGAAAAACAAAAGGAAAAGATAGAAGATAGAAGAGTTAATCTACAATGATATGGTTCCACACTACGCGAGCCAACACATAGATTTTGCCAAAGAAATTGTACTTAGTTAAAAAGTGATGGATGGTTCTGTGAGTGATCTCCTCTCTTTCTTCGATCGCACGGAGCTCCCTTTCAACCTTTAGAAGTCTCTGATAAGCTTTTTGTTATCTTCTATTTCACTTTGCCTTCCTTACACCTAAAATTCAGAATGTCACCTTTCCTGCCATTGAATTAGATACATTTTATATGCAGAAATCAAATTTTGCAGAATTCGATAAAATTTCAGGGTCAGATGCGCAATACAAAATCATACAAAAATGACATAAGAATTTTTTAATTATCAATATTTTAGGGCAATGGAGATCTGTTTAGATAATTACAACATCCTATCTGATCAATTGTGACATGATGTTAGGGTGATTGTGATATGATATGAGCAATTGTGAATTTCAGTGTATGCAATTGCGACGTCTAAATTCCTGTGTCCATATGAATCTGCAAAACATGTCAAAACAATAATTAAAGGTCAGAGTGTTTCACGTCGGGTTCACCAAATGTCATCATGCTTGAAATCATCATAAATTTGATGCTAATTAGACTAAAATGACAAATCACAAGAATCCTTAACTAATTAAACCAATTCTAAACACAATTCAATAAAATAAATGAAGGCAATAAGAATATTAAGCTAATCAAAACTCCCTATTATCCACTTGTGCTTCCATGGTTCTCCAATTTTTGTGGTTGATGGCTCTCAGGTAGTGCACCGATTTCATGCATACAAATATTTTGAAGATTGTGATTCTAGAAAAGCTAGCTTGAACTGATGAAAAGAGGTTGAATTTATAGATTTTCAACACAAATGGGGTGAGAAATATAACTCAAGTGTTGATTGGGAGACAACTGAAATTGATTGGTCAATGAGCTCAACTGATTGATATGTTAACTCATTTGATTGAGTAGTCAACTAGATTGATTGAAGAGTGAACTGAATAGATGGATTAGTCAACTCACTTGACTGATTAGTGAACTGAATAGATTGGGGAGACGACTGAATTGATTGATTAGAAGACTGAATTGATTTTGAGTTAAAAAGGATGATTGATGAGTTAACTGAGTTAACTAATTAGACAACTATTTTGATCAATCAGTTCTAATTTTAGCATGTGTTGTAGGAATTTGAAATTGAATTTGATTTTCATTTTCAATTTGGATTTGAATTTGGTCATTCAAAAGCTGAAATGCACATGAAATTAACTGAAATTCAGCTTTGGGGAAAATGTGAATTTGGAAATATGAAATTAGATGAAATGAAATTGAATGGAATTAATTGGAATTATAATTTGGGGAAATGGAGGAATAAGTTAATTAATTTAAATAATTTAAATAAATTATTTAAACATAGGAAATTGAATTAATTAAATAATAAAGATTATTTAACTAAGGAATAAATCATAATTAATTAAATAATTGATATTTAATTAATAATTGAGATATAGTTAACTGATTAAAATGATTTGAGAATAGAAATAGAATAATTAGAAGTGTTGAATGGTGATGATTAGAAGGAATAGTTAGTTTAATCAAATAATTAAATAATTACTTAATTAAATAGATGAATAATTAGTGTAGAATTAATGAGACATTTTTAGGTGCCTATACTATCCCCTAGAACCTCTAGGCAGGTAGTTGAACAAGTCAGAAAGATTGAAAAGGGAATGGAAAATATGTTTGACTTTGTAGATATATAGGAGTATTTTGATACAAGTGTACCACCACCTTCTCCCCCTCGGGAGACATTTCATGAAGATGCAGCTGCTAAAGTCCTGAATGATTTAGATAGAGCCACCATCCCGAGTACAATCCCTGTTGAGGAAGCGGATGATGAAAGAATCATTTCTTCAAATAACTTCATAGCAGATGATGATTTTATGAACTCTCTCGAGTTCAAATTTTTTTGGCGTAGGGAAAAGTTAAAGGATTTATCTGATGAAGACATCAAATTTTTTGATAGGAATAGTTTTAGAATTTAGATGCACCCCTAAGGAAGACATGGAGATGATTAGAAATAGTGACATGCTTCTTGTTCTTGATTGGGACTTTGAGAAAATCTTTTCGTTAGATCAAATTTTGCAAAGGAGTTCGAAGATCATGGGTCTGGGGTGAGCATAGGCCTAAAGTCTTTTTCTCTATGGTCTAAGGCCCCAAATATTCAGAAACCCATAGTTTTACAAGGTGGACAACAAAAAATAGGGGATGCAGTAGAAAGGACACTTGAAGACACTACTGCATCTGAGGTTGTAGCTATTACACCACATGCAGTCCAACTTGCTCAATTAGTAGTAGGTGATCTTGAGAAAAAGTATTCAAGATTGAAGGATATACATGTAGCTCTTAATGCAAATTACAACAAATTATTCGTTGAAAATTGTGCACTGAAAGAGAAAATAAAGAAAGTAACAACAAACTCTTCAGGAGGAGTTAGACCTGAAGAATTAGAAAGGATGAATAAAAAATTGCAGAGGGTCAAGGATGAAGTTGAGAATAATTATTTTTAGATTAGGAAAGCTTCAATTTTGAAGGTGGCAAATAAAGTTATTGAAAAAATGAGCAAGGTGCACACCTCATATTCTTTGACTTCACAGCTCCATATCTAGCTAGATGAAATTCTTTTATTCTTTCAGCCAATTAGGACCACTTGGATGCCTGAAGGTCAGGACCTAAAAGAAGTCATTCTACCAGTTAAAAATCTGGCATCTCCAGCCCAAGTTGTAGGGGTGACTTGGAAGAATTATAATTTATTAACTAAATAATTGCCTAACATTGAGGATGAGAAAATGGCATTGGTTAAAATGATTGATTCTTTTTAAGGATTGAAAAAGTGGGATATCCCCATAATTTTGACAAGAAAAGGACAAATCAGGAGCCTAGAAGAGTGGAAGCAAGGCTTCCAATATGTCATAAACACAATTTTGACTTCCTTGGCTACTGAACTAGCCCAAAGTGATTCATATTATAATATCATTGTGTAGTGCACCTACCTTAGTTAGCTTTGTAAAACTGGTTTGACCTTGGTAGACTTTTTATGTGGGATTCTTGAATGTTTGGTTTACCGTGATGTAATGTTGTAGTCAGATATTATGATTATTATGCATACCTATTAATGTGATTTTGCATCGATTCTTGTGCAAGTTTAATTTTTTCCCTGATGCTTGTTATTGATCTCAAGCTAACACCTTCATTATATTTATATATATATATATATGCTTGTGTGACTATTGGTTGTAGGAGATTGCAGGTATAGTACCGCCGTGGTGTGAGGTTCATCTTCACCTGGATTCACAGGGTTGAGTATACCTCTTTTGCCCTTAGAATTTGGGTTAGGTGGTCGTAAAACCCTCATTTTACGCTAGTCATGCTCAAGTGGGTGTCACCGGTGGTCCGTCAGTTTCCCTTTTCGTTTTGGGTTTGTGAGTCATTTATTTGGTTGGCTTTCTTGGTTTGTGTGCCTTACGTGTGGTAAAAATTGAGTATTTTGTCCTAAGTATTTAATTTGATTTAATGTGTTCATTTATGCCTTAGTAATTGAGGAATTAAAATAAATAGGTTCTTTTATGTGATTAATCATTAATTAAAAAGATCACTCTATATATGTTGTAGCAAGTTTAATTTAATGGTTAATTTAAAATCGTGAATTTATTTAGTTTATGCATTTTGAAAAGGGAAGATTTAAAGTTATTCGAAATAGAAATAATTTAATCTCTTTTGCATTTTGGAAAAGAAAGGTTAATTTTAAATATTTAAGAAAATCAATTTTGATTAGAAAAGTAAGTTTTATTCATATATATTTGATTTAGTGTGAAAGATTGATTTTGGGAATTTAATTTAATTAAAATATTTTACCCTCATCAATATTGCAAAATATAAATGTTAGCTTTCTTAATATTGAGAGAATTAAAATTAAATGAGAAAGAGGCATTTTAATTTTAATTAGAAAAGCAAGTTAAATTATTTGAATAGTTGAAAAGAATGATTTTCTTTCTTTTTTTAATTTAAAAAGTGTTTAAATTCGAAATTAGGAGATTAGTTCAAATTTTATTCCATTTAACCTAGGTTGGAAAATATTTTTAGGGTTGTTGATTTTTTTTGGGGGAAAAATATTTTTGGATGGAGAAAATTGGGGATTTTGGGAAGGATGAATTTCTACAGCTGCAAGTTGGGCTCTTCTTCAAAAATCTTGCCAGGAATGCTAAAAGAGGTAGGATTCTTGTTTACCTTTTATTTCGTTGTTAAATCAAAAATTGTGTTTGGTTGTTCTTCATGAAATTCTAGTTTAAAAATCCATGAATGTTTTTCAGATTTGAGTTTTAGCTTTGGAAAAATCTTTAAAATGGTGTTTTAGACATTCTGGAAAACATTACAAAGACTGTGCACAAAAGAAATTGGAGGTTTTTAGTTATTTTTATTTTATGGATTTGTTGATTTAGTTTTAAAATCAATTTTGGTATTCTTGGTCATTCTGGAAACTATTTGAAGTCTCTATTTGAGACTGTGAATATTAAATCGAACTAGGGTTTGTTCTTTTTTTTGTAAATCTATTATTAAATGTATAATAAAATATCAAAAAAGCAAAAATTGCAAATAAAATTTTAATGGTGGATTTTAGGGTTGCAGGGCCGAGGAGCCGAGGCTCAACCTGTGCCCCTACCCTCCGCAAAGGCCTGCGACCCCATGGTGGCTGTAGAAGTCTGTGACCCCATGGTGGTCATAGAAGCCTGCGACCCCATGGTAGTCGCAGAGATCTGTGTCCACCATGGTGGCCTCAGAGTCCCGCACCCACAGCGTGGAGGCCGCGGGTCTGCGTCCACCATGGTGGCCGCAACCTTCGCGGCTAGGGCACAACCTCCACTCCTGTGGAGGGAGGTGGGCCCCTTAGTGAGCTTATTTTATTTATTTTACGATGTGGTATTATATAAATTTTTTTAAAATAGCATGTTTTAAATATTAATTATTAATTAGTATGTATGGTATTAATTGGGAATTGATATGCATATATATATATATTAATTAATACTTAATTTGTAATGTTATTATTAATTAGTATATATTTTATTAATGGTGGATATATATATATATATATATATATACTTTATTTCTTTTAAAATTTGTATTTCCATTTTTGGAAAGTCTATATGTGTGTTGCAAGAGATGAGATTTGATTATCGTGTTTGATAAAAAATGGAAATGATGTTTTATTTGAAAATGCATATCGTATTTTTAGTTGATCAATGTTTATTTAATTATAATTCTGTGATTGTTGTTTGGAAACTCATAAAAATGTAAATATGTTATTGTATGATGTTAATGAAATATAGTGAGTTAGTAAACCATAAATGTCATGTTTTTAGACAAAGTAGACAAATAGAAAACAACTTAGATCTATTAGAAAACTAGATCGAATGTAACGTTTAAACAATATGGAAGTAGAAGCTCATTTCCAATTCTTGCATTTGCAAGTTTAACTTCTGTATTCGCTTTTGTTAAAGTAATGGCAAGGCCTTGACATGTTTGTTTGGACCCTGTCGTTTGTTTGATTTGGGGTACCTGTTATGTCTTCGGTCTCTAGTTTGGTTGTTGCCTTGTGATGGTGTTATAATTGGCCTTGTCCCTTATGTGGGTGTCGAGGGTTGAATTATGGTTGACCATAGTTGGTCAGGTCTCTATTTAGAGTACCGTCAGGCAATGGACCTTTGTATTTTCTTTTAATATGTTTAGTTTGATCCGTTTCTATGTAGGGATCATTTATGTATTTATTGACCGATGTGGTCGTTTGTATATTGGTTATGTCTGCCTTGATGGTAGGATTGTAAATGATGTGAACCTTATGTATCCTTAACTTATTTAAATGATCAGAGGGGTCTTGCAGTTGAGCAGACCCAGAGATGTATCCCTTTAGGGGTGAGCTCTGATATCAATTTGGTGTTATGTGATGCTTTTGTTCTTTTGTTTCATGTTTAGTGTTAGCATGTATGGATGGCATTTTGATAGAATGTATAAGTGGATTAGATGAGCTTTATCGTAAATGCATGTATGCAGTTGTCTCTTAAATGCAATAAATTGGATCATGAAAGAATGAATTCTATTATCGTTAATGAGAATAAGTATGCTTGAAAGGATCTCACTAGTTATGATAAGATTAAAGTGCATTTTGGAACAAGATGCATGGCATGTGTTTAATGTAAAATTGAACGTAATGAATGGTTTAAAAGTTATTGGATGAACTTCATTTTGTTATCTACATTTTAACCTTAATAAATGAACTTCATCTTATTAGCTATATTTTAACTATAATGGATGAACTCAATTGGTTATCTACATTTTAACCTTAATAAATGAACTTCATCTTATTAGCTATATTTTAACTATAATGGATGAACTCAATTGGTTATCAACATTTTAACCTTAATAAATGAACTTCATCATATTAGTTGTATTTTAACTATAATGGATGAACTCAATTGGTTATCTACATTTAAACCTTATTAAATGAATTTCATCTTATTAGCTATATTTTAACTATAATGGATGAACTCAATGGGTTATTTACATTTTAACCTTAATAAACGAACTTCATCATATTAGCTATTTTGGTATCTAAAATGGATGGACTCGTCAAGTTAACTATATTTTAACCTTAAGGGATGAATTCATATGTTACCTATGTTTTAACTTCTATGGGTAAATATCCTCATGTTAGACTCATCTTCAACCATAATGGATGAGCGCGTCCTACTATCTATAATGTTAATTTACTGAACAAATTATATCCATGTTTTAAGTAATAATATGTAATTAAGATAATCTTCTTAATTGGATCTAATGTCGCGAATTGAGTTAGGCGTTAAGTTACGCAATCATGTTGGGAAACTCTTTAGGTTTGTTTAGGTCTTTTGTTGTGTTATCAAAGCTTTAGATAACTCCAATGTATCTTAATGTTGTGTCTTATTATTATAAAAAAAAATATTGCCCTTTGTGAGTGTGTTTTAGCTTTAACCCTTCGAGGTTTCCTGGCGGGGCATTACATATTGATAAGATCATGGAGGTGGATTTCAGGTACCATAGATTCACTTTGGAGGCCATAACTCTCCCAGCTCATAAAAAAGGGAAGAAATAAATAAGTTGTAGAGTTTGAGGGATTTCTCTTGGCCATTAGCGAGATAGAAGCCGTGCATAGAAAGTACTGCTCCTTGGAAAAAGAGAAGCTTGAGGGACAATACTACTCTTTTTCCTTCTATTTTGTTACTTTTAATTTTGTGCAGGTTACTAATTTTGGGGAGAATTGATAGAAGTGTTCAATCATCAAAGTCCATTCTCCAAGTTACCTGCTACTAGACGCCAAGGTGTACTTCAGATCCTTACAAAAGTATATGTTAAAGTACCAGTAAAGGGGCAGTTTTGCAGACCCGCGCTCTAAAGCTTCTAGGATGACTCCCTCTTAGCTCCTCTACATTTAATGCATCAGAAAAGGGTGCATGCAAGGTGACAATGACAAAAGGCCTTAGGGCGAGTTATAGTGCAATGTAGTTCTGACATATGTCTTCTTAGCCCGAGGCTTGTTTTGCTCCCTTGTGTTATAAAAGGGAATTCAGGGCCAAGAAGAAGGATTCAAATTTTTTTCTTAGTATCTACTAGGATATCTTCAAAGCAATATAATGATAGTTAGTCTTTTGCAGGTTTATTGAGCACAACAATCCATCATGAATGTATCAATTTTAATTTGAAAATCAATAAAGAGAATATTCATTTTTCTTGCTCATATTTTTTATGTTGTGTTGTATGAGTTGTTATGTTAATGACATGTTAAACTTGACTTTTCTAATGGAGAATGTGTATGTCTAGATAGGTTACATTTCAAGTAAAATGAATTAAATTTTGTCTTGAATACTACAATATTTGTGTGAGAGATATTGTGAGGAAGTTGCGGATGCATTCTCAATCTGAGAAATTTAAGGAAATCTTGAATGTTTAGTATTGGATCTTAATGCTGATTCCATGATATTGTTTATCTTTTGCCCTATTATTTGACTCTGTATTCCCCTTGAACAAGCACTAGTCATACTTTTCTGAGTTTTAGGATCATTTTAACATTCTTATTTCACCTTTTATATTCTATTTTTTTAGTTTTTTTGCATTAGGAGTAGAATAGATTGGAGCCAAGTTTCAATGCAAGAAAAGAGATATAAGCTAAGGTTCAAGGCAAAATTAGTAGTTCATCATAATTCCCTTGATATGTTTTCATTGAAAGTATCTATTATACACTATAAGGTCTGTTCATATAAAGTTACAATGTTGTAAAATATTGCAATAGGGGTACCCACCTAGGTCCTACAAAACCTAAAGAGTAGAAGATTACAGCCTTTGTGCTGAACCTTGTTCGTTGGCCAAAACCAATCCTAGATCTGTTTATGAGTCAGTGGCTATTTCTCTAGCATTTAGGATCTGTTGATTTGGGAACCAACAAATTCCATCATGGATGCTTCTCTAAAACATGGCACTTGTCATGTGGCAATAACTTATGAAGCAAATCTTTAGATGAAGGAAAGTTGGGTGAACAAGAAGCAAGAAGTATGGTCTACAATGGACATGCAATATTTGATAAAAAATTGAGTGGTTTCTCATGTGATCCATAGTAATATTGAATCATGTTGGAGAGTACTTCATCTTCCTATTGGAGTTGTAAGAAAGGATCTCTCTATAACCATAAGCTATGCGATTGAGTTAGCTTCATCAGTTTCTTCTACTATATTTGTCCATACTGGTTGTCTAAAATCAGGCTAAGGCTAAGATGGAGGATAAAGAGAAATATTTTTAGTATTTATGCCATTTGAAATGGTCATGTCTCTTGACCTACAACCTATAAAGGCATTTGTTGTAGCCAGCCAAGGTCTACCCAAGATGATAGGATATCCTCATAGAGTTTCCTTAGGAAAAAGAATCATAAAGTTAGCTAGGTATTCCCAAGAATCTAAGGTTACTACAAGGTCTTCTTCCATGACATTAGGTCTAACAATAAAACTATTTGCTAGCTGTAGGACAATAGGAGTAGCTCTTAAATTAGTTATCTTGAGACACTGCATGATATCTTTTGTCATCACATTGATAGCTATGCCTAAATATATTAAGGCACTTTAGAATTGGATTTCATTGATAACAACCCCAACCACCAGACTAATAGGAAAAAAGTACTTAGGAATAGTCACCCTTCCAAGAATTATATCTGCTAACTAACCTACTACATGCACTATTTGTGGATACGTTTTCTTTCTTCCTGGTTTCTTTTGACATGCCTCTTTGTTGGTTTTATTGTAAATTGGGACATCCTTTATGGCTTGGAATAAAGTGATCTTAACACAAATATGCTTCAATTGGTCTATAAGATCAAATTTTGGTTCATCTTCCTTCTTTTTCACTACCTCTTCTAACCTTTGAAGGAATGGAGGTAATGAATTAGACTTGCGAATGTTTTGACTCACTTATTTCACTTGGTTGAATAGATGGACTCGGTAAACTATTTTTTTCTATTTCTTCTATAGGTAATTGAATTGTGATTGGGACAGAAGGTGCTGACAAAGTTGTTCCTAATCTAAGGTGTATATCACTTACTCCTATAGAATGTTGGCATTTGCATGAAGATTTCATTAATGAAATGTTATATTGTCATTGATGTCAATTAACCAGTAATGATATTGTTGTAATGTTGTTTTGTAACCGGTAGGAAGAGCTAAGTGAAATGAACTATAATGAGTAGGTAAGTTTTTGGAGTGAACCAGTATTGCTAAGTTTGGAGAGTTGAATTAGTAAACCCTACCTATTGATTTGATAAACCCTAATCAATTAAGTTTGGTGAATTGGTTATATTGGTTTATGATCTGATGGTGAGTAGTAATGATTATGACACATATGCATATTGTATGAAGAGAGTTTCAAAGTATTTTTGGCGCATTAAGGTAATGGTTTTTGTCTTGGGAATGAGCAAGTATATTGCATGCAATTCAAAGTGCATGATGAGTTACTAAGTTCAATGAAGCAGTGATCAATGAGCTATCGATGCTTTCTTGAATGATGTGTAGAGATTGTTATGTAATCAAATGGTCATACTTGAATCAACTTCTTTGTAATATATATGTGAATTAGGTTTTTGTTGTGTTACCGACCTAGTTGATTTGTTTATAAGGTTGATGAGTTGTTTAGTTTTAGAGTTGGCAAAGTTTTAGTTGAGTTTTGATAACTCAATGATGAACGAATAGTACCAAACCAGTACTGAGAGGGGGGGGTGAATCAGTGCAAATAAAAACACAATCCTAAACCAGTTTATTAGAAGACACTATGCTTTGGCAGACAAACAGTAACACCGGTCTTAAACAGAGTACAACCGGCAAAACCCAAAATAACTGAGACAAGCATAAACTAGTTGACACTTATCTTTTCATACAATCTAATACTTCATTTCCATTTCACCCTAGTGCATGAACAGGTAATCTATCATCAAAGATATATAAACAACTAGATCAACATGATTTACCTTCAAACACAAATCACTTAAACCATCACATGAATAACACCACACATGACACAAATTTTTCACGTGGAAACCCAACTAGGAAAAACCACGGTGGGGATGAATACCCACAAGCTATTTTTGAACTCTTTAGAAGTCTTCTCTATTAGGAGCCTTGTCCAGTTAAATACTGATACAATAGGTTCTATTAGGAACTGATCCTATTAGGGATCACCTGGTTAAGGGATGGCTAGAATACCCGATTAAGGGTTAAACCTTGTTAAAGGTTACCTTCTAGAGGATTTCAAGAACTCAATGGATTTGAGTCACCCTATTAAAGGATTTACAATAAGCTGGTTAAAGCTACCCTCTTAAGGGATTTCCCAACTGTTGAAGTGGTTAGAGATCAACAGGTATTACAATGATTTGGTAACAACACTCAATGCCAATGTAGATCCGCTTTAGCTCCTCTTCACCTTCTACACTTACAATCTGTTGGTATCACTTCTCTCCTTTGGTTTGGCAAGAATCACGTATCTCTTGTCTTGGATACACACACACAACTTTTGCGAGCAACCTCAGAAAGAAACACAACATCGACCTTATAGGAAACAGATAGGTCGGTAGCATAAACCCTAAACCCTAAACCTGTTAGGTTAAGCAATTCAAAGGGTTCAATCCTAATTGTTGAGCACATTGCATTAAATGCAAAAATCTTGAACCAATCTCAAGACGTTCTCCATCGTTCATTTTCCACCGATTTCATGGCAGCTGATAACCCATCACGCTTTATCACCATTTACAGACTTTGCACATTCCCGAGGTAGATAGGAACAATCTCCTTCATGCAAGATCCTTCATGCACACAAGGATGATGTGGCAACATGATCTATTCTTCATTACAATGCTAACTCATCACACAAAGTCACCGGTTGAGTCACACAGGCTTGAAGTACTTCAATCGGAAACCCTGAAGTTGAGACTACAACCTGGTAGTAATATAAAGCTTCCATGTACCGGTTCCCATAACCACATGTCAGTCACCTTGAACAACCATACCGCTTCACTTTGACACATATACCGATTCTCACATATACCGGTTCTTGGTAACATATCGGTTCTCTCTTCTTCAACATATTGACATCAATGACAACATACAATGTCATCATGTCCTCATACTGGTTCACATAATGCCAACAATCTCCCCCTTTGGCATTGATGGCAATATACAAAGATATCTTTCTACTTCACATCTTCTCCCCCAATTTCTACAGATATCTTTTCTGCTTCACTTCTTCTCCCCCTTTGACAACAATGCCAAAGTGGAGGCACAAGCTTCCTTGTTCCATTATGTTGCTCCCCCTGAGGAGTAGCATACTTCAACACATCAATCCTGAAGAAAAATTTGACTATGCAATACTTGACTGATGTGGAGCATATACCTTTAGTTTACCTCCTGAAGGGGCAACACCCCTAATTCACCTCTTAAGTACATAAATGTAACCTTTGGGAGAGGCTTGGTGAATATGTCTGCTAACTGCTCCTTACTGGAAACATGTTCCAGTGCAATCTCTTTGTTCCGAACCTTTTCCCTCAAGAAATGATACTTGAGCTCAAAGTGCTTGGTTATAGAATGTAAAACTGGATTCTTGGAGATGTTAATTACACTAGTATTGTCACAAAATATACTTACTGATTCAGATATAGGAACTTTGAAGCCATTTAATACATGCTTCATCCAAATTATCCAAGTGCAGTTCATGAAAGCTGCAACATACTCTGCTTATGCTATAGACTGAGAGATACAACTCTGCTTCTTACTCATCCATAAGACCAGTCTACCACTGAGAAAGAATGCACCACCGATTGTGCTCTTCCGGTAATCCACATTACCTACCCAATCAGCATCTGTGAATACTTTCAAGTTGAAATCCTTGCTATATGGATACCACAATCCATAATCAATAGTTCCCTTTAGATACCTAATAATCCGCTTGACTGCAACCAAGTGGGATTCTCTTGGACTTTTCTGGAACCTTGCAGTAATGTCAACTGCATGTGCAATATTTGCTCTGCTATGCACTACATAATACAACTTACCAATCATTGATCGATATTCCTTCTCATTAACGAATGCTGAGTCATCCTCTTTAGATAGTTTACAACCGGTCACCATCGGTGTACCAACCAGTTCGCTATCTTCCATGCCAAAGGTCTTTCATCTACTGAATCTGCAGTCCAATGAAGAACTTAATCTCCCCTATGAGTGACATCTCAAACTCTTTCTTCATCTCATCTACAAACTCATGACTCATCTTGTCATCTCCACCAAAGATAATGTCATCAACAAATACCTCATAGATCAGGATCTGATCTCCTTCAGACTTCAAGTAGATATTGCTATCTTTGCTTGTTCTCTCAAATCCAATCTTCATAAGATGGGAGTGTAGGCGTTCATACCATGCTCTAGGTGCCTGCTTTAGACCATATAAGGCTTTATGTAGCCTACACACCACGTCACCATCTTCAGATAGGGGAAACTCATATGGTTGCTCTATATACACCTCCTCTTCAAGTACACCATTTAAGAATGTAGATTTTACATCCATTTGATATACTTTGAATCCTTTAAAACATGCATATGCAAGAAGCATATGAACTCCTTCCAATCTCGCTATAGGAGAAAAGGTTTCTCCATAGTCTTCTCATTCTTTGGTCTGCATACCAATGGCCACCAATTCACTATTCTTTCCTTTGACTTTGCACACTCCATTCTTGAATTCTAGAGTGATACCACTATCATTCAGCTGGGCAACACTCAGAAGGTTGTGTCTGAGGCCATCAACCCAATACACATTGTCAACACTACTCTTTCCATTCAGAGAGATGGACCCTCTGCCTTTGACCATACATGGTGCATCATTACCAAAGTGAACCACACCACCATCATACTCTTCCAAGGATAGAAACTTGCTTCAGTCACCAGTCATATGGTGAGAATAGCCACTGTCAATAATCCACTCATTAGAATTATCAAAGTGGGAGACAAGAGCTTTCTTGTCTGACACATCTTCCTTGCCAACAACAAACACAATATCTTCATTTTCTTCATCTTCTAACTCCTCATCTATGACACCTTCATCAACTGCCACAAAATAGTTTCTTCGGTTTCCTCCTTTGAATTTCTTGAACCTTTCCGGTTTGTCCTTTTTGTCACCATTAGGAAAGTTTACAGCAATATGTCCTATCCAATTACAAGAAAAATATTTCAAATGGAGATTACCTCTGTATTTACCAGTTCCTTTAGGAAGTTTCTTGGCAAGAAGAGCTTCAAATGCCATCAGAATCTCCTCATCATCCATTTCTCTGCTCTGTCTTGGTTCACCACTAGTGCTAGCTTATTTTCCTTTTCTGGATGGTACAATAGAAGCTTTAAAAGTTGATTCAGTCTTTTGAACACTACCATCAAAACTATTTAGCTCATAGGCTGTCAACTTTGCAATGATGGAGTCTAGGGATACCTTAGTCTTGTCTATTGATCTCAACTCCTGAATAGCAACAACCCTTATTGCATAGACCAGTAATAAGGATCTCAGAACTTTGCTTACCACAGTAGAATCTTCTATTTTACCACCTGCACTCTTGATATCTCCGACAACAGTTTTGATTCTTATTCCATACTATTGAATGGTCTCACCTTCAACCATCCGCATGTCTTCAAACTTCCCTCTAAGGCTTTCTTCCTTAGCTTGTTTTACATGCTCATCACTACCATAGATATTTTCAAGAGTATCCCATACTTCTTTGGGATTTACTTTATCTTGGACATCAATAAACTCAATGTCAGATAAACTACTAATTAAGGCTTCCATGACTTGCCCATTCTGCTGCATCTCTCTCTTTTGATCATCAATGAGAGTACCGGTAGGGGCAACATAAGCATTCTCAACATAGCTCCAGTGTTGAGCACCCATGCTTCTGATGTATATCTTCATTCTATCTTTCCATATGAAATTATCTCTGTTGAACTTTGGACCTTCCCTCTTCATCATTAGACTGGGATCTTTTCCTTAAGTGGTTAAGCTTATAACACAGAGGACCTAGAGGATGTTCTGATACCAATTGATAACTCAATGATGAATGGATAGTACCAAACCGGTACTGAGAGGGGGGGGAGGGCTGAATCAGTACAGATAAAAACCCAATCCTAAACTGGTTTGTCAGTAGACAATGTGCTTTGATAGAAAAACAGTAACACCGGTCTTAAACATAGTACAATCGGCAAAACCCAGAATAACTAAGACAAGCATAAACTAGTTGACACTTATCTTTTCATACAATCTAATACTTCATTTCCATTTCACCCTAGTGCATGAACATGTAATCTATCATCAAAGATATATAAATAGCTAGATCAACGTGATTTACCTTCAAACACAAATCACTTAAACCATCACATGAATAACACCACACATGACACACAAATTTTTCATGTGGAAACCCAATTGGGAAAAACTATGGTGGGGATGAATACCCACAAGCTGTTTTTCAAACTCTTTAGAAGTCTACTCTGTTAGGAGCCTTGTGCGGTTGAAGACTGATACAATAGGTTCTGTTAGGAACTGATCCTGTTAAGGATCACCCAGTTAAGGGATGGCTAGAATACCTAGTTAAGGGTTAAACCCCGTTAAAGGTTACCTTGTTAGAGGATTTCAAGAACTCAATGGATTTGAGTCACCCTGTTAAAGGATTTATAGTAAGCTGGTTAAAGCTACCCTGTTAAGGGATTTCCCAACTATTGAAGTGGTTAGAGATCAACTGGTATTACAATGATCTGGTAACAACACTCAATGCCAATGCAGATCCGCTTTAGCTCATCTTCACCTTCTGCACTTACACTCTGTAGGTATCACTTCTCTCCTTTGGTCTGGCAAGAATCATGTATCTCTTCTCTTGGATACACACACACACACAACTTTTGCCAAAAACCTCAGAAAGAAACACAACATCGACCTTATAGGAAACAGATAGGTTGGTAGCATAAACCCTAAACCTATTAGGTTAAGCAATTCAAATGGTTCAATCTTGATCATTGAGCACATTGCATTAAATGCAACAGTCTTGAACCAATCTCAAGACATTCTCCATCATTTGTTTTCCACTGATTTCATGGCAGCTAATAACCCATCACGTGTTATCACCATTTACAGACTTTGCACATTCTTGAGGTAGATAGGAATAATCTCCTTCATGCAAGATCCTTCATGCGCACAAGGTTGACATGGCAACATGATCTGTTCTTTATTATAATGCTAACTCATCACACAAAGTCACTGGTTGAGTCACACAGGCTTTAAGTACTTCAACCGGAAACCCTAAAGTTGAGACTACCAACCAGTAGTCATACAAAGCTTCCATGTACCGGTTCCCATAACCACATGCCGGTTCACCTTGAACAACCACACCGCTTCACTTTGGCACATATATCAGTTCTCACATATACCAATTCTTGGTAACATATTGGTTCTCTCTTCTTCAGCATATTGACATCAATGACAACATACAATATCATCATTTCCTCATACCGGTTCACATAATGCCAACAAGTTTGTGGTTGTTGAACCAGATGATGTATCTACAGTTTGAGGAAAGGCAGATAGGAGGATGAAAAGGATCTGAACAAGTGAGTGTAGTGCTATTCAAACAGATCAGCAAACTTCTGTTGTTCACTAACAGTTAAAACAGATTGAAATCCCCTAACCAGGTAAGCACTAAAAAGATTGGTTCTATTCAAATCCTCTAACAAGGTGGTCCATTAGATTGGATTTCAAATCCTCATTAGAGGTTACTCCTTATAGGGTATTGCTTATAACAAGGCATTATAGTCAATCCCTTAACCGGATGGTCCCTAACAGGATTTTCTCTTAACAGGACTTTTTGTAAAACTTTCACAAGCTTGGCTCCTAACAGGGCAAACTTCAGAAGAGTTTAGATAGTTATCTTGTGAGTCTCATCTCACTGTGTTTTTTCCCATTTGGGTTTCCACGTCAAAAATATTATGTCAAGTGGTGAATATTTTTGTGGTTATGTTTTTTTATGGTTGATTTCCTTAACTACTTAATCCACTTTGATAAGTCATGATAACCGACAACAATATGAAATGAAGTTTTACTTATGATAGTAAAAGTATTTGGATGTTTGTGAGTTTCAAGTTGTTTATTGTTAATCTATTGTAATAGTTAACCCATTTAACTTGACAATTTTATCTTGACAGTGATATTGCATTGATAGTTCTAAGCTTACTTTGAGAGATTGATTTTGAGATTGGTGAAGTTTATCAGTTTTTCTATCTACTAATTCACCCCCACCCTCTCAGTAGTTGACCATATCCTTTTTCTTTCATCATACCATCAATTGGTATCAGAGCTCCTCAAGTCCTCTAAGATGTAAGCCTAACAACTTGAGGTAAATATCTTGTAGAACATGATGAAGAAGGAAGGTCTGAAGTTTAATAGAGAGAACTATATGGTATGGAGTGATAGAATGAAAATTTATATCAAGAGTCTTGGAAATCAATACTAGGAACATGTTAGTACTCAATATGTTGCACCTAGTGGGATTATGACTGATGATCAGAAGAAAGAGCAACACAAAAACAATAAAGCATTGGAGGCTATTATCATTTCTTTGTCTGATGCAGAGAATGTAGATGTGCATGGTCTAGAGACAGCATATAAGGTATGGAAGAAAATTGAAGAGATTTATAGCAGTGATGAACCTGTGAAGATTTCCAAGGAAGAGAGTCTAAGAGGAAAGTTTGATGACATGTGGATGGCTGAAGGTGAGAATATCCAACAGTATGGTCAGAGGATAAAAGAGATAGTTGGTGAGATCAAAGTTCGTAAAGTGGAAGATTCCATAGTGGTTAGTAAGGTATTGAGAACCCTGCTACAGGTCTATGCTATCCGAGTTGTAGCCATTTAGGAGCTGAAATATATTGACAAAACTAAGGTAACCCTTGACTTCATCATTGGTAAGCTTACTACTTTTGAATTAAATGGTTATGGTGGTAGTATTTGTTAGGATTAATTATAGTCCCAAAGATACTAAGAGGGGGGGTGAATCAGTATCTAACTGATTAGCAGAATATTTAACCTTATTAAGAACTTTGCATCCCAAAATAGTGTATCGGTAAATAAGAATTAATGCAGTAAACAAGAACAGTAAAGATAGTATAGAAAACACACCATAACACAAGATGTTTAACAAGGAAAACCGGTGTGGGAAAAACTTCGGTGGGATTTGTGACCCACAATATTCACTCACTGGCCAATGAATAAATATTACTTACAATGAGGAGCCTGCACATGTAGGAAGGCCAACTACCTAGAGCTCACTGCTCAATAAGAGTCACACTAACTACAAAAGTGAATTATGAAATCCAATACAATGTACTGCTTCAAGTTAGCATCAACTATGCCAGGTTCAATACTGGTTTAAGCTCATTCTATAACCAAAACCTTCGCTATCAACTATATCTCAAACATAATATCATCCATATATTCTCTCCATGCATATACCTCACTACACTTCTACACACAATGACCTATAAGATCTCATATAGATATATGAGTCTTTTACAATATGCCATGTTGGCTTTACAAAAGATAATTTCAATTAAATACAATAAACAAAAGTTTATTCCCTGTCGGCTGGGGTGCCAGTATGCGTTGTTGTTGTTGTCGGTGAAGTGTCTGCCGGTGTATGTAGATGTCTATATCGGTGCTGGTGCTTGCCGATGACTTTACCAGATGAGTGCCAGAAGGTTGCTAGATGGTTGCCATCAATGACAACACCATTATTCTCATAAGAGTGTAGAATGCCAACAATCTCCCCCTTTGGCATTGATGGCAATACTCATGAGAAAAATCCAAAAAATGTTTCCAAAACTATGTGCTTCCCCTGAGTAGATGATCTCATTAGATTAATCATTATTCTTTGTCCACTACTCCTCCCTTGACATCAATGACAAAGGTTGTCAAAAAAAATTCAAATGAGTGCAAACACTTTCACCTCAAAGCTTGTAACCGGTTGGTTACAATTTGAAATATGTCTGCCAAAACCAAATTTAAACTCTGCATGAATCTATTATTGTCATTTAAGGTTGCCTCAGTCTGTTGGATCGTGCTGGTGAGATGATGCATATGCTCTTCCGATGATCTTTCTCCTTGAAGTAATGCCTTAGAGATCTCATTCCTCAAAGAGATAAGGTTGTCCAACTTAGGACCAAGTTTATACTTAAGTTCTCTGGCATTAGCCTTAATCCTTGCCTTCTCTTTCTCAAATTTCTCCAGCTTTTCCTCAAAACCTACTATTTCTTGCTCAATAAATGATATAGGTTCGGATGAATGAATTATGTTATCAGCTATGTCATCTATCTCCTTCCATACTCTTCTTATTTCTTTTTCTATGTCCTTTGTCAAAAAATGTGGTTTGCATGTTTCTCTGTACAACTCCTTATATTCCAAAATTGTAGTATTAAGTGCCGGTAAAAGTGTGTTTATATGTTCTATTCACTTCTTTATTCTATCCTCAAAGAATTTATCCTTTTTCTTTTCAAATTTCTTTTTGAATGTATCCTCATTTACCTTATCAATTGTTATTACATTGTTGGTAATGAATTTGGACAATGTGTCCAACTTATCTAAAGAATCCTTTACATGATCTATATTGCATTTTGCTGCAATCAATTTAAGAATTGGTATTGTGTCATCAATTGTTTGGTAAGCCAATGCATTACAGTCAGTTATCTTCTTGATACCTCTACCACACTAGTAGGCCTGAATTCACTTAATGAAGTACCAGATGTCGGACCAACTACCTTGATTACCTTTGTGTTTCCAACATTTGTAACCATTTTGCTTGTATTATCCTCTGGTGGATCAGTCTGAGTTTGCATTTCAACCAGTAAAGGTTTGGTTTTCTCAGTGATTACCGGTTTCATTACTTCAATATGTACCTCTGTCTCTATTGGTTTCTCTGTGTGCACTATTGTTGGTGTCTTTGTCTCAGTAGCTTTCTCTATGCTAGTCTCTGTACCTTCAGTATTCATTCTAGTATCCAATGGTTGCTCAGTTTGTAATGTTTGTTCTATTTGGATCTCAACCTCAATAGTCTCTACCAATTGCTCAACAATGTTTCCACTGCCAACAATGTCATCCGTAACCTTTGTACTATCCTTATCCACAACAATGTTCACTTCCTGAGTATCCACATTCATGGTGAATAGAATTTCAGAATTAGGATTAGTGTCATCATGTGTGATACCTTCACTTTCAGTAACCAGTGGATCATCAGTATGTACCGGTGCAGTATCCAAGGGTGGTGGAAGATTGTCAGTTATTATGATGTTTGGTATTCCATCAATTTTACCTTTCCCTTTGTCCTTATCCTTCTGATATACCTTGAATTTTTTCTTTGGCTTGTTCAATTCTTCTTGTTTTTCTTTTTTTACAAAAAAGATATCCCATTTATCAGCAGTCTCCTCTGCAATCTCATTTACTCTACCTACCATCAAACTCACTTGCTGGTGACCACTAGCAAAAATGGATCTGTTAGCTTCACAAATTAGGTCATCAATCTCTTCTTTTGAGTTAATTGGATGTACAGCTAGAAGTTTTTCAACATTACATTTCTTGTCTAATTCCATTACTGCAATCCTCTTTGCATCTAATCTCCTATATAGTTCATTAGGCAAGTCATCCACAACTTTGATTAAAAATTTCTTATATATATCCAAATGTAAGATTATATTGTTTTCAATGCTTTCCTTTTCCCAATCTTTGACTGTGTTACACAATTTGCTCACATTAGCCAAATTACCATCATTAGTTATTTCATTTAACAAATTATCCAATGGTGGTATAATCTATTTCTATTTCTTCTTGGGAGTTAGTTTCTTTGTCGGTTGCCTTACTGCCTATTGTTTATTTCTTAAGCTCCTTGTTCTTTTGGGTGGAGGAGAGGGTAACGGTGAAGATTTTCTCTTCCTTTAAACTCTTTTGAATTCAGTTGGTATCTCACTATCAGAGGATGTGCCAACCAGTGAAATGTGTGCCTCCGGTTGCAGTCCTTCTAGTTCACTAGCCAATATACTAGTAATGCTCATAACATTTTCTTTCATTTCCTTTGCCTGCTTTGATGCATCTCTTATGTATTTCTCTCTTTTCTTCCTTTGCTTCATTGTTTTCACATTGCTTTCAATTGTTTCAGCACTACCAAAAACTTCTTATGTTGGTTCTCTAGGTGCATCTAATAAGGCTTTTGAATAAGTTTTAATTATGTTGAGATCTACCTCATAACCCATTTCTGTTACCGATACAGTTCTATGTAGTACAACTTCCATCCATGTTTCATCCTTCTTGATTACAAAATATATTTCTTTATCATATTTATCCACTACACTCTACGGTAGTCTTTCTCTAGTTTTCATTTTGGCTTGAAAAGATTTGAAGTATTCAGTGATATTGTTTTCCTACTAGTATGTCATATCCAAAGTCTTTCTGTCCTATACTAGGGATCTCTTTTGTGAAATACAACATTAAGCATACTAAGAGATTACCAAAATGAAATGTTCCTTTCTTATCACCTTTAATCTTCTTCAAGTTATCTATGAGTTCATCCTTCAACCATTCACACACATCTATTTTTGCATTATTGTTCACCATTTCATAAGCACTATTAATGCAAAGACTAGAAACTAAATTAAGTCTGTTTACATGAGTAGTTTTGTAACCTAAAATCATACTTATGAATCTCACATTGATGTCCTTGATGTCATTTACTCTTAGAGATCTACTATCAAATGTTGCTCCGGTTAGGGTCATGACTTTGTTGATAGGAACCTTCTTTGTTTTATCTGGTCTGCTACCGGTTGAGGGTAAACCTGTTACTGCCCTAATTGCTTGTCAGGTGAATTTGTAGATAGAATCTAACCAAACAAATTCTCCATGTGCCTTACTTAGGACAATTCTCACAACTTCTTCCAAAAATTCAAGGATGTTCAATATTTCAACAAAACCTAAAGTCTCCACAATCTTGTGCTTGGGTTTGACAATGCCATTTTCATCACAAATTACAGTTCTAAAATTTTTTAACAACTTAGAACCTAACTCCTCAGTGTTGTACTGAATATAAATCCTAGGTTCTTCAGCATAAGCTACACCTTTAGGAATCTTTGAAAATGTGCCTATGGAATCATCTTGCTTATAGCTACTTCGGGAATAATTTTGAACATAGGCCTAGGGCATTTTACATTTTCCATGATAGTAGGGTCTATAATAAATTCGAGAGTAGAAGAAGAAGCCATTTGACAAATACCTCTAGCTTCTTGATAATGTCTGAATGCTTGAAAGAAATCACTTCACACCTTCGCCTTGAATGCATTTGCTTAGATTTCGTGCTCCCTGATAATTTGAATGCTCGGTGAAAAAATGAGGGAAAAACCAATGATTTAAAATGACTTTTCCTTCAACAACTGCATTAAATGCTCACCGGTTAAGTGAAAAATTAACACATCTACTAGTAGAGAATAAATTTATCTTCTCACCATCAACCAAGGGTAATATCATGATATTCAATTTGGTGCAATACCCCCAAAGGGTTACTTCTCAGTTGGATGAAGAATCTCCTGCCGGTGGAGTAATACTTTGTTCTACTGGTGAAGAAATAGTCTCATCAACATTTTGATCTATCTTCCTAATCCATTATTTTGAAAATTCTTGCTTTACCTCATCTACCTTTTCTTTGCCTTTCAAATTGGGTCCTTTATTATTTGTCGGTGAAGTCTTGCTTCTACAAAATTTTGCAATATGTCCAATTTTGTTACAAGTATAACAAGTCACATTATTCTTCTGAATAGCCTTTCCATATCCTATGCTAGTTTGTGTTCTACATTGGTTAGATAAGTGCCCAAATCTTCCAGAAACATAACATTTCACATTTATTCTGCAGTTTTCTGAATTATGACCAACTTTGTTGCATTTGGAACATTGACCGGTGGGTGCATTAATGTTCTGATTGTTTCTGAATCTACACTGATTTTCTCTATGACCATACTTGTTACAGTTAAAGCATTTCCCATTAAACTTATATGCACTAGGTTGTCTTACCGATTTACTATGATCATGATTGTTTGTAGTACCAAAACTTTCTCCAACTTCAAATCCAAGTCCATTTGTATCTCCATTAGGTTTCTGAATTTTCAGCATGTTATCAAATTCCTCTGAGCTTTTCTCGAATTTCTCTTTGTGTTGATTTGTAGTAGCCAACTCATGTCCAAAATTACCTTTTGTCTCATGAGTTCAGTTTTATCATGTTTCGTGTGAATCAGATCTGTCTTCAACATATCATTTTCATGACTGAGTCTTAGATTTTCATTTCCAGCATCATTGAGTCTCCTAGTCAAGTCATCTTCATTCTTCTTCTTGTCTTCAATGTCTTTACAAAATCTCATAATCATATCTTGCATTTCATTTTTTGTATTACTATTTTCTTGTCTCAACTTATTCACAAGCTCATTAAGAGTTTCCTTTTCATCATTGTCATTCTGCATCTTCTCATGAAGTTCTTTTCTTTTATTTCTAGCTATAGTAAGATTCTCCTGAAGTCCTTGAATGAATTCCTGTGCAGTCCTTAGACCATCTTCAAGTTTGATATTCTTCAACTTCTCTTCATCATAGTCTACAAGAGCTCCTTCCAATTGTTTTCTTAATTTCTCCATCTATACCGGTGTTAGCATCTTCTTCAAGTTGTTAGGCTTTTGTAAATAGAGGACTAGGCTCTGATACCAATTGTTAGGATTAATGATAGTCCCAAAGATACCAAGAGGGGGGGGGGGGGGGGGGTGAATCAATATCTAACTAGTTAGCATAATATTTAACCTTATTAAGAACTTTGCATCCCAAAATAGTGTATAGGTAAATAAGAATTAATGTAATAAATAGGAATAGTAAACACAACATAGAAATAACACCATAACACAAGATGTTTAATGAGGGAACCTAGTGTGGGAAAAACCTCAGTGGGATTTGTGACCCACAATATCCACTCAATGGCCAATGAATAAATATTACTTACAATGAGGGGCCTACACATGTAGGAAGGCCATCTACCTAGAGCTCACTACTTAATAAGAGTCACACTGACTACAAAAAAGGATTATGAAATCCAATACAATGTACTGCTTCAAAGTAGCATCAACTATGCCAGGTTCAGTACTAGTTTAAGCTCATTATATAACCAACACCTTCATTGTCAACTATATCTCCTTAAACAAAATATCATCCATATACTCTCTCCATGCATATACCTTACTACACTTCTACACACAATGACCTATAAGATCTCATACATATATATTAGTCTTTTACAATATGCCATGTCGGCTTTACAAAAGATAATTACAATTAAATACAATAAACAAAAGTTTATTCCTTGTGGACTGGGGTGTCCGTATGCATTGTTTCCATTTTTGATGAAGTTTCTTCCTGTGTATGTAGATGTATATGCCGGTGCCGGTGTCTGCCGGTGACTCTACCAGATGAGTGCCAGAAGGTTGTCAAATGGTTACCATCAATGACAACACTATTATTCTCATAAGAGTGTAGAATGCCAATAGTATTCTGAAATTTGAATCAACATTTAGAGCTTCTATTTCTAACCCATTTATGAGTAAAATTAGACATGTCAGTCATAGTTATGAATCTAGATCCAACATAGAATTTGATGACCATGATAGTTTGGTTGAGCTTGAAGCATTGTTGGCCAAGTGGTTGCCTAGAGGTACCAGTAAATATAGAGGTAAATTACCTTTGAAATGTTTTTCATGCAACAAGATTGGACACATAGCTGCTAACTTTCCTAATAGTGATAATGAGCACAAGCGAGAGAAATTCAAGAAGTACAAGGGAAAAGGTAAAAGAGATTGTCTTATTGCAGTTGATGGTGGTATCACTGATGAGGAATCTGATGGTGATGCTAATGAAGATATTGTGTTTGTAGCCATTAAAGAAGAAACATCTGATCAGAAGGCTTTAGTTTCACGCATGGATAATTCTAATGATTGGATCATTGATAGTGGTTGTTCACATCACATGACATGATGACCAGAGAAAATTTATTTCTTTGAAGGAATTTGATGGCAGAGTTGTAAGATTTGGTAATGACTCACCCTGCATGGTTAAAGGTAAGGGAACTATTTCTCTTAATGGAGAGAGCAGTGCAAATGATGTCTACTGGGTTGAAGGTCTAAAGTAAAATCTTTTGAGTGTTGCTCAACTCAATGATAATGGATATCCATTGGAGTTTCAGAATGATATGTGTAAAATCTATGGGAACAAAGGTGAACTGATTGCAACCGGCAAGAAGACTAAAGATAGCTTGTTTCACCTAAATCCTAAAGTTAGCAACTGTTTAATTTCTAAAGTAGATGATAGTTGTCTTTGGCATAGGACATTTTATCATATAAAATTTTGATAACATTGTTAAAGTGAGTAATTCAAAGACAGTGAGAGGTTTGCCTCAGTTGGTAAGACTGGTTAATGCTCTATATAAGGAATGTCAGTTGGGAAAGATGACATCCTCAACTTTCAAGAGCAATTCTTTTTTAGCAGAACATTTGTTAGATTTGGTTCATACAGACCTCTGTGGACCAATAAGGACTAAAAGTATTCAAGGTGAAAAATATTTCACGATCTTCACTGATGATTGCTCAAGAATGATGTGGGTCATATTCTTAAAAGATAAAATAGAAGCATTTAGTAAATTCAAGGCATTCAAGACCTTAGCTGAAAAGGAGAGTGGTAAGAAGATAAAGTGTTTGAGGATTGATCAAGGTGGTGAATTTACTATTGAGGAGTTCACTAAATACTGTGAAGAAAATGGTATCAAATGGTAGCTTTCTACAATGAGGACACCACAACAAAATGGTATTGCAGAAAGAAACAACTGGTCAGTTGTTGAAGCAGCTAGGACGATGTTGATACAAGGAGGTGTAGTGAAAAATTTCTGGAGAAAAGCTGTCAGCACAACTGTCTACACTATGAACCAGATTTTGGTAAAAAGAGGTAAGGACAAGACTCCTTATGAATACTGGTATGGTAGAACACCTAATGTTAGCTATTTCAGGATATTTGGCAACAAATGTTTTATTAAGAGAGGTGACTATGTTAGAAAGTTTGAGGGTAAAAGTGATGAAGGTATATTTCTTGGTTATTCCACCAACAGTATGTCTGATGTTGTTTTAGCTTGTTGAGTGTCTTTGCAAGTGGTTTTGATCTCATTTTGTACTTGAGAGATCAAGTTTTATCTTTTTAGTCTTGAGTTGTCAAGTTTTATCTCCTAGGCCAAAAATGGGTAAGTTTATGAAAAGTTCCTTATAGGATTAGGAATTCTTTTGAAAGCATTGAGACATGTTGTAACAATGATTTCAAGCATGTTTAGGTGGTTAAGAGAGTTGGTGTAGTGAAGGGGATCAAAAATGACATTTTGTGCAACAAAAGTTGCTCATCTTGTGAAAAAATTGTCATTTTAAAGTCAGAAATGTACAAAAGCAATCCTACAGCAATATGTCCATACATGAAATCATAACTAACTCACAAAACCTTTAAATAGGCCACCCTCTTCATTGTATAGGGTTGGCACATGCGAAACAAAGTCATTCTCAATAAAAGAAGTGCATTTTCTGGTTTCTATGGCAATTTGAACTTGTTTGGATGTAATAGTCCATAATAAACTATCCTTGTCTATACTATACTTGAAAAGAAGTGTTTTTGATGTTCATTCCAAGAAATTAATGTAATTGGTTCTTTGTTTTGAATTGAAAGGAGAGTTGTGGTTAATTATTTTAGTTTTGTTACTTCACTGCCCTGTGAAGGGTTTGTACTCCAAAATGGATCAACTTGACTAAAAATCTCATTGGGCTCCCATGGAGGAACTTGGTCAAGTTTATGAGAGATTTTATAGTGTAAATATCTTCTTGTTTGACCAGGGTTATGTACAAGGAGTTTGTGTGAGATCCTACTAGGCAAGTTAAGTGGGTAACTTGGCTAGTAGATTGAAATTATGAGCAAGATGTTGTTCTCAAAGTCTATTTGAGCTAAAAACATTGGAAAAAGGTCTATACCTTCCATATGAGTGATCTGAAGCAAGTTGGAGCACCAAACTTTATCCATTTTTCATTAAAAAGTGTCACTGTTTGTGAAGGGCAGGGACTCCTTGTTTTGGGAAATATAATGGTTTTTGGCACCAAGATTGTCTTTGAAACCTTCTATGCATGAGGACTTCACCATACTTGTTCAATTCAGAGTTAGAATATTGTTAAAAGGCTTATATATGCTATGGTGTAGGCCATTTAGAAGTTCTAACCCTCTATTGTGCAGAAATAACAGTGAAAAGTCTGAAAAAATAGTAAAAATGACTATTTTTGTCATCTTCTACAACTAGTGTGCCAAGTGTTTGGGAAAATGAAAAGTGGAAGTTGTTTTTAAAGTGACCTCCAAGGTGTGGCAAAACTCAATGGTCAGTTTTAGGCCTTAGTTTATGAAGGAGTTGTGAAATCAAACATTGCAAGCTCAAAACCCTCACTAAACCCTACATTAATGCCCAAATTTTGGGATAGTCACTAAACCCTCTTCATGGAGCCTAAGACCTGAAAAATCTTTGAGTATAGACCTTATGGACATCATAGAAAACAATTTTTGTGGTGGAGTTACCCATCATTAGGCTAGGTGAGCAAAAAAGTGTCAGTTATCCCTCCACAGGCTACAAGCCTTTTGACTACAAAAATACACTTTTCAGGAACCCGATTGGTTCGGGTTTCATAGAACTTGAAGAACCTATGGTTAACTATCTAGGGACATTGAAGTACACCCCTCCATGTTCTTGAGAGTATGACAGAGACTTTTTGGGGTTTGAACCTAGCAAAGGAGTTGAATAAGAAGGGCTAAAATGCTTAAATCACTACAATTTTGCACATGAACAACGATAAAACTTTTACCTAACTTCTTGGAAATTTTTTTGGAGGAGTTTGCCTTGACTTAGAGTAGTAGTTCTGAATGTCTAGAGAGCAAGGCACTGAGTTGGAGCATATTCAAACAAGGAGGAGTGAAGTGAGTAAGGGTATGAGCCTACACAAAGGATGGATGTTGGAGAAGTAATACTTGAGATGCTTAGTATTGTAACCTTAAAAAGATTTTGCAAACATCCATAATAGTCACAAACAAGTATTTTTTGAAAACCTATTGAACCATGAGATCCAATTAACCTTGTCGAGTACTTCTCTAGCATTCTCCCTATCATAGTGGTATCAGAGCCAACGAAAGATTCAGGAGAAAAGGATCATTAGGAGAAGAATGGTGACTAATGATGAATTAGCCAAGAAGGTCAAAGACCAAGAAGAAGAAAATAGGGCACTCAGAGAGAGGTTGGACCAGGTAGCACTAAAACTAGCTGAAGTAGAAGTAAAAACTGAAGAAGTCCATGATGAGGTTGGAGATCAGGGGAAAATGGTTGCAATAGAAGATGAGGTCCCCATACTTGACCCTGTTATTGAGCAAGAACCATTCTTGAAGGCTTTGAGAGCTATGAGTGGTATAACCTTAGAAGGAGTGGCTCTTTTCAGTGGGAAGATGGATCCAGATGCTCTTATAGAGTGGATTGAAGGTCTAGAAAACCATTTTGAATGTGATGGAATAACTGAAGAACAAAAGGTTAAGGTAGAAAAATCAAGGTTGAGAGGGGAAGCCTTAACTTGGTGGAAGTTCATCCAAGAGGAAAGGGTAAAAGAAGGTAAGCAACCAATAGTGACCTAGAAAGCAATGGTATCCAGAATTAGAGAAACCTACCTTCCTGAAGACTATGAAATCCAACTTCACAGGAAAAGACAAAATTTGAGACAAAAAGACTTAAATGTTAGTAGCTACACTAAGGAGTTTCAAAAACTGTGCATGAGATCCAAGGTAGTAGAGGATGAGAGTATAAAAGTGGCAAGGTACATGAATGGATTGAGATGGAACATCTAGGAAGAGATGAGTTTGTTATTCACACAAACTGTACACAAGTGTTATCAACTAGCACTTAAGGTGGAATAGAAAGGTAGGAGAAAGCAAGAACAAAACAATAGAGGAAGAGGTAGGGGTAGAGATGGTAGAGGCCACAGAGGAATTTTTTGTGGGAGAGGAGATCAAAGATTGCAAGGAGAATCCAAACTTATTGAGAAAAGTGGGTATTCATATAGAAAGAGAAGCTATAGAGGAAGGGGATCTAGCAACCCAAGTAGAGGTAGATCTAGTGGACCAGGAAGGGGGTCCTACTTCTCTACCATGAAATGCTACAATTGTTATAAATTGGGACACCCTGCCTATAGATGTCTAGAGAAACCCACCTCATCATAGGGAGGTGAAAGAAGAGTGAGTTATGTATAAGAGAATGCAACAAGTAGTAAGGCTTATGAAGTGAGATTATCATCAGAAGATGGGGAAAGTCTGATGATGAGAAGAGTCTTGATAAAAGAACCAATCAAGGAGGAACCTACTCAAAGAAGGTCATTGTTCAGAATTAAGTGCAAAATCATGGGAAAGGTATGCAAGGTGGTCACAGATTCTAGATCCACAAATAATATAATCTCAGAAGAAGCAGTTGGTAAACTCAAACCTAAGAGAATCCCACACACACATCCCTATAGAGTCACATGGTTGAATAGGGAGCAACATGTCCTTGTATATAAACAAACATGGGTAGAATTCACCATAGGAGGGTATCAAGATAAGATCCTATGTGACATTCTTCCCATGGATGCTTGCAATTTGATAGGAAAGCCATCCACAATGGCGAGAAGAACTCCTAGTCTTTTCAGAAGAATGGAGTTACATACAAAATTCAGTCCATAAATGATGAGAAAGAGGGCAGTAAGTTAGCAAATCAGAATGTTTTAATTATGAGTGAGAAAGAGTTCATAAGTACACTTGAAGAAGGAGAAGGAGTGGGATTTGCACTCATAGTGAAACCGAAGGATGAAAAGATAGCAAAGACAATAGAGATACCATATGAGGTGCAATAGATCCTTGATAACTTCAAATCTATAATCAGTGATGGTACACTTGCAGCCTTACCAACTATTAGAGCCATTAGCCATCAGATTGATTTCATACTTGGAGCCTCTTTACCCAATAAGGCAGCCTAAAATATGAAGAAGTAGCAATACAAATACAAGAACTCTTAGACTAAGGACTGATTAGGAAAAGCATTAGTCCTTTTGTAGTACCTAAGAAGGGTGGAACATGGAGACTTTGCATGGATTCTAGAGCCATAAACAAGATCACCATCAGATACAGATTTTCCATACCCAGGATAGAGGATTTAATGGATTTCTTGGGGGGTGCACCGTATTTTAGTAAGATTGACTTGAAGAGTGGTTACCATTAGATAAGAATCAAAGAGGGTGATGAATGAAAGACAACTTTCAAAATGAATGAGGGTCTCTATGAGTGGCTTGTCATGCCATTTGGACTCTCTAATGCTCCTAGCACATTCGTGAGACTCATGAATGAAGTTTTACATGATTTCATTGGCAAGTGTGTTATTGTGTATTTAGATGATATTCTTATTTTCAGTAAAACTAAGGAAGAGCATTTGAATCATTTAGCTATTGTTTTGAGCAAGTTATCTGATGAACAACTAACCATTAATCTAGAAAAGTGTGATTTCTTGAAGCAAGAATTGGTATATCTTGGTTTTGTTGTATCAAGAGGCAATTTAAAAATTGATCAATCTAAAGTTGTAGTAATAACCAGTTGGCCAACTCCTAAAATAGCCGGTGATGTCCGAAGCTTTCATTGTTTAGCACAATTTTATAGGAAATTCATCAAGGCATTTAGTGAGATTTGTGGCCCTATGTTAGATACAATCAAAGGGGGTGTAAAAGTAAAGTTTCAGTGGATAGATGCAACCAATAAAGGATTTGAATTATTGAGAACTAAAGTAGCTTCTCAACCAGTGCTCATTTTACCTAGTTTTGATAAACTTTTTACTATTGAATGTGATGCTAGTAATATTGCAGTAGGAGCTATTTTAAGTTCGGACAATAGACCAATTGCATTCTTTAGTGAGAAGTTAAATGATGCCAAGAAAAATTACTCTTCCTATGATTTAGAACTTTATGCATTAGTTCAGGAACTTAGGAAATGGAGACACTATCTTCTTCCTAAAGAGTTTGTTGTATACATAGATAATAAGGTATTGAGTTTCTTGAACTCATGGGATAAACTAAATCATAGGCATGTTAAATGGGTAGACTACTTACAAGCTTACACTTTTACTCTTAAGCATAAGAAGGGTCAGTTGAATAAAGTAGTGGATGCTTTGAATAGAAGGTTGTTAACTGTTCATGAGATTCAAGTACAGAGCATTGGTAGTGATAGTTTTAAAGATATGTATCCTACTGATGATGATTTTGCTGAAGCTTATAAAGTTTGTCAAGATTTTGAGAATCATTTCCATGGTGCATATGTTGATTTCACTTTGCAAGATGGTTTGTTATTCAGGGGTGGGCAGTTATGTGTTCCAAAAGGTTCTATGAGAGAGAACCTCATTCAGGAGAAGCACAATGGGTGCTTAAGTGGACATTTTGGTGTCAACAAGACCTTAGAGTCAGTTCAGAGATTCTACTATTGGCCCAAGATATAGAGAGACATTAGGAGGTATGTTGAGCAGTGTTTGGTATCTCAGAAAGAAAAATGTAATTCCTCCAATGCTAGTTTATATCAGCCTCTTCCCATTCCACATAGGCCTTGGGATTGCATTAGTATGGATTTTCTGGTAGGATTACCTCAAACTCAAGCAGGATTTGATAGCATCTTAGTAGTAGTTGATGTTGCTACTTATCAAATTACCATTAGTTTTTATATTCAAAGTCATACTATATATTCTAGTTGGTTTGTATTAACAAATCATGTAGTCGGTACACAAAGAAGTTTGTATGAACAGTCTAGTCGGTTACAGAAGATAGCAATCACAGAATGCGGTATTCACCGAGCTGTTTACCGAGTATTGTTTCATGGCTACCGACAAGTAAAGTTAACTCACCGAGTTGATATTCACTGAGTGAAACATTTTACCAGATACATTGAACCTAGACATGCACATGAAAACGTGTTACAAGATCGAGGCACATCTAACCGTTATTACATTGGAAATTGCACTAGAAGATTGTGTATGATTGCAAGGTCAATCTAACCAATGAAATTTTTTTTTAGTTATTCATTCGAGGAATCTTTTTTGTAAGATCGAAGCAATGAATTAGATCACCGCTTTAAGAGATCTATTTATACAACATGATTTTAGGGTTAGAAGAGGAGATGTGAGATATGTGTGTGTGTATGAAGGAAGACTGTTATAGAGACATAGAAAGGTCATTGGGAAGGTTATCAGTGAACAGTCGAAGAACAAAGTAAACATAAGGGTTTACTGATTTACAATATGGGTTATCGAGGTATGCTACAAGCTAGGTAATCTTATTCTAAGCACATAGAATCTGCTATAGCATTTCAGATGTAAAGTTGCAGATATTTGTAAAGTCTTATTGTAATATTTTGAAGTTGTAAGAGAAACCTTTAACTGGGTAAAAGACTCTAACCAAGTCTATAAATTGTAAATCCTCTAACTAGGTGCAGCATTTATATAGTGTTGTAAAATCCTTTAGTAAGGTAGATCTAACAAATCTTGTTACTCCTAATAGGGTAAGCTATCAAAAATAGCTAAATGTAGCTCTAACTGAGAAATCTTTATTATTGCAGTAGTGAAGTTGTGGGTGCCATCCCCACCACAGTTTTTGTCTCTAACCAAGAGTTTTTGTGTGACCAAAATATATGTGTTATGGAGTGAATCATGTATGATTGTTATCTGTTTGTTTTAACTTTATTTTATGTTATTGCACTATTCTATTTATGCATAATAGTAAGGTTATTATTGAAGAAAAGTTTTGGAGTACTAATTCACCCCTCCCCTCTCAGTACATTAGCTTTCCATATTAGGCCTAACAATTGGTATCAGAGCTTGAATATTGCAAAAGGGTTTAACTACCTAAAGAGAAAGATCTTATTGATGGAAGGCTACAAACAATCTCCGAGGATTGTGTATCTACAAGAAGAGCTCGATAATGCGAATCAAGTGATTGCTGACATGCAAAGGCAAATGCAAAAATCTCTAAAAGTAAGGAGAAGATTATCTGATGACTTGTAGGATTCTCAAGAGGTAGTGGAACAAATCGAGACATCATCTGAGAATAATATATCTAAAGAGACTGAAGAAATGATTGGAATGTTGAAAGAAAAGAACAAAGCATTGGTTGATCAACTAAAAGCAATGAAAAGGGAACATGAACATTTCAGTACATAGATGATTGAAAATCTAGATGCATTAAGGATAGCTGAGGATAAAGCAAGAGATCTACAAAGAGAGAAACAACAACTTGAAGCTCTAGTATCTGATAAGGATGATGAAATCATAAGATTGACTGGGATTCAACAAAATATGATAGATCAACTAGGTTATGCACATCATGAAGCAATTCTAAAGAAAATGAAAATCAATCATTGAAACTTGAAGTATCAAGGTTGATTGGTGAACTTGAAACATAGAAGAAATCCAAAGAAACATTGGAGAAAAATTATGAAGCATCAAAGATGTTGGATGAGCAACTAAATACAAGAAGACCCTACAAAGAAGGAGGACTCAGTTACAAAGGAAAAGAATCAACCAAGAAAGGAATTCATACTACCGAGAGAGGAGAATCATCAAAGCAAGCTAGAAATAGGAATAACACCAAAAGGAAGAAGCCTATTTGCTACTACTGTGGAAATCAAGGTCATACTACCAACATATGCCAGATCAGAAAAGGTAAGCAACTGAATATCACTAAGCCCAATGGATATTGTTACAATTGTAATAAATATGGTCACACATCTAATCAATCTAGGACAAAGTCTGTTAACAACTATCAAAAGGAAAAATTCAAAGGGTTTTGTAGAAACTGCAATAGATATGGACATAGTACTAAGAAGTGCTGGTCTAAGCAAAAGAACTACATGTAGTATCCACACCGAGAAAACACTAGAGGTTACTGAACTCACACAAATCCTTACCGACAATATCCAGTAGTACCATGGGATTACAATACAAGGATATGGTGTGAATGTTGTGGAAGATATGGACATATTAGTGCCAACTGTTTTATAAGGTTTGGAATGAACAACTGAAGATCATGGAGAAATCCTGGTATGACATGTTTTCATTGTCACAAAGTTGGACATTTAGCTGGAGATTGCAAAGATCAACCTAGAAGAGACACTAAAGAGATAAAAGAAAAATTCAAGATGATTTGGGAAAAGAAGGAAATTATGTTAGATGAAGAAAGCACCTTACCTACCGAGTTAGGTGCACCTATTTCAAATTAGTTAGGAAAATGTATGAAGGGATTGCATTCTCTAAAGGTTAAATCATAACAGTTCCTATTCTATTATGTACAAAATTCAAAATTTGCATAGTTAAGATGCAATTAGTCAGTTTATAATACTTTATAGGAAACCTATCAAGTCGGTGTATACAGGAAACCTGTCAAGTCGGTTAATAAAGGAAAGTTGGTTACTCGGTTAAAAAAAAAAGGAAGTCAATTGGTAAAAGGTGAACCGAGTGCATTTAATGTTTTGACCTAACTTGCACGGAGCCCAATAAGGTATATTTGAGTACTTAAAAGTGTTTTCGCGGTCATTTTCATTCACCAAGTTTTCGAGAAGCAGAGCAGAGTGATTCAGGCAATCAAACTTCATTCAGAGCGAATTTCAAGGTATTTACATCAATCTATTCACACTGTTAAGCTAGTTTCTAATCTAGTCAAATTGCTATTGTCTACCGAGTGTGAAGCGTCAGTCGTTTGTAAACCCTAAGGATAATTTGTCAAATCTTACCTGAAACTTACAATGGCGCCCAAGATCCAAGATCTTGTAGTTGTCAAAAATGTGGAGAAGCCCTCGCTGAAATATTCTTTAAGTCCCAAACTTGCCTCTGAACCGGATGATAAAACTATATTTTCACTCATCCCAGATCGAGTCTTGTTAGTAGAAGATGTTAGATTCTTCACCAAATGCCATGTTGAGGAACTTGGTCATGTCGAGGTTAGTGACACATATGATGAACTTTGCACTGATGGCAAACTAGATAGCAAATTTGAGCATATCAAAATCAAGGGATTAACTGAAGCCCTAGTCTATCCCCATGTGTTCAAACCCCAATGGTTAAGTTCGTATTGAGTAGAGTACATGATGATTTCATGTGGCTACAAGAGAAACCATTTAAGATCACTAAGGAAATCATTCATCTAATCACCGAGTATCCTATCTATGATCATGCACGAGCACAGAAAATGATATCACAAAAAGAGCTAATTAGTCTAACTGGAGTAGAATCTGATTACCGAGGACTGAAATTGAATAATGTCACTGATGGAGAACTCAAGTTTGCAATTAGAGTAATTGGTTACTATTTCTTCCAATCTACAAGGGAAAACAGTGTACCATGTGTTGCAGTTGACTTGGCCTACAAAATAGTGAAGAAGGGAATGAAAGTAGATTTGTGTGAAGTGCTACTGAAGAACTTGTTTGAGAACCTGAACACAATAAGGAAGCCGAAGAAGAACAACTCGGCAAATACACTAAAGTTTGGTTCACTTCTCGTATGCATGTTTTTCTATTCTGAGAAGTTCTTTCCCTTAGTCGGTAAAGTAGTATGGGAGCTACACCGACCTATCACCCATCAGATCAATGACTTCATCAAGAAGTTAGGTGATAACTTTAATGATATCATGGATGATTACTTTAGCAAGTTCTGAGAGAAAATGCACAACTGGTATAGGATTCCACAACAGCTGGTAGAAAAATACAAGGATAATATATGTTTTGAGGTAGACACTGATTATTGTTATGTGAATGCTATTGAACCGAGGACTCAATTTTTGCAACCAATGGGTTATGAGATTGATTATGATATAACACAACAGCAAATTGATGCCTACTTATCATTGCCAAGGCATGCAACCAAACCAAGGTATGGAACCTATGAAGAGGTGAAGGAAAAAGTAAAAATGAGCATTGTAGTACCTAAGGCTACAAGAAAAGTTACAAAAATGATAAAGGCTTTATCTAAGAAATTCGGAGAAGAATCCTCCTCTACACCTATCAAAGGCAATCTTGCCATTACCGAAGAGGAATCAGAAGCTCAAGAGGCTGCAATAATATTAAGTACAGAGTTGCCTAAGGGTAAAGTTCTGAAAAGAAAGAAACAGGACATTTCAAAGGCCCTACCGACTCCACCAACAAAGAGACCCAACACTAGAGCATCAGCTGCATCACCGAGTAAGAAACAAAAGATTGTTACTGCACCCAAGGTAACCAAGACTTATAAGAAATCTACTCAAAGACTCATTTTGGCAAAAGAGTCGAGTGATATAGAATCTGATGATGCAAATAAATTTTAGATTGTGAAAATCCAAAAGGTAAATATTCACAGTGTTGAAAATTTTTATGCCAATCTTAAAGAATACGGTGGATTTGCAGGATTTAGATATGTTAAGTATGAGACTAGGAATAATGATGAGAAATGAAAAATTGAAGAAGCTGTCATTTGTACACTTCTGAAGTTTCGGCTAGCTCCATTAGAACTAGCAAAGTCACTTCCGACTGAATTATACTTACATATTGATAACAAATGGAAATATGCAATGGACTCAGAGAGACAAATAAGAGAAAGAAGTCTAGTCCATCTATTTCCTGATATGTCTGTAGCAGAAATCAAGGAGCATTTGACCACATACAATTCTAAATTTCTTGTCAAACAGAGAGCCTTAAAATTGATGAATGGGCTATACATAGATGTGGAGAATGATACAAAAGCCAAGTGGCAGGAGATCTTCAAACAAAAGGATGTCGGTGAACAATCTCAAATTGAAATTGTTGATGTCACCGAGCAAGACCAGATGTCACCGAGTAAGGTCTAGACCTAGTTGACACTATTCAAATTGATGAAGATGTAATGGATGAAGCAGCACCGGAGCAGGAAATGATTGAAGGAACTGCCTATGCCAAACTTGTATCTAGTGAATCTGTCTTAGAACAAGTTCAGCCTTATCTGCCGGTGAAGCCACCTATCCCAACCAACGCTCCCAAGGACATAGAGAAAGGCACCGAAGGTACAGAATCTGAAGTAGCGAAAGATACAACCAAAGATCAGACGTCTCAAGCACCATCAAGCACTGCAAATGTTACAGCTGAGACCCCTAGCACCGAGACACCCAAGGACACTACAACGACTACAGGAACCGACCAAAGTGTTGCATCTATCGAGCAACCTACCAAGGGTCAGCAAGCCTCACAAGCGCTTGTCTTAGTGCCACCGACCAAAGGAAAAGAAAGGAAGGTGAGAAAGCATAGTTTCAAATTTGACTTGTCTAAACTGATAGTGTTGTCCAATGTAGACATCTCCAAATTGAAAGGGCAAGCACTCATTGAATTCGGTGAACTATGCAAAGCAAAGGCCGAACAGGAGAAGCAACTAGCCATACAAAAGAAGAATAAAGTACTTCAGAAGGTTAAGACACTACTCACAGATATGCTACCTTCAGCAACAGTGTCAACCAATGCAGCCATCCACATTCAACTGGATGAACTCCTTACTCAGATTGAAACATCTGGAGTTGATGCATCTGAGTACTTAAGCAAGCTAAAAGACAAGGAGCTAACTGCTAAAATGATAGAGGAAGTACAAAAATCCATTGCTGTTGGCAAGGTTAAACTTGTCAAATTCATTGCTAAGTTGTCCCCTCAACTCAAGCATATTCTTTATTTATTCTAGAAACTGTGTGCATTTTCCTTATTCATTAAAGATATCAAGAAAAAAACTGATACAATTGAGAAAGAGATCACCGATCTCTCAACTAAGTTGACCATTGAGCCCAATTCAGTTCAGAATTTTTATACAAAGCTTCAACAGCTCATGGCTCAACAGTTAGAACTCAGGAATGAAGAGCATAAAATCAGGATGGACATAATGACCCTTCAAACATTATTCCTTCCCCATCTCTCATCAGTACAGGAACAGATCAACAGAGCTACACACCTATCAACTACACAAGAGGGAAGCACTCTTGATGGCTTAATATCACTCTTAGCTGATATCCAAGCACAAAATTCACTAATGGAAAGTGTAAAGGTTTCACTCTCAATTGCCCTCACCGGTGCCTGGACCAAGTATAAGTCTATTTTTGATTAGTTACCGCCTCCTTATGGAAATTAAGTTTTTGATGTTTGTCAAAAAGGGGGAGTAATATTATTATACTACATAGAGGAAAGTAATACCCGACAAAGGGGGAGTAATACTATATTTGGAGAGTGATACAATTTTGGTAACACAGTTTTGAGTACTGTATACAAGGGGAGTATACCGAGCAGAATATATAGAGCATTTAGAGCACACAAACACATAACAGAACCAAACATGCAAAATTCAGAGTTATGTATAGAATAATGATAAGGGGAGTATATCTGCATATACTATTTCATTGACTATTGTATATATTGTCAAGTGTAGTCATTTTGCAAGTATATAGTTTTTGAGTTATGACTTTGAAAGTAGTTTTTGTCAAACATCTCAACTAATGTAAAAAGGGGAGATTGTTGCTACTTATCAAATTGCCATTAGTTTTTATATTCAAAGTCATACTATATATTCTAGTTAGTTAGTATTACCGAATCATGCAGTCGGTACACACAGAGAAGTTAGTATGAACAGTCTAGTCAATTACAGAAGAAAGCAGTCACAGAACGCAGTATTCACCGAGCTATTTACCGAGTATTGTTTCATGGCTACCGACAAGTAAAGTTAACTCACCGAGTAGATATTCACCGAGTGAAACATTTTACTAGATACATTGAACATAGACATGCACATGAAAATGTGTTACAAGATCGAGGCACATCTAACTGTTATTACATTGGAAATTGCAATAGAAGATTGTGTATGATTGCAAGGTCAATCTAACCAATGAAATATTTTGTTTAGTTATTCATTCGAGGAATCTTTTTTGTAAGATTGAAGCAATGAATTAGATGAGATCTATTTATACATCATGATTTTAGGGTTAGAAGAAGAGATGTGAGATATGTGTATGTGTGTATGAAGGAAGACTGTTACAGAGACACAGAGAGGTCACCGAGAAGGTTATCAGTGAACAATCAAAGAATAGAGTAAACAGAAGGGTTTACCGAGTTACAATATGGGTTACCAAGGTATGCTACAAGCTAGGTAATCTTATTCTGAGCACATAGAATTTTCTATAGCATTTTAGATGTAAAGTTGCAGATATTTGTAAAGTCTTATTGTAATATTTTGAAGTTGTAAGAGAAACCTTTAACAGGGTAAAAGACTCTAACCAAGTCTATAAATTGTAAATCCTCTAACCAGGTGCATCATTTATATAGTGTTGTACAATCCTTTAGTAAGGTAGATCTAACAGATCTTGTTACTCTTAATAGGGTAAGCTATCAGAAATAGCTAAATGTAGCTCTAACAGAGCAATCTTTATTCTTGTAGTAGTGAAGTTGTGGGTGCCATCCCCACCGCAATTTTTCCCTCTAACCAAGAGTTTCTGCATGAACAAAATATATGTGTTATGGAGTGAATCATGTATGATTTTTATCTGTTTGTTTTAATTATTTTATGTTACTGCACTATTCTATTTATGCATAACAGTAACGTTATTATTGAAGAAAAGTTTTGGAGTACTGATTCACCCCTCCCCTCTCAGTACATTAGTTTTCCATATTGGGCCTAATAGTTGATAGATTTAGCAAAATGGCTCATTTTATTCCTTGTAAGACAACATATGATGCAAGTCATATTGCTTACTTGTTTTTCAAAGAAGTGGTTAGAATACATGGTTTGCCTACTAGCATTGTTTTAGATAGAGGTGGAATTTCTTGGTCATTTCTGGAAAACATTGTGGAAGAGACTGGGTAATAATATCTCTTTTGGTTTAGCTTATCATCCACAAACTAATGGCCAAATTGAGGTTGTGAACAGGTCTCTTGGAAAATTTCTTAGGTGATTGACAAAGGAATATGGACAGAGTTGGGATTAGCTCATTCATCAAGCAGACTATGCCTACAATGATAGTGTCAACCGGTCTACAAGTGAAATCCCTTTTGAAGTTGTTTATGGCATGCATCCAAGGGGTATAATGGAGTTGAGGGATATAACTAACTTGCAGCCTAAGAGTGGAATAATAGATGACATGGCCCAATCCATGAAGGAGGTTCATGAGCAAGTGAGAAAGGCTCTTCAGGCTACCTCCCAAAAAGTCAAGGCAAGAGTGGATGCCACAAAGAGAGATGTTCAGTTTTCTATAGGAGATTATGTGATGGTTCATTTGAACAAGGCAAGGCTAAAAAAAGGAGTTCCAAGCAAACTTCAGATGAGGCGAATAGGCCCTTGCAAAATCTTGGCTAAGTATGGGTCTAATGCTTACAAAGTTGATTTGCCTACTGATATTTCTTTGTCTCCCATTTTTAATGTTGCAGATTTGATTGCTTTCAAGGGGCAGCCACCTGAGAAGATTCAAAGAGTTTTAGATGTTACACAATCCCTTTCTGGTCTTTCTTTCCCTTCTCTCTCTATTCCTCGAGCAGAACAAGTTCTAGACTCCAGGGTTGTCAAGAAGACAAGGCATCACACCTATATGGAGCACCTAATCAAATGGAAGGATAAGCCTATCTCTGAGGCCACATGGATACCTAAAGCTAACTTTCAGAGAGCTGGAATACCTTCTTCTTTGCTACCTCAAGGAGTCACATTTCTATGTTTTTGGGGGAGTATGGTGCAGGAGCACCCAGTTGACTAAAAACTCTCCTTTTTGAGTATTTCATGCTTTCATGTTTGTAATGTTTTGTGGTAGGTGTGTGATGATGTTTTAGGTTGTTGACTATCTTTTTAAGTGGTTTTGATCTCATTTTGTACTTGAGAGATCAAGTTTTGTCTTTTTAGTCTTGAGTTGTCGAATTTTGTCTCCTAGGCCAAAAATGGGTAAGTTTGTGAAAAGTGCCTTATAGGCTTAAGAATGCTTGTGAAAGCATTGAGACATGTTGTTACAATGATTTCAAGCATGTTTAGGTGGTTAAGAGAGCTGGTGTAGTGAAGGGGATCAAAAATGACATTTTGTGCAACAAAAGTTACTCATCTTGTGAAAAAGTTGTCATAAATGTACCTGAGAGAATCCCACACACACATCCATATAGAGTCACATGGTTGAATAGGGAGCAACATGTACTTGTAAATGAACAAACATGGGTAGAATTCACCATAGGAGGGTATCAAGATAAGATCCTATGCGATATTCTTCCCATGGATGCTTGCCATCTACTTCTTGGTAGACCATGGCAATTTGATAGGAAAGCCATCTACAATAGGGAAAAGAACTCCTACTCTTTTCAGAAGAATGGAGTTACATAAAAAATTCAGTCCATAAATGATGAGAAAGAGGGCAGCAAGTTTGCAAATCAGAATGTTTTAATTGTGAGTGAGAAAGAGTTCATAAGTACACTTGAAGAAGGTGAAGGAGTGGGATTTGCACTCATAGTGAAACTGAAGGAAGAAAAGATAGCAAAGACAATAGAGATACCATATGAGGTGCAATAGATCCTTGATAACTTCAAAGCAATAATCAGTGATGGTACACTTGCAGCCTTACCACCTCCTAGAGCCATTAGCCATTAGATTGATTTCATACCTAGAGCCTCTTTACCCAATAAGGCAGCCTAAAATATGACCCCTGAACAAAATGAAGAAGTACCAATACAAATACAAGAACTCTTAGACTAAGGACTGATTATGAAAAGCATTAGTCCTTGTGTAGTACCTAGAGTGTTGGTACCTAAGAAGGGTGGAACATGGAGACTTTGCACAAATTCTAGAGCCATAAGAAAGATCACCATCAGATACAGATTTTCCATACCTAGGATAGAGGATTTAATGGATTTCTTGAGGGGTGCACTGTATTTTAGTAAGATTGACGTGAAGAGTGGTTACCATTAGATAAGAGTCAAAGAGGGTGATGAATGAAAAACAACTTTAAAAATGAATGAGGGTCTCTATGAGTGGCTTGTCGTGCCATTTGGACTCTCTAATGCTCCTAGCACATTCACGAGACTCATGAATGAAGTTTCACATGATTTCATTGGCAAGTGTGTTGTTGTGTATTTAGATGATATTCTTATTTTTAGTAAAACTAAGGAAGAGCATTTGAAGCATTTAGCTATTGTTTTGAGCAAGTTTTTTGATGAACAACTAACCATTAATCTAGAAAAGTGTGATTTCTTGAAGCAAGAATTGGTCTATCTTGGTTTTGTTGTATCAGGAGGTAATCTAAAAATGGATCAATCTAAAGTTGTAGTAATAACGAGTTGGCCAACTCCTAAAACAGCTGGTGATGTCCGAAACTTTTATTGTTTAGCACAATTTTATAGGAAATTCATCAGGGGATTCAGTGAGCTTTTTGGCCCTATGTTAGACACAATCAAAGGGGGTGTAAAAGTAAAGTTTCAATGGAAAGATGCAACCAATAAATGGTTTGAATTATTGAGAACTAAAGTAGCTTCTCAACCAGTGCTCATTTTACCTAGTTTTGATAAACTTTTTACTATTGAATGTGATGCTAGTAATATTGCAGTAGGAGCTATTTTAAGTTAGGACAATAGACCAATTGCATTCTTTAGTGAGAAGTTAAATGATGCCAAGAAAATTTACTCTTCCTATGATTTAGAAACTTATGCATTAGTTCAGGAACTTAGGAAATGGAAACACTATCTTCTTCCTAAAGAGTTTGTTGTATACACAAATAATAAGGCATTGAGTTTTTTGAACTCAAAGGATAAACTGAATCATAGGCATGTTAAATGGGTAGAGTACTTACAAACTTATAATTTTACTCTTAAGCATAAGAAGGGTCAATTGAATAAAGTAGTAGATGCTTTGAATAGAAGGTTGTTAACTGTTCATGAGATTCAAGTACAGAGCATTGGTATTGATAGTTTTAAAGATATGTATCCTACTAATGATGATTTTGCTGAAGATTATAATGTTTGTCAAGATTTTGAGAGTCATTTCCATGGTGCATATGCTAATTTCACTTTCCAGCATGGTTTGTTATTCAGGGGTGGGCAGTTATGTGTTCCAAAAGGTTCTATGAGAGAGAACCTCATTCAGGAGAAGCACAATGGGTGCTTAAGTGGACATTTTGGTCTCAACAAGACCTTAGAGTTGGTTCAGAGATTCTACTATTGGCCCAAGATATAGAGAGACATTAGGAGGTATGTTGAGTAGTGTTTGGTATCTCAGAAAGCAAAAGGTAATTCCTCCAATGTTGGTTTATATCAGCCTCTTCCCATTCCACATAGGCCTTGGGATTGCATTAGTATGGATTTTGTGGTAGGATTACCTCAAACTCAAGCAGGATTTGATAGCATCTTTGTAGTAGTTGACAGATTTAGCAGGCTCATTTTATTCCTTGTAAGACAACATATGATGCAAGTCATATTGCTAACTTGTTTTTCAAAGAAGTGGTTAGAATACATGGTTTTCCTACTAGCATTATTTAAGATAGAGATGTGAAATTTCTTGGTCATTTCTGGAAAACATTGTGGAAGAGACTGGGTAATAATCTCTCTTTTGGTTCAGCTTATCATCCACAAACTGATGGCCAAACCGAGGTTGTGAACAGGTCTCTTGGAAAATTGCCTAGGTGTTTGACAAAGGAATGTGGATAGAGTTGGGATCAACTCATTCATCAAGCAGAGTATGCCTACAATGATAGTGTCAACCGGTCTATAGGTAAAAGCCCTTTTGAATTTGTTTATGTTATGCATCCAAGGGGTATAATGGAGTTGAGGGATATAACTAACTTACAGCCTAAGAGTGGAATAACAGATGACATGGCCCAATCCATGAAGGAGGTTCATGAGCAAGTGAGAAAGGCTCTTCAGGATACCTCCCAAAAAGTCAAGGCAAGAGTGGATGCCACAAAGAGAGATGTTCAGTTTTCTATAGGAGATTATGTGATGGTTAATTTGAACAAGGCAAGGCTAAAAAAAGGAGTTTCAAGCAAACTTCAGATGAGGCGAATAAGCCCTTGCAAAATCTTGGCTAAGTATGGGTCTAATGCTTGCAAAGTTGATTTGCCTACTGATATTTCTTTGTTTCCCATTTTTAGTGTTGCAGATTTGATTGCTTTCAAGGGGCAGCCACCTGAGAAGATTCAAAGAGTTTTAGATGTTACACAATCTCTTTCTGATCTTTCTTTCCCTTCTCTCTCTATTCCTCCAGTAGAACAAGTTCTAGACTCCAGGGTTCTCAAGAAGACAAGGCATCACACCTATATGGAGCACCTAATCAAATGGAAGGATAAGCCTATCTCCGAGGCCACATGGATACCTAAAGATAACTTTCAGAGAGCTGGAATACCTTCTTCTTTTCTGCCTCAAGGAGTCACATGACTTCTTTGTTTCTGGGGGAGTATGGTGCAGGAGCACCCAGTTGACTAAAAACTCTCCTTTTTGAGTATTTCATGCTTTCATGTTTGTAATGTTTTGTGGTAGGTGTGTGATGATGTTTTAGGTTGTTGAGTGTCTTTTCAAGTGGTTTTGATCTCATTTTGTACTTGAGAGATCAAGTTTTGTCTTTTTAGTCTTGAGTTGTCGAGTTTTGTCTCCTAGGCCAAAAATGGGTAAGTTTGTGAAAAGTGCCTTATAGGATTAAGAATGCTTGTGAAAACATTGAGACGTGTTGTTACAGTGATTTCAAGCATGTTTAGGTGGTTAAGAGAGTTGGTGTAGTGAAGGGGATCAAAAATGACATTTTGTGCAACAAAAGTTACTCATCTTGTGAAAAAGTTGTCATAAATGTACAAAAGCAATCCTACAGCAATATGTCTACATAGGACATCATAACTAACTCACAAAAAATTTAAATAAACCACCATATTCCTTGTATAGGGTTGGCAGATGTGAAACAAAGTCATTCTCAATAAAAGAAGTGCATTTTCTGGTTTTTATGGCAATTTGAACTTGTTTGACTGTAACAATCCGTACTAAACTATCTTTGTCTGTATTGTACTTGTAAAGAAGTGTTTTTTATGTTCATTGCAAGCAATTAATGTAATTCGTTCTTTGTTTTGCATTGAAAGGAGAGTTGTGGTTAATTATTTTAGTTTTGTTACTTCACTGCCCTGTCAAGGGTTTGTACTCCAAAATGGATCAACTTGACTGAAAACCTCATTGTGATCCCATGGAGGAACTTGGTCAAGTTGATGAGAGATTGTATAGTGTAAATATCTTCTTGTTTGGCTAGGGTTATGCACAAGGAGTTTATGTGAGATCCTACTAGGCAAGTTAAGTGGGTAACTTGGCTAGTAGATTGAAATTATGAGCAAGATGTTGTTCTCAAAGTCTATTTGAGCTAACAACATTGGAAAAAGGTTTGCATCTTCCCTATGAGAGATTTGAAGCAAGTTGGAGCACCAAACTTTATCCATTTTGCATTAAAAAGTGTCACTATTTGAGAAGGGTAATGAACTCCCTGTTTTGGGAAATATAATGATTTTTGGCACCAAGATTGTCTTTGAAACCTTATATGCATGAGGACTTCACCATACTTGTTCAATGAAAAGTTAACTTGTTGTTAAAAGGTTTATATATGCTATGGTGTAGGCATTTTAGAAGTTCTAACCCTCTATTGTGCAGAAATAACAGTGAAAAGTTTGAAAAATAGTGAAAATGACTATTTTTGTCATCTTCTAGAGCTAGTGTGACAAGTGTTTGGAAAAATGACAAGTGGAAGTTGTTTGTACAATGACCTCCAAGGTATGGTAGAGCCCAATGGCTAGTTTTAGGCCTTGGTTTGTGAAGGATTTTTGAAATCAAACATTGCAAGCTCAAAACCCTCACTAAACCCTACATTAATGCCCAAATTTTAGGATAGTCACTAAACCCTCTTCATGGAGCCTAAGACCTAGAACATATTTGAGTATAGACCTTATGGACATCATCCAAAACAATTTTTTTGGTGGAGTTACCCATCGTTGGGCTAGGTGAGCAAAAAGTGTCAATTAGCCCTCCATGGGCTACAAGCCCTTTGACTGCAAAAATACACTTTTCAAGAACCCGATTGGTTTGGGTTTGGTAGAACTTAAAGGAACCTATGGTTAAATATCTAAGGAAATTTAAGGACGCCCCTCCACCTTCTTTATAGTATGACAGAGACTTTTTGGGTTTTGAACCTAGCAAAGGAGTTGAATAAGAAGGGCTAAAATGCTTAAATCACTACAATTTTGCACATGAACAAAGATAAAACTTTTACCTAGCTTCTTGGAACCTTTTTTGGAGGATTTTGCCTTGACTTAGAGTATTAGTTCTAAATGTCTAGAGAGAAAGGCACTAACTTGGAGCATATTCAAATGAGGAGTGAAGTGAGTAAGGGTATGAGCCTACACAAAGGATGGATGTTGGAGAAGTAATACTTGAGATGCTTAGTATTGTAACCTTAAAAAGATTTTGCAAACATCCATAATAGTCACAAACAAGTTTTTTTTGAAAAGCTATTGAACCATGAGATCCAATTAACCTTGTGGAGTACTTCTCTAGCATTCTACCTATAAGGTCTACTTGGAGATTGAAAGTTTGAAGACTAAACAGACAAACTCTTCTAAGAAAGTGGACATTCTAGAAGCTGTCAGGATAGGTGATCTTAGTTCCTTGCCTAATTATCTGAAAGAATTAGCAAAATCCATCAGTGATGTAGAGGCTATTAGTGGAGCTTATGGATCCCAATTTAAGGCTATGGAGGCTAGGTTCAATGAGTTGGAAAAGAGGGTTCACAGTCATGAGAATACCTTGAAGAAAATTGGAGAACAAAGCCAAAAAAATATGAAAGCCTCAATTCATAACTTCAGAGTGATGATTAGTAAACTAGAACATATCCATATGGAAAAGAACACGAAAAATATCTATGAGAATATGGTTTTGACCCTTGAAGGTGTGGCTAATGGACATGGTAAAATAACTCGGGCAAGTAAGAGGAAGATGGCTCAGCAAGCTAAGGAATTGGATGATCTTAAGAGTGTTGTTGCCTCAATGGCCCAACTAGAGAAATAAGCATTGGAGCTTTTGAATATTTTTTCTTATTTCTATTATTTCTTGATCTTGGTTGTCCCTTAGGTGTTATTGTACTATCCTTTTGTTACTTTTGGTTCTCTTGTTGGCTTTTTGTTTCTACCAGCTATTTCTATTTGTTGTTATGTTCTATCTAGCTAGACCTTTCATTTTTTCTCTATTTTCTAACTTGTTGTAAAGGGTTTGGGGGTCCCTTCAAAACCTGTTTTTCATGTAATAAAAAACCTTGCATTAAAATAAGGTTACTATTTATAGTAAGTGTATATGGTGAAAGTGGAAACAACAATATTGAAAGGCTATAATGAATTCAACCACAAAACCCTAGCCTAACAACAACAAAGATCCACCATAACATATGAAGATTACCTAAGACAATGCAAATCAAATGAAATCACAAAGATTATACTATCACATGTCCAATAGGGTTTGAATCTCCATTCTTCCTATCTCCATTGATCTTGCTTAATATATTTGCTCTCAGATTTTATATGCACAAGAGCTCAACAAAGAACGGAAATGTGGTTGCAAGTAGGATCGCATATGAAAGTTCAAAGCGTAGTGTAATTGATTCATAAGTGGGGGTTTGATAATGAAGGAAGCATCTCCTTATATAGAAGACACTATATGAAATGGAGGGATAAGATTGAGAGGTGTAAAAGAGGTCGGCTATGATTAGAGGGTAGGTAGAGAAAATAATAAAATAATGAAAGGGTAGGTAGTGTAGGAATTAAGAGATGAATGACATGTGTCATGGGTAGAAAAGGTTAATGAATTAATTAAATAAATAAATATTTATTTAATTAAAAGAGGAAGTGGGATCAATTAAATAAATAAGATATTTATTTAATTTAGGAAAAAGGATAATTTAAATAAATAAAAGTAGTTATTTAAATGAGAAATAAGACTAGAAGAGGATAAATGAATTAATTAAATAAATAAATATTTATTTAATTAATAGAAGAATTAGGCTAAAATAATTAAATAAATAAAATATTTATTTAATTAGACTGGACAATTTTAGGTGTCTACATTTTGCCCCTCTTTGAGACAATGCAGCTTGTCGTGTTGTTTCAAAGAAGATAATATGAACTGATACAAAGTTGCCCCAAGATGGGAATGATATGCCCCCTCGAGAGATTGGATGAAAATGTCTGGAAAGATCACAAATAATCTATCGATAAGAAAGAAAGGCTAGAATGGACTGACTGGATAGGATAGAGTGATAGAGTCACGGGATAATGAAGACTGACTCGGGAAACAAGGGCTAGGGCTAGGGCTAGGGCTAGGGCTGTCTATAAGATAGACTACAAGGGGAAAACATACTCATTGTCATCCACACATCCAAGAGATTAGAGTGTAGAGAGAGAATAGAGCAACAACAGTCAGTAGTGATGGCATTGGTGCATAGATTTGATCGCATTCGCCGATTTTAGAGGCTAGCAGATGCAGGAGAGCTAGTAAGTATCGCAAAACCTCCTTGTACTTTGTTGCAATAAATGTTGTCATTAATGCATGCTAGGTAGTGCAATAAATGCGCTTTAGGATAATGTCAAAAAATGTCAAAAATGCTAAGGTGCGTCTATGTTGGTGCCAGGCGCATATGGGTTGGCTAGGCATGTTTCTGTTTGTGCTAGGCATGTTTGTGAAATGTGGGCACATTTGTGTATTTCAGGTGCATCTGTGCAGAGCAGGCATGTTTGTGCAGTCTGTAAGCACGTTTATGTCATGAAGGTGCATTTATGTCTTCAAGGTCAAATCGACAGTTCTGTGATGAACGTAGGCTATCAATTGGATAATCTGCTGAGAGGATACACTCAAGCAGGTCCTCTAGGGAAGACTAGGATAGCAAATAGGGCTAGGATTGACAATTCTGTGATACAACATACGTTGCCAATTAGGAAACTACTCAAGAGGATACACTCAAGCAGAGGCCCTAGGATAAGATAGATCGAGGCACTTTGTGATGAACAGTGAGTACCAAGACATAGTGCTTTGTGATGAACAGTGAGTACTAAAAGAGCAGTACTTTGTGATGAACAGGGAGTGCAAAAACACGTAGTACTTTGTGATGAACAGGGAGTACCACTAGGATAAACAACAACACTTTGTGAGGAACAAGGAGTGTCACTTTGACTATCATGATTGATTTGCTTGACTGTAGGAGTACTTACCTATGCTGGAGTCACAAGAGAGATTCTCATCGACTCAGAGGTTACGACCAAAGCTGACATTTGAGGACCGAGCTGCCATTGAGGTTATGGGTTTGAGATATATTTTGTATGTGCCTAAGTTTCGGGTGAACATGGGTTTGCTGACTGTGCTGGCTGAGAGATGGCACTCAGAGACTTGTAGTTTTCATTTGCCGATGGGTGAGATGACAATCACCTTAGAGGATGTATACAGGATTCTAAGGATACCGATCGATGGGGAGTTGATTCCCTACAATCGAGACAGAGACATGGATGCACTAAGATGAGTGTTTCAGGATCCAGGACTGGAGATAAGGGTTGGATGCATGGCTTGGGATACCATGACACAAATAGGATTAGCACTACCAGCAGTGCTGGGAGGAGTGATCAGTACGTTCCTCTGTCCGGATAGGGCAACACGAGGGTTGGCTATGTAGCCATATGTATTTTGATATCATTGTATCATGACACTTATGATTTTTGATATATATATGACATGATTCATCCTTGCGGAAGCTTTATGCATGTGTACCTATGTGATGCTTCTATATGTTTCATGATGTAATGCTTATGATATGGATGCAAATATGTACATAAGGAAATGCAATATTTTTGTTCTTTTATGTTTTTATATGTTATGCAAATGTGAGTGGGAATGTATGACATGTAGATGAATATGATAATGCAAATAATTATTTACATGATGAGAATGTAAAATGTACTAACATGTGTTGTGTGTGGGATATGGTGCAATTGTGATATCTATATGTATGTATCAAATGCTTAATATGTGGGAATGCAGGTGCAAAACTACATGAAATGCAAATATTTTTTGGCGTGTCATTATATTCAGTCATGTGATAGTGGGCTACACGGACTCAAGAAGGATGATGGAAGTCAATCAAGAAAGGGGGATGAAATATAGAAGATATGGAAGTGAAAGAGCTTCTTGTGCATTATCATCATTGAGCTTTATTATGGAAAAATAGGTTATGACAATCAAGGCATATGTTCAACCCATAAAGTCATTGTACCTATTTGCATGGAGATAAGACAAACACAAACAAGGAATGCCCCAATTCACACTAGACTCACAGTGTCCTCATATCCTTGGACAAGTCATAGCATTACTAAAAGACAATCCATAGACAACAAAAAGAAAAATAGGTGACGATACCCCATCCTCGCCTTTCTAGTCAAAGACATTCTGGAGATAAAATCTCTAGTTAGAGACATCCTGGAAAAGCTAAAAGACATGTCACCAAAAAGATAAAATCAAAAGAAAACCAAGACTCAACACCAACATCCACTATAGTCCTCAAGTTTTAGTGCCTCTTGTCACTTGTATAAGTCTTATTTGATTGTGGTCACAACGTTTACTTTCACAAAAAGGGATAGATAGCATTGAACCATAATGTTGTCTGAGTCTATTGAAATATTTGATTTGTTGAAGCCCATTGCTACTCTTGTGTCTCATTTGAAACTGACTGAATCCATGAAACTGATACTTTATTGTGGATTGGTGATGCCAATGTTGCTTTATTGTGGATTGTGCGCAGATAGACTGAAGAAAAGTAGAAGAAAATGTACTCCTCAAAATGTGTGATGCTCTCAGTTCCACACCCATTACTAGACGTAGGATTTTCCTTAGCCATAGATAGGAGTTGATTTATTATGGATGAAAAATGAGGGATTATTATGAATGGCTAACCAATCTTAGATAGATCAATAACAAGGAATGATGGGAATGGGTAAGTTTATTATGAATGAATAGGTTGTGAGTGTGTGCAAAGTGAATGGATGAGATGGAATCCTGAAGGAGGGAGGAGCAATGTCCCTACACATGGTGCTGGTGACCCATTTTTCACCATGGTACTTGCCCAGGGTGCCACCAAAGTGGTTTTCACCATTGGACGAAAATGTTTTTCTTTACTTTTTGATTTTTTGATTTTTCTTTTTTGTTGTCACAAGGCGCCTGTTTGCTAGGTTTTCACCAAGTAAGGATTTTTTATGTTTTATGATTTTTTGTATTTTTGAATTTTTTTTATATTTTTGTATTTTTGAATTTTTATGATTTTTTTTGAATTTTTGAATTTTTTTTTATTTTTTTGTATTTTTTGAATTAGGATATTCTTCTGAAGAGATATGTGTAAAACCTATGAAGTTGCATGTTGTTGATAGGATCCTCCAAAGGTTCACCCTCTATGGTTGAGAGCTGATATGCACCAGATCCATATGTTGTTGTGATGATGTAAGGACCAAGCCAGTTTGGTTTGAATTTGCCCTTCTTCTATCTGTCTTGCTGATTTTTAGGATTTTCTCTGAGAACCAAGTCACCCACCTCAAGTGTGTGAGGCTAGACTTTATGATTGTAACTGCAACATTCCTTGACTGAATGATGTGTATCTCGAGTGACTGTCTTCCTTGATAAAGAAACTAAGATAGAATTACTAGTGTGTGAACTACATAGGCCTGTATGTGTGTCACCCAAAGAAGTTTGGGCATCTCTGATAACAAATTCCTTTGAGGAAGTTCCATTAAAGGTCCATGATGTATCACCAGAAGGGAAAGGATGTGTGGAACAAGTGGATGAGTGATGAAGGCTTATGATTGTGAAAAGAAGTGAAAGTAGGATAGCATGATGGAGACTTAGGATCAACAAGTATGCTTTATGACTTGAAATTTTAGAACTTTTGCCCCCAGTTATTTTTGTATTAGGGGAGATCAACTCTTTCTCTTTTTCTTTCATAGGATTTTTATCCTTGACTTTGATTGTTGTAGAGTCCAATAGCTTTTGATTTTGATATGGACTAAAGGACTTTTCTTTATTTTTGACTTTTAGATTTTTCTTTTCAAAGCTTGATTTTTTATCCCCAATTAGTAAGGACTTTTGTAATTCTTGTTGGTCCAAGTCTAGAAGCAGAGTGGAAATGGAATGAGTGGATGAAATGGTAAGGCTATGTGAGTTCTCAAGAGGGCTGATCATGCGCTCAATAGATTCTTTGTCGGAACCACTCTTAGGACTATTGATATCAAGAGTTGCTTGCACAACTAGAGGAGATTTGCATTCAGACTTAGTAGCCACAACACTAGGTGGTTCACACCCAATTCCTTGGCGTTGCAATTTTTTTATAGATTGTTCCTATTGACTGAATGTATTAGGAGATAGTGGGAGTTGACCAACAAGAAAGATATACTCACCACATCCGAGGGCTTAAATCTTGAACTTTTCTTTGATCTCTCCTTGTTTTGATGTAAAAGCTTTCAAGGATTCTGGATCCACATATGCCGATGAAGGAATAGCCTCTCAATTGGCTAGAATTGTTATTTCTGACCTAGGTCGCAGATTGTTGCAATATATGAACGGATTTGGGTCAGCTTTGATGGTCATTTCAACTCCATTGTGTGGGAACTTGATACATTGATGATATGTAGATGGGACTGCGCTCATCTCATGAATCCAAGGATGTCACAAAAGTATGTTGTATGTGAGATCTAAATCAAGGACTTGACAAACCACATCCTTTGTAACTGGCCCAACTCTGAGAGGTAAAATGACTATGCCCTTGGATGAACGCTCTTCATCATCATATGCTTTTATGGTAATTTTGTTTGTAGAATTCATGGCTTTATCAGAATATCCCAATTGTTTAATAGTGCTCAATGTACAAATATTTAGACCTGCTCCTCCATCTATTAGGACTCATTTTATTCAATGTTTGTGTAGGAAGGCTTCAATGTGTAAAGGTGCATTATGTGGTTGGCTCACGGAGGTGTCGTCAGCTTCTGTGAATGTAAGGGAGTGTGGAATGGAAAGGTATTACACCATGGCTTGAAACTGGTCCATGTTTAGATTAGTGGGGATAGTAGTGTCTCTCAATATTTTGTCAAGAATAGCTTTATGTGTCAGGAATATGTGTAAGAGCTCAAGGATTGAGATAAGTGCAGGTGTCTTCCCTAACCATTCTACAAGGTCATACTCAGGCTTGGTTGATGAGGAAGTAGTTTTTTTAGCTGGAGCACCTTGCAAAGTGAATTTACCTCAACGAGTTGTGACATTACATTCAGAGGTAGGTTCGGAAGAAGATCCAATGCCTTTTAGGACAATCTTGGGTCTTTGGGTAGAAGTCTCAAGCATTTTATCCTTGATGATAATGGTAGAGACATAATTGTCCATCAAAATGTGATTGATAGTTGAATCATAGTTATAAGATGCTCTGGTATAATTGGTTTGGTCATCTATGGCTTTGGATTTTCCCTTGTCATGATTTGGGAATGGTTCCTTAAACATTTCATGTTCTTGATTGGATAAGTGTCCTTGAATCTCAATGTCACCTCTATCAATGAGATCTTGTATGATGTTCTTCAGTTGATGGCAATTTTCTATCTTATGACCCTTGCTCTTATGAAATTCACAATACTCATCATCATTCCACCAATTTGGTTTAACCTTTGGCTCATATGGAGGCAAATCTGGAATTGTTATTATCTTGTTTGCCACTAGCTTCTTGAAAATTGATTCTAGTGGTTCTCCCAATGGGGTGTACTTCCTTCGTGACTTTGAAGTTGTTTTAGTATTCACTTGATTGTTTGTAGAGTTTGATCCAGAAAAAATGATTTTGGGTCGTACTATATTTGCATCAACAACACCATCATTGTCTGTGTTGTTGTTTTTATTCCAAAATCTTGGCTTGTCTTTTCCTTTAAAGTCCTCTTTATTTTCTTTGAATATTTTGACAATGCCTTTCTCAATTAGGACTTTCTTTGTCGTTAAGCTTTTTTCAATGACGTGCTTGAAGGTGGACAAACAAGCTTTTCTTAGATCATAACCAATGTCTTTGTTAACATTTTGGGTGAACATCTCTACCATTTGTTTTGGTAGAATTTCACAAGAGCATCTGTTGGCTAGATTCCTCCATCTTTGTAAAAATGATGAAAAAGACTCTCCATCCTTTTGTTTGGTGTTGCACAAAGTGGTGACTAATATATCTATCTCTATGTTGTATGAGAAATATTGTATAAATGCCTCTCCTAAGTCACCCCATGACTTAATTCCAGGTGGGAGCTAGGAGAACCATTCCATAGCTTGATCACCTAAGCTTTGTGGGAATAATCTCATCAAATATGTCTCTTCTGTTGCTACCTCAATGCAAGCCGTGAAAAATTGTCTTATATGTGCCTTAGGATCCCCTTTTCCTCTGTACTTATCAAACTTAGGTGTCACAAAGTGTGTAGGAAATGGAGGCATTGGAATACTCTTGCCAAATGGATAAGGACATATGTCTCTCAATGTGTATGTTGGCTTCGGTGTATTTATGTCCTCCATTTTCTTTTGTAAGTCCTTAATTTGTTGTTCCAAATTGTTCTTAGGTGGAGACCGACTTCTTGGACCATACACCATGCCTGAACCACCGAGTGGAGAAGGAGCATGTTGCATATATTGATGATATTGATCATACACATGTTCATATGGAGGAGGTCTATAATGATGTTGCGTATATGGACCACTTGGTATAGAGTCATGATGAGGAATGGAATATCTATTTTGTCCATGTATACCATACTCTATAGGAATGCCATGAGTTTGTTCTAGTGTCTTGCCCCCAAATTTGATGCAGGGTTTCCTTGTGTCCAAATTTGGAGCATGCCTCTGGATATCCAATTGCTTTGGTGGTTGGTCCTTAGCATTGGTATGTGATTGAGCAGATTTAGACTTCCATAATGGTCTGCGAAGGTGAGTATGATATGCTTGACCATGTGTGTATGGGACCTCTGGTTTTTGAAACAAAGATGATGGTGATTCAGGCACAAGATGTGGTCCTCTATTGCCTCCTTTGATCCATGTTGAGGTGAGGTTGTTGCAAAGGTCGATTTTCCATTATTTGAGACATGTCAAAATCATGAGGAATCTTGGCTCCACTATGTGCCATCACTTGTAAGAAATATTGTCTAAATATTGTCTATCTCTCCTCATTATTTCCTCAACCAATCTATTGAAATGAGGATTCATAATGGTGTCTTCCACTTCTACTGAATGTACGAAAAAGTTGTCCATATTGTCATTGTGTGTATCATTGTTGTTTGTAGTGTCCATGTTCTCAATATTTGGAATGTTTCTATAGGCATCCATGTCAAGTAATGTAGTATGATTAGAATTGAAAAAGATATCATTGTCATACTCATAGGAACTCATTTTTGTAGACTCTTGAGCCTCTTTAGTTTCTCTTCTAGATTTTTGGGAATGGGTTTCAACCATGAACTACGTATTGACCAAGATGTGTGAGACTAGATGAAAATGGAAAGAGTATGGAAGACCAAGAGTTGGATGGAATGTAAATGAATCTGAGGTTTACTTGAAATGTCCAAAGTGTAAGACTAAGTATGCATGTAGTAGAGTAGGTGTGGCTTCCAAAGAGATGATAGTTTCTCTTGATGAGGTAAGTTGACCTTGACTCGAAGTAAGACCAAATGAGACCCAAAGGTGATAGACCTTGATGAGGGACCACTTAGCAAAATATTGTTGTATGTAGTGTGTTGACAAAGTAGGATGAGGACAAGCAAGTGACCTTTTGACTCAAGTTTAGACAAATGTGTATGTAATGCAAGGTGTAAAGCAATGATGGACTTTGTGAGACCCAAAGACAGGTTGAATGCTAGATGAAAACCCAAAGAGATACCTAGGAAGCTCAATAAGTCTGAAACTGACTATTCTTGTTTGCTGAATTATGAAAGTTTTCAATCTTGAATATAGACATGCCTATATACTTCACAAACGCGCTTAAAGGACACAGACGCTATTCTATCAGACACAGACGTGCTTAAATAACACAGACATGGTTTTGTCAAACACAAACACATTTTTGAGATGCTGCAATGTTTTTGATTAATTAAAAATGGGTTTTAAGGGACCCAAAACCTAGTTACATATGAAGGATATTCATGAAAGAAACAAAACACAACAACTACAAAAGACCAACAAAAAAAACCAGCAACAGAGAAAAGGACAACAAGAGGCTAGCAAGAAATTGGCCCCAAGTCCAGCATAAAAATAAATTTAGAAATTCTTCATGGTTTCTTCTGCATTCTGCACCAAGAGTATCATTGCCTTGGCTGCTTCCATCAAGTCGGTATTTTCCTAGGCAATCTGACTTTCTTTCATCTTCATTTCCTTCTCTGCCGTAGTCTGCCTGGTTATGTGCTTAGGGGTCTGGTGGCTTAGGCTAGAAGTAGGAGATGCTGCAATGTTGCTCAAAAGACACAGACACATTTCTGCCCTTCACAGACGTGTTAAGATGACACAAACATGGTTCTGTCAGACACAGATGCATTTTTGCAAACTTTGTGCAATTTTTCCAATCTGTGAAGTTGTTTGTTGTGACCAAATCTGAATGTTTGACTATTTTTTGTGACAAGAGGATACAGTGTTGATGAGGACTCAATGTTTGCAAGTGTTTAGACCCAAAATGACTCAAAGAAAAGTGTGTTGTTTGATGTAAAATTGTTTTGCATACACTTGAAGACACAAAAGACACAATGTTTTGATGTTTGGTCTTGAATGTTTGATTGTTCAAAATAAGTCAAGCACAATTCTTATTGCTGGCCAAGACAATAGTTGTTGATCGCACATGGAGTTTCCCCTGAGGCTATGCTATTCAGAGTGGATACTTAGATGCTTGACCCCACTGGCTCCACCCTCGGCACTCACTTCTTGGGGCAGCCAAGCATCAGTCCCCATGAAAACTCCCCATGGCAAACTTTGTATCTCTACTAAGAACCATATGTGTGTGGGCCACTACCAGAGGTCCGACCTCCTGCCCCAACAACTTGAAGGATTTTGGCTTCTAAAACAAAAAGGTGCTAGTAAGGGCATCCACTCGTGTGGCCATACATGAAACACTTTCAGCTCTATAAATATAGAAGGCTCCTAGCCAGTAGGGGTTACGCCCTACAAATGATCAAATAAATTTGATCAAATGGGTTAATGGGGAGACATAGTGTCGGTATGAACTAATCAACACATGTTATCCATAGTTCTCACCATGAATACAGTTGTTTTTAGTGGTTTGGAAGAGGTGGGTTTTCCTCGCTACCAATTGGGTCATTCTCTCCTCACTAGTAGTCCTAATGACCACACGGGGAGATAGGCACTCTAAAGATGAAACAAAAAGAGCCTATTGCCCAAGACACAAAAGACACTGGTTCAATTTTAGTGCACCAATTGAAGTGTTTGATAATATATGAAAACAAGGCATAATAAAGATCAAAATAAAATCCTTGTCAAGGTCCTGCAACAAAGATTTATTAGTAGTTTGGATTGTTTCAAATGATCACCCCTTCCTGCAAGCACACAAGTTAGGTAATTTTTAGATCCAAAAGACTTTGTGAAATAGGGGCCTTCAACAATGTGTTTTGTTGACCAATTCAAAGATCTGATTCATCACAAAAAAAGACCACTTGTAAAATTTTAAGAAGTTTCCAGAAATGTAAGAAAATCCAAAAAAATTGCTAATTTGCTCCAAAAATTATTTTTTTATGAAAAATCATAAAAAATTCATATAAAATGCAAAATTGATCCAAAAAATCAGAAATTTTTACTGGACAGTCTTGATGGTCTTCCAAACTTGCATAAAAACATTTCTACAACAAATCCAAGCAGTTTGTGAGATATGAGTAAAATAATGCAAAACCTGAATTTTCAAAGATCCAATTTTTGAGGAATGATTTTGCATCAAATTTAAAATCACAAAGAACAGAGCCTATGTATAATTCTGAGAGATTTCCAAAAATGTAAGAAAATCCAAAAAATTCTCTCATTTGCTCTCAAAATTAATTTTTTATGAAAAATCATATAAAATAAAAATTTGATCCAAAAAATCTAAAATTTTTACTGAACACTTCTGATAATTTTCCTGACATGCAAAAAACATTTTCTGCCAAAAGGCATAGCCGTTTGTGAGATCGGATCACAATAAGGAAAAACCCTAATTTTTAAAGATCCAATTTTTAGGGAAATATTTTGCATCAAAATTAAAATCACAAAGAACAACTCCTATGTATAATTATGAGAGATTTCCAAAAATGTAAGAAAATCCAAAAAATTCACTCATTTGCTCTCAAAATTAATTTTTTATGAAAATTCATAAAAAATTCATAGAAAATTAAAATATGCTCCAATAGATTTTAATTTTTCTTTGAGAGCTCTTGATACTGTCTTTAACCTGCAAAAAACATTTGGTGCAAAATTTCCAAGCCATTTGTGAGATATGATTGAATCTCTCCAAGATCTTGATTTTGTGTCCAAAACCCTAGCTGCACAAGGTTATTCTCCAGATTGTTTTACAAAACAACAATATATGGCTAGGAAAACCCGCAAAAAACACACAGATCTAACAAAAATCCATGTCCCACGGGGCATGCAAAAATGTATATGGTGAAAGTGGATTAACAATATTGAAAGACTAAATGAATTCAACCACAAAACCCTAGCCTAACAACAACAAAGATCCACCATAACATATGAATATTACCTAAGATAATGCAAATCAAATGAAATCACAAAGATTATACCATCACATGTCTAATAGGGTTTGAATCTCCATTCTTCCTATCTCCATTGATCTTGCTTGATATATTTGCTCTCATATTTTATATGCACAAGAGCTCAACAAAGAACGGAATGTGGTTGCAAGTAGGATCGCATATGAAAGTTCATAGTGTAGTGTAATTGAGTCGTAAGCAGGGGTTTGATAATGAAGGAAGCATCTCCTTATATAGAAGACACTATATGAAATGGAGGGATAAGATTGAGAGGTGTAGAAAAGGTCGGCTATGATTAGAGGGTAGGTAGAGAAAATAATAAAATAATGAAAGGGTAGGTAGTGTAGGAATTAAGAGATTAATGACATGTGTCATGGGTAGAAAAGGTTAATGAATTAATTAAATAAATAAAGATTTATTTAATTAATAGAGGAAGTGGGATCAATTAAATAAATAAGATATTTATTTAATTTAGGAAAAAGGATAATTTAAATAAACAAAAGTATTTATTTAAATGAGAAATAAGGCTAGAAGAGGATAAATGAATTAATTAAATAAATAAATATTTATTTAATTAATAGAAGAATTAGGCTAAAGTAATTAAATAAATAAAATATTTATTTAATTAGACTAGACAATTTTAGGTGTCTATAGTAAGTTTTTATTTCAGTAAGAAATGGTGCAAAATTCTCTCCAAAGCTTTTGGTTGGCTAGATAAGCATTTCGGTAAAGTTACGTTGCAAGATCACAACTAGTTTTGAAGATATTAAACTATCCATTTTGGAGGGATCCAATGAAAGGTTTGAATTTAATTTTAAAGACTTTAGAGGCCCTAAAAAACCTTGAAAAGTGGGTGTAAGAAGCATAGCAGTTTACAAGGCAATAGAGAACTTTGTGAGCTTTTTGACTCTTCAAACGGTTCGTCAATCAGACACATGGTTGTCAAGTTATGGTCTCCAGAAGTTTGTTCTCCTAAAATAGGAAATATAAAATACATCAGACACATTGATGAGCTATAAAAAGGAAGGGACACGTCATAGGGTATCTATAAGGGAGATAGGGTCGACTACGCCTTATTGGGTGGTTTTAGCCCATGGTTTTGTAATATTGTTTGACAAATTCTTGTATTTTATCTCCTATATATGAGGTGCGTGAGATAGAGGTTGTGTGTAAGAGTCTCATCATTGTTGAGTTACCTCTTAATCTCTATTTTGTGGTACTCCTGCAAAGAGCTTTCTCTGCAAGTATATTGTAATCTTTTTTTAATTGTGAAATAATATATTGGGTGGCTTTTGGAGTGTGGGGTTTTTCTCCCGAAAGGGTTTTCCCCACATAAATCATTGTGTTATGGTTTGAATGTTATTATATCTATTTTAATTTTTTGTAACTGTTGTGATGATCTATAAAAGGGTTTTGCATTACCCTCCTCTCAAGGTTAGTGTAGGAAGTTGTTCTACTACTTAACTTCCTTACACCAAATTGTAGTTCCAGTTAAGCGTAAAAGGTCTTCTTCCATTGTTTTGTCTCTCTGATCTATTTTGTTGCTCTATCATACAATGAAGTATAAATGCCTTCAATCATACATAAAAAACTTTGCACAATCACTCATATAATCTTCACACACTTATATTTCATCACATCATATATCAAAATTCTCAAATGCATCAAAATTATATATCAGCATGAACAAATTAAATGAATTTCCATGTCGACTTCCAATAATTGCATAACACGCAAGATGAAATGTGTAACCATAAGTTGCCTCAATCTGATTACCAATCCATATGCAAACCTAAACAAATTGATAATAAGCTTCACACATGTCAGCTCAACCACCTCGAACTCAACACAAATCACCATAATCATCCCAAAGATTCTGCAGAACATGTTACACCAAAATAACTCTATTCTTCTTGATTTACCGAATACCGGATCTTCAATCTTGCATGAGAATCAACACAAGAGACTAGGATTTCCTCTAACATCCAATTAATTAACAGCTTCACGGCAACCAAAATGGAGATTTGCACAATGTACTTATACTATATTGCATAAGGTATTCCACCTTCCATAATTAAGCATAAATGAATATCAAACTTCCGGTAGAACAAATTTGCATATTCCAGATGTGATATTTGATCTGAGTTTCCATCAATGACAACCTCAGAATAATCTTCAAGCACTAATCTCTATCAGTGGAGTGTCTCTTGCCAACACTTCATACAATCTTGAATCTCAAAATGAATTATAATAACCTCTATGATAAAACAATACATGTTCTTCCTCTAAAACTCCTTTCAGTAAATTGTCCATCCCCCCAAATCCCAGCCCCAAAATCAAACATAAGAGAGAGAAGCTTCAAAAATCCCCAAAAGACCAAAGAATCAGAAACAACAAAAAAGCTCCCAAAATCATCCCAAAAAGCTAGACTCTATGATGAAGTAAAATCCTCTTTTAATATTTGATTTTAGAAAATACTTATTCAAAACTTGACATTATTTAATTATTATTAATAATAATTTAGTTAAATTTTTATTTCAAAATTACAAGATAATTTATTACATCATATATATTTATATTAATAAAACATACATATATTTTAATATTAATAACAAAATATATTTATATTGGAATACCTTTAATAATTAAATAAATAGTTATATAATATTACCTATCCCATACTTGGGATAGATTTATGCACCTAGGAGTTTATTTTAATTAAACCCCCATATTAATAGCACAATGCCAATATACATTAACAAGTCAAAATCGAGAACATAGGATAATTAATTTATTTGATCACAACCAAGATACTCTTGAATGCAGAGCCACACACAATTCCTAACACAAACGTGACTAACTAGGGTATAGGTTTTTGGATGAGGTAAGGGCCCTACAATCATCTCCAACAATTTCCATTGGAATAGAGGCATGCTCAGACATGTGAAGCTAGGTGGAGTCAATGCCAATTACCTACATCCTGCATAAAACCACATGTCTATATCCAACATATAAAATATACCAAACACACCAAGAGAGAAGGAATCACAACATTGTATGGTTCTGGCAAGTGAGAAATGCGATGTTTTCCCCCTCCCCCTAACAAGATCAATGAACACATCATATGAATAACAATTCAATAGTGATGTAAAATAAAGCATCATATAAGGGTTAATCCATAATACCATCATAATGCATGAGTATCAATATTCTAACCAAACATGAACATCAAACATAACATTTTTGCCTATTTGCAAAACAAAAAAAAATCAAACATAACATAGGTTCTAACATCACTATATGATAATCCATAATATGAAATCCATATCAATAATAATAAAGTCATAATCGGACATAATATTTATGGCCATCATAAATGCATAAAGCTGAGCATAATCATCTAGTAAGAAGGAATAGATAAGGACCACTATACTTAGACCCAAGCCTCTATAAATAGAGGATGTCACAGAGGGGTAGTACATTATACATATGTCTTCAATATATTATTTTAAGATGTTTTGGTTATCCTTTAGTATGGTGGAAGAGATGCATATCATACAATGTAGTTACTCCTAGTGTACTTCCATATGGTGAGATAGAGTTTACTATGGGAATGTCTACTCATCCAAGCTAAGAGATTTACTAGTGGTACGTGACCATACATACCATAAAAATCCATACATATTTAAATGTTATAGGCTTTGGCTCGTGGGCCTATATTAGAAGTAACACCTTTTATTTAATAAATTTAGGCTTGTTGTTATCTCTTCTTATTTTTAGTGTCTTCTTGTTTTGTTTTATATATACCAAGTGTTTGTTTGTAAACCTTCCAAATTAAAGTTTGAGTCAAGACTCAAGTCTAGCTTGAATTCATTTGACTTTTTAGAAAACACTTTTCCCATTGGTATCCTTGACAAATAAATATTGAAGCCAAACCTAGGATAAGTACAAGTCATTATAAAATCTACCTGGTCTTAGCCACCACATAAGCCATAATTTCATATCTTCATCATTAATCACATACCTTTGAGTCTCACCTGAAAGAACACTAAGAAACTCTTGATCATTAAATCATCGTCATCATCTTTGATCAAGATCATCCTTATAGTCCATACTTATAATCTCCCCAATCAATCTTTGGTCATAATTGAAAGAATCATTTTTATATCTCTTAACCAAAATAATCATCTTAGTCAAACCTTTGGGACATTTAATCATTTTAAGGTCCATTGTCTAATCCTTGGAAACTCTAAACCAATTTATATATTCAAAAATTAAATTCATGATCAAATCATCCTAAGATCAAAGTATGTATCTTAAAATTTAATCAAAATAAAAAAATTCCAATCCATGTAGTTCACTTGATCAATTTTTCCATTTTTGGTTCATCAATTTTTCCACATCATTCATTTCATCACCTAAGGTTGTCCTTCAAGTGATAAAAATTTATTTCCACTCACCTCATTAGTCACCACGAGTCAAACAAACCAAAAATCCAAATCATAGCAAAGTTACAAATATTGGTACCTAACCATAATTATAGACCTATATCTCACACATGAAAAACAAAAACTCACAATTAAAGTGAGTCCAAACATCATAATAAAGGGGGAAAAAACACCGTGATCACTTTAGATCAAATAGTTTTTCCAAACTAAGAAAAGTATAGCGAAAATAATGGAATTGTCCATCAACCATGATATGATCCCTATTATGATGAGGATAGTCTTATCTACCAACATGAATATGAGCCCTATGAAGAGGATTGAGTCTTATTAAATAACCTAAATATGATCCTAATAATGTATAATATGGTCTTATGAACCAACCTACATATGGCCCTTATAGTGATGATGATAGTATTGACCAAGATAGAAATGGCAAGATCCCATTACCCACAATCAAATACAATATATATCGAAAACAAGACCTCCCAAGCACTATCTATCTCATGAACCACCATCAAACAATCACGACCCATCCTTATCCAACATTTTAAGGAAAGTACCATCCCGAAAACATGTCCTTTGTCTCTTCAATTCATGTCATTTGAATCATCTTCACTTAAATTTCACATCCCTTTTTGTATAAACTAAAACATATAATTGAAATATTTTTGTGATGAACCAAGAACTAATTAAAATTTCAAAAGTTAATTTTAAATTATGAGAAAATTCAATTATTGAATTTGATATTATGGTACTAACCATGACTAATGTTTCTCATTTTTTGTATGAGTGCACTAGTCAAGCCAATTATATCAAAGAGGAGAATATTGTCAAGTTGGATGTGTCCTACTAGTATCACTGACTTACAAAGCATCAAACTACAATTTGGAAAGAATAAATTGTGAAAGTAGCATCTACTAATGCTTGATATAGTTTCTGTTAAGCACAAATGTCTTCCCTACAATACCAAACCTTCACCAAAATGATATGATTCTATTTGCACATAATCCTTTCTCTGATAATGTAGACATAACCACCAAGCCCAAAAACCATTAGATAATTACATGAATAAGCCACCTATAAATACAGATCATCAACCTTATTGACAAGGTTGGCTAAACCCTAAACCCAAAAACCCATTATTACAAAAATTACATCACACAATATCACCGGACCAATATCATGATTTATATTACATAGTATGGACATAATTCAAGTTCCTAAACAATTCTATGCACTGGAAATTCTACTAAGACCAAAATCCAACACGCTTCACTAACTGGTAGAAACCCTCAGTTAAATAACATAGAAAGTCTAGCCGGATCCAAATAGGACCATCATAACATCACACCAACCAATGCAATGCCACCAAATAGTTAGGACATGATCAATAAGTACCTTCAACACAATAGAAACCATTCCCATAAGCCGGATCAAAATCATCTCACTAAATAAACAAATATCGCTTACTGGTAAAGCTAACTAGTACCAGGAAATACCAACCGAGAACAAAAGCAATAGCAATCAGAGCACCAAATCATGATCCAATAGAATATGGAAAGAATATAACCATACAGATTCAACATCCAAAACCGAATCCATAGATCTGATCATACCGAATCAGAATCACAACCAAAACCAAGATGATCACCAAGACTAACTGGGATAGGTCCAACCAGGATAGCCTCCAACTAGGATACACTGTTGACATCAATGACAAAACTTAACCAAATCCAACATATTGCCAACTATCTCCCCCTTTTTAATTTATGGCAAAACTGAATGTGAAAAACATCCAAGTGTCAAGGAATGCCAACAATCTCAAAAATACTGATCTGAAATTTATATCTCCCTTAGATTAACACTTTCTCCTAAAATATTGACTATTTTTCAGATGAACACCTTCTTCCCCTTTGTAATCAATGACAAAGGATGGATATCAAGCCAAAATACTAAACCAAACAACTGACTACTCCCCCTGAGTAGTAGCAACATCTCATCAACCCGGATCAGGAAAATATGTCTGATAAGCTCACTGGATTGATGCACCCCTGGATCTCTAAGTCTCTTCTGGAGGGTTGGTATCCCCCAATTGATCTCTGAGATATTCAAAAGTATCTTTAGGCAATGGTTTAGTTAGAATATCTATAATTTGTTCCTTAGTAGGAGCATAAACCAATCTGACTTCCTTTGCTTCAACCTTTTCCTTTAAGAAATTATACCTTATATAAATGTGCTTTGATTTCAAATGAAATATCAGATTCTTTGACATATCAATAGCTGCACTATTGTCATAATGAATAACAGTAGGCTCATCATAACTTACCCTTATATCTTTCAACATTTATTTCATGCATAAAATCTGAGTACAGCTGGTAGCAACAACTACATACTCCGCTTCAGCAGTAGACAATGAAATGCATGATTGTTTCTTACTAAGCCATGAAACCAACTTCTTTCCAAGAAAGAATGCACTACCGATAGTTCTCTTTTGGTCATCCACATCTTTTTCCCAATTAGAATATGTATATGCACATAATTTGAAGTCATCATTCGTTGGAACCCATAACCCAAAGTCTATTGTACCTGCCAAATATTTGAATATCCTCTTAACAGAAATATCATGAGTTTCTCTAGGATCTGACTGAAATCTAGAAGCAAAACAAACAACATTCATTATATCAAGTCTAGTCTAAGTTAGGTACAACAATCCACCAATAATTGATTTGTATCTACTTGGATTTACTCTAGGAGATTCATCATCCTTTGTCAATTTGCAACTGGTTATCATAGGAGTACCAACAAGTTTATAATTATCAAGTCCAAATTTCTTAAGTAACTCCTTCACATACTTAGTTTGACAAATGAAAATACCTTTATCAGTTTGAGTAATCTGCAAACCTAAGAAAAATTTCATCTAACCAATCATATACATTTCAAATTCATTCTTCATATCATCAGAAAATTTCATGCATAGACTTTCTTTATTAAGATAATTGGTGAGCAACTGAGAGGGGGGGGGGGGGGTGAATCAATTAACAGATTATAACTTTTAATACAAATGTAGAAAGGGAAAAACCATGGTAGGAAGCCTACCTGTAGACATCTAAAAATGGTCAACACTTGTGGAGTCATACTTTAACATTTGCTCATTGCCTTATTTTAGGGTTCTTGCGTTGCATTAACATTTCTTCTATGTTGCGCACTTGGTCTTTATCATTTACGAGCATCGAGTCCTTCTTCTGCATTCCTCATTTTTCTCACTTTCGAATTAGGTCTTGTTGATAGCAATCTTCAGTCATGATTTTGGTTGATCTTATCCTGTCGCATCATGGTGCGTGCTCATTTATCATCATTTTGGACATTGTCAATCCTAATCGATGATAGAATTAGGGTTTTGTCCTCTTGTCAATCTTTCAATCATCTTTAGCTTGTTGGTAATCATTTGCAATTATCAACTCGTTAATCTCATCATTTTGTGATCGATTCGTCATCAATCCTTGTCTTTGTCAGCCTTGTCATTTTGCGATCGATTCGTCATCGATCCTTGTCCTTGTCAATCTTGTCATTTTGCGATCGATTCATCATTGATCCTTGTCCTTTTCAATCATGTCAATTTGGATCGATTAGTCATTGTTCCTCATCAATTGGCACCTATCAATTTGATCTCCTTGTCAATCTTGGTCAGTTTGTCATTGATTTTTGTCAACCAATCTCAATCATTTATCAACATTGGTCTTTTGTCAATTAGAATCATGATCAAACCTACATTAATTTCTTGTTGTCTTGACCTAATTCCTTGTCCTCTTATTTCTAGGGTTTTATGATTTGTTCATTTAATCATTTTCTTCTTCTTTGTGGGTTAAATAAATCTATTTATTTAGTCCTATGTCTCTTTGATGAATTAATTAATGGATGAAAACCTATTAATTAATTCACCTAATTTCTATTTCATCTTTTTCCTCAATTTTCTAAATTGCTAATTTCTCCTAATTCCTAATTTCTATTTCTCCTATTTTCTTTAATTTTTCTAATATTTCCCCTAATTTCATTCCCTCATTTTCTCCTATGTTTACGCTTCCATTTGTTGCAATCATGGAGGCTATTTTCTCTCTTCCCTTTTGTCACGGGAATAGCAACTTGTCATAATTTGTGCATAATTTGTCATACACCTTGCATGGAAAGTGTCACACATTTGTCATAATTTTGCCATTCTTGATTTGAATTTCCTTTCAAATCTCTTTATGCTAATCTTGTCCTCTCTCCAATTTGTCTATAAATTGGATGACTTTCTTCAATGAAATGGGAATCAATCACATTTTTGAGTAACCTTATGCTGCAAATTTCATCTCTCAACAACTCGCTTTCCACTTGCATTTTGCACTTGTAGGTGAGATCCACATCAAATTTGAAGGTGAAAGAAGAACAATGGAGCCACATGAAGGAGATATATGTGTTGGTTTGCTTTGATTTCATTTGATTTGAATATCTTGTCTTTATGTCTTCATTAATTGGATTAGGATTGCTTTCATAGCAGCTTTAGGTTTTGTGGTTGTCCTAATTGCTATTGTTTTGATGATTTTCAATTTCCTGATCTACACTACCCATAGTAAGATGATAATTCTATAGAAAGTATGTGTTACAATGAGGGGCTTGCACTTGCAGGAAGGCATGCTTCCTAGAGTGCACTGCTCATTACAAAAAGAGTCTCATTGACTACAAAGAGGCTACAACCTTCTCAAGATAAATGGAAAACAATCCAATAGAGTGAACTGCTAGAAATAGCATCTACTATGCCTCATTACAGTCTCGGTTAAGCTCAATGTCAGAGGACTAAATCCTCTTCTAAAACCAATCCAATCACCAATGATCAATCAACTCCTCTGCCTGAATGATATTACAATATTCACACATTACATTCCTTGACCATGACCTTTCCATCAACTATGATACTTAACAAATAGTTTCTACCTCTTATTTATACAAACCCTAAGGCCTAAACCAATTAGGTCAGCCACCTAAAGATATTATAGTTACATAATTCCTTATTACAATGATATGCCATGTTGGCTTAAGATCAAAACATCTTGAATCATGCAAGTAACATGTAGAGTACACGCTAGCATGATATAAGTCCATAACCTAGATAGGTACCAAACCTATTCTAGGTCCACCATGCCAAAGAAATATCTTCAAGAAATTAAAGCACGATCAATGAACATCTTCAGCTTCCTGAAATCCTCAAAGAAGCCACACCAACACCAATTGTGCATCCTGTCATGATTCCTTAATGAAAGCTTTGTCGGTAAAGCCAAACCAGTGTCGGTAAGGGTTTACCAGAGTGTATGATAACATCCAATTATCAAGCCAATACCAACTAACCAAAACATTCTCATGGAGAATATAACTCATGAAATCCAGTATACTTTACTGATCAAAACATGTTGGAAGTGTCCAACAAATAATCTCTTCTATTGGTAACACTAGATCTTATATCGGTAACCTGTCTGTCGGTAACAACTAGTGTTGACATCAATGAAAAAACATCAATGCCACACATAATCAATTCACCCATAATGCCAACAACCTCCCCCTTTGGTATTGATGGCAACACTAGATGTGAAAAACATCTAAGTACCAAGAAATGACAAGCAAGTCTCCCCTTGTGGAAGACAACCAACAATCAATAACTCTCCCCCAGTGAATGATATCTTTGTAAGGCTCTGAACAAATCTCTCTCCCCAATGTATATACATTTTCTTTTATTTTCACATCAATATCTCTCTCCCTTTGACATCAATGCCAGAAACCTGACAAAAATATCAAACCAATGATATAAAACTCTGAATCTTAACACTGACTACTCCCCCTAAGTAGTAGCGCCACTCATCAGTGCCGGAATGGATAATATTCTTGATAATGCATGCCGGGCTAATGACAAAATTCATCAATCAAGTCTCTACTAGAGGGGCAGAAACCCCTAACCTGTCTCTCAAGTATTCAAATGATTCCTTAGACAACAGTTTAGTGAAAATGTAGGCAATCGACTCTTTAGTGTTCACATAAACCAATTTGACTTCATTTGCTTCTACCTTGTCCTTCAGAAAGTTATACTTTATTGAAATATGCTTACTCTTAGAGTGAAATACCGGATTCTTGGACATGTCAATAGCTACAGAGTTATCACAGTAGATAACTACCAGTTCACTACAATTTACCCTAATATCCTTCAACATTTGCCTCATCCACAAAACTTGAGTGCAATTAGTTGCTGCTGCAACATACTCAGCTTCTACAGTAGATAAAGAAATGCGTGACTATTTTTTGCTTATCCATGAAACCAGTTTCTTTCCAAGAAAGAAAGCTCCACCAGAAGTTCTTTTCTTGTCATCAGTATCACTTGCCCAATCTAAGTCACTATATGCACATAAAGTGAAATCATCATTTCTATTATACCACAAATCATACTCTTTTGTTCCTTCCAAATACCAAAATATCCTCTTTACTACAAATTCATGATTTTCTTTAGGATTACTTTGATATTTTGAAACAATACTGTGTAGGAGAAAAAGTGACACTAAGCAAACATGCCCTAATCTCACTTTCAACCACACACTTGTGGAATACGAAAGAGCCTAGAGGTATCACACAATTGGCTACTTCTTTTTGTGGAAGAGAGAGCCACGAGCTACCTATTAGCATTTCTATTCCTTTGTTGTAATAGAAAGATAAAATAATGCAAGTTCAATCCCTAACCCCAAAGTGCAAGTACGAACTAATAACAAGATTGCAGAATTGAACTTAAACAATGGAAAGCGGAAAGCTGTAAACACAAGGACAAGACAAGAATGTAAATGCATACCCGATGTTAAAATCTGAGTGAAAATGTTCGGGACGGGGGCGCGGGTGCCACTGTCCTGATTCTGCCCCTGAAACTGCTCCAGAAACTGTTGTTTTGCACTCTGGAAAAAGCTGTCAAAAATGCTGAAAATGTTGTTTGTCAGGAGGACCAGGGCGCCCAGCGCCCCTGTCCCAGGGACTAGGGTGCCCAACGCCCCTGTCCTGGCAGGACCAGGGCACCCCACGCCCCTGTCCTGGTCTTTTTCTCTGCAATTTGGTGTGGAGTGCTATCTTGACCTGCTTTTCCCGGATCTGTCACCTGCGGCGTCGTCCGAGTCCCGAAACCTGCACTTATATCTAAAAAGGGTATGGGCGGCTATATAGGGTTTTGCCTTAGTCAAACGCCCGCTTTGGTGATTTCCACCTCCACGAATAGCCAAGTTGTATTGTAAAATGTATTGTGTGTGCAGACCTAGTGTGTGTGCAATGTCCTTAAATGCAAGAAAGCAAACTAGAGCAACCTAGAAAGTAAACCCTAATTGCTTGTAAATGATAATGTAAATGCTCTAAATCAAGATGTAGAGTGATCTAAAGCATGAATAAAGGATATATTGAAGCTTATGCAAAGACATGAAAACAACATGAAATCATACCCAACCCTTAAGGGAGGAGTACAAGCCAATCTTCAGTCGGTAATCTCCTATTGTTCTTCAATGTCTCCCAAGCCCTAAATGAATGAAATTGATGAATTCTTGATGGATGGATGTTGAATGTTATTGAAGTCTTCAAAGATCTACTCTTTCGCTGCATAGAAGGTCCTCGAAAGCCCAAAATTCAGATCCTTTCCAATGAAGAAAGAGAGCTCTTATATATGAAACCCTAGGTCTTAATTCCAACTTTAGGCCGACCTAGAGATTGAAGCTCCTGCCAATTTCTTGGGGTCAAGCTTTATTTTATGATTGGATCGTGCTCTTAAAATTTCGGGAAAAATGTCCGGGACCATGTGCACGCCGGGCGCCATGGTCCCGACAACTTTTCACCAAATTTTCAGGGCCATCGGATATGATGATTTTAGAGAGAATCCCGAAGTTACAGCTGATTTCGAGATGTTTTGACCCCCAAAATCAAGCTCCCAAGTTCAAAATAGGACCTAATTAGGGTTTTTGATTAAATGATGTATTGGAAGAATAAAATGAAAGGGGCACACTTTAGTGAAAAGGGCCCGACTTTATGATGTGGAAGAACCTTAGACCTAATTAATTTGATTAATTAAGTGCTAAAGGGGAAATGCAATGCAAAATACAAAATGCGCCAAGGTGGGTGCTAAACTAGGTGTGAAATTGTACCACCCTAGCAAGTGCGTACAATTTACGACGTTACATTTAGCCCCCACTTTAGCGGTCATATGAACACTACGTGCATATGCAAGCTAAAGTACAGAAAAGTAAACATTATTTGAAAAAGGATATATCCATAAGTCTGTCGAACGAAGCCCCCAGCGGTATCTGCAGTACACAGTTAGGAACTGCACCCTACAAAACACACGTTAGATCACAAAATCACCTAATGCTTACTAAGGAAGGTGATGAAAATTCAAGGGTAGCTATATGCCCCCCCCTGTTTCGGCTTGCTAATTTTAGTGAGTTGAAACAGGGTATCATGTTTACCACTTCGAATTGTTAAAGAAAATTGATGACAAATGCTCACAAGAAGATTTGATATGAGATCAAAAAACTAATGGAGAATCATTTGGTAAGAAAGAGGACTAAATCTCAATTCCAACACAATAAAGAGTGTGAGGATTTGAGAGTTCTCTAACACAAGATGAAGGATATAAATGGAAACAAAATGCAAAGAGAAGAAAAGAAAGGAAAAAGCATGAATACACACATTGGTGATCCATGAGAAGAATAATGAGAGAGAAAACATGGACTTCTTCCCCCTAGATCTTATCTAGGTGATCTATGGAAGGGAGGAGAGTGAGAAAGTCTAGCCTTATGCCGCTAGTTCCACTCAACCTCGTGCATGTGTGTGTAAGGGAGGTTAGAAGCACCTCATAGGAGTCTATGCCCGAGTATGCTACAACCCATATATGTATAGTACAAAAGCATGACATCTCGCTCTAAGAGTCTGTGCTCTAGTTCCGAGAATGACCCATTGCTCAAAAAGTGTAAGTTTTATGTCTTAAGAAAAGTAGAACAAGGATACCTACCTTCATCACATAAGAAGATACCCCAAAAATGCAACAATTTCATAGATCCAAGAAAGAGAGTTCTGCACTCCTTAAGCAAGGATAAGATAGTTGAAAAGGGATATCTTGTAGTATGTGTAAAGGAGATCCTTAGAGGAGAAGAGATATTTGTACAAAAGACACCTATCCCTGAGAGAAATTGTCTTAGACACATATAACATCTTCTAGAATAAGACAAAGAAGAGAATAAGAATGCAATACTTCCTTCTTTTGCGAGGTGAAAGTGATTCTTAATGAAGGATGACGCTCTTTTTAACCCAATTAGGAGAGTGAATTCAATATGGATGTATTTTACCAAGTGCAAAAGAGGTTGTAGTCAAGGACTTACACCTCTTGTAAGAGAGAACCCTTGAACAAACAACAACAAATGCATACAAGGCATAACATCAAGTAATAAAGTCCACACCATCCACAAAATACGAAAAAGTGGATCCTTAGATAAAAATAAGGAAAGATCATTGCCTCCCAAGGATAAGGACAATGAGAAGGACTTACACAATCTTCTAGGGAGAGATTTGGACATAAGCAAAAGAAGAGATGTATGAAATCATTCTTGTCCCCATAGGAACAAGAAAATTAGGCTATTATATTGCTTCAAAAAATATGATTGCACTTGAAATTGTACCATCATGAATGACAATGAGCCCCCAGTAAATGAGCTACCAATGTCACATAATGATGAGCAACATAATAGCCATTAATGTTATTTAAAGACATGATAGAATAAATGAGGTATTTGAATATGACATGTTAAATGCTCAACTATAAGTGAGATCAAGAACATGTATAAAATGATAAAGATTGAAGAAGAAAAGTCACCTGAAATCTTAGAAGAGGGATGAGTGTAATTTATTAGAGCCTTATCCCTAGAGGAAAGGACTTTATGATGAATAGGAGATAAAGATTCATAAGTGGATTTAGAAATTTGAGGGGATTCATAAAGAGATTTGTTCATTGCCAAGATTTCCTTATGAGGGGAATGAGATTTGATAGAAGTAGAAGATGATTTAGTTGAAGTGAGATCATCATCACTACTAAATATAGCATTCACATTGAGAGATGGTCTTTTAGATGCTTTGGTACGTTTGCAGGGATTATAGCCAAGTCCAAAGGCATAATTGTGAAAATTAGTCTCTAGAGGAACTTTTATCCCTTGTTCATGAGCGCCACAACCATTTCCATGATACCCATGCTTAGCAAAAATGCGAAAACCACGACCATAACGATCAGCCATTTTAGGAAGAGAAGGTGGTTTTTCATAAGACAAAGAATCAAACTCTTCATAATTAGAGGTGTGAGGAGAAGAAGTTTGAGAAGCGGCCACAAAATTATTGCTCATAGGTTCAGGTAAGATTGATTGATTTTTAGTTTCTTCCTTCTTTTTAACTTTAAACTCTCTAGGAGGAACCCTATACTCACCTACAAAGGTGGGATTAAAGTCAAGAGATCCCCAATCGTCTTCTGTGAGAACCTTCTCAGGATCAAAAACCTTTTCATGTGTAGATTCAAGTTGAGAAGAATCTTCTTCAGGAACTTCAGACTCGTCCATAGGTATCTTGTTTAACGAGTCATCACTAGAAGAGGAAGGCTTAGAAAAACTCCCTTTGGAAGTAGATGTTTGCAAACAAGCTTGAAAATTATTATCACCTATCAAGGTATATGTCTTATTATTATAAATAAATTTAACTTGTTTATGCAATGTAGAGGGGACAGCTTGCATACTGTGAATCCAAGGTCTCCCTAATAACAAGTTGTATGTTAGATTTCCCGACATAACATGGATAGGAGTAAGCAAAGTAACAGGTCCCACTGTGATGGGTAAGGTGATAATACCTAATGAAGACTTAGCCACGTTATCAAAGCCTCGAATGGGGTGAGAGTCACGCTCAATAAGGGATGTATCCACATTCATCTTATGCAATAGATTAATGCTACACACATTAAGGCCAGAGCCATTATCTACTAATGTTCATCTTATAGCAGTGTCATTTATGATAACCACAATCATCAAGGGATCATATTGATGTTGAATTTCCCTAGTAGGCAACTCATCTTGAGTAAACACAATTTGAGCTTTAGGATTCATCATAGAGTTAACCAAAGACACTATATTACTAGATGTATTAGGTGGAGGAACATTCAAATCTTTCAAGGCATCTTGTAACATTCCATGATGAGCGGAAGAAGCTTGGATCAAATCCCAAAGGGATATCTTAGCAGGGGTAGTTTTAAGTTGTTCTATGAGATCATAGTCCTTACTAAGCATTTGTGAAATACGAGGAGCTTGCGGAAGAATTGGTTGGGAAGGAGGAAGTGAAGTTGGGATAACTGGAGGAGGATTAGGTTGCCTATTGTTTCTTGTGTTATAGGTATGAGCAACCGCATGATAACTCTCTCTAGTCAGTTGCTTAGCATACTCATAAGGGCTCTTAGAATAACCTCCTTGCACAGTAATAATAGGTTTCTTAGGAGTACAAAAAGAATCATTAGCATAACCACCTTGAACCACTAAGATAGGCTTATTTAAAGGTTGAGAATTTTGAGAAGGACAAGCACCTTGGACAGTGAAGAGAGGTTTGTTAGGTGTTTCATTCACATGTATCAAATTGATTGAGGATGGTTTAGAGGAATGAACAAAAGTGTTGGAAGAATTATTGATAGTCTTCTCTTGCACTAAAATCTTATCACGAATTAGATCAATTTTAGGAGAGAGACAAGGGGTAGGCATTGATGTTCTAGTAGGAAGAGGAAAGGTCATATCATCCTCTATCATCAAATGATCTACATGGGGAATAAACTCGCTAGGAGAAGGATCAACATTACTCTCTAAAGTCTCACTTTTGAGAGGGAGATCTTTGAAAGAGATGTTAACCATCTTTCTTTGAACTAGGGTATCCTTATGAGTAGAACCAAGTTGAGGAGAGGGAGATGCTTTATTTTTAGAGGGAGAATAATTGAGATTCAAGGAAGGTGAGAAACTATCAAGGGAGTTTTCAATCTTGATTTCATCCCCTTTGGCTAGGGTTCTCTCACAGGGTAGAGAATAATCAACACCTTCTTCTAATGGTTCATCCCAAATAGTGAAGTTGTTGAAAGGAATGTTTGAAGCATTGTCAATTTCGGGAGAGGAGATAACATTGTTTATTAATTCTGCATCCTTAGGAGGGAGAGCATCAATAGATGTGTTAAACTCATCCTCTTTCCTCAAAATATGTTCAATAGGGGAGAGAGAATTAAGGAAATTGCTTATTATTTCATCTTCTTTCTCTAAGGGATGCTTATGGGTAAGACCAACTTTAGGAGAAGGGTAAGCATTTACCATTAATTCATCATCTCTAGTGGGAATTTTTTTGGAAAAGGAAAGGCCATCACTAGGAAATGTAGGGATAATGTCATCTTCTTGCACAAAAGGATCCTCATGAAGGGAGTGTTTTTTAGGGGACACAAAGGCATCAAGGGCATCATTCAACAAAGCATGATCATATCTATTAAAAGGTTTATCTTTTGATTCAAAAGGAGATATCTCTTCATAGAGGGGATCATTGAAAACAACCATGTTACTAGATTTAGTGGAAGAGCTGATAGGAATGTACCCTTGAGAGGAATCATTCGACTTATCTTTCTCATCACAACGAAATGGCATAGTAACAATGTTTATGAGTTTTTGGTAAAATGAAGGTTTGGTATATTTAGGTTTCAAAAATTCATCTAAAGCTTCATCTAACTCATAATCATCACAAATATGAACATCTTGCAAATAAAAATCTGACATTTTGAAATTGCATAAAATTTTAAACACACAATGCAAAGAAACACACTTTTTCTTTTTTCTTTTTAATGAAAATGAAATGAAAACACACTAAATCTATATCTAGATCTAACAAATGCAATGCAAGAGGAAGCAATGATAGATTCACGTTGGGTTCACCAAAATGTGTAGGAGAAAAAGTGACACTAAGCAAACGTGCCCTAATCTCACTTTCAACCACACACTTGTGGAATACGAAAGAGCCTAGAGGTATCACACAATTGGCTACTTCTTTTTGTGGAAGAGAGAGCCATGGGCTACCTATTAGGATTTCTATTCCTTTGTTGTAATAGAAAGATAAAATAATGCAAGTTCAATCCCTAACCCCAAAGTGCAAGTACGAACTAATAACAAGATTGCAGAATTGAACTTAAACAATGGAAAGCGGAAAGCTGTAAACACAAGGACAAGACAAGAATGTAAATGCGTAACCGATGTTAAAATCTGAGTGAAAATGTTCGGGACGGGGGCGCGGGTGCCACTGTCCTGATTCTGCCCCTGAAACTGCTCCAGAAACTGTTGTTTTGCACTCTGGAAAAAGCTGTCAAAAATGCTGAAAATGTTGTCTGTCAAGAGGACCGGGGCGCCCAGCGCCCCTGTCCCAGGGACTAGGGCACCCAGCACCCCTGTCCTGGTAGGACCAGGGCGCCCCACACCCCTGTCCTGGTCTTTTGCTCTGCAATTTGGTGTGGAGTGCTATCTTGACCTGCTTTTCCCGGATCTGTCACCTTGCGGCGTCGTCCGAGTCCCGAAACCTGCACTTATATCTAAAAAGGGTATGGGCGGCTATATAGGGTTTTGCCTTAGTCAAACGCCTGCTTTCGTGATTTCCACCTCCACGAATAGCCAAGTTGTATTGTAAAATGTATTGTGTGTGCAGACCTAGTGTGTGTGCAAGGTCCTTAAATGCAAGAAAGCAAACTAGAGCAACCTAGAAAGTAAACCCTAATTGCTTGTAAATGATAATGTAAATGCTCTAAATCAAGATGCAAAGTGATCTAAAGCATGAATAAAGGATATATTGAAGCTTATGCAAAGACATGAAAACAACATGAAATCATACCCAACCCTTAAGGGAGGAGTACAAGCCAATCTTCAGTCGGTAATCTCCTATTGTTCTTCAATGTCTCCCAAGCCCTAAATGAATGAAATTGATGAATGCTTGATGGATGGATGTTGAATGTTATTGAAGTCTTCAAAGATCTGCTCTTTCGCTGCATAGAAGGTCCACGAAAGCCCAAAATTCGGATCCTTTCCAATGAAGAAAGAGAGCTCTTATATATGAAACCCTAGGTCTTAATTCCAACTTTAGGCCGACCTAGAGATTGAAGCTCCCACCAATTTCTTGGGGTCAAGCTTTATTTTATGATTGGATCGTGCTCTTAAAATTTCGGGAAAAATGTTCGGGACCATGTGCACGCCGGGCGCCATGGTCCCGACAACTTTTCACCAAATTTTTAGGGCCATCGGATATGATGATTTTAGAGAGAATCCCGAAGTTATAGCTGATTTCGAGATCTTTTGACCCCCGAAATCAAGCTCCCAAGTTCAAAATAGGACCTAATTAGGGTTTTTGATTAAATGATGTATTGGAAGAATAAAATGAAAGGGGCACACTTTAATGAAAAGGGCCCGACTTTATGATGTGGAAGAACCTTAGACCTAATTAATTTGATTAATTAAGTGCTAAAGGGGAAATGCAATGCAAAATACAAAATGCGCCAAGGTGGGTGCTAAACTAGGTGTGAAATTGTACCACCCTAGCAAGTGTGTACAATTTACGACGTTACAAATACTTACTACATTCATAAGATCAAATCTATTCTGAGTTAGAAATAATAGACCACCAATCATAGATTTATACCTTGTCGGATTTACCGGTGAGGAAGTATCCTTGATAGATAATTTCTCACTTCTAGCCATAGGAGTACTTACCAGCTTGGAATTCTCCATACCAAAATTTTTCAAAAATTCCCTCAGATACTAAGTTTGATAGATAAAAATGCCTTTGTCAATTTGAGTAATCTGCAAACCTAAGAAAAATTTCATCTCACTAATTATGGACATTTCAAATTCATTTTTCATGTTGGTAGCAAATTCCATGCACAATTTATCTTCTCCTCCAAAAATGATATCATCAAAAAAAACTTCAATAATCAGAATATCATTATCAGTGATCTTATAATATAGATTACTATCAGCACTGCCTTTAGTAAAACTAAGCTTCAAAAGATATTTATCCAACATTGCATACCAAGCTTTAGGAGCCTGTTTCAAACCATATAAAGATTTCTTCAATCTGCAAACCATGTCTTTTTCATTTGTCAGTATAAATTTATCAGCTTGCTCAATGTAAAATTCTTCCTCAAGCTCACCATTCAAAAATGCACATTTAACATCCATTTGATAAACCTTATAGTTCTTATAAGTTGCATAGGCAAGAGATAGTCTAACAACTTCAATTCTACCTACAGGTGCAAATGTCTCACAATAATCAATTCCTTCCATTTGAGAGTATCCTTTACAAAACAATCTAGCTTTGTTCCTTATAACTTGACCATCCTCATTCAGTTTATTTGTAAAAACCCATTTAGTTCAAAAAACATTCTTATTTTTAGGTCAAGAAACTAAAGACCAAGTTTCATTCTTCTCTATTTGATCTAATTCATCTTCCTAAGCCTTTAGCGAATGTTTATCCTTACAAGCTTCAATAATAGTTGCCCGTCCAACTTGAGAAATAAGACATACCTCTTGATTTGCCAGTTTTCTTCTTGTCATTACTCCCTTGTTCCTATCTCCAATAATTTGATCTTTAGAATGATTTAATCTTACATACCTTGGAGTCTTTTGAACTTCAGGTTCACCACTTTGATCATCAGTCACAGTTGAATGTTCAGACCATGTCAGTGTAACTATTTCAGCTTCCTATACCGGTTGAGGCATTGCTGGTTTAGTTATGATCATTCCCACTACCGGTTCCCTGTCATATGATATAAAATAATTTTTGTACCGTTCATCCACTTTCACATTAGCACTTTCCACAATTTTTTGCTATCTTTTGTTATAACATCTATATGCTTTTCTCAGAATTGAATAACCAAGAAATATCCCTTCATCACATCTAAGATCAAACTTTCCAATTGAATCATCTCTTTTGATATAACATTTACTTCCAAAAATTCTTAAATACTTAACAGTAGGTGTATGTCCAAACCATAGTTCATAAGGGGTCTTACCGGTTTCACCTTTAATGTGAACTCTGCTAAATGTGTAGACTGATGTACTCACTGCTTCTCTCCAGTAGATATGAGGAAATTTGGCTTCCATCATCATAGATCTAGCTACATGCAAAATTGGTTATGTTCTTTCTTTCAACTACTCCATTTTGCTGAAGATTCCTAGGTGCAGATAGTTGTCTCCTGATTCCATTTGTCTCACAATAACTGTTGAATTCATGAGAAGTGAACTCACCACCATGATCTAATCTTAGACATTTTATTTTCAATCTAGTTTTTGTTTCAACCTTCGCTTTGAAGATCTTGAATTTCTCAAAATCTTCAGACTTCTCCCTTAGAAAAGTCACCCACGTCATTCTAGAATAGTCATCAATAATTAGCATGAAATACCTATCACCTTGAAAGCTTCTAGTCCTTGATGGACCACATAAGTCAATGTGAATCAAATCAAGTACATCATTAGATTTATGATGTATTCTTTTAAAATAACTTCAAACTTTCTTACCCAATTGACATTCCTTTCATACCAAATTATGAGCCTTCATAATCTTAGTTATATCTCTGACTTCCTTAGTTGAACTAATCTTAACAATACAATTAAAATTAACATGACACAACCTCTTATGTCATAGCCAACTCTTATCAATATGAGCAATCAAACATGTCTTATTACTACTGTTCAAGTGAAATATATTACTGCCTGTCTGAATACTGATTGCAATCTCCAAACCTATTTTGTTAATGATTTTTCATTTTCTATCCTTAAACTAAAGTTGAAAACCCTTATCAACTAATTGACCAACACTCAAAAGATTATGCCTTAAACCTTCTACATAATAGACATTATCAGTGTTATGCTTGCCATCAAAAAAAATTATACCTCTACCTTTGATCATACATGCCTTGTCATCTCCAAATCTGGCTTGACCACCATTTTATTCTTGCAAGGACAAAAATTTCCTTTTATCTCTAGTCATATGATGTGACCATCCAATATCAATTACCCTTTCATCCTTGTCTTCAACCTTTTCTACCAGGGCCTTCTCTTCATTTTTGATAGCCAGATCTAGTTCATCTTCCTTCAAAGCATAGAACACCCATTCCTTTCCATTTCCAGATCCACTAGCTGATTCTTTTATCAATTCATCTCTAGAGTCATCACTTACTCCTTCCTCATCTGCTATGTAGCAGTGTTTGTTTTTCTTGAATCTATATCTGTTTGGGTTAGGCTTGAAAGTTTTCTTAACTCTTTCCTCAAACCTTGCATTCCTTTTAGGACATCTAGATGCAAAATGACCAATCTTATTACATGCAAAATATTTAAAAGGTGCTTTTCCTTCATACTGACTTCTAGTTGGACCTTTAGGTACTCTTCTAGAAAATAAGGCTTCAAGTTTCTCAAGCTCTTCATCTTCTTTCCTCATGTCTTCCAATTCTTTTGCATATAGGGCTCTCCAATCACTTTTTCCAGTAGATGTTGATGATGATACATGAAAAGAAGGTTCAGACTTCATAGCTCCAGAAGATCCAAATTCTTCAAGCTCAAGAGCAGATAATTTCCCAATCAGAATGTCTCTGTTGACTGAAGTGTTTGTCATTATTCTTAACTCATTTATTGCAATTTCCTTCATCTTATAAGCCAGTGGAAGGGCTCTCAATACTTTGGAAACTATTTCATCTTCACTTTGAAATCCTCCACAACATTGAATTCCCATAACAATCTCATTTACTCTTTCCATAAACATAACAATTCTTTCATTTTCTTCTATTTTAAATTTTTCATACCTTACCCGACAACCATCAAGTTTAGCAATTTTGATAGTAGGGTCACCTTCATTTAGAGTTTTCAATTTGTCTCAAAGAACCTTAGTCGATGATTTTTCAGTCAATCCCATGATCTATTGATCAGTAAGTGCACACAAGAGGGCTTCTCTAGCTCTACAATCATTTTCAATATTCTTGTCCAGGTCTACAGGAGCAGGATTGCTAGAAGTAGGATCATAAGGTGTGTATCCTTTCTAATTGATCTCCCAAATATCCTTACCAAGACATCTAAGATGAGTCTCCATTCAAATTTTCCATATCCCATAGTTTGTTCCATCAAGCGTAGGGATTTCTCTTCTAAAAACAATTGCCGGTGGATTAGAAGTGTTAGCTGCCATAGGATCTACCTCAAGCAGTTAAGATTCTGCAAAAGAGGACTAAAGCTCTGATGCCAAGTGCTAGGATAATAGGTGAACAACTAAGAGTGGGGGGGTGAATCAATTATTAATAGATTATAACTTTTGATCCACAATATAACCTTAAATAGATTAAGTACTCGAAAAGCACAAACAGATGCCGGTAGAAATAGATACCAGTAAACAATACAACTTAATAATTAACCAAATAATTAATGCAAAGCAACCATACCACATAACACCATGATTTGTACGTGAAAAACAAAGAGGTTACAACCTTCTCAAGATAAGTGGACAACAATCCAATAGAGTGAACTGCTGGAAATAGCATCTACTATGCTTGATTATAGTCTCAGTTAAGCTCAATGCTAGAGGACTAAATCATCTTCTGAAACCAATCTGATCACCAATGATTGATCAACTCCTCTTCCTAAATGATATTATAATATTCACACATTACATTCCTTGATCATGACCTTTCCATTAAGTATGATACTTTACAAAGAGTTTCTACCTCTTATTTAAACAAACCCTAAGGCCTAAACTAATTAGGTCAGCCACCTAAAGATATTACAATTACATAATTCCCTATTACAATGATATGCCATGTCGACTTAAGATCAAAACATCGCGAATCATCGAAGTAATGTGTAGAGTACATGCTAGCATGATATCAGTCCATAACCTAGATAGGTACCAAGCCTATTATGGGTCCACCATGCCAAAGCAATGTCTTCAAGAAATTAAAGCATGATCAACGAACATCTTCAGCATCCTGAAATCCTCGAAGAAGCTGCACCAACACCAATTGTGCATCCTGTCATGATTCCTTAATGAAAGCTCTATCGGTAAAGCCATAAACCAATGTCGGTAAGGGTTTACCAGAGTGTATGATAACATCCAATTATCAAGCCAATACCAACTGACCAAAACATTATCATGGAGCATACAACTCATGAAATCAAATATACTTTATTGATCCAAATATGTCAGAAGTGTCCAGCAAATAATCTCTTCTATCGGTAACACTAGATCTTATACTAGTAACTTGTCTATCAATAACAACTATTGTTGATATCAATGGCAAAACATCAGTGCCACACATAATCAATTCACCCATAATGCCAACATTCTTCTCCTCGAAAAATGATATCATCCACAATGAATTCAATAATCAATATGTCATCATGCTTAATATTTTAATATAACTTACTATTAGCATTAAATTTGCTAAAACCAAGCTTCAAAAGATATCTATCCAATCTAGCATACCATGCTCTAGGGGCCTATTTTGGTCCATATAAAGCTTTCTTCATTCTGCAAACTATGTCCTTATCTTCTGATAAGGAAACTCCACCAAGTTGCTCAATGTAGACTTTCTCTTCAAGATCTCCATTCATAAATGCACATTTGACATCCATCTGATATGCTTTGTAGTTCTTTTGTGTAACATAGGCAAGAAAAAGTCTTACTGCTTCAATTATTGCAACTGGGGCATAAGTCTCACCATAATCAACACCTTCTTATAAATATCCTTTAAAAACTAATCTAGCCTTGTTCCTCATAGCCTAATGTTCCTCATTTAATTTATTCCTGAAAACCCATTTAGTTTGAATAACATTCTTGTCTTTAGGTCTAGGAACTAATTCCCATGTCTTATTCTTTACTATCTGATCTAATTCTTCTTCAATTGATTTTATCCAATTTTCATCCTTACTTGCTTCAATAAATGATTCTGGTTTAATTTGAGAAATTCAGCATACCTCTTCAGCAACTAATCTTCTTCTAGTTATCACACCTTTCCTTTTATCTCCAATGATATGATCTTCATAATGATTTAGTTTGACATGCCTAGGAGTCTTTGAATTCTCTTGATTTTCTGACTCTTTCTGTTGTTCATCTATCACTATTGAATTTTTTGATGTTACTAGTGTCACTAGTTCATTAATCTGAACTGATTCTTACATTATCAGTTCAAGTTTGATAAATTCATCTTCTGTTCCATAGTCATATGATTTGATCTGATTATTTCCTTTCTCATCCACCTTAATATTGATGCTATCAATTATTGTATTCAATCTTTTTTTATAACACTAAATTCTTTTCTCTTAGTAGAATAACCCAAAAATATTCCTTCATCACTTCTAGGATCAAACTTTCCTATTGCATCATCTCTTCTAATGTAACATTTACTTTTGAAAATTTTGAAATATCTGAGAGTAGAAATATGACCAAACCATAATTCCTAAGGGGTCTTACCAGTATCACCTTTTATGTGTACTCTATTGCAAGTGTATACAACTTTAGTCATCATTATCCTTGCAACATCTAATATGGTTCTGTTCTTCCTTTCCACCAATCCATTCTTCTGTGGAGTCCTAAGTGTAGAAATTTGTCTTCTAATTCCATTCTTTTCACAAAATTTGTTGAACTCACCCCCTTGATCTGATCTTAAGCACTTTATCTTTAGTCATGTCTCAGTCTCCACCATAGCTTTGAAAATTTTGAATTTCTCAAGAGCTTCTTATTTTTCTTTTAAAAATGAAACCCACATCATTCTAGAATAATTATCAATAAGTAACATAAAGTATCTATCACCTTGAAAGCTTTTAGTCCTTGCCGGTCCACACAGATTAGTATGAATAAGATCAAGAACTTCATTAGAATTATCATATATGCTTCTGAAAGAAGTTCTAATTTGCTTACCCATTTGACATTCTCTACATACTAGATTATGAGGTTTAACATTCTTGGGCAAATCTCTGACAACCTATGTTGAACTGATCTTTACTATACAATCAAAATTTACATGACACATCCTTTTATGCCATAACTATCCTTCATGAATTTGAGCAATCAAGCAAGCCTTTTCACCAGAGTACAAATGAAAGTTGTCCCCATTGGTCTAAGTTCCAGAAGCAATTTCCATTCCAAATCTATTGATGATCTTACATTTTCCATCCTTGAATTGCAAATGAAATCCTCTATCCACCATCTAACCTAGACTTGAAAGATTATGCTTTAAACCTTCAACATAGTAAACATTGTCAGTATTAGTCTTACCATCCAATGATATTGTTAGTTTTCCTTTGACCCTGCATACCTTATTTTCTCCAAATCTAACTAGTCTGCCATCAAATTCTTGCAGTGTTAGAAATTTTCTCTTGTCACCAGTCATGTGATGTGAGCATCCATTGCCTATGACCCATTCATCCTTTTCTACAATTTTTATAGCTAAATCTTTTTCTTTAGTATGATTTGCTTCAATGATAGGTTTCAAAGAATCATCCTTGGTAGAAATAAAGACCCAATCTTTACCAGAGCTTCCATTGTTGGTTCCACTGATAGGTTCATCATCATCATTAGTAATACCATAATCATCATCATCAACATAATAGAATGATTTGTCCTTATTCCCTCTAAATCTAGGTTTGCTTAGATATTCTGGATTAAGCTTATAACTCCTTACAAATCTTTGATGACTGTTAATCATGCCTCAACATAATTAGGAAAGAATCATGCCAAGAGCAATCACAATATTCTACATCACTAGGAAAATCGCATAACATGAAGAACATCATTGGTTCAACAAAATCACAAAAACAAACTCACACAATGATCAATGTAGATCATCAAAACAAATAGGACACAATTAGGAAACACCAACAAGCATGTAAGAATCATCAACAATAGTTGCACCAACAACACTTATTAAATCTTCATCAATCAACATCTAAAACTAAAGAACACTCAAACAACAATAACTGTCACAAAGAAAAATAACTTGTAGAGCACTAAATAAAAAACCATCTGAAATTAAGATACATAAGATCATCCCAAACAATCTCCCAAAGTATCAGCACAAGATCTAATTACACTGAAATATACTGAATGAAATACTAAACTCTAGAAGGAACTGATCAGAAAAACAAACTGCAAATTGGACCATATGATCAATTAAGCTTCTCATATCATTAAAACCAATACAAAAAGATATAATAACACTAGAAATACTCCATAAACTAAACTCTAATCCCAATACACCAATCTACAATCACTGGAGTAGGAATATGTTGACATTAATGACAACAACATATCCTAGCAGGAGCAATCTCCAACAATCTCCCCCTTTGGCATTGATGGGAATGTATGAATGTGAAAAACAAGCAATGCAAAGAAAGAAAACATCTCAACCAAACTCCCCCCTAAGATCAAGCAAATAAAACAATTTTTCACATGCTATCTCTCCCCCTTTGACATTAATGACAAATGTTCTCAAAAGAGAAAATGAAACTAATCTCCCCCTTAGAATAAACAAATCATGATTCTCTCCCCTTGAAACATATAACCAACCATAAGTAGAACACTCCACCAGAGGAGCATCACCAACTCATCAATCCAAACAAAAGAATAATACTGTGAAGTCCACCGGATTGATGCAACTCAATGCATCTAGTTCCCATCACGAGGGGTAGATACCCCTAACTTGTCTATCAAATAGTCAAATGTATCTGCAAGCAAAGGCTTAGTGAAAATATCAATAATTTGTTCCTTTGAAGACACATACTCCAGCTTTACTTTGTCTTCACTAAATTTTTCTTTCAAGAAATGATATTTGATTGATACATGTTTAGTTTTTGAATGTTGCACCAGATTCTTTGACATATATATAGCACTGGAACTATCACAATATATGATAGTAGGCTCATCATAGATAACTCTGATATCCTTCAATATTTTCTTCATCCAAAATGCCCATGTGCAGTTAGTAGTAGCAACAATGTGCTCAACTTCAATAGTTGATAAGGACACTGAATCTTGTTTCTTACTAGCACATGAAACCAATTTATTACCCAAAAAGAATGCACCACTCGAGGAACTCTTGTGGTCATCAACATCACTAGTCCAATCAACATCAGTGTAAGCACATAAAATGAAATCATCATTCCTCGGATACCACAAACCATAATCCATAGTTCCCTTCAAGTATCTAAATATCCTCTTTACAACAGTGACATGACTCTCTTTTGGATCAGCTTGATATCTAGCAACCATGCACACAACATGCATAATGTTAGGTCTAGTCTGAGTAAGATATAGTAGTCTACCAACCACAAATCCATATAGTCTGATTAGCTTTTGGAGATTCATCATTTTTAGACAATTTATGGCCAATCACCATAGGAGTTCAAACTAGTTTGGAGTCATCTAACCTAAAATTCTTTAGCAATTCCTTCGCATATTTAGTTTGAGATATTAAAATACCTTTATTAGTTTGTGAAATCTGCAAACCTAAGAAAAAATTCAACTCTCCTATCATAGACATCTCAAATTATTTCTGCATATCATCGACAAACTTCATACTCAATTCATCATCTCCTCCAAAGATAATATCATCAACAAAGACTTCAACAATTAGGATGTTATCATTCTCAATCTTAAAATATAGATTTCTATCAGCATTACCTTTATTAAATCCCAATTTCAGCAAGTACTTATCCAATGTAGCATACCAAGTTCTAGAGGATTGTTTCAATTCATAAAGAGCTTTCTTCAATTTACGTACCATGTCTCTATCATTTGATAGTGAAAATCCGCTAGGTTTCTCAATATAGACATATTTCTCAGGATCACCATTCAGAAAAGATGACTTGACATCCATCTAATACACCTTGAAATCTTTATAGGTAGCATATGCAAGCAATAGTCTAACAACTTCAAGTCTAGCTACTAGAGGAAAAGTCTCCTCATAATCACTCCCTTATTTTTGTGAATATCCTTTGCATACTATAGTTAAAAAAATAAAATAAATCAAAGCAATATTAAACTAGCTCAACCACAAAAACTAGCTTGCAATTAAACAGATCCTATTACACAAAATGAAGCTATGAAGACAAAATGCTAATAAAATTGTAAACCATAGAAGAAAATCATCTCCTTCATATCTCTCCACTGTCCTCCTTTCTCCTCCAAATAGCAGATTTGTGGATCTCACCTACAAGTTCAAGAGCAAAGTATGCAAGAAAGATCGATTTTGACAGTGCGAGGATACTAGAAGCATGGTTTAGATTATGAAAAGGATTGATGAATTTATAGAAGATTAAAGACAAGATTGGAGAATCAAATGGATTCAAAAAGATGGCGTAAAACATCTTTTGACTGGGCATATCTCCTTTTTCGAATTTTAAATTGATATTAAGGAGATACTTTCCAAGAAGATAAATCAAGAAAATCAAAATCTAACTACTTACTTCCATTTTCAATTTTTAGGAAGATATAATAATGATTTTTTAAAATCATATAAAGTAGATCATGACATACTTTCCATTTTTGAAAATTGGGAGAATATGAGAAAACAATTGATTTAAATTGAATAATGATTTATTTTATTTTTTAAATCATTTTCTTGATTTATTGCCATTTTTTGAATTTGGATGAGGATAATTAGAAATTAAATTAATTAAATAAAAACAAATAAAGATTTGTTTCCATTCTTGATATTTGGAAGAAGATAATTAAGATTTTATTAAATAAATAAAAATTTATTTAATTATGATGAAATAACTAGCTAATTAAATAACTTAAAGAAATTATTCAATTATGAGAAAAATGAAATTGAATTTAATTAAATAATAAAGATTATTTAATTAAAGTTAGGAAATGAATGATTAATGATGAAATGACTTAAAGGATTAGGAAAATAAAAAATTTGAATTAGAAGAATGACACAATGTCAACATATGATCAAAAGCAAATGCGACATGGAAGACATATTAAAAATTAGGTTAGCAATGCAAGAGTGATGACTAATTTTGAGTGTCTACACATACCAATCTTGCTTTGTTTCTGAAAAATTCACCAAATCCATTCAATTTGTTCCCGAATACCCATTTAGTACCAATAACATTTCTATCTTTAGGTCTAGGTACAATTTCCCATGTGTTATTCTTTTGAATCTGATTCAATTCTTCTTCCATAGCCCTCATCCAATTTTCATCTTTGCAAGACTCAAAAACATCTTTAGGTTTAATTTTAGAAATCAAACATACCTCTTCACTAGCTAGCCTTCTTCTAGTCATCACACCTTTATTCTTATCACCAATGATTTGATTTTTAGAATTATTCAATCTCACATACCTCAAAGTCTTCTGATTATTCTAATTTTTAGGTTCCTGCACCTCTCCACTGACAGTAGCAACATCTGGATTAGCTCTCTCTACCAAAAATTTCTACTTTAGTTATTTAGTATAAATAGGTGTTAGAACATGTTGACCATCATCATATCCATATGCTCTGATTTCTTTTTCAATTTATCATCAACCTTCACATTTTCACTTTCCACTATCTTTCTCAGACTCTTATTGCAACATCGATAGGCTTTTCTCTTTGTTAAATATCCCAAGAAAATTCCTTCATCACTTCTTGCATCGAAATTTCCTATATCCTCATCTCTCTTGATATAAAACTTGCTACCAAATTTTTTTAAATATCTCATAGTAGGAACATGACCAAACCATAGCTCATAAGGAGTCTTACCAGTATCACATTTTTTATAATATGATGAAAATATAAGGATCTGATCAACTACTAAGAGGGGGGGTGAATCAGTAGATAGAAAATAAATTAAACTTTTACCAAACTTAAATTCCAACTCAGAATCCAATCACTAAACTAACCGATATAGTCACTATATCCAAAAACTGCAACTGTGTTGTCAAACTTTACCGGTTGACCAAAACATCAACGATATAATGTAATAGATTTGTAACTCAAATACCATTCAACCAAAAAATTAAATCAATTCACTAATATTAGTAATAACTCATTTCAGAGCATTTCCAATCATCTAAACATATCTAAGTGGATTTACCAGTCATTCAAATCAACAAATTCATTCACTACTTAACACAATGATTTTTCATGTGGAAACCCAAATGGGAAAAAAACCACAATGAGGATGAATACCCACAACTATTCTAAACTCTTCTGAAGTTTGCCCTGTTAGGAGCCAAGCCTTGTTAGAAGCTTATACAATAATGTTCTATTAAGAACAGATCCGGTTAAGGACCACCTGGTTAAGGATTAACTACAATACCCTGTTAAAGGTAACCTCGATGGAGGATTTCAAATCCAAGCTAATGGATCACCTGGTTAGAGGATTTAAACAAGAATCATGTTAAAGCTTACCCAATTAGGGGATTCAATAGTTGTAATGGTTAGAGAACAAGTGGTGCTTTGCTTATCTGGAAATAGCACTACCTTGCTTAATTAGATCCTTTATCACTCCTATCTGCCTTCACAACATTTTTCAGACACTCCTTCTAGTTTGGTAAAAAACACTACCACACTTAACCAAATTGCCAACACAATTACAAAACAACTCATCGACCTTATAAGAAAATATAATAGGTCGGTAACAGAACACAAAACCTACAAATCTCATAGAGATTACAAACATATCGGTTCAATCATGACCTTTAGATTACATAGCAATCAACTACACATTGTTCTAGACAACTTGAACTACTCATGGATCACCCGACATCGGATCTTGTAGCTCATCACACCTTTTTCACTTCATGCTATGCATTTGATCATTCCCAAGATAAATGGTTATCTTCACGCACCAAATGTACTTTGAAACTCATCACGCGCATGATGTTGATGTTCCATCTTCATCTCCGATCACCATTCGGTCATAGATCATCACAACCGATTTACCAAGCTCCATCACTTAGGGTTCTGCCTATCAACTGGTTAGGGTTACCAGTTGATCACTCTGCTTCAATGACAATACTACCGGTTGACTTCACTGCTTTACTATCGGTTGCATTTCTGCATCATTATTGTGTACAATTCACATCAATGACAATACTATACTCCATCAATGCAATCTTCATGTACTACCAACAATCTCCCACTTTGGCATTGATGGCAATACAAATATCAATACCCTTTGATTGTGATGATTGAGAGTAAAGAACATACACAGGCATAGGAATCCTGGTTTTTTATTTTTCCCATATACTCTCCTTCAATTGTTTCTTCATATCTTCAACTGGTAACTAGCTATCATTCATATACAATTCTTCTCCCCCTTTGACAACAATGCCAAAGTGAAGGTAAATAATTCCATGCCTTACCAATCTACAACTAGTTGTTGCCCCTATGGAGTAGCTCCACTATACACCAATCCTCCATCAAGATTTTCAATAGGCTCTGGGACTGATGTCTTCCACATCTGCTTAATTGACTTCATGTAGGGGTACAACCCCTAACTTACGTCTAAGATACTCAAATGTAGCCTTAGGTAGAGGTTTAGTAAATATATATGCTAGTTGTTCTTTAGTAGATACATGCTCCAGTGATAAATCTTTACTTTGCACTTTCTCTCTCAAGAAATGATACTTCACCTCAATATGCTTTGTCCTAGCATGCAACACCAAGTTCTTTGAAATGTTTATAGAACTGGTGTTATCACAGAAAATCCTTACCGGTTCTGATATTTTCAACTTGAAACCTTGCAAAATGTGCTTCATCTAGATTGGTTGGGTACAATTCATATATGTTGCAACATATTCAACTTTTGGAGTTGATTGAGAGATACAACTTTGTTTCTTACTGCTCCAAGACACTAGTCTGTCCCAAGAAATAATGCTCCTTCGGTTTTACTCTTCATGTCATCAATATTGTCTGCCCAGTCTGCATCTATGTAGACTTTTAAATCAAAGTATCCTACATATGGATACCATAATCCATAATCAATTGTGCCTTTCAAATATCTGAAAATTCTTTTGCCTTCAACCATGTGTGTCTCCTTTGGACTGTTTTGAAATCTGGCAATGAATCCTACTGCATGAGAAATGTCTGGTTTGTTGTGGAAAACATAATATAGTTTACCTATCATGGACCTGTACTCCTTTTCATCCATTGATACAGAATCATCTTCCTTAGACAATTCATAACCTATAACCATTGGACCGTGTGATAAAAATACCTTCCTTCATCTATTGGATTTGCAGACCTATGAATTTTTTTATCTCACCTACTAGTGACATCTCAAACTCACTCTTCATTTCATTAGAAAAGTCATGACAGATATCATCATTTCCTCCAAAAATGATATCATCCACAAATACCTCACTTACGAGTATCTTATCTCCTTCTTTCTTGAGATATATGTTAGTGTCTTCACTAGTTCTTTGAAAACCTATCTTCACCAAATGAGAGTGCAATATTTGATACCATGCTCTAGGTGCTTGCTTCAGTCCATATAATGCCTTATGTAATTTGCACACCATATCCTTTTCTATAGTTAAAGCATAACCATCTGGTTGTTCAATGTAGACTTTCTCTTCCAATATTCCATTTAGGAATGTTGATTTCACATCCATCTTATATACTTTGAATCCTCAGTATGTTGTTGTAGATGTAAAAATATGACCACTTTCCTAAGTGAATATTTAATATTCATTTTAACCCCATTCTTCTTATTAATTAAATTATATTTAATTAAATTCTTCACATTCATCTATTTAATTAAATGAATTACTCAATTTATTCAATTAAATTCACCTAAGCCTTTTTTAACCTTTAATGAAATAAATCACTTTATTTAATTAATTCTCCTTTCCGCCTTTTTAATTAAATTTATATTTAATTAAATTAATCCTTGCAAATAAAAAAATCTAATTTATTTATTAAATCCCCCACTTGTATTTATGCAAGTTGTATCTATTTGATTAAAATAAAGTAATTTTATTTTAATTAAAATCTTTTTTCCTCCACTTGCATTTTCCTACATATCCCACTTGCCTCCTAAACCCCTTCTAGATTCTTCTAATTCATTCCAAATTAGCCTAATCCACTCCTACTTATTGTCACAATCCTAAGAAAAGAGAAGTCACTTCTCAAAGCCTCCAAAGTCTTTGAAAACCATTAAAAGCTTTATGTCCTCAACAAGTTAACCCTGAAAGTCTTCCAAACCATTTAAGGCTCTTGCATAACCATTAATGGTTAACTCAACCTTCTTGCATGATTAGAGACTTTATCTCTAACTCAACCCTCATCTAACCCAAAGGTCTCATCAAACATTCATGGGTTTAACCTTGGCTATCCCTTTAACCCTTGCACAAGAGTTTATCCCTTGGGTAAAAGCTTTATCCATTGGATAACTCTAACTTAACCTTAACTTTTACCTCCTAAGGTAACCTTCATGTCTTCTCAAGAATTTAATGCTTCTTTCATCTCCTCCTCATTCCATTATCTTCACAGTATCTAGTGAATTGCTTTGAAGTAAATTCACCACCTTGATCAGTTCTGAAGCTCTTTATCTTATTTCCACTTTCATTCTCAACTAAGGCTCTGAATGCCTTAAACTTACTAAATGCTTATGTCTTGTCTTTCAAGAATGTGACCAAAATCATCCTTGAGCAATCATCGATAAATATCATGAAGTACCGATCAACTTGAATACTTTTATTCCTCATTGGTCCACAAAGATCGGTATGCACTAAATCTAGCAAGTGTTCAATTGAGAAAGATTTGGTCTTGAAGGTTGAGGATTTCATTTTCCCTTACTCACATTCCTTGCACAAAGCACTCACCGGTTTTTCCAACTATGGAAAACCTCTTATTGATTTGGACCAACTGACTCTTACAATGTTATCACAATTTACATGAAAGAATCTTTGATGCCAAAGCCAACTATCTTCTACCTTTGCAATTAAAAAATTGTTGACTTTAGAGCTTAAATGAAACAAGTTACCTCTGGTCTATTTTCTAGTTGCAATATGTTCACCTTTGCTTCCATAAATCTTGCACACTCCATTCTTGAATTCCATTGGTTAACCTTTGTTATTGAGTTGAGCAACACTCAAAAGGTTGTGTTTCAGATCTTGAGCCCAATAGACATCATGTGCACTTCTTTTACCATTTAGGGATATGGTTCCCTTTCCTTTCACCATGCAGGGAGAGTCATTCCCAAATCTCACAACACCTCCATCAAATTCCTTCAAAGTAAGAAACTTATTCTGGTCAACGGTCATGTGGTGTGAACAACCACTATCTATAATCTAGTCATCTGAACTATCCATGCGAGAGACCAATGCCTTCTGATCTGATATCTCTTCTTTAATAGAAACAAAGACAATGTCCTCATTTGCATCTTCCTTAGATTCTCCATTTGTAATTCCTCCATCCACTATAATGAGACAATCTCTTTTACCTTTGCCTTTATACTTCCTATACTTCTCATGTTTTTGCTCATTATCTCCATTAGGAAAGTTAGCAGCAATATGTCCAATCGAGTTACATGCAAAACATTTTAAAGGTAGTTTACCTATGTACTTACTAGTACCTTTGGGTAACCGCTTGGCTAGCAATGCTTCAAGCTCAATTAGACCTTCATCATCAACCTCTCTATTGGATCTAGAATTATGACTGTAGCTCACTTCTCTTCTTTTCCTTACCAGTGGGGTTGAGACTCGGGCTCTAAATGCAGATTCTGATCTCTGAACACTTCCATCAAAACCATTTAATTCAAATGTAGTTAATTGACCAATGATAGAGTCAAGAGTTACCTTTGTCTTATCAATATATTTGAGTTCCTGAATGGCTGGAACTAGGATAACGTAGACCGATAGAAGGGTTATCAACACCTTGCTAACCACTATGGTATCCTCCACTATACCTCTAACACTTTTGAGTTCTCTGACTATCTCCTTGATCATCTAACCATATTGTTGAATTTTTTCTCCTTCAGCCATCCACATGTCATGAAATTTACCTCTTATACTCTCTTCCTTGGAAATCTTAACATGCTCATTACCGCTATAGGTATCTTCCAGTTTCTTCCATACTTCATATGCAGTCTCCAATCCATGAAAATCAACATACTCTGAATCAGACAAGGAATTAATGATGGCCTCAAATGCTTGATTGTTCTCTTGTTGCTCCTTATTTTGATCATTTGTCAGAATTCCACTAGGCAAGTTATATTTTGTAACAACATGTTCCCAATATTGACTTCCTAAGCTTTTGATATAGATCTTCATCCTATCACTCTAGATTCTATAGTTTTCCCTATTGAACTTCAAACCTTCTTTCTTCATCATGTTCTCCTAGATATTTTCTTCAAGTTATTAGGCTTAAACACAAGAGGACCTGTAAAGCTCTGATACCAATTGATAATATGATGAAACTATAAGGATCTGATCAACTACTGAGAGGGGGGAGTGAATCAGTAGATATAAAATAAATTAAACTTTCACCAAACTTAAATTCCAACTCAGAATCCAATAACTAAACTAACCAGTTTATTCACTATATACAAAAAATGCAATGCATTGTAAAAGTTTATCGGTTGACCAAAATATCAATGATACAATGTAACAAATCTGTAACTCAAATACTATTTAACCAAAACATTAAATCATTTCACTAATATCAATAATAACTCATTTTAGATCATTTCCGGTCATCTAAACATATCTAAGTGGATTTACCAGTCATTCAAATTAACAAAATCATTCACCACTTGACACAATGGTTTTTCACGTGGAAACCCAAATGGGAAAAAAGCCATGGTGGGGATGAATACCCACAAATATTCTGAACTCTTCTGAAGTTCGCCCTATTAGGAGCTAAGCCTTGTTAGAAGTTTATACAATAATTGTTGGAAATTGACACTCAATTGGTTGGTTTCACTATGTTGTCATTGATGGAAACATGATATTGTGTTTTGGATTCATACTTTGGTTTAGTTGTGTACTGTAAGGCACTTCACAGATACTACACCGACACCAACACTGACACCGACACTGACACCAACACCGACATGACAAAAGATTTTCTTTGGTCACTAGAAATGTAGGCCGACATGGTTTAGTAAAGATTATCAGTATTGGAGGCTGACATATCTTGGATTCGGCATTGGCAATTTATTTTAATGTTTCTGCATTTATGTTATTTGGCCAACATGTAATTTGATATTGTATATATCTTTGTAAGCTGGCATAAGGCGTGATATTTTGTATAGGGTATATAGGTTAGTTTGATAGATCATTTCGACATAGATATGTGATAGGATATTATGGATATCCGAATGTAAAGTGATGCAAATCATATCAGAGAGACCATGCATGTGAGGAAATTCATGTAAGGGTTATTTCGGTAAAGGGATAAGGATTTCAGACCAGAACAAACAAAGCTTAATCTAGAACTGTATTCTACCATAGAAGATGCTATCTTAGTAGTTCACACTTCTCCAGATTGTAGTTTGGATTTTTATGTAGTTAGTGAGGCTCCTTTTGTGATTGAGCAGTGTGCTCTAGGTTGTAAGCCTTCTTGCAAGTGTAGGATCCTCATATTTTATAATATCTTTTCATATGGCCAATGGATTGATATTGTGGGTCACAAATCCCACTGTGGTTTTTTCTCTTTGAGGTTTTCCACGTATAATTCTATGTCTTATGGTTCTCATTTATGTGATTGGCTTATTGGTTTTTTTACTTCTTTCAATTCTGTATGTACCGGTATATCGGTTGGTGTATGCATGTTTTAATAAGGCTAAAATTAATCATTCTAGTATAGCACTGATTCACCCCCCCCCTCTCAGTGTTATTGGTTTCCAACAATTGGTATCAGAGCCTTGTGCCTTGAAGGAAGTTTAACAGCTTGAGGAAGATCCTGAATCTGGAATCCATGGATATGGCTTTGGAGAAGTAGCTTGAGATGACACTTGAAGATTATGATGCTGAAAGGTTGAAGAACTTAAAGATACAAGATGAATTAAAATCTACTAAGGAATTCATTCTTGTCCTACAAGAGAGGCTATCCTATGTTCAAGCTAGGAGGAAGGAACTTTTGCAAAGTCAGGATGTTGAAGAGAAAGATGCACTTAAGGAACAATGTCATAAATTGAGTTAGGAGAACATGGTTATGAAAAATGAAATGTAATTTATAACTATAAGGATGTCTAAGGAGATTGAGGACATAAAGAAAAAGGAAGAAAATCTTTCTATATCCCTAAAGAACAAATTTGAAGAATGTCGTAGGTTGGTTCATGACAATGATATGTTGACAACTGATTTGGTACAATCACATAGTAATGAACAAGAGATTGGGATATAAATGATAATTTTGAGAGAAGATTTAACTACTGAAAGTGAGCATAAAGAAAAATTCAAGATCAACTCAACATAGCTAGATGAGTTATTAAAGAGACAAAGGCAAGTTGGTGATTCCAGTGGACTTGGATTTGAGCAAGGACAAAGTTCTAGTACTACTAATGAAGATCAAAACCATAAGGCACCGGTAAGGCAATTTAATGCTTATAAATTCAATGGTAGATGTTTTGTTTGCAATAGATTTGGTCACATGGCTAGACAATATAGAAACAAAGCAAATCAAAACCCTGATTTTTCTCCCGATATATATTCTAAATGCATTAAGTATGGTCATAAAACAAAAGATTGTAGAATGAATGTTAAATGATATGCATGTGGAAAATTTGGAAATATGGCTAATCAGTGTAGGTCAAGCAATTTCACTGGTTTTAGCAAAGCAATTCAAAGGAACAATGCTACATGTTATGTATGTAATGAAGTTGGACATATTGCTAAATTTGGTAGAAGCGGAAATCAAACAGTTGGTAATGGAGGATCAAATGAGAAAGGAAAAGAGAAGGTTGGTGAAATCTGGCAAGATCATACTCAGAGGTGTGTTAGAAAGACCGAAGAATAATCATCAAATGGGAATGTCTCGATTACATATTCAGTAGAAGAAGCTGCTCCTGCACTGGCAGGGAGATCATCTGGTAACTAAGGCAACTGCCTTAGGGGTAGGCAAAATTCATGAAGATGTTGCATATGCGCCAGGAAGAAGTTTTGGAAGATGTTCTAGATATTGGAGAAGATTATCCAGCATGGATATGTTCTGAGCGAGATCCCCTATCTTTTACTGGTAGTCATTTATGTCAATGGAGAGTTAGGGTTTTTCTTGAAGGTTAAAAGTTTGAATTGAATTCATTGTTGATCACCTTGCATTGAGAGTGACTACAAAGCGATTCAGAATGACTAAGTGTGATCAAAGGCAATATAGAGAAATCATATTTCTTCTTGTGCAATTTCACCAGCATTTGGAAGAATTCGTTGGAGGTTTTCATCGAGAGTGATCAAAAGGTATTTATCTCTAAACATGAAAGCAGGATCATCATCTATTCCTATTTTTGTTGCAAACCCGATTGTAGTAGAGGTCAAGGACCACCCCAGGCCAATTTTCAAGCGGTATCCACATGTGGCTACCCTGAAAGATTTGGTTGGAGCATTTTATCACATTCCAAAGGGAGTTGTCTATGTAGAGGATGTTAGGGCATATATTCACTGTCACATTGAGGACTTGGGAACTTCTGTAATTAAGGGCATGCATATGAGTGAACTGATGGAAGAATCTAGAAAGATCAAACCAACACTCAAGCATTTTGAAGACCTAGGGTTTACCAACATTCTAGATATTCTAGAATTTGAGGATGAAATAATCAGATATGTCTTGAGAAGAGTATATGGGGAATTTATATGGTTAAACATACCTTACAAAATCACCAAGGAAGCCATCCATACAATCACTAGTTTACCATCGGTTGGGCAACATCCAAACAAGAAGGCTTCAAATGATTTCATGAAAAAGATCACCGACATGACATCTGACAAAAGATCCATGAAAGTGAGCACTATCATTGACATGAACATCAAATTTGGTAGCATGATCATCAGGTATAAGGTAACTCACTCAAACTGACTGAATTTGTTTCCAGTTCTTGCTTTTTGGTTGCATACAAAATGATGAGAGAGAATGTAAAAGTAGATCTATGTGGTTGGATTCTAGATGAGTTGTTAATAAATCTAGGGAAGATTAAGGGTGAAAAGAAGGGTACATTCAAGTATGGAAACTTGATAGTTTGCATGAAGTTATATTTCATGAATGATACACCCAGTTTTCGTAAGAGGCAATGTGCTTTTGACATCCCGGTAGGGAGACAATTGAAATAGTCAATTGATTCTTTAGGAAGTCAGAGAGATGATAAGGTATGGGGACATTTCAAAGCATTCCAGAAATCTATGAGGGCTAGGGTAAGGGTATCTGAGCATATTATAGAAAAATATTTAACCAATATATGCTTCATGGTAAAGAAGGATGAGACACTTATGGAAGCAATTAAGCCCCAAAAAAATTGGATTGAAGAAATGGGCTATGAGGTGGATGCATAGATTCTTGATGCCTATGCAAAAATGTTGATTGATGCACCAATTGATGAGGAAAATAAGCCCTGTGGTACAACATAATAGAAAACTCAAGAGGTTGAAACAAAGTTCAATTAGAAGAAAAGAGAGAAACAAGAAGGGAAAGCAAGCAAATTTGTGGAGAAGGTCTCAAAGGACATCAAAGCATTAATTGATATTGTCTCAGAGAAAGGCGGGAAGAGGAAGGATCCTAAAGTTCATATTGAGCCTATTATTGCAGAATCAGAATCTGAGGATGACACACCATTGGCATTTAAGAGGGTTGTGAGAAAGAAAATAGAGGAAACAAAGGCAGAAGCTAAGAAGAAACTGGTTAGGAAGGTTAAAGAAGAAACTGGTTAAGAAGGTTACAATCAAACTACTGGCACAAAAACAAGCACCAAAAGCAACACCTACAGCTGCATCTGGTACTGCAAAGAGGAAGAAGAAGAATGATACTGATTTTGGTGAGGTTCCACATAAAACTTGTGTAGAATTAGTAGATGAAATCACTAAAGATGGCATGTTGAAGAATGTTAAATTTTACTATGATCACTTAGGGGATGATGAAGAAAGAGAGGTAGAGGAATCAGTCCTATTATACTTGGATATTTATAAGAAATCCTTAATAGAAATAGAAAATCAAATACCAGCTGAATTGTACAATATGTTAGATGCTAGAAGACTGTCAGCTATGTAAGAAGATAAACATATTAAAATTCAAGAGCTATTATCTATTTGTGTTACTATTTCTCCTAATGAAATGGAAAAGACACTTGAGGTGGAAGATAGGATAGTTTTCAATAGCAAACATAGAATAACTAGTCTGATGCTTAGAAGAGTAAATGAAATAATAAAGGAGACTCAAAAAGCATGTGTTAAATTTCTTGAAGAAAATAGAGGATTTTTTACTTCACTGGAAACCAAGACTGATATCGTAAATACCCCAGTTGAAGGAAAAGGAAAGGGGATTATGGGTATTTCACTCCCAGTTTTGAAAAATATTAAGATAGTAGAAATTGAGCCCCTAGTAAATACAGATGTATAGACAAATATTGAGATATCGCTTAACATAGAGAGTGAACAAGCTAGTACTGTACATGATACTAATGTTGAGGATAACAATCCTCTAGATACAAATGTACAGGTTGAGGTCACAGTTCCTACAGAGGAACTGATAGTTATATAGACAACACCAAGTGGCGAAGATACCAGTGCAAGTGAGGAGATTATAAAGGATAAATATTCAGAAGGGAAGACAGGTGAATCTGGTAGTTGGTCCATCATTGTTGTCAATTGGCACCTCACAGGTTGAAAATAAAAACATCACAGAGATGAGTCCCACTGAACTCATGATGATGGCAACACAAAATCTAATGAAGGAGGGATCCACAGATAAAGGGATTATTGATCAATCAATCATAGTTTTACACTGACTAGTCCCAGAGTGTAATATTGGAAATGAAGCAAGTCCATCTAACAATATCAAGATAATAACTGAGCATGTTTCCAAGGATTTTCAATCCTTACATCAAATCTCAAACCGACAATCACTAGAAAGGTTTACTTAGACTAAGAGAGATGCATTTGATCAGGTAATTGAAACTAAGAAGACAAAGATTGATGAGAAGATGATACTAATAGAAATTATTTGAAGCAATGTACAAATATATAGGGTATGTTGTAACACCAAAATACTTACAGCTAGTGTGGATAAAAAGATAAAAGAAATTCAAGAGAAAATTGCAAGTATAGCTAATTCTTTTGACAAATTGATTTCATTGACTACATCATTTGATGGTCAAATTTTGATTTTGGAGAACCAAATTTCTGTTCTTGAGAAAGAAAGAGACAAAATAATAAGAAGATCTAGAAGTTTGAGAGGCTTGGTGAGTCCCCAATTAGATTCACTCAGTGTACATAAGAAAGAATGTGTGGGTGTGGTGGGAAAGCCCACACTGGCAGAGGTAAATGAGAAAGAGTCTTTTTCACATTTATTGAGTAGACTTGTATCTATTTTTGGCACATTCAAAACTAGTTGGGATACTTATGTGGAGTCATTGGAAAAGGCTTATCCGAAAATTTTGAAATTTGTCAAGCTTCGGTAAGACATTTTTGGCTTTTTCTTTGACATTCTTTTTAGAATTTTTGAATGGCATTGATGTCAAAGGGGGAGTGATATAGATGTGAAAAATAAAAAAAGAGTTGTATACATTAAGGGGAGTTATGGAGTTATGGAGATGTGGAGTATTTTGCATATTCACCTCAGGGGGACTAGGGAAGGATGAAACTAGCAGATGAAACCTTGACAATTTTTCACATGAGTGTTGCCAGCAATGTCAAAGGGGGAGATTATTGGCAATTGACACTCAATTGGTTGGTTTCACTATGTTGTCATTGATGGCAATGTGGTATTGTGTTTTGTCTTCATACTTTGGTTAAGTTGTGTACCGACAGGCACTTCATAGATACTACATCGACATCGACATCGGCATGGATAGGACAAAAGGTTTTATTTGGTCACCGACAATGCAGGCCGACAAGGTTTAGTAAAGGTTATCGGTATTGGAGGCCAACATATCTTGGATCCAACATCAACAATTGATTTTAATGTTTGTGCATTTATGTTATCTGTCTGACATGTAATTTGATATTGTATATATCTTTGTAAGTTGACATAAGGCATGATATTTTGTATAGGGTATATAGGTCAGTTTGATAGATCATTTTGATATAGATATGTGATAGGAGATTATGGATATGTGAATGTAATATGATGTGAATCATGTCAAAGAGATCATGTATGTGAGGAAATTCATGTAAGCATTATTCCGGTAAAGGGATAAGGGTTTTAGACCGGAATAGATAGAGCTTAAACCAGAACTGTATTTTGGCATAGAAGATGCTATCTTAGCAGTTCACACTTCTCCTGATTGTAATCTAGATTTTTATGTAGTCAGTGAGAATCCTTTTGTGATTGATCAGTGTGCTCTAGGCTATAAGACTTCCTAAAAGTGCAGGCCCCTCATATTTTGCAATATCTCTTCATATGGCCAGTGTATTGATATTATGGGTCACAAATCCCACTGTGGTTTTTCCTCTTTGAGGTTTTCCATGTATAATTTTGTGTGTTATGGTTTTGATTTATGTGATTGGCTTATTGGTTGCTTTACTTCTTTCAATTCTTTATGTACTGGTATATCGGTTGGTGTATGCATGTTTTAATAAGGCTAAAATTAATTGTTTCAGTAGAACACTAATTCACCCCCTCCCTCTCAGTGTTATTGGTTTCCAACAATAATGTCCTGTTAAGAACAAATTCGGTTAAGGACCACCCAGTTAAGGGATTGAATACAATACCCTGTTAAAGGAAGAATCTAGAATGGGTTTAGGATACAAGTGGGTTTGGTGGGTGAGGGAAAATAAGATTTTAATTAAAATAAAATTACTTTATTTCAATAAAATAGGTGCAACTTGCATTTGTAGGAGAATGCAAGTGGGGGGGGGGGGGGGTAGTTTAGGGATTTAAATAAATGTTCTATTATTTATTTAAAAGAGGAAAGGGGGTTAAATTAACTAAATGTGTTTTATTCATTTAATTGGTTTAGAGTGTGGCTTAGTGAATTAATTTAAATAAATTGAATAATTTATTTAGTTAATAGAAGAAGTGGTTGAGGATGAAATTAAATAATTGACTATTGATGGTTGAATAATCAAATAAATATTCATTTAATTAAGTGGACAGATTGATGTGACTACATTTGCCCCTCTTTGAGACGATGCGGTTTATTGCATCATTTCAAAGAAAGAAAAATAGGTGTGAAGAAATATGCCCCATAAATGTTAATTTAGTGGGTGGTGTACCCCCTCGAGAGATGGGCCGAAAAATGTTGAAACACCGGGAAATCTCTCGAAAAAAGAACAAAAATTGGAGGGGGGTAGACTAAAAGAAATTAGCAATAATGGTGAAAGAATGGGAGGAAATGGGGGTAAAACGAAGAAAGGGGAAGCCAGTGAGTACCCTTAGGTCATGCAAGAGATACAGTGCAAATTTATTGTGTGCTTTTGATTGATGCTATACAATTGCTCAAAATTGGTTGGACAATCTGGTGCAATTGGTTGAATTGCCCCGATTGAGTCAAAGCGTGACAATTAATGTCAGTTGTTCACTTGGACAGAATAAAGTCTAAGTGAATCAAAGTAACCTATTGTGACCTAGACAATTGATGTAATTGCTTGATGAAGTCAAGGTATTTGAGGCAAAATACTCGTTGAGACTTAGACAATTGATGTAATTGTCCATTTTGATTGTGTTTGATTGGTTGATCAATTGATAGTGTTTGTGTTGTAGGTTGTTTGTGATGAATCATAGCAGCCCCGTTGAGACTAGGTCATTGTGATAAATGCCTGTTGTAGTCTAGGTTTGCCATAATTGATTACCTATTGAGACCCGAAGATACTTGATCAAAAAGTATCTGTTGATAGTGTATGTGTGTGTGAGTCGATGTGCCTGTGTAGATAGAATAACTTGCTTGATTGGATTGATGGGAACCAATGAAGGGATATGTGATGTTGATGATTGAGATGGGGAGGGTGAGGGGGGTATTCAATGTTAGATAGAAGGTATGGAGGACCTAAGACTCATTCCTATGGAAGAAGATAAAAAAAAAAGAGAGTATCCATTGTCATTAATATGTATGAATAATATGCAGCAATATGGATGTATGGATGGATGGAATGCAATGAAATGCAATATATATGGATGATATGGAATGAAGATCCATAGATTATTTATAGTGCTTTATTTTCCTCATCAAGCATGGTAGTATCATTCTTGGCTGAGGTAGCAAGAACCAAGTTTGAGCATTTCACCTGTAAGCAAGCATTATAAATAAGGAAAAAGTGACCCTCCATTCTGGTTCATGCACAAATGGTCAAGGTATATGCTGTAGTCAGTACGCCATAGTGATCCATGACTATATTTTTGCATATGATCACATGGCTTAGTGAACTTCCCATGTAGACACCATTAGTACATGCCCTAGAACTTCATTGGAACAATACGTAGACAACAAACAAAGAAAAAGATATTAGGAACCATCGCAACTACTCTAATCTCTTGTGGATATCATGGAGTAGCGTAGGAGCCTGATATGAATAAATAAATAAATAACAAACTGAGCAAGTACTTAGCAGCTCAAATAAAATTTTCTTGTCAAAGAAAATGTTATCATGTCTTTGTTTTGTAACGAAGGATGCATCCTTATGAAGACAGTTGTGTGTATATGTTTTGATTGATTGGTTGATTTGATAAGTGATCATCATTTGGGTAGCTCCAAATGTTTGTTTGGTGTTTGTTGTGATGTGTATGTACAAGGAATAATATATGTTTTTGCAATGTTTTTGATTGATTTTTGATGTTTTATCATGTTTTTGGATTTTGTGAGTGTTTTTGAATGTTTTTGGTATTATTATCATCTTTTACGAATGTTTTTGGTATTATTTCTAGCCAATTTTGAATGAGGAACTCAATGAATCATAAGTAATGTAGAATCCACTTCCATCAACAAGTTTAAGAGTATTGCCCCCAGTTAGATGTCACTATGAAAGCGGGATGTAGGACACATGAAGTACTAACCCTGATTGCAGATCAATGACAAGCCATGGTTTAAATAACGAATGGATGGATGCAATGGATGTGATCGCAACATGTCTTAAAGATAATGGAGCCACAACCTTTATGAGTGGCACCTATTTTCTAGGTTTTCACCATCGTACTTACCCAAGGTGCCACCATAGTGGTTTTTACCATTTGGATGAATGATTTTTCTTAATGATTTTCTTGATTTTTTTTTGTATTTTCTTTGGGACATTTTTTGAATGTTTTTGGTATTTTCTGGTATAGTGGAGGAGCCCGATGCTCTGTATAGCTTATGTATGAAACCATTTGAGGTGCATGCTATTGATCAGATCAGCTAGCGGTTCTCCTTCTAAAGTGGCCAACTGATATGCCCCAGACCCAAATACAATATTGATAACATATGGACCCAACCAGTTGGATTCAAACTTGCCTTGATGTTCTTTGTTTGGTTGGTTGCAAGGATTCTCCTTGAGAACAAGATCACCTACCTCAAATGTGTGAGGTTTAACCCAATGATTGTAGCTTCTGCTCATGTGTTGCTCATAGGCTTTGAGGTGGTTGTATGGATCTTGTCATCTTTCATCAAGCAGTTCCAATTCCTGAAGATAGGAGACCCGATATGCTTCATCATCAATCAGATTGTGCAAAGAGACCCAAAGAGATGATATTTCAACCTCAATAGGTAGGATGGCTTCTGATCCATAGACCAATAAGTAGGGAGTTGTACCTATAGGGGTCTAAATTCTAGTTCGATACACCCATAGTGTTTTATTTAATCGAATGCCCCAATCATGGCCAACATTACTCACTGTCTTTCTAAGGATCCTCAATATATTTTTGTTTGATGATTTGGATTGACCATTTCCTTGTGGGTAATAGGGAGTGGAAAAGTAGTGTTGGATGTGAAACTTCTCACAACGCTCACTGACATCCTGATTTTTGAAAGGAAGCCCATTATCTATGATGATGGACATGGGTACACCATACTGGCAGATGATGTAATTAAGGATGAATGAGGCGATTTTCTTGTCAGTGACGTGGGTAAGTACAATGGCTTCGATCCAATTTCTGAAGTATTCGGTGGTGGTAATGATAAATTTGTGGTCGTTGGATGAAGATGGATGAATTTTAGCCACAAGGTCAAGTCCTGATTGACAAAAGGGCCATGGTGTTGTGATTGGTTGCAATTCTTGTGCTGGTGCATGTATCAGGTCTCCATGAACTTGGCACTTCTTGTATTTTCTGACAAAATAGTAGGAGTCTTTTTCCCTGGATGGCCAATAGTATCTAGTGCGCATGATCTTCTTTGCTAGTGAAGGACCGCTTGAGTGAGACCCACGAATTCCTTCATGTACCTCTTCCAAGGCCTTTGTTATCTCATCTTGTTCTAAACATCGAAGGAGAGTACCATCAAGACTTCACCTGTATAGGGTTTCAGCAATGATGGTGTATCGAGCGGTTTGGTGGACGAAGGTTTTTTGTTAGTTATTGGATTGGTTGGGAGGAAGTGTGTGATCACGGAGGTAAGTGAAGAACTCACCGTACCATGGGGATTTAGATACCACAAGGTGACATATCATTTTAGTTTTGGGGATATCATATGCGGGGATCCAAAGTTGTTCTACCAAGAACTCGTAGCGTGTTTAATTTTGTAGAAGATCCAGGAGAGATGCAATTGTAGCCATTGTGTTGGCAGCTCAATTCTAATCTCTATGTAATTGCTCAAATGTGATAGTTGTAAATGATTCTTTGTAACTATCCACCATCCTTTTATATGGCATGAGCTTATCATCCTTAGTTTGGTACTCATCGGTAACTTTTCGGATGACTAGCTAAGAATCTCCATATACCTGTAGCTCTTTTAGATGCCATTGTATAGCCAATTTGAGCCCTATGATCAAGGCTTCATATTCTGCCATATTATTGGTGCATGAGAAAGTGAGCCTATATGACTTTGGGATGCTATCACCTTGAGGTGTGATGAAAAGAATACCTTCCCCTAAGCCATGTCTAATATATGAGCCATCAAAATAGAGCTTCCAAGGTTGTGTAGTTGTGATCATGAAGATCTCTTCATCTAGAAAGTTGGAAAGAAGAGGATGGGCACCTGCAAGGCGTGCATCAGCCAACTGATCTACAATAGCTTGTCCCTTGATATCCTTGTAGTCCATGTACTCAATATCAAATTCACTCAGAATAATAACCCATTTGGCCAAGTGACCTATCAATGCGGCCTTGATATGTAGTTGGTTTCACTATGTTGTCATTGATGGCATTATGGTATCTTATTCTCGATTCATATTTTGGTTCAGTTGTGTACCGGTAGTCACTTCACAGACACTTCACTGACACAGACACCAACACTGGCAGGATGGAAGGATTTCTTTGGTGATTAGCAATGCAGGCCGACATGGTTTAGAATAAGGTTATCGGTATTGAAGGCTGACATAATTTGGATCTGGCATCGGTAATTGTTTTTGATATTTATGTATTTATGTTATCTAGCTGACATGTATATTGGTATTGTAAATATCTTTGTAAGCCAACATAAGGTATGATAACTTATATAGGGTATATAGGTCAGTTGGACTAGATTACTTTGACATATGTGGATGATGATAAGGATGCGAATATGGATGGATAGAAGATGCAAAATATATGAGAGAGATTATGTATGAGAGGATATTTTTGTAAAGGGTTTAGGGTTTCAGACCAGAATAGATAGAGCTTAACCATAACTATATTCAAACATTGAAGATGCTATCTTAGAAGTTCATTCATTTCTCCGGATTGTAGGTTGGATTTATATGCATTTAGTGAGGCTCCTTTTGTGATTGAGCAGTGTGCTCTAGGCTGTAAGCCTTCCTGAAAGTGCAGGCCCCTATATTTTTTAATATCTCTTCATATGACCAATTGATTGATATTGTGGGTCACAAATCCCATCGTGGTTTTTCCTCTTTGAGGTTTTCTACGCATAACTCTGTGTGTTATGGTATTCATTTATGTGATTGGCTTATTGGTTGCTTTACTTCTTTTAATTGTATATATACTGGTATACTAGTTGGTGTATGCATGTTTTATTAAGGTTAAAATTAATCATTCTGGTAGAACACTAATTCACCCCCCACTCTCAATGTTCTTGGATTCCAACAATTGGTATCAGAGACTTGTGCCTCAGAGGAAGTTTAACAACGTGAGGGAGATCTTGAATCCAGAATCCATGGATATGGATTTGGAGAAGCAACTTGAGATGGCACTTGAAGATTACGATGTTGAAAGGATGAAGAACTTAAAGGTACAAGATAGATTGAATTTTGCTAAGGAATTCATTCTTATCCTACAGGAGAGGTTGTCATATGTTCAAGCTAGGAGGAAGGAACTTTTGGAAAATTAGGATGATGAATAGAAAGATGCACTTAAGGAATAGTGTGAGAAGCTGAGTCAGGAGAACATGGTCATGAGAAATGAAATGCAAGCTATAACTATGAGAATGTCTAAGGAGATTGAGGACTAGAAGAAAAAGGAAGAAAATCTTGTCGTATCTTTGAAGAACAAATTTGAAGAATGTGGTAGGTTGGTTCATGAAAATAATATGTTGAGAACTGATTTAGTACAATCCAAGACTAATGAACAAGAGCTTGAGAGACAAATGATAATTCTAAGAGATGATCTGACTATTGCAAGTGAGTATAAAGAAAAATTCAAGATTAGTTTAGCATAGCTAGATGAGTTATTGAAGGGACAAAGGCAGAATGGAGACTCTAGTGGACTTGGATTTGAACAAGGACATAGTTCTGATAGTGCTAATGAAGATCAATACCATAAGGCACTGGTAAGGCAGTTTAATGCTTATAAATTTAATGGTAGATATTTTGTTTGTAATAAATTTGGTCACATCGCTAGGAAATGTAGAAATAGAGAAAATCAAAATAATAATTCTACTCCTAATCAATGTTCTAAATGCAATAAGTATGGTCATAAGATAGAAGATTGTAGAATGAATGTAAAATGTTATGCATGTGGAAAATTTGGACATATGGATAATCAGTGCAAGTCAAGCAATTATATCGGTTTTAGCAAAGAAATTCAAAAGAAAAATGTTACATGTTATGCATGTAATGAGGTTGGACATATTGCTAAGTTTTATAGAAGAAGAAATCCACTAGTTGGTAATGGAGGAACAAATGAGAAAGGGAAAGAAAAGGTTAATGAAATCCGACAACATCATACCCAAAGAAGGGTCAGGAAGTTAGAAGAACAATATACAGATGGGAATGCACCAGTTACTTATTTGATAGAGGAAGTTGCTCCTGCACTGGCAGGAAGCTCATCTGGTAACTCAGGCAGATGCCTTAGGGGTAGGCGAAATTCACAAAGATGTTGCATATGCCTTGGGAAGAGGTTCTAGAATATGTTCCTAACATTGGAGATGCTTATCTGGCATGGATATGTTTGTTTGAGATTCGGTATCTTCCACCCAAATTCATTTATGTCAATGAAGGATTAGGTTTTTCTTGGAGGATAAAGGGATTCAGAGCGATTCAAAGAGATTTGAGATGATTAAGGGAGATTTAGTGAGATCAAATATCTTCTTGAGTGATTTCACCAGTGATTGGAAGAGGTCTTTAGGTTTTTTCACCAGCAGCAATTTAGAGGTATTTATCTTCAATCATGGAAGCAAGATCATCATCTGTACCTATCTTTGTTGTGAATTCGACTATATTTGAGGTCAAGGACCATCCCGGGCCGTTTTTCAAGTGATAGTGGCATGTGGCTATCCTGGATGATTCAGTTGGAGTTTTTTCTCGTGTCCCAAAAGGAGTTGTGTATGTCGAAGATGTAAGAGCCTACATTCATCATCATATTGAGGATTTGGGAATGTTTGATATCAAAAACATGTACATGAATGAGATAATGAGAGATTTTGGAAAGGTTAAACCCGAATACCAGCACATTGAGGATTTAGGGTTTACTGACATTCTGGACATTCCAAAATTCAAAGATGAAATCATTAGGTATGTTTTGAGTAGAGTACATGGAGATTTTATCTAGTTAGATAGATCATATATCATTACAAAGGAGACCATCAAGGCAATTACCAGTTTACCACAAGTTGGGCAGCATCCGGATAAGAAGGTTTCTAATGATCATGTCAACAATATTACTGGTGCAACTTCAGACAGGAGATCTATGAGAATCAATACTATCACCAGCACATACATTAGATTCGGTAGCATGGTCATTGGTTACAAGGTAACTCAATCAAGTGACAAAATCTTATTTCTAGCTCCTACATTTTCACAACTTATATGATGATGAGAGAAAATAAGAAATTGGATCTATGTGGTTGGATGTTGGATGAACTATTGATAAACCTAGGAAAGATTAAAGGAGAAAAGAAAGGGACTTTCTAGTATGGTAACCTAATTGTCTATTTAATGCTATTTTCATCAATGAGACTCTTGGTTTTGGGAAGAGACAATGGGTATTTGATATCCCAATAGGGAGGAAACTGAAACAGTTAACTGCTACATTGGGTAGCCAGAGAGATGACAAAGTATGGGGTTATTTTAAGGCATTCTAGAAGGCTATGAAATCTAGAGAAAGGATTCCTAAGTACATTGTTGAGAAATAATCAACTGACATATGTTTCATGTTGAAGAAATATGAAATACTCATGGAAGCGGTCAAACCCCAGAAGATCTGGATTGCAGAGATGGGTTATCAAGTTGAAACATGGATTTTAGATGCTTATGCAAAGGTGTTGATTGATGCACCTATTGATAAAGTTGTGAAGCCCTGTGGTACTGCTAAGAAGAAGACACAAGAGGTTGAAACTGATTTCAACTAGAAGAAGAGAGAAGTAGGAAGGAAAGGCAAGTAAATTTGTAGAAAAGGTTTCACAGGACATCAAAGCATTAATCTATGTTATCCCAAAAAAAGGCAAGAAGAGAAAAGAACCAGAAGTATTCATTGAGCCTATTGTAGTTGAATATACATCTAAAGATGACATACCCCTAGCTTTGAAAAGGGTTATAAGGAAGAAAATAGAAGAAACCAAGGTAGAGGCTAAGAACCAACTAGTTAGGAAAGTTACATTCAAGTTACCGACATAGAAAAAAGCACCAAATGTAACACCTTCAACCCCACCCGGTACTGGAAGGAGAAAGAAGAAGGATGACTTTGATCTAGAAATTGAATCTGGTAATGTAACTATCATTCCACCAAAGACTTGTGCACAGTTGGCTAATGAAATTACTAAGGATGGTATTTTAAAGAATGTATAGTTTTATTATGAACATTTAGAGGATGATGAACAAAGAGAGGTAGAGGAAGCAGTATTGTTATATTTGGATATTTATAAGAAATCCTTGATAGAAATTGAAAACCAGATACCGACAAATACAAAGAGTGTAGAGGTTGATAATGTACAAGATGCTAATGTTGAGGACAATAGTCCTCTGGATACAAATGTACAGGTTGAGGTTATAGTTCCTAGGGAGGAACCGATAGTTACTGAGACTGCACCAAGTGGTGAAGCCACCAGTGCAAGTGAGGAAGCTATAAAGGTTAAAAGATCAGAGGAAACAAAAGGGGAATCCGGTAGGGAACCGATAGTGAGTCCATCATTGTTGTCAATTGACACCTCACAGGTTGAAAAGAGAAACATAACCGAGATGAGCTCTACTGAACTCATGATGATGGTTGCATAGAAAATGATGAAGGAGGGATCTATGGATAAAAGGATTATTGATCAGTCTATCACTTTTTTTCATAGACTAGTCTTGGAGTGCAAGTTTGATAGAGAAGTGAGCCCATCTAGAAAGCTTAAGACAATCATAGAACATATTTCAAATTATTTTCAATCCTTGTAGTAGATATCAAACCAGCAAGCACTGGAGAGGTTCACATAGGCAAAAGGAGCTACATTTGATCAAGTGATCGAGTCTGAGAGGGAGAAAATTAATGAAAGGGTGAAATTGATAGATAATTCTTTAAAGTAGTGTACAAATATTTACAGAGTATGTTATAACACAGAAGTTGTTACATTTAATTTGGATAAGAAGATTAAGGAAACTGAGGAGAAAATTGCAGGTATAGCCAATTCTTTTGATGGATTGAATTCATTGACTACATCCATTGATGGTCAGATTTTGGTTTTGGAATCCCAAGTTTCTTCTCTTGAGAGAGAAAAAGAAAAAATCATAAGAAGAGCCAGAAGTCTCAGAGGTTTGGTGAGTCCCTGGTTGGATTCATTTAGTGTACATAAGAAGGAGTGTATAGATATGGTTGGTAAGCCCACACCGACAAAGTTAAATGAGAAAGAGTCATTTGCCCATATGCTAAATGAACTTGTATCTATTTCTGGCACTTTCAAATCTAGTTGGGATACTTATCTTGAGCTATTGGAGAAGGCATATATGGATATTTTCAAATATATTAAGCTCAGGTAAGCTATTTTTGGGATATTCATTGTACAGTCTTTCCATTCTTCATCCCGATTTTGGATTTTTGGTACTCTTTTTATAATTTTTTATGGCATTGATATCAAAAGGGGGGTGATATAGATGTGAAAAAGAAAAAGGGAGTTGTATACATTAGGGGGAGATATGGAGATATGGATTATTTTATATTGATGGATATTCAGCTGGTAGATGAAACCATGATCATTTTTTACATGAATGTTGCCATAAATTCCAAAAGGGGAGATTGTGGGCAATTGACACTCAATTAGTTGGTTTCACTATGTTGTCATTGATGTCAACATGGTATCTTGTTTCGGCTTCATGTTTTGGTTCAGTTGTGTACCCACACACACTTCACAGACACTTCACCGACACCGACAAGATGGAAGGATTTCTTTGGTTACTAGAAATGCAGGATGATGTGGTTTAGAATATGGTTATCGATACTAAAGGCTAAAATATTTTGGATCCGACATCGGCAATTGTTATTGATATTCATGTATTTATGTTATCTAGCCGACATGTATATTTATATTGTAATTATCTTTGTAAGTTGACATAAGACATGATAAATTGTATAGGGTATATAGGTCAGTTAGACTAGATCATTTTGACATATGTGGATGATGATAGGGATGCAAATATGGATGGATAGTAGATGCAAAGTATATGAGAGAGATTATATATGAGAGGATATTTTTGTAAAGGGTTATTCTAGTAAAGGGTTTAGGGTTTCAGACCAGAATAAAGAGAGCTTAACCTGAACTGTATTCAAGCACTAAAGATGCTATCTTAGAAGTTCATTCATTTCTTCAGATTGTAGTCTGGATTTATATGTAGTCAGTGAGGATCCTTTTGTGATTGAGCAGTGTGCTCTAGGCTATAAGCCTTCCTGCAAGTGAAGGCCCCTATATTTTGTAATATCTCTTCATATGGCTAGTGGATTGATATTGTGGGTCATAAATCCAACGGTGGTTTTTCCTCTTTGAGGTTTTCCACATATAACTCTATGTGTTATGGTATTCATTTATGTTATTGGCTTATTGGTTGCTTTACTTCTTTCAATTCTATATATACCGGTATGCCGGTTGGTGTATGAATGTTGTATTAAGGTTAAAATTGATCATTCTAGTAGAACACTGATTCACCCCTCTCAGTGTTCTTGGATTCCAACAATACACTCCCCCTTAGTGATTTCATGTCATTACAAAAATGAAATCATTACTCCCCTTAACAATAAATAATTTTTTTTTACTAGACTCTTAACTATTTCTACTCCCCCTTTGACAACAATGCCAAATAAGAAAGTAAAATACATACATTACATCAAATTTGTTATAAAAAACTACATGTATATATAGTGATACAATTTTTAAGGTCTTTACAATGCAATTCTTAAGAAAACATCACTGAAATGAAACTTCAACTATTTTAGATCATTCTCCTTTGTTTCTAACAGTGTCTCAGTGATTTCAACATGTTTCAAAATTTGTGCAGTAAATTCTTCCATAGCATCAACAATACTCATCTTTGGAGTAGCCAAGATTTCTTTAGACTCCCTGTATGCTCTCTATAAGATTTCAAATTTCAAAATCAACTGAGTCTTCAGCTCCTTCAAGGATTTTATCTGCTTCACCTGTTCAAAATCATAAATTTCTAATATGTGTTGTAAGGCATCAACTGATTTACCAAAACTTATTGCTAAGTTATGTACTGGTATGTATGATTCACTTATCCTTTCTAGTTGCTTCTCTGTATCTTCTCTTTTTCTTTAAGTCGGAATAAAATAATGATACTTTGGATATAGTGGCCAAAATTTTACCTCCAGTTTCTATTCCGGTTTTCAAAAGATCTTTGTTCACCATTAAAGCAACCTTATCTTTGTCAATTTTTGAAATCAATTGTTCTCCCCTTCTCTTCTTGTAATATTTTTCTACTAAAGTATGAGCGACCTCTTCAATTGATTTTAGTTGTTCACTAGCATTAACAACTAACTCTCCAAGTTTGGCAATCAGGGTAGCCAAATGTTCTGTATCTGTCTCCGGTAGGAGACTTGACAAAATATCAAAAGAAGTCCTTATAGTCTTTCCTTCTCTTTGTGGTTCCTTTAATCTTTTCTTTTGTGCCCAGGATTGCATAGTAGTAGCAATCTCCATTAATTTAGAGGCACTCAAATTATCCATGTCTATTGGACCTTTTATGCTGATTGAGTCATCATCATCATCTTGAACTATTGTTTTCTTCTTCTCCTCATGATCCTTATTTTATGTCTTCTCCTTTTTCTCTGTCTTTTCTTCCTCTATTTTCTTCTCTTCCTCCTTTTCTTTTTCTATCTCCTCTTCCTTAGTGGTGTCTTTGATCGATTGCAGATTTTCAATAGTTTGTTCTTTCACCGGTGCTTCCTTTTCCTTATCAAATAAATCCTTCTGATTATCTTCAATAGCAACATTTACATTTACATTTGCACTTACATTTACTAGTGTGATCTAAGTTTATGTTGACTATTCATTCACTAATTGCTCAGTTGAGCTTTTGTCTGCTTCTTTCTCTTATCCTTTGTTCTCAACTTGTGCTTGCTGAGTATCAAACATCTGTAAATCAACTTCAAAAACATCTACATTATCAACAGTGTTAGCAACATTATTTGCATCATTGGTATCATCATATGTTATATCTACCAGTTCTGTATGAATAGGATCATCTTGCAAGTACTTATTATCTAGCTCAAAATTTGTAGGCTTAACACCCTTAGGAAAATATTCTCCCTTTAACTTAATAGGTGTATCATCCTTATTTTCTTCATGTTTTTCTTCTTCTTCAAGGATGAGACCTAAAGATTTCTTTATCAAAATTTCAGTCTCCTTTTGTATTGATTTAGTATCACCTATCAACATTCTAGTCAGTATTTTCTTGGATCTAAGTGAAGATTTTGCATTTACTCGTACCTCTATTTCTTCCTCACTAGCTTCTAGTTGTAGGTGTTTAAGAGTGTAATCAATAAATTCTTTATCATGTCTAATGTTGGCTTGCCATCTTGCATCAATAATATTATACAAACTGTCTGGAATTTTCCCTTGTAGCTTAATGAGGGCTCAACTAAACTTGTTCATACTGAAGATGGCTGCATCTTCAATATCCCTTCATTGACTTTTAGACAAATGAATAAACAATATGTTTAAACCTTTGTAAATACCATACTCCTTAATAATTCTAATCATTCTAGTGAAATAATCTTCAAGTGTCAATAATTTTTTATTTGCTTTACCTTTTCAAGTAGTCTTCTACTTCTTAGCACTTGCCCTTAGTGCTCTCATATCTTCTTTTGATTCTATTTCCTCTATTTCTATCACTGGTTTGTGAGATTTCTCCTTCTTTCTTTTTCTAGTTTGGGCAAGCACAATAGGAGATTCAACAATTTTACCTTTCCTTTGGAATTGTATTTTAGAGGGTTTCCCTCTTTGGGATTCAACAAGCTTCACCTTAGCTTCTTCTGCTTTCTTCTTCTCAGCTGCTTTGGCTGCTCTGGTCTTACTGGTGGGGGTACTAGTTGGTACACTAGAAGTTCCACCTTGTTGAGCCTCATATTTGGCTCTTTTTGTAGCTAGCCATTCTTTTGTGAATTCAGCCTGCTCAACAAAGGCCTGTACCTTTTTCTTACTTTCTTGGCTATCACCGGTTTCTGTAATTCAGAATACACTTTCAGTAGTTTCTCCTTGTAGGTTCCAAACCTCTTAGTAGTAGAATCTACCAGTTGGCCTAATGAATGATGTTGGCATTCTACACTCTTATGAGAATAGTTGAGGTTGTCATTGATGGCAACCAACTGGAAAACATCTATCAACCCACCGATAGTTATCGGCACTGACAATAGACTTCTACATACACCGACATGCACCTCACCAATAGCGACAATAATGCATACCGACACTCAGGCCGACATGGAATAAACTTTATTTATTATTTTATATTGTAATTATCTTTTGTAAAAGCCAACATGGCATATTGTAAAAGGCTCATATATATGCATGATATCTTATAGGTCATTTTGTAAGAGAGAGAGGAGATGATAAAAAGGTTAGATGATATTTTGATATAGTTGATAGCGAAGGTTTTGGTAATAGACTGAGCTTAAACTGGTACTGAACCTAGCATAGTTGATGCTGATCTGAAGCAGTACATTGTGTTGGATTTTGATAATCCATTTTGTAAGTCAGTGAGACTTTTGTTTTGTGATTGAGCAGTGAGCTCTAGGCTGCTAGCTTTCCTACATATGTAGGCCCCTCATTGTAAGTAATATTTATTCATTGTCTAGTGAGTGAATATTGTGGGTCACAAATCCTAATGAGGTTTTTCTCACACCGGGTTTCCTCATTAAATATCTTATGTTATGGTGTGTTCTCTATGTTGTCTCTGTTATTCTTATTTGCTGCATTAATTCTTATTTACTAGTACACTATTTTGGGATACAAAGTTCTTAATAAGTTTAAATATTCTACAAACCGGTTAGACACTGATTCACCCTCCCCCTCTCAATGTCTTTGGGACTGTCATTGATTCTAATAATTGATATCAGAGCCTAGTCCTCTATTTTCAAAAGCCTAACAACTTGAGGAAGATTCTAACACCGGTACAGATGGAGAACTTAAGAAAACAATTGGAAGGAGCTCTTGTAGATTATGATGCAGATAAATTGAAGAATATCAAACTTGAAGATGATCTAAGGACTGCAAAGGAATTCCTTAAAGGACTTCAGGAGAACCTTGCTATAGCACAAAATAAAAGAAAAGAAGTTCATGAGAAGATGTAGAAAGATGATGAGAAAAAGAAACTCTTAATGAATTTACAAACAAGTTGAGACAAGAAAACATTAATATGAAGAATGAAATGCAAGATATGAGTATGAGGTTATGTAAAGACATTGAAGATAGGAAGAAGAATGAAGAAGATTTGACTAGGAGAATCAATGATGCTGGAAATGAAAATCTAAGAGCTAGTCATGAAAATGATATGTTGAAAAAAGATCGGATTCACATGCAACATGATAAAACTGAGCTTGTGAGACAAAAGGAAATTCTGGAAAATGAGTTGGCTACTGAAAATCAACACAAAGATAAATTCAAGAGAAGTTCAAAGGAGCTTGATGACATGATGAAAAGTCAGAAACCTAATGGAGATACAAATGGAATTGGATTTGAAGTTGGAGAAAGTTCCAGTATTGCAAACAATCTAGAACTAAACAAACCGGTAAGACAACCTAATGCTTATAAGTTTAATGGCAAATGTTTCAATTGCAACAAATATGGTCATAGATCAAATCAATGTAGATTTAGAAACAATCAAAATATTAATGCACCAACCGGTCAATGTTCCAAATACAACAAAGTTGGTCATAATTCAGAAAATTGCAGAATGAATGTGAAATGCTATGTTTGTGGAAGATATGGACACTTATCTAATCAATGTAGAACACAAACCATCGTAGGATATGGAAAGGCTATTTAGAGGAATAATGTGACTTGTTATGCTTGTAACAAAATTGGACATATTGCCAAATTTTGTAGAAGAAAGACTTCAACGGAAAACAATAAATGATCTAGTTTGAATGGCAAAGAAAAGGTAGATGAGGTAAAGTAAGAATTTTCAAAACAATGGATTAGGAAGAGAGATAAAAATGTTGATGAAACTAGGTAAAGTAAGAATTTTCAAAACAATGGATTAGGAAGAGAGATAAAAATGTTGATGAAACTATCTCTATACCGGTAGAGTAGAGTAATCCTCCACTGGTAGGAGATTCTTCATCCAACTGAGAAGTAACCCTTTGGGGGTATTGCAGTAAGTTGAAAATCATGTAGATTACCCTCGGTTGATGGTGAGAAGATAGATTTCTTCCTTACTAGCAGATGTGTTAAGTTTTCACTTAACCTACAAGCATTTAATGAAGTTGGTAAGAGAAATGCCATTATAAATCAGCTAATATCCCTATTTTTTAACTCATCGAGCATTCAAATTAGCAGAGAGTGCGAAAACAGAGTGAAGGCATTCAAGGCGAATGTGCAGAGTGATTTCTTTCAAGCATTCAGAATATTTTCAGGCAGCTAAAGGTATTTTTCAATGGCTTCTTCTTTTGCTCCTGAATTTATTTGGAACCCTACTATTGTGGAAAATGTGAAACACCCTAGGCCCATATTTAAAATATTTCCCAAGATTGCCAAGCAAGATGACTCTGTAGGGGCATTTTTGAAAATTCCTAAAGGTGTAGCTTTTGCAGAAGACCATAGGATTTATATACATTGCAATATAGAAGAAATAGGTTCTAAAGAATTGATGAAAATGTATACTAAGGTGATTTGTGATGAAAATGGTGCTGTCAAACTTGAACACAAGATTATAGAAACTCTAGGTTTTGTGGAAATACTAAACATTTCCCAATTTCTGGAAGAAGTAGTAAGAATTGTCTTGAGTAGAGCACATGGAGAATTTCTATGGTTGGATTTTGTCTACAAATTTACCCAGCAAGCAATTAGGGTAGTAACTGGCTTACCCTCAACCAACAGCAGACCTAAAAAAACAAAGAAGATCCCTAACAACAAAGTGACAACCCTAACTGGAGCAACATCTGACAATAGATCTCTGAGAGTGAATGATATCAAAGACATCAATGTGAGATTTGTGAGTATGGTGCTAGGTTACATGACTACACATGCTAACAAGATAAATTCAGTTTCTAGTCTTTCTATAAATAGTTCTTATGAGATGGTTAACAACAATGCAATGATAGATGTGTGTGAATGGCTAAAAGATGAACTCATTGATAATTTGAAAAAGATTAAAGGAGATAAGAAAGGGATATTCCGATTTGGAAATCTTTTGGTATGTTTGATGTTGTATTTCACTAAGGAAATCCCCAGTATAGGACCTAAAGAATTTGGATATGATATACCGGTAGGAAAACAATTACAAGAAGCTTTTACTGGCATGGGAACTGCTAAAGACGACAACATAATTGAATATTTCAAAACTTTCCAAGCTAAAATGAAAACTAGAGAAAGACTACCATAGAGTGTAGTGGAAAAATATGACAAAGAAATCTATTTTGTTATCAAGAGAGATGAGACATGGATGGAAGTTGTACTCCCTAGGACTGTCTGGGTAATTGAAATGGGATATGAGGTAGATCTTAACATTCTTGAGACATATGCTAAAGCATTATTGGATGCACCGAGAGAACCATCAGAACAAGTTTTTGGTAGTGCTGAAACTATTGAAAGTGATGTAAACACATTGAAGAAAAGGAAGAAAAGAGAAAAAATTATTAGAGATGCTTCTATGAAAGTGAAGGAAATCAAGGAAAATGTAATGAACATCAGTGGCATATCGGCTAGTGAACTTGAAGGACTGCAACCGGAGGTACACATTTCACCAGTTGGCACAACTTCTGGAACCAATAGTGACAAGGCAATAGAGTTTAAAAGAGTTGAAAGGAGGAAGAGAGAACCTTTACCGATACCCTCTCCTTCACCTAAGAGAACAAGGACTTTAAGGAAGAAACAACAGGCAGTAAGGGGACCACCAAAGAAATTAACACCAAAGAAGAAACACCAACCTGTTACTCCTTTAGATGATTTATTGAATGAGATAAATGATAATGGAGATCTGGCAAATGTACACCAACTGTATAACACATTTAAAGATTCAGACAGGGAAAGCATTGAGAACAATATTATTTTACATCTGGACATATACAAAAAGGTTTTGATTGAAGTTGTGGATGACTTACCCAATGATCTGTATACGAGATTGGAAGAAAAAAGGATTGTAGTGATGGAATTAGATAAGAAACTAAAAGTTGAGAAAATTCTAGTTGTACATCCTGTGAATTCAAAAGAAGAAATTGATGAATTAATCTTTGAGGCTAACCGATCTATTTTTGCTAGTGAACACCGACAAGTAAGTTTAATGGTAGGAAGAGTAAAAGAGATTGCAGATGAAACTATTGATAACTGGGATATATTTTTTTGTGGAAAGGAAAAACAAGAGAAAATGAACTGACCAAAGAAAAAATTTAAAGTGTATTAGAAGGATAAGGACAAGGGAAAAGGGAGAGTTGGTGGTATTCCAAACATCAAAATCACTGACAATTTACCACCACCTTTGTATATTGCATTGGTACATACTGATGATCCATCGGTTATTGACACTGAAGGTGTCACACATGATGACACTAACCCTGAATTTGAGATACTATTTAGCATGAATGTGGACACTCAGAAAGTGAATATTGTTATGGACAAGGATAGTGCAGAGGTTAAGGATGACAATGTTGATTGTGGCAACATGGCTAAGAAACTAGTAGAGACTATTGAGATTGAGATCCCAACCCAAACAGAGCAACCATTAGATACTGACAAACCTACTAAAGGAATAGATGCTGGTACAGGGCCATCAAAAACTGAGATACTGACAAAAATTATTGAGAAACCTACTGAGGTAGAGGTACTTACTGAGACAGAGAAACCAGCAATAACTAAGACATCAAAATAGTCTGATAAACCCTTGCTATTTGAGATGCAAACAGAGACTGATCCACCGGAGGTAAACACAAGTAAAATGGTTACAACTGATGGAAGCACAGAGGTAATAAAGGCAATTGGTGAGACATCCAACACATCAAGTGAATTGAGACCTACAAATGTTACAGAGGTACTCTTGGATTCAATCAAAAACATAATGGATTGCAATGCATTGGCCTACAAGGCAATTGATAACACTGTACCTATTCTTAAATTTATTGCACCTAATTGTAACATAGATCATATTAAGTATTCTTTAGGCAAATTGGACACATTGTCCAAATTTATTGCTGACAATGTAATAATGGTTGATAAAGTGAATGAGGACACAATAAAGGACAAAGTTGAAAAGGAGAAGAAAAAATTCTTTGATGACACCATAAAGAAGTGCATTGAACACCTAAATACATTATTACCGGCACTGAACTCTACTATTTTGGAGTACAAAAAACTATTCAGAGAAACATGCAAACCTCACCTTTTGATAGAGGACATAGACAAAGAGATCAGTAAAACACAAAAGCAAATTGATGACATAGTAGATAACATAATTGGTTCATCTGGTCACATATCAGTTTTTGAGCAAGAAATGGCAAGTTTTGAAGAAAAATTAGAGAAACTCAAAAAAGAAAAGGCAAGGATAAGGTCTAATTCCAGAGAGCTAAAAAATAAGCTTGGTCCTAGGTTGAACACTCTTGTTTCCTAGAGAATAGAAATATCTAATGCAGTACTTCAGGGAGAACGACCACCGGAAGATCACATGCATTATCTCACCGACACAATCCAACAAACTAAGGCAACTTTGAAGGACAACAAAAGGTTTATGTAGAGCTTAAATTTGGTTTTGGCAAATATCTTTCAGATTGTAACCAACCGGTTACAGACTTTGAGGTGAATTTTTGCACTCATTTGACTTTTTTTGACAACCTTTGTTATTGATGTCAAAGGGGGAGTAGTGGAGAGAAAAATACTTCTTCAGAGGAGATAATTTGCTTAGGGGGAGAACATCTTTTTGGACTTTAGTTTTTGAACAAGTTTTGGATTTTTCTCATGAGTGTTTCCATCAATGCCAAAGGGGGAGATTGTTGGCATTCTACACTCTTATGAGAATAGTTCATGTTGTCATTGATGGCAACCAACTGGTAACCAACTGGCAAACATTTGTCAACCCACCAATAGTTACTGGCACTGGCAATATACTTCTACATACACCGATAGGCACCTCACCGACAACAACAATAATGCATATCGACAATCAAGCCGATATAGAATAAACTTTGTTTATTGTTTATATTGTAATTATCTTTTGTAAAAGTCAACATGGTATATTGTAAAAGACTCATATATATGTATGAGATCTTATAGGTCATTTTGTAAGAGAGAGAGGAGATGATAAAAAGGTTAGATGATATTTTGATATAGTTGATAGCGAAGGTTTTGGTAATAGACTGAGCTTAAATCGGTACTGAACCTGGCATAGTTGATGTTGATCTGAAGCAGTACATTGTATTGGATTTTGATAATCCATTTTGTAAGTCAGTGAGACTTTTGTTTTGTGATTGAGCAGTGAGCTCTAGACTGCTAACCTTCCTACATGTGCAAGCCCCTCATTGTAAGTAATATTTATTCATTGGCTAGTGAGTGAATATTGCGGGTCACAAATCCCACTGAGGTTTTTCCCACATTGGGTTTCCTTGTTAAATATCTTGTGTTATGGTGCATTCTCTATGTTGTCTCTATTATTCTTATTTGCTGCATTAATTCTTATTTATTGGTACATTATTTTGGGATACAAAGTTCTTAATAAGTTTAAATATTCTGGAAAATGGTTAGACATTGATTCACCCTCCCGCCCCTCTCAGTCTTTTTGGGACTGTCATTGATTCTAATAAATGATCAGCATAGACAATGAGTAGGTATTTATCTACTTCATATCCCATGGGCATTACCAATGTGGTTCTTGGAATCATAGCTTCCATCAGGCATGTATCTATGTCAACCATGAAATAGATGGAATCCTCATATTTGTTTACAACTTCAGCTAGAATTATCTCTCTTGCATGCATTTTCTTTTGAAATTTCTTGAAATATACTCAAATAATATCATCAAACTTTTTTTTCAGCATCCTAATATTGTTCTTCATCTGCAATAGGGTAGGTGTCCTAATTAGCCATTGTACATCACCAATACCGAGGAAAACCTTTTGGAAATAAAAGAATAATCCCATGATAAGTTGTCCAAACTTGAATCTAATCTTCTTGTCCTTCTTAACTGCTTCCAAATTTATCATTAATTGGCTTCTCATTGCTTCACAGAGATCATAATCAACATCCTCCTTAATCATTCGGTAGGCAGTGTGAATAGTTGTTGCTGGTATGATGTTCATTCTGCCTGAATAGAAAATTCTATAGTCAATCACCATAGATGCAAATTTAATAGTAGGATCATTAATATCATTCATGGTCATGGCTCTTTTATACCATCTAGATCCAGTTAACTATACAAAATCATTCTTAGGTATAGACCTAAGCAATGAAACTTCACCAGTTGAGCAGAAGCTGGTTACAACATGGATTGCTTCCTTACTAGTTTTGTGAGTTCTATCCAACCACATAAACTAATCATGAATGCAGCTCAAAACAAATCTCACCAACTCATCATCAAACTCATCAATGAAATTGATCGCATGATGAAAACCTTTATCGGCTATTCTTCTAAACTATTCTTTCAATCTTCCATGTTCATTACACAAAGATCTGTATTTCTCATAAATAACTACAACTCCCAAGTCTTGAAGTTTGTAGTGATAAAAGGATCTTACATCCTCTACATGCAAAACACCATTCGCTACACTAGATAGGGCACCGATAGGGTCAGTTCCCTCCAACTTGTATGGATGTCATTTGTATTTAGGTCTTGCCCTCTAGGTCACATCAACAAGATGAGGTGTATCCATTTCAGATATGCAAATCACCAAGCAAAGAGTAGAATTTCTCAAATAAATGCCTCTTCTTCTTTGGTACTAGGGTTTCCGACCATAAAAAACTTTCAATACTCGATCACCAAATCAAACTTCACTTTAATCACTTCAAATTGATAGTAAAAGATCTGAATGTTGCTTGCACAAACTTATCTCTTCTCTACTCACTTCACCAAAAGTTCTCAAGATGCAAAGTGATAAATGAAATTCAAAAAGTTCTATTTATTTGCATTCTAACTACTGCAATAAATGCATTTACCAACAAAACCCTAAAACGCCTTAGCAAACTCTAAAGCATATTATCGGTAGCAAAAACTGAATGATATTTACTAGTTATGATCGCCAAACACATCAAAACATCAAAATGCATCACAATATGCAAATTTAACTTACAGTACATCATCCAGGGGTTCACTCAAGATTTGACAATAAGCTCACCCTAAGTTGTAAAAATAACTTAGTTTACCAGAGAATGATTCTCCACATTAGGTCAAGAATATAATTCCTCAGATGGTTTTTTATCACTCTTCTTCTTCTAGGTCTTATTCATATCATCTCTGGTTTCTTCATTATCAAACTGCTGCTTTTGTTTCCAATCTGTAGGATGATTCACCAGTTGGTTCTTATGTGTTCTGTAAAAATTGGCAATGTGTCCAAGTTTGTTACAATGATAGCATGTCTTTCTAGCTTCTCTCCAAGGTCCTGCATTACCTCTCCTTGTTCTTCTTCTGCAGTTCATAGCCACATATCCATAGTTTTTGCAGATTGAACAAGTCACATTGACTCTTTTTTCCATCTCATAAGGACTAGACTAGTTAACATAAGGTCTTTGCCAATTTGTGTTCCTCCGGTCAGTGAAATTCCTTCTCCAATCACCAATAGGTCTTGGATTCATGTGAGGTGCAGGATTGTTTGCTCCATATCTACATTCAACTGATCTATGCCCATACATGTTGCATGTCTAACAATATCCTTCAAATTTCCTAGGCACATATCTAGTATTAGGTCTATAACTAAGATTAGCATCAGATGTGCTTCTACAAACATTAGCAATGTGTCCTGGTTTATGATAGTTAAAACAAATAGGTTTGTAAACTTTCCTACCATTAGGCTTCTAAGCCTTAGGAGAAATTTTACCTTCATGCATGTTTCTCTTTGTACCAGAAGGTTCACCTTTCTTAGATGTATTATATCCTAGCCCAGATGTATCACCTTTCATCCTTTGAGATTGGATCTGTTCATCCACCATAGAGGAGCTCTTGTTGAATTTATCAAGCTTCTCATTAGCCTCAGTAGGTTCATTTGTAAGATCTTCATTTATTTTCATGAGGGTCTCTCTAAGAGATATTGCCATTTAAAGATCTAACTGTAATGCTTCTATTTTCTTCTTTCTCCTAATGCTAATGTTCATACAAAGTTGCATTCTCATGCTTGATCTTAAAGTTTCCATGCTCTTTATCTCAGATCTGATCCTCAACCTTTCTTCTAGCTTCAAGTTCCTCACTCGTATGGATTGTAAGTGCTTCTGACTCTCTTCTCAGGTTAGTCTTCTCACCATTCAACATCTCCACTTCTTCAACTAGTGTATCAATGTTTCCCTCATCTAAAGAGCTAATGTCAAAGATCTCCAATAATTGTTTGGTCAGTTCCTTCCTTTTAGCTAGTGATGTCTTATACTTTCCTCTTAGGGTTTCTAGCTCATCCTTGGTTTCAACAAGTTCTCTAGATATCTCTCTATAACTAATTCCTTCACCCATATTTTCCTTAGGATTAGAGATCCCTTCCAAGTTGTTAAGCCTTAAGGAATTTAGGCTCTGATACCAAATGCTAAACTTAGAAGGCACTGAGAGAGGGGGTGAATTAGTTCTAGTAAAAACAATACAAAATTGAATATCAATCTCACCAACTTAAAACTCAATACACATGCAGGAAATAACACCAAGTATGCAATCACCATATAAAGCATAAACCAAATGACACAAGAGTTTATATGTGGAAAACCCAAATGGGAAAAACCACGGTAGGAGTTAGTACCCACAAGATCCACTATCTGCAGTATAGAGATTTGACTGGTTAAGGTCTACAACACCCAGTTAGGGGAACACCCTATTAGAAGTGTCTAATCCTAGTTAAGAGTTTTATAAAAGGCGTATGAGGACCAGCTCTGTTAGGAGCTAACCAAGTTACTGGGATTTGAAAACACAAGTTAATGTGTCACCTGGTTTGAGGATTTAATGATGAGAACTATTAGGATCTAACTACACCCTGTTAGGAGTGACCTTGTAAGAGGATTTTCTTGCTGCAACTGTTAGGAAGACAACAAGTACAAATGATCTTAGTATAACACCTTTTGTATCTAATAAGATCCGGTTCAGAACATTACAACATCACAAAGACTTCATCTCTCAACTCCTCTGATCTTTGCACTATCAGAAAAACAAAATTCGCTCCTCATATCACACTATCAAGCTCATGTATATATCCTCATACCTCATCACAAAATTAAAATTATCATAAGGTCGACTAGAACCTTATTACAATTCTCTAGGTTCAATGCATCTAGACAATCTTGCATTGTACACATTAGTTATGTCGGCCACCGATATAACAAATCCAATTCTATGTCATTTCACCAATCTGAGTGATTTTCATCACTATGGGTTAAGTCTCCATCCACTAATCCATTTTGTCAAATAAATGTCATTCACTTGATCGATTCAACACATGCGGTCACTAACATATCTTCATCTGATATTCTTCAACCTTGCTGCAAAACCACATCATCTCAATCTTCATGATTTTCTTGTACCGGTTTTCAGAATGTAACACCATCTGTCATTTATTGGTTGAAGTCCTAATTACCTTTTCTGATAAAATTGTCTTTGCTTTACCGGTTAAGTTTAGATGGTTGAACTATAGGACTTAGATGACTTAAAGAAACATAGTTGCCATCAATGACAACATACACAATAGTCATCATACATAAATCTAAATTCTATGCACAACAGACATATACCGGTTGCATCAAGCAAACACACATTACCAGTTTAGTACAAATGATCAAATGCCAACAGCGACTATTTTCAGACTAATCTTTTGTCCTACACTTCAAATTTTCAATTCCCTCCTTTTTGAAAATTGGAAATTTCAAAAATTAAGTGGTTAGGTCCTAAAACCCTAATTTTCAAGATTAATTGGATTTTATACAAATTTCAATCAATTTCATTCAAATTTCAGTTTTCTAACCATTTTTCAAGGTGTCCCTATCCATTAGGTTTGACCCTTTTCAAAATTGTAGTCAAATCCCTCTTTTTCTTCAAAACTCTAATAGGGTCCTATTGTCACATCTGAACATTCATTTCACCTATCTCAAAATTCTAAAATTCACCAATTTTTGGGGGTAAGCTTTAAAATTATTGTAATATTCAACCCTGAAAAGTTTGAAAAAAGTTGGTCAGACCATATGCGTTCCCACCACGGTCCTTGACTTTTTTCCCAAAATTTTGGGAGACTATTATGACTGAATTTAATAGCCTAAATCTAGAAGATTGGCTGATTTTGTTTATTTTTGATCCCTCTAACATTGAAAATATCTCCAAAATTCAACATTTTCAATTTCAAGAAATTTAATAAAATTAAAAGGTTAATTATAATCTGCCCTAATTTTAAAAATTCTAATTTTAAAATTAAGTGGTATTCCCTTGGTCGCAATTTTAAAATTCCAATTTCTTTTCATTTTTGGAAATTGTGTCATCTTCTTCTTCCAACAAAGTTCAAATTGTTTAATTAGTATTTTCCCAAATTTTCCATTAATCAATTTTGTAAGATTTGTTTAAATTCAAAATTTCAATTTTCCCTCTAGTGCATGAGTTTCACCACTATTAGTCCTACCTACACTATCCCCATTAGACGAAGCATTAGAATTAAACCATCCCAAGGTTTAATTACCGAAGAGATGGAACATAATCTGGGTGACTTCTTTAATGAGGATAATGCTAATTATTCCCATCCTAATCTGGTCCCCATTTATCCCATTGATGAATCTCATGATGAAGAAGAAGCTTTGACTAGAGTTTCCATAGATCAACTTTCAAAATTGGGCAATCAATTTGATAACTTTCAATAATGGACGTCCCAAGAGTACCCTAATAGTGAAGCTCTTCCATTAATTGAAGGCCTTAAATGCATGATTCAAAGTGATAAGAATGGAATTGATATATTGTGTGGCATTGCTCGTATTGTTGATTCTAATGTCATGCCTATCAAGAGTTGTGCTGAGAACTTAGGTTATTCACAACCTTCACATCAAATCAATTCTTCTATTCCTTTGACCATTTCAATGGCTAGTATTCCTACTTTCACTTCAAACATCATGGCTACATCAACTCAAAATGTCATTCCTACAACCATTGGCCATGGGGGCAATCCCTCTTCTTCATTTAACCCTCCATCTTTACCTATGTCTTCCATAAGTGTTCCTATTATTCCCCAGCCAATCAATGTGACACAATGGAGCAATTCATTCAATAATTTTGTTCCTCCTTTGAGTGTCTCATTGACTAAACAGTCATCACATATGCCTACTTATCATAATGACCCACCACCTTATTCTCAATTCATTCCTTCCTTCAATAACATCACATCACCTTCTCAATCAACCATGTCTAACATCAATTCTTCTACTGAAGAAACCATTAACAATCTTGCTCAAACTTTGTCTTCCTTACAACAATAAATGGCTTCTATGAGTCAATCCAAGTTTAGTATTCCCACCATTGATGTTGAGAGCCCACTTTCTCTTGATATTGTTAAAGTTGTGCCACCTAAGCATGTGGAGGTCCCTCAATTGGAACTCTATAATGGAAAAGGTGATCCTCTTATACATGTTAAAACATTTCAAACCTTGTGTACTGATTTTTCTTATGATCAAAGATTGCTTGCAACACTATTTACAAGAACATTTAGAGATAAGGCTTTACAATGGTATTTCTCTTTGCCTTATTATTCCATCAATTCTTTTCAACAACTAAAAAATGCTTTCATCCAATAATTTCAAAATAATATTGGTCCTAAAATCGCTTTGACTGATTTAATGCATAGTAAACAAGGTGTTAAAGAAAAACTGATTGATTTCATTGGTAGATATAAGAATTTGTGTGCTTAGATTTCTTTTCATGTACTTGATAATGATATTCAATGAATTTTCATTTCTAATTTGCAAAAAGATATCAGGGAAAAGCTTATTATGTCTGAGTTACTTCCTTTCCACAGTTGTGTGCAACACTCCACAATTATCAACTGGCTATGAGTCAAATGAAGCAATCTACTCCTATGGCTTTGAGTGATAAGGGGGATAGTGTTCAACAACTATTTGCGAAGTTCAAACCAACAAAAAGCTTCATCAAGTTCAATGATACAATCAACAACAACAATGTCAATGCTACAACAGGTGTGCCTTCTATTTCTAAATTTTTTAAAAGAGAAAGACAATTTACTCCTTTGAATGAATGTTTACATAGTATTATATCTCAGTTGTTGCAAAGAAATATTATCAAATTTCCTCCTATAAAACAATTTGATCCTTATAAACTTGTATCCCCTTATTTTGATCAAAAATATTTTTGTCAATTTCATCATCAGCCTGGTCATGATACTAAGAAATGTTTTGCATTGAAAAATAAGATTCAAGATTTGATTGATAACAATACTATATCTATGGCAAGTGTGAATGATAAAGGGAATAAATCAGTGGCTCCTCCTAATCAAAATCTTAAAAAATTTACTGATCCTTTGCCTTCTCATACCTCTAATGTGATTGAGATTGAGTATACTTCTTTCTCATTTGAGGAATTCACTTCTATGGCTCTGAACTTGGTAAATATGGTAGAAAAACAAGACACACCTAAGGATTATTGTCTTACATTTGGCCCTAGTGAGACCATAGAGCACTCGATGGCCCTTTATACATAGTTGTGAAGGTTAAGAATATCCCTTGGCGTGGCGCTCTTCTTGATCCCTCTTGCATGGTTAACATCATCACTGGGGATTATCTTTTCACTTTATGATTGCATAAACCCATATATGATGCCTCTAATGTAGTGGTGAAGTTATTTGATGGATTCTCTTGTCCTACCATTGGCTCTATCACCCTTCTTGTTGAAGTTCATACTAAATCCATGGATGTTGACTTTGTTATCACACCTTCTTCTGAGAAATTCCATGTGAAGTTGGGCTATCCTTGGATATCTTCCATGAAAGTTATTGCTTCTCCTATCCATAAGTGTTTGAAATTTCCTCACAATGGAGAAATCATAACCATGAACCATAGCTTATTTTTTCCATCCGAAAGAAGCCCTAGTGTTCCTATTGATTTCTTTTGGCCTAAGCAATTTCAATCTCTTCCATCAAGGAGTGATTCTATTTTTCAGTATTATCAAAAATGGAAGAAAGATATGATTCTATCCTTAAGTCAACCTAGATCCCCAACAATTAACATTCCTATCATACTTTAAGATGAAATTCTTCCACTCATGGCTATAACTAATCTCCCTCCTAAGGAAGATATTCATCCTATTCCTATGGATGTGACTATACCTTCTCCTAAGAAGAACAACAATATTCCTCATAAGGTTAGACCTATACCTCCTCCTCATGATGGACCTAGTCTTCTTCCTACACCTAACATTCCTCCTTTATATGGCACAGTTCCACCTCCTTCTTCTTATTGAGAGAAGAGGCCTACTTCTCCTCTTGTTCAACCTAAAAGACCTCAACTGAAAACTTCAACTATCAAGGAGAGAAACATTCCTACTTTTTCAAGTTTTCCTCCTCCTTCTCAGTCTTCCACTAAGACTCGATGAAATCATTGTGTGAGAGAACGCTAATGAAGACACCATGTTTGAGATCATGAAGTTGTCCCTCAAAATACTCAATCCCATAAGACTCCAATAGTTGATATGATTCTCTTTTCTCCTAAGAAAGATGTTAAACCTACATCTCCAAATTATAAGGAGCATAAAAATGTGATGGTTTTACTCCTATTTGTGTTCTTTCTTCTCTTTCTCTAAAATTTGATGAAGAAATGGGTGAAAATTTTATTCATGATGGCAATAAAAATCCTAATGCTTCTGATAGTGAGTATGAATATGTTGATGTGGACAAGCATTTATCAACTGAATTTTCACAAACCCTAATCCTAGCTCCTAGAATTGAACAAAGTGACTTACAACATGAGCATATTCCTTGTTTGGATCTTGTGATAGCTCCATCTAATATTCTCTATGTTGCTCCTCTATTATGTTGCTTGCCTTCCTGAAATAGTGATCAACAAGATCGGGAGGTGGATGTTGTGCTAGATTAGCAATATTAGCACTATAGATCTTCTCTCTCCTTTCTTGCTCTTTTGTGACCATTCTACTATGTGTATCCCTGTTCTTCTATTGTTCCCTTAGTGTCTATTTGGGGATGATGCAAATAATTGAGATCTCTTTTGGTCTCTTCCATGTTGACTCGAAAGACATCATCTCTTCCCTTTCTTCCAAGGTAGTGTCTTTCTTTGGGGAATGATGATTATTGTATGCACATATACATATATGATATACATGAGTTATCATACAGCATACTGACCCCAAGGAAAGAAAAACTACCTCGTGCTTTGTATTTTGTGTTCAATATCCTTGGGTTTATTCCTCACTTGGGGGCTAAATCCTTGCGATAGTGTGGCCCCTCTCTTCTCTCTCTCTTAGGTGTATCCTACCTTAAAGCAATCACTCCCGATAAGGTGCACACGATCACTTTAATGTGGGGGCATATGCTTCACTCATACTTTCCTTTTTGATACTTAGAATTATTTAGTGAACTTGGCTTTGCTTCATAATTTTGGTATCTTTTTCATGACTCATAATGAGGGGAACCTTGCTACTTGCAGTCACAGTTTTCCCTTCTTGATCTTCCCTTTTACTTCAACAATCAATTTTATAAGATCCTAAGTCCATTGGGGGCTTGGTGCATCTTGCCTCCTTGATGTAATAGAAGTCTTTCAATCTTGTTTCCTTGTACTTTACTGATAGTATTGGCATACACTTATACTCCCGCTAAAGTGAGATCTAAATGTAGTGTCATGAAATTGTGACCTTTGCAATTGTCAACCACATTAGGGTACTCACGCACATGATTCAAATCCTTAAGCATGATCGAAGACTATAGACTTGCTCGATGCTTGAGAATCGCATCTTGCTTTCCCTCCGCACTGCAAGAACTGCATCTTATCCTACAAAAAAAGGGTAGGATAGGGGTGTGGCGCCCCTGTCCCCCATAGGAAAGGGGTGTGGCACCCCTATCCTCCTAGGGAAAGGGCATTCCACCCCTGTCCCCTACCCTATTTTGGGGTAGGACCCTTTTCAAATGTTCTTTGGAGGTTGCACATTGAGCAGAAAGACTCCCCCAGTGTCGTCCTGTGACGAAAAATCAATCAATTAGCCCTAATTGACAACTATTTAAGTTGCATTTTTCCTCCCATTTTTAATAATTTTGATAAGCATAACAGAGATGCATGAGATCATACATGCAAGCATTCAAGAGAATTCAAGAATTCCTTTCTAGCATTGAGCATTCTCAAGTCTCCCTTCAAGGCTAGGTGTTGTATTCAAGTCAAGGATTCAACCATTGAAGAGGAGATTCATTCCAACATTCAACTTCATACAAGAAATTCTATCAAAATTTCTATCACAACCTCCCTTGAGGTGATTTACATTATAGTCTTTCATTTACATTTAATTGAAAGTACTTTCTTTCATCATTTGGTTAATTCTAAAACTGGGGTTTGACCTAAAGGCAAACCCCCAATCCCAACACCTTTCCCTCTCTTTTATGTGTGTAGGTTGTAGGTGCATAGCTGTACTTTTGGATTTGGGCTCCATTTGCAGAGGCAGAAAAACCCTTTTCTTTTCGCAGATTTTTTAGAGGACCATGTACATTCCCACCACGATCCGGACAAATTTTTCCCAAATTCACAGGGCGACTTCATTTCAACAGATTATTACCAGATCTAGGTGCACAACTTCATCCTATGCTTCTATCTTGAGTTATAATTAGATCTTTGTCACTTTTACACTTGATTATAAGTACACAATTCAATCAATTCAAATCTCAATCTCAGAAGAGGGGATTGACTTACCATCACTCAGAATTCAATCTCTTTCTCTAGAGGTTGAATCTAGTGTATTTTCCTCCCTCTTCCAATGTAATGTAGAAAATGTGTTTGAAGAGAAATCCAAAGTGAAAGTTTTATCTCTCCTTAGAGGGAATAAAATCTTTCCTCTTGATATCTCCATCATTCACCTTTTTCCAACATCACATAAGCATACACCAATACTACTAGTAAAGTACAAGGAAACAAGATTGAAAAACTTATACCACATCAACGAGGCAAGATGCACCAAGCCTCTAGTGGACTAAGGATCTTACAACATCGATTGAAAAAGTAAAAGGTAAGATAAAGAAGGGAAAACCATGACTACAAGTAGCAAGGTTCCCCTCACTATGAGTCATGAAAAAGATACCAAAATTATAAAGCAAAGCCGAGTTCACTAAATAATTCTAAGTATCAAGAAGGAAAATATGAGTGGAGTGCATGCCCCCACGTTAAAGCGATAATGCATGCCTTATCGGTAGCAATTGCTTTAAGACAGGATACACTCAAGATGGATAGAAGAGAGGGAGCATGTTATAGCAAGGATTTAGCCACTAATTGAGGAATAAGCCCAAGGATAATGAACATAAAACATGAGGTGGTTTTTCTTTCCTCGGGGTCAATATGTTGTATGATAAATCATGTATATCATATATGTATGTGCATATAATGATCATTATTCCCCAAAGAAAGGAAACTACCTTGGAAGAAAGGGAATAGAGAATATATTTTGAGTCAACATGAAAGAGACCAAAAGAGATCCCAATTCTTTGTATCATCCTCAATTAGACATTAAGGTAAAAATAGAAGAATAGGGATACACATAGAAGAATAGTCACAAAAGAGGAAGAAAGGAGAGAGAGAGAAGATCTACAGTGCTAATATTTCTAATATAGCATGACATCCACCTCTCGATCTTGCTGATCACTATTTTGGGAAGGTGAGAAATGCGCCAGAGGAGAGACATCGAGCACAACAGATGGAGCTAACACAAGATCCAAACAAGGGCTATGCTCATGGGCTAAGTCACTTTGTTTGATTCTAGGAGCTAGGATTAGGGTTTGTGAAAATTTAGTTGATAAATTATTGTCCACATCAACATATTCATAGTCACTATCAGAAGTATTAGGAGTTGTATTGCCATCATGAATAACATTTTCACTCATTTTTTCATCTAGATTTATAGAAAGAGGAGCACAAACGCGAATAGGAGTAAAACCATAACATGTTTTTTGAAACTTATGATTCAGAGATGTGGATTCAACATCTTTCTTAGGAGAAAAGGGAATCATATCAACTGTTGGAGTCTTGGGAGATTAAATGTTTTGAGGAACAACTTCATGAGCTCGAGCATGATGCCTTTATCAACGATCTCTCACAAAATGATTTCTTTGAGTCTTAGAGGAATATTGAGAAGGAAGAGGAATATTTATGAAAGGGCGAACAGTCTCCTCTTTGATAGTTGAAGGTTTAGGTTGAGGTCTTGTAGGTTGGACAAGAGGAGAGGCACATCTCTTCTCTCTATAAGAGAAAGGAGGTAGAACTGCGCCATATAAAGGAGGAATATCAGGTCTAGGAAGGAGACTGGGTCCATCATGGGGAGGTGGTACAGGTCTAACCTTAGGAGGAATATTTTTGTTCTTCTTAGGAGATGGTATAGTCACATCCATAGGAATAGGTTGAGGATTTTCCTTAGGAGGAAGATTAGTCCTATCTATTAGGGGATGGATGGGGATATCAATTATTGGGGATCTAGGTTGACTTAAGGATAAGATCATATCTTTCTTCTATTTTTTTATAAGATTGGAAAAGAGCATTGATCCTTTATGGAAGAGACTAAAATTGTTTAGGCCAAAAGAGATCAATAGGAACACTTGGGCTTCTTTCAGATAGTCAAAATAAGTTATAGTTAACAGTTATGATTTATCTATTGTGCAGAAATTTCAAACACTTATGAATTGGAGAAGCAATAGCCTTCATGGTAGATAGCCAAGGATAGCCCAACTTCACATGAAATTTCTTGGAAGAAGGAATGATAACAAAGGTGGCATCCATAGACTTAGTGTGCACTTCAATAGGAAGGGTGATAGAACCAATGGTAGGACAAGAGAATCCATCAAATAACTTCACAACCACATTAGTGTCATCATAGACCATTTTATGCAATCTTAAAGTGAAAAGATACTCCTTAGTGATTACATTAACCATGAAAGAGGGATCAACAAGAGCACCATGACAAGGTATGTCTTTAACCTTCACAACTATGCATAAAGGGCCATCAGGTGCCCTAATGGTCTCACTAGGGTCAAATGTAATACAAGGGTCCTTAGGTATTGCTTGCTTCTCTACCACATTCACTAAATTTGGAGCTATGGTAGTAACATCAGAGGGAGAGAAAGAGATATGCATAGTCTCAATCATGTTAGAGGTATGATAATGCAAAGGATCAGTAAAAATTAAGATTTTGATTAGGAGGAGCTGCTGATTTGTTTCCCCTATAATTCACACCTACCACAGATATAGTATTATTATCAATCAAATCTTGAATCTTGCTTTTCAATGCAAAATATTTCTTAGTGTCATGACTAGGCTGATGATAAAATTAACAAAAGGAATTGCTATCAAGATAAGGGGATGCAAGCTTAGATGTGTCAACTGGTTTGATAGGAGGAACTTTGATAATATTCCTTTGTAACAACTGAGACATAATACTATGTAAAGATTCATTCAAAGGAGTAAATTATCCTATATTTTAAATAATTTAGAAATAGGAGGCACATTTGTTGTAGCATTCACAATGTTGTTGTTGATTGTATCATTGAACTTGATGAAGATTTTTGTTGGTTTGAACTTCACAAATGGTTGTTGAACACTCTCCCCCTTATCACTCAGAGACATAGGAGTAGATTGCTCCATTTGACTCACAACCAGTTGATAATTGTGGAGTGTTGCACACAACTATGGAAAGGAAGTAAACTCAGACAAAAGAAGGTTTTCCCTAATAATTTTTTGCAAATTAGAAATGCAAATTCATTGAATATCATTATCAGGTAAAGGAAAAGAAATCTAAGCACAAAAAATGCTTATATCTACCAATGAAATAAGTCACTCTTTCTTTAATGCCTTGTTTAAAATGCATTAAGTTAGTCAAAGTGATTGTAGGACCAATGTTGTTTTGAAATTGTTGAATGAAAACATTTTCTATTTGTTGAAAAGAAGTGATAGAATAAGAAGGCAAAGAGAAATACCATTGTAAAGCCTTATCTCTCAATGTTCTTGTAAACAATTTTGCAAGAAATCTTTGATCATAAGAAAAATTAGTACACAAGGTTTGAAACATTTTCACATGTGTATGGAAGACACAGTTTGAGAAAGATTGTTAATGGTCGCTTTGGTAGAAGAATTGATGTTAGACATGGTTGATTTAGAAGGTTGTTTGATGTTATTGAAGGAAGGCATGGATTGAGAAAAAGGTGGTGGGACATTATGATAAGTAGGCATAGGTGATTATTGAGTAGGGAATGGGACACTTAAAGGAGGAATAATTTTTTTGAATGGATTGCCCCCTTGTGTCACCTTAATTGGTTGAGGGATTGTAGGAATACTTATGGAAGACATAGGTAAAGATGAAGGATTAAATAAAGAAGAGGGATTTCCCCATGACTAATGTTTGTAGGGATGACATTTTGAGTTGAAGTAGCCATGATGTTTGAGTTAACAGTAGGAACACTAGTCATAGGAGTAGTCAAAGGAATAGAAGAATTGATTTGATTCGAAGGTTGTGAATAACCCAAGTTCTCAGCACAACTCTTGATAGGCATAACATTGGAATCAACAATATTAGAAATGCCACACAATATATCAATTCTATTCTTATCATTTTGAATCATGTGTTTAAGGCCTTCAATTAATGGAAGAGCTTCACTATTAGGGTACTCTTGGGACATCCATTGTTAAAAGTTATCAAATTGATTGCCCAATTTTGAAAGCTGATCTATGGAAACTCTAGTCAAAGCTTCTTCTTCATCATGAGATTCATCAATGGGATAAATGGGGACTTGATGAGGATGGGAAGAATTAGCATTATCCTCATTAAAGAAGTCACTCAAATTATGCTCCATGTCCTCGATAATAAAACCTTGGGAAGCCTTAATTATAATGCTTCGTCTAATGGGGATAGTGTAGGTAGGACTAATAGTGGTGAAACTCACGCACTAGAGGGAAAATTTGATTTTGAATTTTGAATAATAGGAATAAAGTGTACAAAAATTGAATAATGCAAAATTTGGGAAAATAATGATTAAACAATTTGAACTTTGTTGAAGAAGAAAATGACACAATTTCCAAAAATAATTTTTATGATAAATGAAAGGAAATTGGAATTTAAAATTAGGGCCAATGGGATACCACTTAATTTTTTAAAAATCTTAAAATTTGAAATGTTGAGTTGGGGAGGTAATTTTTATTTTAGAGGGATAAAAAATTGACAAAATCAGTCAATTCTCTGGATTTAAGCTATTAAATATGGTCATAACAACCTCCTAAAATTTTGGGAAAAAAGTCAGGGGCCGTGTTGAAAGGGCACACAGTCTGACCAACTTTTTTCAAAATTTTGAGGGTTGAAAGTTACAATGATTTTAAAGCTAAAGCCAAAAATTTGTTGAATTTTGCGATCCCTAGGTAGTAGAAATGAAGGTTTGAATGTTAAAATAGGACCCTATTAGGGTTTTGAGAAAAAAGAGAAATTGAATTGCAAATTTGAAAAGGGTCAAACCTAATAGATAGAGACACCTTGAAAAATGTTTAGAAAACTAAAATTGATTGAAATTTGTACAAAATCCAATTAAATTTGAAAATTAGGGTTTTAGGACCTAACCACTTAATTTTTAAAATTTTGAAGTTTTAAAAAGGAGGGAAATTGAAATTTTGATTTTTAGGACAAAAGATAAGTCTGAAAATAGTCACAAATCTGAAAAATTAAATGGAAATTAAATTTTTGCACAATTTCAAGATGATTTTTGAAAATTAGGGTTTTGACAATTAACCTCTTAATTTTGTGAATTTGATTTGTAAATTGATTTGGACAGTGAAGAAATTGAATTTAACAAACAAAGAAATTTTCAGATCTAAGACAATAGTAAGCAATTTTTTATAAAACACAAGTTCAATTTCAATTTTAAAAACTAGGGTTTTGAATTAATTAACAACTAAGTTTGTAGAAAAATTAACCTTGTAAATGAAAAATATGCAATGATTTTCATAATAAAGCATGTAAGACATTGAGTTCACCAAAATGTGGTGTGGGGAAAAGTGAATGATGGAGAGATCTGTTAGGATTAATGATAGTCCCAAAGATACTGAGGGGGAGTGGTGAATCAGTATCTAACCGGTTAACAGAATATTTAACCTTATTAAGTATTTTGCATTCCAAAACAATGTACCGGTAAATAAGAATTAATGCAGTAAACAGGAACAATAAAGACAACATAGAAAATACACCATAACACAAGATGTTTAATGAGGAAACCCAGTGTGGGAAAAACCTCAGTGGGATTTGTGACCCACAATATTCACTCACTAGCCAATGAATAAATATTACTTACAATGAGGGGCCTGCACATACAGGAAGGCAAACTGCCTAGAGCTCATTGCTCAATCTACAAAAAAGAAGTCTCACTGACTTAAAAAATGGATTATGAAAATCCAATACAATGTACTGCTTCAAATCAACATCAACTATGCCAGGTTTAGTACCGGTTTAAGCTCATACTATAACCATAAACCTTATACAAAATATGTCCTATGCATTCGCATAGACCTCATCTTCTATATCCTCTCTTCTATCATCCTTATTACAAAGTGATTTACAAGATCTCATACATATATGAGTCTATTACAATATGCCATGTCAACTTTACAAAAATATATTTACAATTAAGTACAATAAACAAAAGTTTATTCCTATCGGCTGGAGTGCTGGTATGCATTGTTACCACTGCCAGTGAAGTGTCTGCCAGTGCTGGTGTCTGCCAATAGTTTGCTAGATGAATGTCAGGTGGTTGCTTGAATATTGCCAGTAGGTTGCTGGTAGGTTTCCATCAATGAGAACACCATCATTTCTCACTAGAGTGTAGAATGCCAACAATCTCCCCCTTTGGCATTGATGGCAACACTCATGAGAAAAATCCAAAAACTGTATCCAAAAATGAAGTCCAAAAATTTGCCAAAAAGATGTGCTCCCCCTGAGCAAATGATCTCCTCTGAATAGCCATTTTTCTTTGTCCACTACTCCCCCTTTGACATCAATGACAAAGGTTGTCAAAAATTATCAAACAAGTGCAAAAATTTACTTAAGGTTTGTAACCGGTTGGTTACAATCTGAAATATATCAACCAAAACCAAATTTAAACTCTGCATGAATCTATTGGTATCATTCATGGTTGCCTCATTTCGTTGGATCATGCCAATGAGATGATGCATATGCTCCTCTGGTGATATTTCTCCTTGAATTAATTCTTTAGAGATCTGATTTCTTAGAGAGATAAGGTTATCTAGTTTAGGACTAAGTTTATACTTCAGCTCTTTGGCATTTGCCTTGATCCTTAAGTTTTCCTTCTCAATTTCTCCAACTTTTCTTCAAATCCTGCTATCTCTTGCTCAATAACTAATATAGGTTTGGATGAACCAATGATGTTATCAGCTATATCATCAATTTCCTTTTGTACTCTGCTTATTTATTTTTCAATGTCCTGGGTCAACAGATGTGGCTTACATGTTTCTCTGTACAGTTCCTTATACTCCAAAATTATTGTATTTAGTGCCAGTAAAAGTTTGTTAATATGCTCAGTGCACTTCTTTACTGTCTCCTCAAAGAATTTTTCCTTTTCCTTTTCCATTTTCTCTTTGAATGTATCCTCATTTACCTTATCCACTATTATTACATTTCCAACAATAAATTTAGACAATGTGTCTAATTGTCCTAAATAATCCTTTACAATATCTACATTTCATTTTGGTGAGATCATCTTAAGAATAGGTATTGTATCATCAATTGTCTTGTAGGCCAATGCATTACAATCAGTTATCTTCTTAATTGAGTCCAGAAGTACCTCTGTCACACTAGTAGGTCTGAATTCGGATGTTTGACCAACTGCCTTTATTATTTAAGTGCTTCTAGTGTTTGTAACCAATTTTCTTGTATCAACCTCCAGTGGATCAGTCTGAGTTTGTGTTTCAACCTGTAGTGGTTTGGGTCTCTCAGTGATTACCAATTTTTCTATCTCAACATGTACCTGTGCCTCAGCTGGTTTCTCTATTGGTTTCTCAGTGTTATCAGTTGCTGGTATCTCTGTGTTATCAACTATCGATATCTCTATCTCTTTCGGTTTCTTTGTACCAGCATCTACGCTACCAATATTTATTCCACTAACCAAAGGTTGCTCTATTTGTATTTCAACCTCTACATTTCCTATTAGTTGCTCAACAATGTTTCCACTGCCAACAATATCATCCTGTACCTCAGTGTTGTCCTTGTCCACAATAATGTTCACTTCCTAAGTATCAACATTCATGGTAAATAGAATTTTTGATTCAGGGTTGGTGTCATCATGTGTTATGCCCACATTATCAATGGCTGGTGTATCCTCAGTATGTACCAGTGTGGTATCCAAGGGTGGTGGTAAGTTGTCAGTTATTTTGATGTTTGGTATTCCACCAACTTTACCTTTCCCTTTGTCCTTGTCCTTTTGACAAACCTTGAATGTTTTCTTGGGTCGGTTTAATTCTTCCTATTTTTCCTTTTCTACAAAAAAGATATCCCATTTGTTAGTTGTTTCCTCTACAATTTCATTTACTCTACCAGCCATTAATCTTACTTGTCGGTGACCACTAGCAAAAACTAATTTGTTAGCTTCATAGATTAATTAATCAATCTCCTCTTTCGAGTTAACTGGATGAACAACTAGAATTTTTTCAATCTTAAGTTTCTTATCTAACTCCATTACAACAATCCTTTTTGCATCTAACCTTCTATATAAATCATTTGGTAAATCATCTACAACTTCAATTAGCACTTTCTTGTAGATGTCCAGATGTAGAATAATGTTGTTTTCAACACTTTCCTTTTTCGAATCAGTGAATGCATTATACAATTTGCTCACATTGGCCAAGTTATCGTCATCAGTGATTTCATTTAGTAGATTATCCAAAGGTGGTATCACCTTTTTCTATTTCTTCTTGGGTGTCAACTTCTTTACCGGTTGTCTTACCACTTGTTGCTTCTTTCTCAGAGTTCTTGTTTTCTTGGGTGGAGGAGAGGGTACTGGTGAAGGTTTTCTCTTCCTATCAACTTTCTTAAACTCGGCAGGTATCTTACTATCAGATGATGTGCCAACCGATGAGATATGTGCCTCTGGTTGTAATCCTTCTAGTTCAGTTTCCTTTATTTCAGTAAGTTTCATGACATTTTCTTTTATTTCCTTTACTTGTTTTGATGCATCTCTTATATACTTTTCTCTTCTCTTCCTTTGTTTCAATATTTGTACACCACTCTCAATTGTTTCAGCACTGCCAAAAACTTCTTCTATTGGTTCTCTAGGTGCTTCTAATAGGGCTTTAGCATAAGTCTCAATAATATTTACATCAGCCTCATACCCCATTTCAGTTACCCATACAGTTCTAGGGAGAACTCCTTCCATCCATATTTCATCTTTCTTAATCACAAAGAAGATTTCCTTATCATATTTGTCTACTATACTTTGTGATAGTCTCTCTCTTGTTTTCATTTTGGCTTGGAAAGATTTCAAATATTCAGTTATGTTGTTTTCCCTAGCAGTACCCATGTCAGTGAAAGCTTCTTGCAATTGTTTGCCTACCGGTATGTCATATCCAAAATCTTTGTGTCCAATACCTGGAATTTGTTTTGAAAAATGCAACATAAGACATACCAAAAGATTACCAAAATGAAATGTTCATTTCTTGTCTCCTTTAATCTTCTTCAAATTATCAACAAGTTCATCCTTCAGCCATTCACACACATCTATTTTTGCATCATTATTGTAAAGCGGAAAATCGCGATCGAACCCTAGTCGTTCTTCCCTCCCCAACTCTGAGGAGAGAGAAGGGAGAGTCCCTAGGGTTGATGGTTTTCAATTAGGGGAGAGACTTTACATTCAAAAGAGGGGTTGAAACCCACAAGATCCAATCCCACACAATGCAAGATTGGATGCTAAATGTGTTTCAAGGGTTAAGAAAGCAAGGCTACCCTCTTTTGTAAAGAATGTTGATAGAAGAACTAAGCTAGGAATGCATAAAAAGTGACAAAGATTTGCTTATAAACTGAGATAGGGATATAGGATGAAGCTGCGGACCTGGAATTAGTAGTAAAATGTCGATACAGCGCTGTCCTGCAAATTTGAGCAAAAGTTGTCGGGACGATGGCGCCACGGTCCTCCGAAAAATCTGTGAAACGAAAGGGGATCTGTTCGTCTCTGCACAAGGATTCCAGATCTTCAATTTCAGCTGCGTACCTGCAACCTACACACAGAAAAGTGAAGATGATTGGGGGGTTAGGGATTAGGGGTTTGCCCTTAGGTCAAACCCCGGTTTTGGAATTAACCAAGAAATGAGAAATGCTGTAAATATAATGTAAAACAAGTACTAATACCTTGTTGTAAGGATGTTTGTATCCTTATATGCGAAGGTATAGATGTTGTTGTTTGTTGTATGTTGTATGTTGTAACATGTAATGTGTTGTAAGTGATCTCCTCTTCAATGGTTGAATCCTTGTCTTGAATGCAACACTTAGCCTTGAATGGAGACTTGAAATGAATGCTTGAATGCTTGAATGCTTGAGTATAGTTTCCACGTTTTTTCCCTCCTGTATGTATATCTCCAAATGAGAGAGGAAAATGTCGTTTATATACTTGCCAATTAGGGTTAAAAGACTGATTTTCCTGACCTTAGGCCGACCAGGAAAGTTAATTTCCAATTTGCAAACAAAAAGGCCCGAAGTCCCATAGGAGACTGGGCCCAAAATAGGGCCAGGGACCAGGGCGCTGGGCGCTCTGGTCCCACCTCCCGGGACAGCAGGGTGCAAGGAGGATCAGGCCAGGGTGCTGGAAAAATGCAGTTTTTGGTGTCGTGAGCAAGTTTCGGGGTCTCCATTCAGGTTTAGTGTTGTGTCACCATCGTGAAGACCCAAATGCAGTCGAAATTGCAAGTGTCGCAATTTTAGGATGCTACATTTAGCCCCCACTTTAGCGGGAGTATAGGCGTATGCTCATACTTCCGGTAAAGTACAAGGAAACAACATTGAAATACTTTCACCATGTCAAGGAGGCAAGATACACCAAGCCCCCAGTGGACTAAGTATCTTACGACTTCGATTGACAAAGTAAAAGGGAAGATCACGAGGGAGAACCATGACTGTCAGTAGTAAGGTTCCCTCACTATGAGTCATGCAAGAAAGATATCAAAAATTTTTAAGGCAAAGCTAAATTTGTCAATAAATTTTCAAGTATCTTGAAAAGATATGGACGGGATGTATGCCCCCCACGTTAAAGTGATCGCACACGCCTCACCGAGGGTGATTGCTTTAAGGTAGTGATACATATAAGAAATGAGAAAGGAGAGGAGCACGTTATCACAAGGATTTAGCCCCCAAGTGTGAGATAAGCCCAAGGATAATAGACACAAAACACAAAGCACAAGGTGACTTCGCTTTCCTCAGGGTCAGTATGTTGTATGATAATTCATGTATATCATATGTAAGTATGCATAATTTGTTCTTCATTCCCCAATCAAGGAAGGTCACCTAGAAGAAGGGAACACGTGTCTTTTGAGTCAACATGAGAGAGACCAAAAGAGATCTCAATGCTTTGCATCGTCCTCAAGTAGATAACACTAAGGACAACAAATAGAAGAATGAGAGTAACATATAGAAGAAGTAACAAAAGAGAGGAGGAGAGAATCTACTATGCTAATGAAACTAGTCTAGCACATCATCTACCCCCCGATCTTGCTGATCAATGTTTCGGGAAGGTAGGGAACACGCTAGAGGAGGAACATCCAACATAGCAGATGGAGCTATCACAAGATCCAAACAAGGGCTATGTTCATGTTCCGAGCCACATTGTTCTTGTCTAGGAGCTAGGATAAGTGCTTTAGAAAATTCGTTAGATAAATGGTTATCAATATCAACAAGTTCATATTCACTATCAGAATGAACAGGAGAAATAGCATTTTCATCATGAATAACATTTTCATCTATATCATCATCAAGATTTATAAAAATAGGATCTTTAACTTGCACAGGATCAAGACCATCATGCATCTTATGTTTAGGAGATTTCGGCTCAATCGTCGCCTGAGGAGAAAATGGAATAATGCTTGTTGAAGGTGTTTTTGGGGATTGCAAAGTTTGAGAAGCAGCTACCTGAGCTCTAAGACGACGCTTTCATCGGCATTCACGTGCAGAACGATTTCGTCTAGTCTTAGTAGGAAGTTGAGAAGATTGAGGAGGAGGAATGTTCTCATCCTTATCACTTGGGTGTTTAGGTTGTGGTCTCTTAGGTTGGATAATAGGAGAAGAGGAAGGTCTCTTCTCTCTATAAAAGGACGGAGGAGGAACTGCTCCATATAAGGGAGGAATATTTGGTTTAGGAAGGAGACCAAGTCCATCATGACGAGGAGGTATAGGTCTACTCTTAGGAGGTTTATTAGACATAGACATAATCACATCCATAGGGATGGGTTGGGAATCTTCTTGAGGAAAGACATTAGTTTTATCTTTCAAAGGAAGAACTTCCTTCTCAAGAATGATAGGAATGTCAAGTTTGGGTGTTCTAGGTTCACTTAGAGATAGGATCATATCTTTTTTCCACTTTTGATAAGATTTGAAAAGATGATCACTTCGCGGAGGAAGAGATTGGAATTGTTTAGGCCAAAAGTAATCAATAGGAACGCTAGAAGTTCTTTCAGCTGGTTTAAAGAGACTATGATTGACAGTAACAACTTCACCATTATGGGGAAATTTCAAACACTTGTGAATAGGAGAAGCAATAGCTTTCATGGAAGATAGCCAAGGATAGCCAAGCTTCACATGAAATTGTTCGGATGAAGGAATAATAGCAAAGCTCACATCAAGGGATTTGTTATGAACTTCAATAGGTAATGTAATAGAACCAATTGCAGGAGAAGAAAATGCATCAAATAGTTTCACAACCACATTTGTTTCATCATAGATCACTTGATTCAATTGCAAAGTAAAAAGAAATTCTTCAGTAATGACATTAACCATACAAGAAGGATCAATAAGCACTCCATGACAAGGTGTGTTCTTGACTTTTGCAACTATATATAAAGGACCATTAGGTGCCCTGATAGTTTCACTGGAATCAAATGTGATGGAAGGTTCTTTAGGGATTTTCTGTTGCTCCACAAAATTAATCACATTCAGAGTCATAGACACGAGATCATCAGGTGAGACAGAGGAATCAGTAATATCAATCGCATTAGAGGTATGAGAAGGCAATGGATCAGTAAAAATCTGAAGATTTTGGTTAGGAGGAGCTACAGATGTGTTGCCTTTATCATTCACACTAGAAACAAAGATAGTATTATTATCAATCAAATATTGAATTTTCCCCTTTAAAGCAAAACATTTTTCAGTATCATGCCCAGGTTGACGATGAAATTGACAAAAAGATTTGTTATCAAAATAAGGTGAAGTAATCTTTGCAGGATCAATTTGCCTTATAGGAGGAAGAGTAAGCACATTTTGTTCCAATAACTTATTCATAATACTATGCAATGATTCATTCAAAGGAGTAAACTTTCTTTCTTTCTTGAAAAATTTAGAAATAGGAGGCACACCTGATGCTGCATTCACATTGTTGTTGATGATGTTTTCATTGAATTTAATGGACTCTCTGTTTGGTTTAAACTTCCCAAATGGTTGTTGACTACTATCACCCTTATCACTCAGAGCCATAGGATGTGATTGTTCCATTCGACTCACAGTCAGTTGATAATTGTGAAGAGTTGCGCACAACTGTTGGAAAGAAGTAAACTCAGAAAACAGGAGTTTTTCTCTAATGTCTTTTTGTAAATTAAAAATAAAGATTCTTTGAATATCATTGTCGGGCACTGGAAAGGCAATTTGAGCATACAAATGCTTATATCTACCAATGAAATCAGTCACTTTTTCTTTAACACCTTGTTTACAATGCATTAAATCAATCAAAGTAACTTTAGGACCTATATTGTTTTGAAATTGTTGAATGAAAGCATTTGCGAGTTGTTCGAAAGAAGTAATAGAATAGGAAGGCAACGAGCAATACCATTGTAGGGCTTTGTCTCTTAATGTTCTAGTAAACAATTTTGCAAGCAACCTTTAGTCATAAGCAAAATTAGTACATATTGTTTGAAAGGTCTTAACATGTGTTAGAGGATCACCCTTACCATTATAAAGCTCCAAATGCGGAATTTCAACATGTTTAGGGGGGATAGCTCGAACAATATCAAGAGAAAGTGGGCTCACAACATCAAAGGTGGGCACACTAAACTTGGATTGATTCATAGAGGCAATTTGTTGCTGTAAAGAAGAGACAGTTTGTGCAAGATTATTAATGGTCGCTTCAGTCGAAGAGTTCATATTAGACATGTTAGATTGTGATGGAGGTGTTATGTTATTGAAAGAAGGTAGAGAGTAAGGTGGTGGGACACTATGATAGTTAGTCGTAGGAGATGATTGGACAGGAGGAACACTACAAGGAGGAATGGAATGGTTAAATGAATTGCCCCCTTGCGTCATGTTCATTTGTGGAGATATAAGAGGAACACTCACTGAAGGAATGAATGAAGAAGTTGGATTGAATGAAGGAAGAGGGTTAATTGAAGAAGAGGGATTGCCCCCATGACTGGTGATCATAGGAGGAATGTCTTGTGTTGAAGTAGTCATTATGTTTGATGTAAAAGTAGGTATACTAGCAATAGGAGTCATCAAAGGAATAGAATGATTGTCTTGAGTAGGAGGTTGTGTATAACCTAAGGTTTCGGCACAACTTTTCATAGGCATCACATTTGAATCCACAATGTGTGCAATACCACGTAAAATATCAATTCCATTCTTATCACTTTGAAGCATACGTTTTAGACCCTCAATTAAAGGAAGAGCTTGACTATCAGGGTATTCTTGAGACATCCATTGTCGAAAATCATCAAATTGGTTATCTAATTTTGAAAGTTGTTCTACAGAAACCTCATGGAGAGCTTCTTCATCATTAAGAGGATTAGAGGAATTACCCATGTCCTCGCTAAAAAGACCATTCAAATTAGGTTCCATCTCCTCAGTAATTAAACCTTGGAAAGACTTAATTCTACGGCTTCGTCTAACGGGAATAGTGTAAGTAAAACTCATGCACTAAAGAAAGAGAGAAGATTTTGAATTTTAGAGGTAGCAAATTTCAGTAAAACCAGCCAATCTTCCAGATTTAAGCTGTTAAATGCAATCAGGACAATCTCCTGAAATTTCAGAAAAAATGTCCGGGACCGTGGCACTCGGGGTGCACACGGTCCTCGCAACTTTTTTCGAAATTTGCAAGGATGAAAGTTATGATGATTTTACAGGTAACCTGAAAAAATTGAGTGATTTTACGATCTGTAGATAGGCCAAATTAAAGTTGCAATCTCAAAATTGAACCCTACCAAGATTGTCAAAAAATGCAAAATTTGAATTTTGAAAAAGAGAGGGAAACTAAAATTTTGAATTTTATGATTTTAGAGGGAATACCAAAAGCAATGTAAGTTTTGAAATTTGAAAGTTGACTCAATTTCACGCAAAATTCAATTTTGAAAGTGGAAATCAAAGTTGTTGTAATTAAGCACTTAATTTCAAAAGTCACAAATTGCAAAAATTTGAATGAATCACTGAAATTTCGAATGAATGATAACACACTTTTCAGATTTAGGACTGTAAGAAACACAATTTTGACACAAATTTCAATTTCAACAATTTTTGAATGATTAGAAGCCTCAATCCAAGCAATCGCTAGACCAACTTTGACTGTAATTTTGAAGGTGTTAAAATTGATAAAATCAGCCAAAATTCTGGATTTTAGCAGAAAAATACAGTAAGATCTAGCTCCCGAAATTTTGAAAAAATTGTCGGGGACGATGGCGCTCAGGGTGCACACGGTCCGCACAACTTTTTTCCAAATTTTCAGGGATGAAAGATATTATGATTTTATTGCAGAATCCAAAGTTACAGCTGATTTGGAGATGTTTTGATCAGTGAAATTGTTGGACAAAGGTTGAATCAAGAGGGTTTCAAAAATTAGGGTTTTGACACTTAACCACTTAATTTTCAAAATTAAAGCACAAATATGAATTGATAATTTGTAATAGAAGGGCAGATCTGAAACAAGCATTAACAATTAAACATTTCACAAGTTTAATTACTTAAAAAGAAAATTTAGGGTTTTTATGCAATTAACCTCTAAAATTTTGCAAAAGATCAAACATGGAAATGTAATCAAGGAATCCAATTTTTAGATCTAACTATGAGTAATCAGAAAGGATGTTCACGTCGGGTTCACCAAAATGTAAAGCAGAAAATCGTGATCGAACCCTAGTCGTTCTCCCCTCCCCAACTCTGAGGAGAGAGAAGGGAGAGTCCCTAGGGTTGATGGTTTTCACTTAGGGGAGAGACTTTACATTCAAATGAGGGGTTGAAACCCACAAGATCCAATCCCACACAATGCAAGATTGGATGCTAAATGTGTTTCAAGGGTTAAGAAAGCAAGGCTACCCTCTTTTGTAAAGAATGTTGATAGAAGAATTAAGCTAGGAATGCATAAAAAGTGACAAAGATTCACTTATAAACTGAGATAGGGATATAGGATGAAGCTGCGGACCTGGAATTAGCAGTAAAATGTCGATACGGCACTATCCTGCAAATTTGAGCAAAAGTTGTCAGGACGATGGCGCCCGGCGCCACGGTCCTCCGAAAAATCCGCGAAACGAAGGGGGATCTATTCGTCTCTGCACAAGGATTCCAGATCTTCAATTTCAGCCGCGTACCTGCAACCTACACATAGAAAAGCGAAGATGATTAGGGGGTTAGGGATTAGGGGTTTGCCCTTAGGTCAAACCCCAGTTTTGGAATTAACCAAGAAATGAGAAATGCTGTAAATATAATGTAAAACAAGTACTAATACCTTGTTGTAAGGATGTTTGTATCCTTATATGCGAAGGTATAGATGTTGTTGTTTGTTGTATGTTGTATGTTGTAGCATGTAATGTGTTGTAAGTGATCTCCTCTTCAATGGTTGAATCCTTGTCTTGAATGCAACACTTAGCCTTGAATGGAGACTTGAAATGAATGCTTGAATGCTTGAATGCTTGAGTATAGTTTCCATGTTTTTTCCCTCCTGTATGTATATCTCCAAATGAGAGAGGAAAATGTCATTTATATACTTGCCAATTAGGGTTAAAAGACTAATTTTCCCGACCTTAGGCCGACCAGGAAAGTTAATTTCCAATTTGCAAACAAAAAGGCTCGAAGTCCCATAGGAGACCGGGCCCAAAATAGGGCCAAGGACCAGGGTGCTGGGCGCTCTGGTCCCACCTCCCGAGACAGCAGGGTGCAAGGAGGATCAGGCCAGGGTGCTGGAAAAATGCAGTTTTTGGTGTCGTGAGCAAGTTTCGGGGTCTCCATTCAGGTTTAGTGTTGCGTCGCCATCGTGAAGACCCAAATGCAGTCGAAATTGCAAGTGTCACAATTTTAGGACGCTACAATTATTTACCATATCATAAGCACTTTTAATGAAAAGACTAGAAACTGTCGGTTTGCATGTGTGGTCTTGTAACCAAAAATCATACTTATGAATCTCACATTGATATCCTTGATGTCATTTACTCTCAGAGATCTGCTATCAGATGTTTCTCATATTAAGGTCATGACTGTGTTGCTAGGAACCTTCTTTTTCTTGTCGGGTGAATTTGCAAACTGAGTCTAGCCAAATAAATTCTCCATGTGCCCTACTTAGGACAATTCTCACTACCTCCTCTGGAAATTCAGGGATGTTCAAGATTTCTTAAAAACCTAAGGTCTCAATAACCTTGTGTTCGAGTTTGACATTTTTATTTTCATCACAAATTACTGTTTTAAACATCTTTAACACTTCCATAGAACCTAATTCTTTAATATTGCAGTGAATATAAATTCTAGGGTCTTCAGCATAAGCTACACCTTTAGGAATTTTTGAAAATGCGCCTATGGAATCATCTTGCTTAGCTATCTAGGGAATAATTTTGAAAATGGGCCTAGGGCATTTTACAATTTCCATAACAGTAGGGTTTGCAATAATTTCGGGAGCAGAAGAGGAAGCCATTTGAAAAATACCTTAAGCTACCTGATAATGTTTGAGTCTTTAAATAAATCGCTTCACTTCTTCTCCTTGAATGCCTTTGCTCATATTTTTGCACTCTCTACTAGTTTGAATGCTCGGTGATTCGAAAAAGAGGGAAAATCAATTATTTATAATGAAATTTCATTCAACAACCACAATAAATGCTCATCGGTTAAGTGAAAACTTAACACATCTGCTGGTAAGGTAGAAATCTATCTTCTCACCATCTACTGAGGGTAATCTACATGATTTTTAGCTTGCTATAATATCCCCAAAGGGTTACTTCTTAGTTGGATGAAGAATTTATTGCCAGTGGAGTAATACTCTATTCTATAGGTGAAGGAATAGTCTCATCAACATTCCGATCTATCTTTCTAATCCATTGTCTTGTAAATTCTTTATTTACCTCATCAACCTTTTCTTTGCCTTTCAAATTGGGTCCTTTATTGTTTGTTGGTGAAGTCTTGCTTCTACAAAATTTTGTTACAAGCATAACAAGTCACATTATTCTTCTGAATAGCCTTTCCATATCCTATGCCAGTTTGTGTTCTGCATTGATTAGATAAGTGCCCAAATCTTCCACAAACATAACATCTCACATTCATTCTGTAGTTTTTTTAATTATGACCAACTTTGTTGCATTTGGAACATTGACCGGTGGGTGCACTAATGTTCTCATTTTTTCTAGATCTACACTGATTTGCTCTATGACTAAACTTGTTACTGTTAGGTCTCAGAGAGAACTAAGAGGGGGGGGGGCTGAATCAGTTGTCTCTTAATTTCAAACCAAATATAACTTATCCAAACTCAATGCATAATACCAATAAACCAAGCTTTATGCCGGTAAATAGCTTTGATAGCTAATTGTAATGTCGGTAAAGTTTAATGCATGAAACAGAAAGACAAATAACATCCACAACACATAACACAAATATTTGTACGTGGAAACCCTGTAAGGGGAAAAACCATGGTGGGAACCTTACCCACAATTGGATGATACTACTGCACATAGTATGTGTGTACAATATGGAGTCTGCACATGCAGAAAGGCCAACTGCCTAGAGCTCACTGCTCAATCACAAAATAGGAGTCACACTAACTACAATTGGATGGTTAAATCCAATGATAATTTACTTCTCAAAATAGCATCTTCATATGCTGGATTCAATACCCGTTAAGCTCTAATTTTCCTTCTTCAAAACCTCCTTGAATCTTGCATGATGTCTGCGTGTATAGTGTTGCTTATATTTGCATATACCTTATTATATTCCTCTTCCACAATCACACTAATCTCACAAATGAGATCTTACATATATACCAAAACCTAAGACCAAATGTGTAGGTCAGCTCACTAAAGATACTACAATAAAATCAATTACAAATGAATCAATATGTGATGCATCATGTCGGCTCAATGCATTTACATTAATAATAAATCATCTCCATAACATGTCATGCTGATCTGGAATAGATAACGCTTGCTGGTCCATAACCTAGACATATTTGCTGGTAATAACAAATATGCAAACCCGATTAGATCAATGACCAAATCACCAAAACAAAGTGTCCAAACAATGTCTTCGACATAACCAAGTAATCTTCAAGTCATCCCTAGTGTCAGTGAACAATATAACCTATTGGTGAACCAGATACCGGTGATTGTGCATGAGTCATTGAACATGTCGGTGAACATAACCAAGAATCTCCACAAGGATAAGTGTTGACAAGTGTTGACATCAATAAAAAAACTAGTGCAACACATCCATAATACCAATAATCTCCTCCTTTGGCATTGATGGCAACACAAGATGGAAAAAACATCTAAGCGCCAAAATAGAAATGCCAAAAACCAAAAACCAACAATCTCCCAAAGAGATCATTAACTAGAGATCAAAATACAGATATAGAGAGTAACAATCTTTCCCCCAATGAACAATGTCTCCCATAAGATAATGTGTTTTTCCATAGATAACTCTCCCCCTTTGACATCAAATGCCAAAGCAATACAAAAACCATATTCAAACATTTATTATAAAATACCAACTTATCAATTTATCCAACTACTCCCCCTGAGAAGTAGCTCTCCTCATCAAAGTCAGAAAAAAAGATTTCTCAGTTAATTCTGTCGGTTTGATGACAATCATCAACTGTTTAAGTCTCTACCACTGGGGGTATAACCCCAAGCTTCTCTCTGAGATATTCAAAAGTTTCCTTAGGCAAAGGCTTAGTAAAAATATCTGCAATGTGCTCTTTAGTATTCACATAAACCAATTTCACTTCTTTTGCTTCAACATTCTCTTTCAGAAAATTGAATTTGATAGAAACATATTTAGTTTTTGAGTGAAATATCAGATTCTTAGATATATCAATTGCTTCCATATTATCATAGTAAATGGTTATAGGTTCTTTGCATTTTACCTTTATGTCCTTCAACATTTGCTTAATCCATAATACCTGGATGCAATTAGTTGTTGCTGCAACACATTCTAATTCTGTTGTTGATAAAGATGTGCAACTCTGTTTCTTGCTCAACCGAGAAATTAATCTTCTACCAAGAAAGAAAGCTCTATTGGTGGTGCTCTTTCTATCAGCTACATATCCTGCTCAATTTGCATCTATGTATGCACATAAATAAAAAAATTCATCTTTAGGATACCATAAACCAAGATTTGTTGTGCCTTGTAGATACTGGAAAATCTTTTTTACTGTTGATTCATGATTTTCTTTAGGATTACTCTAAAATCTTGAAACAATACATATTGCATTCATAATATCAGGTCTTGTTTGTGTCAAATATAGTAAACCTCCTATCATAGACTTGTATCTTGTTGGATTAACAGGTGGTGATTCATCCTTCAATGATAGTTTATCAGTTGTAGTCATAGGTGTACTTACCGGTTTAGAGTTTTCCATGCCAAATTTCTTTAGTAATTCCTTCAAGTACTTTGATTGACATATGAATATACATTTATCAGTTTTTGAAATCTACAATCCTAAAAAGAATTTCATCTCCCCAATCATAGACATTTCAAATTCTTTCTGCATCTTATTAGAAAAGTTTTTACATAATCCATCTTCTCCTCCAAAAATTATCATCAACAAAAACTTCAATAACCAAGATGTCATCATTAGTCACTTTGTAATATAAGTTGTTGTCAGCGTTACCTTTGTTGTAACCAATCTTCAAAAGATATTTGTCCAATCTAGCATATCAAGTTCTAGGAGCTTTCTTTAATCCATATAAAGCTTTCTTTAACCTACTAACCATATCTTTGTCATTTGTTAATGAAAATTCATTAGGTTGTTCAATGTAAACTTCCTCTTCAAGATCACTATTCAAAAATGCACATTTAACATCCATTTGATATACTTTATAGTTCTTATGTGGTGCAAAAGCTAAGAATTATCTGATTGTCTCAATTGTAGCTATTGGTGCAAAGGTTTCATTATAATCAATTCCTTCCTTTTGTGAATATCCCTTACACACTAATATTTCTTTGTTCCTAATTACCTTACCATCTTCATTGAGTTTATTTCTGAATACCCATTTAGTTCCAATTACATTTTTGTTTTCAGGTCGGGGAACCAATGTCCATGTGTTATTCTTTTCAATTTGTTCCAATTCATCTTCCATAGCTTTAATCCAATTTTTATCTTCACATGTCTCATTAACTGATGCTGGTTCAATTTGAGAAATTAAACATACCTCTTAATTTCTCAGTCTTCCTCTATTCATAACACCTTGATATTTGTTCCCAATTATCTGACTTTCAGAGTGGTTCAATCTTACATATCGGAGTGTTTTTCCTTGCTGCTGTTCTTCAGTCACTATGGAATTTTCAGATGATGTCGGTGTGACTGGATCAATATTCTGTACCAATGTACTTTTTATAGGTTCATTTGATATTATCTCTATTGCTAGTTCAGAGCCCATGTACCTTGAATTACCTCTAAACTGTTCATCAATCTTCACATTTGCACTCTCAATGCTTTTCTGCAATCTCTTATTAAAACATCTATATGCCTTGCTCTTAGATGAATAACCAAGAAATATTCCTTCATCACTTCTAGGATCAAATTTTCCAATGTACTCATCTCTCCTAATATAACATTTACTTCCAAATATTTTGAAATATTTAAGAGTAGGAGTATTACCAAACCATAGTTCATGAGGGGTCTTATCGATTTCACCTTTGTTGTGAACTTTGTTGAATGTGTAAACCATTGTACTCACTGCTTCTCTCCAATATACATGAGGTAGATTTTCTTCTGATAACATACTTCTAGCTGCATCCAGAATAGTTATGATTTTTCTTTCCACAACTCCATTTTGCTGGGGTGTCCGAGGTGTTGATAGCTATCTTCTAATTCCATTCACTTTACAAAATGTATTAAATTCCTTAGATGTGAATTCACCTCCTTGATCAGATCTCAAACATTTAATTTTCTTACCGGTTTCATTCTCTACGATCACTTCGAATAGTTTGAATTTCCCAAAAGCTTCTGATTTCTCCCTGAGAAAAGTAACCCAACACGTTCTAGAATAGTCATCAATGATTAGCATAAAATATCTATCTCCTTGTAAGCTTCTAGTTCTTGCTGGACCACATAAATTAGTGTGAATTAAGTCAAGAACATTATTGGATTTTTTTGGAATACTCTTAAAATATTCTCTAACTTGCTTTCCAAATTGACATTCCTTACATACCGAATTGTGAGGTTTAACAATCTTAGGTAAATCCCTTACTGCCCTAGTTCTACTGATTTTCACAATGCAATCAAAGTTAACATGATAAAGTCTCTTATGCCATAACCAACTTTCATCAATATGTGCAATCAAGCATGCTTTCTCATTGTTATTGAAATGAAAGATATTACCTCTAGTCTGATTACCGGTTGCAATTTCCAACCCAGTTCTGTTCATGATTGTGCATTTTCCATTCTTGAATTGTAACTGAAATCCTTTTTCAACTAATTGACCAACACTCAAAAGATTATGATTCAAACCTTCAACATAGTAAATATTATCAGTATTGTGTTTACCATCAAAAGATATAGTGCCTTTTCCTTTGATCAAACAAGCTTTGTCATCCCCAAATCTTACTAGACCTCCATTGTATTCCTGATTGGTTAAGAATTTACTTTTATCACCAGTCATATGATGTGAACATCCAGAATCAATGTTCCATTCATCCTTATCTTCAATTTTATCTTCTAGGGCCTGCTCTACCAGTTGAATAGTAGGTGTTGGTTGATCTTCTATTATAGCAACAAAAACCCATCCATTGTTTATTGGTTCTTCATCAGAATCTTTAGTAACTCCTTCATCAACATAGTAGCATGATTTGTCTCTATTCTTCTTAAATATGTATCTTTGATATTCAAGGTTAGGCTTATATGTTTTTTTAGCTTCCTCTTTCAATCTTGCGTGTCTATCAAGACACCTAGATGTCATATGACCAATTTTATTGCAGTTAAAACATTTTAATGGTGCTTTACCTTCATACTTACTTCCAACTAGACCTTTAGGCATTTTCCTTGCGAATAGTGCTTCAAGCTCTTCCAATTCTTCATTCTCTTTTCTGATTTCTTCAAGTTCTCTTGCATAAAATGATTTCCAAATAGATTTTTCAGATGATGATGATGATGATGTAGATGATGATGATGCCTTGAGAGCTACACCTATCTTAATTGTAGCAACAAGACCAAATTCCTCAAGTTCAAAAGATGAAAGTTTTCCAACCAAAGTATCTCTAGATATTGATGTATTAGGCATTGTTCTTAATTCATTTATAGCAGTTACTTTCATTTTATATGCTAGTGGAAAATCTCTTAACACTTTAGAAACAATTTCATCTTCACTTAAGGATCCTCCACAACATTGTATACCCAAAACAATTTCATTTACTCTTTCCATAAAAGCAGAAATCCTTTCATCTTCTTCCATTTTCAGATTTTCATACCTGACCTGGAAGCATTCCAAATTTGCAAGTTTGACCATGGTATCACCTTCATTCAATGTTTCCAATTTGTCCCAAATAGCTTTAGCAGTAGATCAGTCTAATAATCCCATGATTTTCTAATCTGACAATGCGCTCAAAAGTGCTACTCTTGCTTTGCAATCATTTTCCTCATCTTTAGTCAAGGTTGGTGGATTAGGTTGACCTTGAGTAGGACCAACATAGTCATTCTTTGTAACATCCCATATGTCTTTTCCAATGCAATTTAGATGTGTCTCCATTCTAATTTTCCATATACCATTGTTGGTTCCATCAAGTTTTGGATTGTCCTTCCTAAAATAGTTAGTTCCCATAGAATGTCCTCAAGCTATTAAATTTTTGTAAAAAGAGGACGAGGCTCTGATACCAATTGTTAGGTCCCAGAGACAATCGAGAGGGGGGGGGGTGAATCATTTGTCTCTTAATTTCAAACCAAATATAGCTTATCCAAACTTAATGCATAATAACGGTAAATAGTTTTGACAGATAATTGTAATGTTGGTAAAGTTTAATGCGTGAAATAGAAAGACAAATAACATCCACAACACATAACACAAATATTTGTACGTGGAAACCCTGTAAGGGGAAAAACCATGGTGGGAAACCTTACCCACAATCAAATGATACTACTGCAAATAGTATGTGTGTACAATATATGGAGTCTGTACATACAGAAAGGCCATCTGCCTAGAGCTCACTGCTCAATCACAAAATAGGAGTTAAACTAACTACAATTGGATGGTTAAATCCAATGATAATGTACTGCTCAAAATAGCATATTCATATGCTGGATTTAGTACCAGTTAAGCTCTAATTTGCCTTCTTCAAAACCTCCTTGAATCTTGAATGATGTTTGTGTGTATAGCTATGCTTATATTTGCATATACCTTATTATATTCGTCTTCCACAATCACACTAATCTCACAAACGAGATCTTACATATATAACAAAGCCTAAGACCAAATTTGTAGGTCGTCTCACTAAAGATATTACAATAAAATCAATTACAAATGAATCAATATATGATACATCATGTCAGCTCAATGCATTTACATTAATAATAAATCATCCCCATAACATGCCGTGTTGATTTGGAATAGATAACGCTTGCCGGTCCATAACCTAGACCTATTTGTCGGTAACAACAATAGTAAGATTCTTCCAAAGTCCTTGAATGAATTCCCATGCAGTCCTCAGATCATCTTCAAGTTTGATATTCTTCAACTTCTCTGAATCATAGTCTACAAGAGCTCCTTCCAATTGCTTTCTTATGTTCTCCATCTGTATTAGTGTCAGAATCTTCCTCAAGCTGTTAGGCTTTTGAAAATAGAGGACCAGGCTCTGATATCAATTGTTAGGATTAATGATAGTCCCAAAAATACTCAGAGGGGGGGGAGGGAGTGAATCAGTATCTAACCAGTTAACATAATATTTAACCTGATTAAGTATTTTGCATTCCAAAATAGTGTATTGGTAAATAAGAATTAATGTAGTAAACAAGAACAATAAAGACAACATAGAAAATACACCATAACACAAGATGTTTAACAAGGAAACCTAGTGTGGGAAAAACCTCGGCGGAATTTGTGACCCACAATATTCACTCACTAGCCAATGAATAAATATTACTTACAATGAGGGGCCTGCACATACAGGAAGGCTAACTGCTCAATCTACAAAATAGAAGTCTCACTGACTTACAAAATGGATTATAAAAATCCAATACAATGTACTACTTCAAATCAGCATCAACTATGCTAGGTTCAGTACCGGTTTAAGCTCATACTATAACCATAAACCTTATACAAAATTTGTCCTATGCATTCATGTATATCTCATCTTCTATATCCTCTCTTCTATCATCCTTATTATAAAGTGATTTACAAGATCTCATACATATATGAGTCTATTACAATATTCCATGTTGACTTTACAAAAAGATATTTACAATTAAGTACAATAAAAAAAAGTTTATTCCCATCGACTGTAGTGCCGGTATGCATTGTTGTCGCTATCTGTGAAGTGTCTGCCAGTGTCGGTGCCTACCGGTAGTTTTCCAGATGAATGCCAGGTGGTTACCTAAAGATTTCCAGTAGGTTGTCAATAGGTTGCCATCAATGAAAACACCATCATTTCTCACTAGAGTGTAGAATGCCAACAAGATCAAGAGGAAAGCTTTTCTTCCCTCCAAGTAGAGATGAAAGTTTCACTGTGGATTTCCCTTCAAACACTTTATCCACATTACATTAAAAGAGGGGGGAAATTCACTAGATTCAATATTTTAGGGAAGATATTAAATACTAAATGAATTGATAATAGTGTTAAAATGACAAGCTAACCCCTCTTTTAGAATGGAAGATGGTTGAATTATGTGTTTTGAGACTAAGTGCAAAAGTAACAAAGAACTGATTATAACTTAAAATAGAAACGTGAGATGAAGTTGTGCACCTAGATTTGGCTATAATATGTCGAGATGAAGCTTCCCTACGAATTTGAGGAAAAGTTGTGAGGACCATGCTGAAAGTGCACATGTTCCTCCAAAAAATATGTGAAAAGAAAAGGGTTTTTCTACCTCTACAAATGGAGTCTGAATCTGCAAACATGGCTGCACACCTGCAACCTACACATAGAAAAGAGAGGAAAAGGGGTTGGGATTGGGGGTTTGCCTTTAGGTCAAACCCTAGTTTTAGAATTAACCAAATGATGAAATAAAGTACTTGCATGTAAATATAAATGAAAGATTGAAATGTAATTCACCTCAAGGGAGGTTGTAGATAGAATGTAGGTAGATTTTATTGTATGGAATTGAATATTGAAAGGGATCTCCTCTTCAATGGTTGAATCCTTGACTTGAATGCTTGAACTCATTCCCACCTCCTCGCTTATTGAACTTATGAAAATGAGAGGACAAATTTGACTTATATACTCATCAATTAGGGTTAATTGACTGATTTTTTGCAATAGGCTGACATAGAGAAAGTTTACCCGCTTTATGCAAAGTCCAATGCAAAGATAGGATAGAGTGGGCCCCTAAATAGGGTAGGGACAAGGGCACCATGCCTCTATCCTAGGAGGAAAGGGACACCATGCCCCTTCCCTACCCTTGTCTTAGCACAAGAAGTGAGTGCAAGAAGTACAGAGGGTAGAAAAAGTGTAGTTTCTGGTGGTTGATCAAGTCTCAAGTCTCTGATCAGGCTTGGGGATTCAAATCGCCAATGTGGAGACCCTAATATGGTCACAAATTGTAGGGGTCGCAATTTTATGACAGTATAGGACCATAACCTTAGGTGAACATGAATCACAAAAAAATCACAATAACATCACAAAGGTTCAACAAGAGATGAATCCAAAGTCACAACTTAACTGATTTGATACTAAGCACATACAAACCATAAAACCAACACATAAGCTAGAGCCTATACTCCTCAAGAATTAAAAACATCAAGAGAAGGGAATGCATTCTCTTTACTCAAACATAACCAATCACATCCTCAATAGTGAGGGACAATCCTCTCATTGGAGTTCACATAAAATTGTCTCTCAACAATAAGGCATTCATCCTCTTGCTAAATAAAAGTAACTCATACACATAATCCTCAATGATAAGGCACAAATAATCTTATCAGAGCTCTAATCCAACATATAATGATCAAGATAACTAAAGAAGGGAAAATGTAGCAAGGTAAGATTAGATGGTTAGTATTCAAATGAAGCATTCAAACACATAAAACAAAAAGAATAACCATTTATACCTTGCTATTTTACCTTCTCCTTTAGATTGAGCCTGATGAAGTGAAGGCGCTCCTTGATGATGCTCCACTTGATGTGCTCCTTTGATTGCTTGATGTGGAATGCTCTCCTTGTGCTCAACAAGATAAGTAGATGGATTTGATAGGATTGGATTTGAGTGATGGATTATGAATTTGATAGATTTGAGAGAGGATTAGAAGAGGATGAGAGAAGAAATAGACAACATGACAATGCATGAGAAGTGGTTCCTTTGTAAGGAGAATAGGCTCCAATTTATAGATTGGAGAAGGCCAATGGAGGGCCAAGATTGATTTGATTATGAAGGGTTGAGATTGATTTGAGATAGAAGGCATGGATCAAGGGTTCCTTGGAAAAATAAACAGGAATATAAAATTCCTTTGGAAAAAGGGGGGAGAAATTTGAATTTCAAACTTGAGGAATTAAAAATTCCAAAATAAGGATGCATTGAGGGATTCAAAGATATTTGAATTTATTTGAGAAACCCAATGTTGATGTGACATGAGTGGGAATTAAAAATTGAGGGATAATCATGATTATGAGAGATTCTAGAAGGATTAATTAGGTTGAGTGGGATTAGGAAAAGTGATTTGTAGGAATCACATGACTAGGTTAATTAATTACAATTAATCAACTGAGTGGGTTTAGAGGAAATAATTATTGGAGGGGGCTTTAGAGGAATAGGGGAATAATTAATTTATTTGATAAATTAATTATTGGACAATAGTGATAGGATTAATTAAATTAGATTTAATTGATTCTGAGAGGAATAAGGATAACATAATTAATGTCAATTAATTATGTTGATAGGCTTAAATTAATTAAATATTAATTTTAGGTTTCTACAATAACATCATAATAACTTCTAAGAAACTCAAAGCAATCATAAAAATCCTCTGGTAAAAACCCAAAATCAGCCAACCAAACCTAGAACACAAAAACCCCGAAACCTCCAAACTACAAGTAGTTTTGCACATCCAAAACCCAAAATAGCACATTAAAAACATATAATTGCACATATGGCTTGAGTTTTAGTGCATATAATTCTATTTTTAGCACATATGACACTAATTTCAGCATATTTGAAACAGAGAGGAAAAATGACATAAAATGGACCTAGAACTTGGTGAAAATGCTCAATTTGGTTCCTAGGCTTTCAAATTGACTGAGTATCACTCCTTGAAGGTTTAGGAGGATGAAATAAAAAAAAAGAATCATGAACTCTCAGAGAGGATTCAAAATTAATTTCTTATCATAATCACACTCAAAAGTGCATTGAACCTCTCTGAGCTCACCCAACAACTCAGGGAGATAAATAATGCATACATAGGTTTTGAACAACATTACTAAGGATATAAAAATCCCAAACAATACTCAATCCATCCACAAAGAAAGATAAAATAAAAATAAACTCACAAAACTCCATGGAAAACACTCTTCACAAGCCACATTCATAGCCAATTTTACAAATAAACACAGTAGCCCAAAGGAGATGCAGAAAATACAAAAGGATCAATAAAATAACTCTTCAAGACAATCAATTTTCAGCTCAAACTAGAAGGAAAGGAAAACATAGCTCTAACAAAAATTGATAGAAAGCTAATCCGGACAAACACCATTTCCAGAATTATCCAAATCTCACATCTACTAATATTCAAAAATTCCTTACCCTTTTCAAAACAACATAAAATATATCTCCAATTCCCTTCAATCTATAAAAAAAATATTTTCAAAAACACAATGCATATAGGCTTTCCTAGAAATAAAATACAAAGATAAAAGTGAATCTCCAACCTATAATATGCAAACCAAACAAAGAAAGATTCGACAAAGAGAAATCTAATCTAGCAATCCAAGTCAGCAATCTTTAAAATCCAAGCTCTAATGAATTGAAATCCAAAATGTCATCGGAAATCTTCCAGAAACTCAAATAAATAAAAAATCAAACTGCAAAGTATAGAAAAATCTCGACCAATCAAAACATTCGATAAAACAAAATATTATACCTACCATGCACGATTTCGAGGTAATTATTATTTAATAATAATATTTACTTACCCATTCAAAATTAACCAATCAAGAAAGAGGGTAGGTAAACATTATATTATATTTGATTATCAATAGTAACAAGATAATAGTTGTATATAGATAAATAAGAAAATAATAAATCAACCCCAATAATAATTAAATAGATAAATTAAATGAGTGAAATCCATATAATAGAGAGTCATAATAGAATATAAAATCAAACAAATAATAAACATAAGTAATAAATAAATAATACAAATCAAATAAACAAGAAATCAATAAATAAAATAAACTAAGCTCAATAACATTAATCAAGCCTCAATAATAAATAATCCAAATAATTAAATACCCTTACTATATAATAAATTAAATAAATTATTATAAGAATTAATAAATTACATTAATTGAATTATTAATTGAATAACAAACATACACTTGCAACACCTCAAACAACCTGATAAAAGGGTCCACATCAACACAAGACTCTAACCATCACTAACTCCATGACACAAATGAGAGGGTGACCAACTAAGCCTCGAGTATGAGAGGGAAATACATGCCATCTCCAACAACTTACCATTGGGATAGGACCTGCCCAGACCTATGAAACTAGGTGGAGTCGATGTCTAATACTTGTAATCTTGCAACCACCACCAAAACATAATACAATACATAGATACACACACACACACACACACACACATATGTATGTATGTATACACATAATGATAAATAGGAAAGTGAAAAGAGAATCGCAACACCGTATCATGCTCACAATGAGTGATAAGGAATCATCCCCTTTCACGAAGACAGTCACACAATAACAACATCAATGCATCACATGAAATCATAATCACTAAATATGGGTTAGAGCATTCATAACATCATAAATCATGAATTCCACATAGGAATATCAAGAGTATATAATCCATCCATTGTAAATTTATCCATGAAGTAATCCAGAATGTATCATCAATCATATAAGTCATCCAACACCATGAGTCATATCAAATACCCATCATCCTCAATAAGCATCTAGAGTCTAAATAAGATCATAAGTGTTGATCAAATATCATCAAAATATCAACCATGAGTATAAATAGGTCTATCAAAGCATAAATCAAAATGTGAGTCTAGGAGGGATACTACAAGTTCCATACATTTTCATATCCTTTTTATCCTTCTTTTATATCCAAATCAAAATTTTAAAACTTGAGTGCTTCACTATTGTCCTTTATGCAGCCTAGCCAAGGTCCCACCAATGGATGATTCTATATGTAACATGCTAACCCCCCCCTACAATTCTATTCTTTCTGAGTGTTGTATTTTATATCTAAACTCAATCATATAAAGGGAGAAATGATTAGATTTGGATAGAGGACTAACTAGTTAACTAAACATCAAATTATATCACATAGAACATCACATATAGAAATCTAGTATATTTGTATTTGTAGACACCTAAAAATACCCTTAATTAAATAAATAATTTAATTATTTTACCATTATTACCTTTATTAATTAAATAAATATTTTTATTTACTTAATTAAATCATTAGCTTTTTCCACTATTAATTGAATAATTTATTTATTTAATTAATTCATTAGCCTTTTCTTTATAAATTTAAATAAATATTTTATATATATTTAAGTATTCTAACCCCACCTTTTTCATCTATTAATTAAATAAATATTTTTATTTATTTCATTAATTCATTATCTTTCTCTTTCTAATCCTAGCCCTCTAACTTTTTCACATGGATCACAATCTAAATTTGTAGTCATGTGACAAGTGTCATATTTTGCTCCAATCACTTTGTCCTTTCTTTAGCATCCACATTTATTGAACCAAAAATTCAACCCCCACCTCTTAATCTTATCCTTCTATTTAAAAGTAATCTCTTAATCTTATTGATTACTACTTAGTATTCAATCTCATCCCTTTATCTTTATCTTCTATTCAATCCTATTGATTATCTTCTAACCATGTGATCATGGCCATTCATCTTTTACATCTTAATCTAAGCCCATGATTCTATTTAATATTTATATGAAAGAGGCTTCTTCCCTTTCATTGAATAAATCAATAATTATTGTACTTGCATAATACCAAAATCTATATAGAGCTTACATCACTTTCATCTTAATTACATCATAGTTTTACATCGTCAATCAACCACATTCCATTCCTTTCATGTAATCTTGTGCTAGTGCTCAAAGCTAAGAGAGAAAACATCATTTTCACAAGATCTTTGGGATAGGAGAAAAATGGAGTCAAGAAAATCATAGATCTGAGGTATAACTTTGTTTTTTTTGTTTGTGTTTCATGATTAGATCTATTAGGTGTTTCTCGAATGGTTTTTGTAGTTCTAGACTATTGGTTGGGTTATCTAGGGTTTACAAATAGATTCAATTTTCAGCATACACAATATTATTAATATCAATTAAGTGCATTCATATATCCTTATATATCCTCTTATATCATGTGAGGCCCTACCCTGACCCATCCTATCTCTTCAATTATTTTCATATTGGAACTTTTATGGATGCTAGTTTTGACACACTATGGATACAGAACTTTATATGGTCCCACGATTTTTGGTAATATTGATATATATTGATGCTCCATTTCTATGCCTTGTGGATTATAGAATATTATATGATTCTAGACTAGGGTAACATTGTGATGATGTATGTTATTATCTGAATTTCAGGATTTGTTATAATGCTAGAAATATGTTTGCATATCTTGTAGATGGATCAAATTTTGAGGATTATGATGAATTGCTTTGATTTGTGACAAATCGTATTTTATAATGACAAGTCATTGTAGAATGAATGTATTGTATTCTAATTATGTGTTTTATATTATATGAGGCTATTGGGAAGTACTAATGTTTAAATTGAGATGTGCAAGAAATTATCCATGTGACCATGGAAATATTATGGAGAATCAAGCCTAGGCCTATGTGCGTTCGTAAAACTAGGGGTTGTCTATTTGGAGAGGCAACACGCTGTATGTATTGTATTTTATTCATAAATGTAAAATGTTGCATGAGTGTAAATTGTATTTATTGAATTGTTTAAATCGTTTAAGGGAAAATTGCCACATGTGTATTGTGATGTGGAATTATTTTGTAGTGTCACTTGACACCTATGTAGTATGTTGTGCTGGCAATTTGTCATGTCACCTTTTTGGAGAGTTTTATTTTTGTTAATTGTTATATCTCCTAATTATCCTTGAAGGAACCAAGAAATCTAGGTTAGTGAGCCACAAGGAGGGTCAACTCAGAATTGATCCATAGGTTAACTTTAGGTGGACTTTCTGAGGGTCAAATCAACTCCTAGAGTCAATTTTAGATCATTTCTATTAGGCCTCATGGGGTACCTATGGGTGAAGGCCAAAATTGGCCATGTGTCTTTCCCTTAGGACTTGTTTAACCACCCAAAAAAAGTGGTTTTCCCAAGATGGACGAATTCCATCTATAGGAGTGCCATCCTTGGTAGGATAACCTTCTTGAAGGGAGTAATCCCTCTTCCCAATTCCTTTTCCCTTCTCTAAGTACCTAGGTTAGGAAGTGTGTAAGACCTAGGAAAGACCAATCCAATGGGGGATCCCTCACTCTATCCAAGAGGTTGGAAGGAGTGAGAGAGGTCTTCTTAGGCTAAGAATGGAAGCTTAGTGAGCTAATCACCCACTCTCCATCCTTGGAGATTTTTTGGAGAAATTTTGGAGGAAAAACCAGTTTTAGGATAGAAAATTTGGGGCTAAGGATTTGCAGAAAAAGAATTGAGGATTGGGCAGCTCTTCATCAAGCTTTCCCCTAGTTTTTCCTTGGCAAGTCAAGGTTGGTGTTACTTTTCCCTCTTATGTAAATGTAAAAATGTTCTAAAATGCTTGAATGGAAATTGTTTTATTTCTTTATTTGTGTTGTACTTGTAAAAATCTATGTGATTTCTTGCTTATTTCTGTTTTATGTATTGTTGTGTTTGGGAAGTGTTCAAGACCATTCTTTCCTGGGGAGGAAAGATTGGTCTTGGGGGTGGAAGGAGCTTGACAGCCCTCAGGGTGAGAGGCTCTCATTATGAGAGTGATCTCAAGGGTCTGTCCATGAGACCCTTGCTGCTTTTCTTTGTGTTATTTCACTTGGGGGTCATAAGGGGGTGCAAATATGGCATGTTTGCCTTTTTGGGGGTCATAAGGGTGTAGGGATTAAGGATGATTTTTGGTTATGCTTTCATGGATGCCATGAGTTGGCTGTAAGTTCTATCTAGCAGATTTCTCCCCTAGGGTACTTGGTCCAGTTCCACCCTAGTAAGGTATCACATTTTGTGATGGAGTTTCAGCTTGGGAAGGGATGTGTCTGTTGTGTTGATTTCTTTTCCCCTTTGCTTGTTGTATTGCTTGGTTGTAACCTCGTCTAGACCTTGATTCTCCAACCTCGGGGGTGGCTTCTGGTAAGCCTAGGTTGGGAGGTGAGCATCCCATGGTCACAGCCCTAAAATTATGTATGTAGGTTGCTTGGAAGGGAGACTAGGAGTTGCAGATTTGTTTGGTTGCAGATTTGTATTCAGATTTAGAAAAAAGAGAAAAAAAGGAGAGACATAATACCATGTTTTGTTGCAGAAAAATATTATAAGGAGCCTTGTGATGTTTTCTTTCATTTTCTGTATAAAGAAATGTACTATTGTACTTGAGTCCTCATTATTGGAATGAAGGAATCAATTGGGTTATTCCCTCCCATTGTAATAGATGATTTTGTAATGGAAATTACTATGAGAAGAGTACATTTTATAAACTTCTGAAATCTACAATACTGCTGTAAATAAATTTAATCCTGTTTCATAATGAGTTCTGCATTCTGTTTATATCTGCAATTTAAAGAAAAAGGAAAGGGATGCATTAGGTTTAAATATTTACTTGCATAGTTTATTTACTGCTATTTTATTGCTTTGAACTTTGTTTAGGCATAGCTAAAATTGATCTAGTATTTACTCATTGCTGTAGAAAACATGTTGCATAGCTATTTTGAAAAAAAAAGATATATTAGTAACTTTTGAGTGTTGTATATTAGGATAAATTACACCTAGGAAATGAGAATCTAAAATCAATGAATGTGCTAGTATTTAACCCACTCCTACAAGTTGTGAAACAAAAAAATATAAATATATGAACCTGTCTATTGCTGTTAAAAAAAAATAAAAAAATATAGGGGTTGCATGCTTATGTGTTAAAACTATTCAGAATAAGCTCCTAGCCCTATTAGGTTGATATATATATATATATATATATATATATACATATATATATGTATATATATATATACATATATATATATATATGTATATATATATATACATATATATATATATATACATATATATATATACATATATATATGTATATATATATATATGTATATATATATATACATATATATATGTATATATATATATATATGTATATATATATATATGTATATATATATATACATATATATATATATAGATATATATATATCCCTGCATAAAAAAAATACTCTATGGATACCTTAAAAAATATATATATATATATATGTTTATGTTCTGGTTATAGCAGTGTTTATATATATATATATAAATATATATATATATACAAATATATATATTTACATATATATATAAATATATGCACATAAATATATATATATATACATATAAAAAAATATATATATATATATATTTTATATTTTAAAAATATATCATATAAAAATAAAACACAAAAAAAAGGGGGAAAATGAGGGTACCAGCCGAGCCACTGTGTTTACACATAGTGGGCGGCACAGAAGGCACCACACTGTGTGTAGACATAGTGGAATGGCCACGGCCACCACTGTGTGTATACACAGTGGGCGAAGGTTATGTCGTCCGCCACTATGTGTGCACACAGTGGGTGGTGCTGCCCGCCACTGTGTGTACGCATAGCGGCGTCCGGGAGATCCCCACACCACTTCCTCCGCTCTCCCCCCTTTGAAACCCTCCGCCATGCCCATGGCCGCCATGCCCTAATCCGCCGCGTACTTGCAATCATACACACACACACACTCCAAAACAAAAAAAAAAGTGGTATAACAAACCCTAACCCATTTCGGGTTGGGGTATAAATTAATAAGAAATAAAACAAAAGTGAGCAATAAATAGAAATGCAACCCTAACCCAATTTCAGGTTAGGGTTAGCATTTTATGAATAAGGAATTTCCTTTTAAACAAAAAAAAAAGGGGGGATTTTGAAAATTTGATTTTAAGTTTTAATATTTTAATTAATAATTAGGGTTAGCATTTTATTAATTAGGGTTTTCTTATTTGAAGGGATTTTGAATTAGATAAGGGAAATTTGGATTTGAGTTTTAATATTTTAATTAATAATTAGGGTTATTTAAATAATTAAATTATTATATGCTTATATTCTTTAGAGAATTAAAATTTTAATATAGTTAATTCAAAGGGGTTTAAAAAAATGGAGAGTTAATATAGTTGGAGCGCTATACACTTTTTTTTTGAAAAGAAGGGGATAAAATTTATTCAATCCAAATCGAGATACAAGGCAGAAGCCAAAGGCTCAGTAAAAAGGAGAACAACCAACAAACCAAACAACAACACTACATAGTCCTGTCTTCCAATAAAGCTCTCTCCAAAATCCCTCGATAATCAGAAGGTAACTCACCCCTACCACTGATATCCCAACCATCCCCATTCTCTGAGGCCCACTTCGCCAAGCAGTCAGCCACGGTATTCCATTCTCTAGGGATGTGACAGAAAGAGACAGATTCCAAGGAGCTACATACACTTAAAATCTGTCTGACCATCAAAGCTAAATGCCAACTAACACCATCCAACCTCTGGTTGTTCAACATATCCACAACAATCTGAGAGTCAGACTCACAGATAATCCTCCTCTAGCCAAGAGAGCAACCCCGCTCAATAGCAGTTTTGATAGCCAGGGCCTCCATCAGGTTATTAGAGTAAAGCCCTTTGTAGACAGAGAAGCAAAAAACAACATCACCATCTTTACTTCTACCAATGCCCCCAATACCAGCATGCCCAGGATTCCCCCGAGAAGATCCATCCGTATTAATCTTCATGACCCCATTAGGAGGAGGTGCCCATCTCCCATCATGATAGACCCGTTTCTTGACACGACAGGTTATAATATTAGCAGAGCAACCCCTACTATTAGCACCCAAGCTCAGATCTCGCACAACCGCAACATCCCCAGGATCAATGCTTACGGACATATCACATTTAGCATGAATAGTCTCCTGAAGCCTACTGATAATCTTTGTCCACAGTTGACCGCTATCCAATCTGGAATCACAAAAAACTCTACGGTTTCTTTCCAGCCAAAGGTTCCAAAGGATGAAACTAGGCCCAATGAAGTAGGCCACCTGAAGAAAAGGAGTCTTTGCAGGAGGCCTGCCCAGACTCTCCCAAAGCTCAATAAGGGAGGAAGAATGAATGCAACCATGATGCCAAGCCTCCCACCATCTATGCCAAATCTCACGCGAGTAGGGGCAATGGAAGAACAAGTGGGAAGAGCATTCTTCACTGCTCAAACAAAGAACACAAATGGAAGGTCCCTGAAACCCCCTTTTACGAAAGTTCTCCCAAGTGAGACATTTCCTCTGGGCAACCAACCATAAAAAGAAGTTACACTTGGGCCAAGAAAAGTTGTTCCAGACCTTTCTCCACCAAGGCACCTCAGCAGGACCATGTAAATTCCTATCAAGCATAGCATAGCCTTGAGCAACAGTATAATTACCTTTTGGGCTAGGACTCCAAGCCAATTTGTCCCTCTCCTTCAGAGAGCTGCATAGCCTACCTTCCAAGACCTTACACAAAGCTGCCCAATCCTCCTCAGAACCGCCCATAGGCCACTCTTGCGGATCCTTCCAGCAAGACACCTCCAGATGACCAATACGCTTAACAGTTTTAAAATGCTCCACCTTAATCCACCCAGCATCAGAGAACATTTGGCAAAGAGGCAGAAGTTGAGGGAAACTAGATAGGATGGGAGGGTGACCATCCCAAGAGTCCAACCAAAAAAGAGCATCAGATCCATTATTACAGATCCAGAATAGACCATTCCTAACAAGCTAAGCTCCCTTCTTAAGGATATCCCATATGCAAGAACCTTTGCCCAACAGAGCAATCCGTGGCACTTCCTGACTCTCAACCCCAGGAACATACTTGAAAGAAAGAATCTTGGCCCACTCCTGATCCTGGTTGTTGCACCATCTCCAGTACAGCTTAGCCGCCAAAGCTGAAACCATAAGAGCCACAGACCTAAGGCCAAGGCCCCCAACATGCTTTGGCCTACAGACAGATTCCCACTTGACTAAACTCCACTTCAAAGAAAGAAGGTTTCCCGACCAAAGGAATTGCTGGGAAAGAGCATCAAACTCCCTCATAAAGGAGGCAGGAGGAATCTGCACACAACACCTATAAATAGGGAGAGCCTGCACCACAGTTTTAAGGAGAAGCACTCTACCAGCAGAAGAGAGCCATCTGTAAGTCCAATGACTAACCTTACTCCGGAACTTATCCAAAATCCCCTGCCAAAAACCTCTCCGTTGGGGTCCCAAAGCCAAAGGAATCCCTAGGTACATCAGGGGAAGAGATCCAATTTGGAATCTAAGAATCCTGGCAATCCTGTACTGAATGAGACGAGGAGTATTAAAGAAATAAATGGAAGATTTATCATCATTAATACTCTGACCAGCAGCTTTCAAGTAGATGTCTAAAGTTCTCCTGAAATTCACTGCCTCACTAACTCTAGCCAAGCCCATCAATGCAGTATCATCCACAAATTGAAGGTGAGAACAGGGAGGGAGATCATTGTTCCAGCTCCAGCCATGAATACGACCCTGTCGCACCTGAGATTTAATAAATCTACCAAGACCTTCCGCCATGATAATGAAAAGATAAGGGGAAAGAGGGTCCCCTTGCCGGAGTCCCCGAGAAGCACTAAACCAATCTGAAGATTCCCCATTAATGAGAATGGAGAAGGAGGATGAGGTAACACAACTGAGAACCCAACTCACCCATTCCTCTTTAAATCCAAAGGCCAAGAGGATATTCTGAAGGAACTCCCAGCTCACCCGATCATAAGCTTTAGCCATGTCAAGCTTAATGAACATCACCCTCTCCTTAGAGGAAGCCATAGAGTGAATAACCTCCATAGCAATCACGACACCATCCAAGATTTGTCTCCCTTCCACATAGCCTCCCTGCTCAGCTGAAATCAAAGCACCAAGGAGAGGTTTGAGTCTCTCAGCAATCAATTTGGTGATGATCTTGTAGACAACATTGCATAAAGCAATAGGCCTGAATTGATCCATCCGATTAGCCCCCTCCTTCTTAGGTATGAGAGCTAGAAAAGTAGAATTTAGAGACTTAAGCATTTGTTTGTTCCTAAGGGATTCCTGAACCACCTCAAGGAGATCAAACTTTATTATTTCCCAAAATTCCTGGAAGAACTCAATCGGAAATCCATCTGGGCCAGGAGCTTTGCCTTTTTTCATACTAAACACGACCTTCTCCAATTCAAGAATCAATATTGGACCCAAAAGAGCCCCATTCATCTCATCTGAGACCAAGCAAGGAATAGAATCCAAGATAGCCCTCTCCTCGGCTCTAGCAGCAATATTCTCCCTAGTAAAAAGATTAGAAAAATAGTTGACAGCTTCCCTCAAAATTTCACCATAGGATGAGAGTTGGGTCCCATCACTCGAGACAAGCATGGAAAAGGAGCTCCCCTGCCTATGGGCCTTGACCGAGTTATGGAAGAAAGATGTGTTCCTGTCCCCCTCCTGAAGCCAATCAATATGAGATTTTTGCTTCCAGAAAATCTCCTCCAGAAGCTCCCACTCTTCTAAGTCCTTAAGGGCCAAGGACTCAGCATACAAAAGGTCAGAGGATAGCCCATGGTCTCGAATCTGACGAGTGACACTATCCAGCTTGGACTGAGCAGCAAGTTTCTGAGCATGCAGATTCCCAAAATGTTGTTTATTCCACCTCTTAAGCCTATATTTCACATGTTGGAGCCATTTGCAAAAAGTGTACATGGCCCTCCCATGAGCAGGAAGCCCTTCGTACCACCAATCCAGCACCAGATCCTGAAGAGAGTGATCCCGTAACCACATCAATTGAAATTTGAAGGATGGATTTTTGGTGACCCCATAAGAGGAGACACAAAGTTTGATGGGCCAGTGATCAGATCCCCTCCAATCCAGGATATCAGAACTGGTAGTCCACCTGCTACTCATCCAATAATAGGAAAGTAGAAATCTATCAAGCTGTTCTGAGATAGCCTCATCACCACATCGCCTATTATTCCAAGTAAAAACTCCATTGATTGGCTTCACGTCAACAAGGTTAAGGAGACCAATATTATCTCTGGGCAAAAGAGAGGAAGGATCAAGCCTGGCTAACCCTCCTCGTTTTTCATCCATACTAATAACAGCATTAAAGTCACCAGCCAAAATCCATGGGAGAAACGGGTCCAGAGAATGGACAAAATTGATATGATCCCAAAGGTGTGTCTTACCTAGAAGATCGGTAGGAGCATAAATATTGGAGAAAAGACATCTTTCGCCAGTTTCGAAAATGGAGGCAACCATAGAGATAGAAGACCGACTAGAGACCCACCATAAGGGGGAGACTTTCCTCGGGTTCCAAAAGCAAGCCACCCCCCCAGAACTGCCCAACGCCCCCACCCCCTGCCAGTAGCTTTGGGGCCAGATACGCAGAGCACAATTATTCAAACCATCCACTAAAAGCTTGGTTTCCTGAATGAATACCACATCCGGAGCCTGAGACTCGATTAATCTGCAAACAGCCTTTTGTCTGGGGATGCTGTTCAACCCCCTTCCATTCCAAGATAAGACTATCATTTAGGGGGGTGGGAGAAGTGGGAATCAATGGGTTTCACAGACCTAGACTCAACCAAAGTATCCCCCATAATCTTGACCTTCTCTTGATTAGTCTTCCTTCCACTCCTTGACTGCTTATCTAGAGGCCCCTTTTTAAAATGTTTTTGATGCAAGCCTAATGCAGGAGGAGCCTTAGCACCCTTCACAGGATCCGCAGATGCCTTCAAAGCTTCCAGACAAGGAGCCAAGCTAGCATTACCCACCGTAATCTGTGACTCCTGGAGGCCACCAATATTCTGAACATGAGAGAGCAAGTCCAAAGCTGGTTGACAAACCTGTTGAACCCCTGACGATGGAATCGGCTCCTCCTTCCTTGCGACCACCTCTTGATTCTCTACTTGACCCTTAAGCCCAGAAGAAAGCTCAATTGGAATACCATCTTCTTGGACTACGCTATCTAGAACCTCAAACGTGTTAAATGTGCCATCATTCTGTCTATCCATCCAAGGTCTCTTCTTGCCTTTTCCTTTATTACGGGATTTAACTGGGGTAAATCCCTCCTTATCAATAGGCCCATCAGACACTGGGGCTTTCCCCTTGTTCAACCTAGGAGGTTCAGAGGTAGGAAAGGGGGAAGAATTCAATCTGGGGCATCTGCGATGAAGGTGACCATATTCATGGCAAATTCTGCATCTGAATGGGAGGGTTTCATAATCTAGCTGCTGAATCCAGGAGGAAGAACCCATGCAAATTTCCATAGAGTCTGGTAGTGGATTATTCAAATCAACTTCAACACAAATGTGAGCAAAGGAGATTACCTTACGATCTTGAGTCTGTGAAGCCGATCCAACAGGTTTCCCAAGAAGTAAAGAGATTGAGTGGAGGATATCTTCCCTCCAAAATTCCAACGGAAGCCTCGGCAAACGAACCCACACAGGCACCCGCGATAGGATCTCTTCCACAGAGTTGAAGCCCATATGCCAAGGCTTGATGAAGAGCCCAACTTGGTTAAAGAAATAAGGGCCACCCTCAAAAGCCCTATTCCTGTCTACTATGCTTGAAAAAATAACCAGGAAGTAGTTATTAGCCGCTAAAAGAATCTCCATATCTCCTTCAGGGTTCCAAACCCGACGTGCCCAGGACTCCAACACAGGAAGAGAGAGACGAAGGCCCAAAAATTTTCATATAAGAGCATGCTTGCCCCAGTAGTCAACATCTTCTAAAACCTGCTCAGGTTGAATAACCAAAACTGGTCTATCTTCCGATCTTTCCAAACATCCATTAACTTTTTTAATTCGAAAAGACCCTTTTGATGAGGAGGTACCCTCCCCAGAAGGGGGAAACTCAGTCCGATCCTTGTTATTGGCATGCATCAAAGAGGATGGATCTACCATCTCCAAATCAAGGGAAGAAGCAAGGCCCTGATTCTCCATGGAAAAAAGAGCCCACGTACCAAACAAAATAAGGAGAGAGGCAAGGCAGTCGACCCAAATGCCCAAACAACCTCGAGCCCCCCGTCCAAGAGACCCTCGCACCAGACGGCGGCCAGAAAAACACCCAGCCACAGAAAAGAGGAGATTAAACCCCTGTCCAACCCCCTCCAGACCCCTGCGAACCCAGAAAACCCCCCACGCGAGCAGAATCCAGTCACCGGCACGCACAGAAATCAGGGAAAACAAGCTAGGGCATGCAGGCCCTAGCTCGCACCAGAGCTCCGCGAATCGCCATCCTTCTGTTCGAATTTTTCTCAAAGGCTAATGAATTAATTAAATAAATAAAAATTTATTTTGCTATACACTAAATCAAATTAATTTATTTAATTAATCAATAGATTTTCCTTGATTTAATTATGGACTTTAGGTTATATTATGCATGGGGAAAATTTAAAGGGAGAAATTGTAAATTAATTTTATGAACCTTAAGCCCTTGAGACCAGTTTTGGCCAGATTAAAATTAAATCGTCAAAATTAAGGGTTTAGGGAAATTAGAATTGGCTTTAGCTTAATATCGGTTTTAGCGGGCAAATGGCATTATAGAAATTCGAACCCTTATCGATTGAATCTAAATAATAAATTTGTGTGTGCAACAATTAATTAATAACATTATCATCATATGGTCGGGAATGATTCAATACGTATAGATAACCAATTAACCCTCGTTTTTTAATGAGCGACAACTTAATTAAGGTAATTGATCTAGCTAGCTAATACGTGACACTAATTAATCTCCACCAAATAAAGTCGCTCACTTGAGTTGGTTAATTAACCCAAACTTAGTAAACAATTTTAGTTACATCCTAGATAAGACAAAACTCTAATAAAGTTATTATAATGTAGGATATGTTGCGAGTTCATGTTGTCAAAAAAAAATTTGTTGTTCCATTTTTTGTGCCCAAAAGTTGGGCATGACATATCGTATATATTCCTCTACACTCTTCTATACTTATCTATCATTTTTCATACAAATACTTATCATACTTACATCATATATTCTCTTATATGTCTCATTAATCTATCATTTACATATTTCCCTATACATATATCTAGGGGATGAAACATAACCCATCTATCATATCCATGTCCTAGATGATATGCTATGAATAACATGCTTTGTGAGCTCCTTGTATTAATATGTGATAGGATATACTTGACTATGTTTGAATTATTGTCTTTTTGCCAACATGTTTACTTCTCAAAAAAGCCTATACTCTTGTTTCCCAATACATTTTTAGCCAATCATTTCCACCATTCAATTACCAAAATACCAATTACCACATATTTATCAATAGTCTACCACTTACCCACCATTCCTATCAAAAATCAACTTTTGTAAAAAATTACCTCCTTATAACAACAATCAGCCAATATGAACCAAAGCCAATCTCAGCCTAACCTTCCATTATATTGTACCCATACCATTATCATACACCATGCTAAAATTCCAATACCAATAAACATTAAGACACCTTATTTTTTAGAAGTGCAGTGGAAAAGGAAAAACTAATAAACAAGTACATTATCATTTATCTTCCTTTCTAGTGATTTTCTATTTGAGGATGCTCTTCTTGATAAACTATTTCTTCATTCATTTAAAGATATGGTCTTGGATTCATTTTTTTATTTTCCTATTTATTCAATTTACTCTTTTTTAACAACCTCTCAATCAATTTCTCTAACATTTTAAAGCTAACATTACACCTTAATTCTTATTGAGTTTTTTTCATTCATTGGAAGAAATGGGTGAATGAGAAAGTTTCTAACTTCGTACTAAATTACCAAGCGCTATTCTCTCAAATCTTGTATTATCTTTTAGATACTAATGTGCAATTATTTTCATTTGGAACTTGTCATTGCACTTTTTTTATAATATACTACTGATCATATATCCTTCATTCAAACATATTTACATGGCTCTTCATTGTTATCAATTTTTTGTTAGCCAATATGAGGGTTCTTCCTCATAGGCTCTTGTTGGTAATGAAAAAATAATTTTTATAAAAAATAATTGTTCTTCTAGCAGCATTCAAACTTGGGTTGTTGTTGCAACACTTTATATTGTGGCCCTCTTTCCACCTAGACTAAGCACTCAATAGTTTTCCCAACTTTTTAGTTCCATCCACTCTATTATGCTACAGTTTGTTAGTAATAATTTGATCCAACTTCCCCCTATCCATCTTATAGATACCTCAACAAATTTACCTCCTTTTAACTTGATGGCCTTTTGTAAATATCATAATTCTCCTAGACAAATATCTAGTAATCTATATGTCTTAAGAATGAAATGGAATACCTTATTGATGCTAATGACATTCAAGTGATTGGTGTGAATGAAAAAGGAAATAAATGCATATCACATCCACATAAAAACTTCCAAATCTTTACAAACCTATTACCTTATAATTTAGCTAACCTTTTAGAGTCATCCATTCAAATGATAATCGATTCCATAGATTATGATTTCTAAGGCAACCAATTTGAGACCATACTTAATAAGATACATGTGTTCCCTTACCAAAACCAAATGTGAGCTTTACATTACCTCCATCCACATTGATTCCTCTATTCATTCACCCAATGGACCTTTGTACATTACCACTAAAATTATTAATAAACCCGCATGGAGAGTACTCATTGATCATGTATGAATTATAAATTTTATTCTAAAAGAGTTCCTTCCTATGCATGAATTTTATCCAGATGAGTATGAGATATTAGAACTCTCGGTCAAATCACATGATGGTTTCCCTCACCCTACCATTAGTATCTTAACACTTCATGTCCAAGTCAAACCCAAAAGACTAGATGTACCCATTTTCTATAGTTACTAACTTAGAAAATTTTTGTTTGAGGTTGGGTCACTCATGGATCACTTCCATGAGTGTGCTCCCCTCCATACTCCTTAAGTGTCTAAATTCTTTGCTTGATGGAAAAGTGTAAATAGTGTTAGAATCAGGGATCACTGAGTGTGGGGATGAATTAGTGGTTATTAGACAGTTCAAATAACCGGTAGACAACTAAGACGGGGGGTTGAATCAGTTGTTACAAATTACCAAAACCTTAAGCAATTAAAACTTTAATACCGGAACCCAAAACATTAATACCAAAATGCTTAAACCAAATACCAGAATAGAAGTTAAACCAATTAAGCATAAAAAACAATCACAACATAAATACCATCCATATGACACCAAGATTTATATGTGGAAAACCCAGTAAAGGTAAAATCCATGGTGGGAAGCCTACCCACAATCAGATAATACTTCTGTAGTATGTGAAATACAATTGAGAGGCCTGCACTTGCAGGAAGGCCAACAACCTAGAGCACATTTCTCATCAGAAAAGGAGTCTCACCAACTACATAGAAATCCAGACTACAATCCAGAGAAGTGTTGAACTATAAAAGATAGCATCTCCTATGCCTGAGTACAGTTTTGGTTAAGTTCAATACCAGAGAACTAAATACTCTTACATAAACCCAATTCAATCTCCAATGACCAACCAAATCCTCTTCAAGAATGATATTACATTATTCGCACATTACATATATATATATATATATCCCATTCTCATGATGATCTACAATCAGATCTTACATCATATCTACAAACCCTTGACCATAAACAATCAGGTCGACCACCAGACAATAAACCAATTACATAATTACAAAATATGTCAGCCTTAGACCAAACAAATAATATTCAACACATAAGACATCCCAAATATGTATTGAGAAGTCCAATCCACATGCTAAATTAAACCTGTCCATAACCTAGACCAATCGGGACCCAATATAGGTCCACATGCTAGATCAATGATCTCCATTCACCAAGTCTTGAACATGATCACCAAAAGCATCCTGAAACTCCACTAGAAGCTACACTAACAGTACTTATGCATATCATCAAGAATATTCATCAAGAATCTTCATGGCTTTGGAGGGGATACAAGTATGGCCAATTTATTTTAGGATTTTGAAGGCCTTTTGTAGGTTAGGACTAGCTGGAGGTGAGCGTTTTATGCATTAAGATGGGCAACTCCATGTGGCCATCATGTATGTGTAAGAAAACAGGTCTCACATCAAGGTTTAGAGGTTTGATCATGACCTAAGGATTAGGAATTGGTGTATTGGACATTTCCTAAGAGTGTTCCTTGAGTTGGTTTGGTGAATTAAGGTATGTGTCTACACTCTCCTTTGTAAATAGGTCTAATTGGGGCTATTAGGTCTCCTAACCAAGATAGGGTTTGGATTCTTGTATTTCCAACTGGTCAGAACCCTTGGGGTATGTCTAGTAACTCTCAAAAGGGTATCCAAATCTGGAATTTTTTTCTTGAGTATTTTCGGGAAATAAGGAGTTAAGTGTGGAAAACTGGTCTCGAAGGGCTACTAGGATTAGTTGGCCTTGTTGCAGTAGTTACCCCAAACCGGTAGAGGGAACCTAAATTAATGATTGAAGGGGATCTCCCTGACCTATGGGACTTAAATCAAAACCTGGGATAGCCATTGTTTCATTGGAGAAGGGACCAAACCATTTTTGGCCATATGGTCCTTAAGAGCCTCTAGAAGACCTTATGAGATGTTCAATGAAAAAGACCTTGTGAGGAAGCTTATTTGGAAGAAAGGGATGTGGGACTTGTCAAACTGATATTCCTTGACCCCTTGTAGTATGTTGTGTTTTCTAGGTGTTGGCATTGTTAGGAATCCCACAGATATTGAGAGGGGGGGGACGGGGGGGGTGAATCAGTATCTAGCCGGTAATTAGAATTTCTTATCTTAAAACATGCAGAACATATTATAACAGTGTAATGGTATGCAAGAAATAATGTAATAAATAGAATTAAAAACATCCACATGAAAATCACACCATAATACAAGGATTTAACAAGGAAACCCAGTGTGGGAAAAACCTCGGTGGGATTTGTGACCCACAATATTCACTCACTAGCCAACAAGAGAATATTACTTACAATAGGGGCTTACACATGCAGGAAGGCCAACTGCCTAGAGCTCACTGCTCAATGGAAAGTCTCACTGACTTACAATGTGGATTATACAAATCCAATATCTTGTACTGCTTTACAATAGCATCTATAATGCCTGATCCAGTACTAGTTGCTCTCTGCTTCTTACATAAACCCTTCATACTATATTTCGCATAATAGGTCTGCCTTAATATTTTGCATACATCACTTTCTTCACTTACTTCCTTACTTACAAAATGTCTACAATGATCTCTTTTATATATAAGAATCATTTTACAACATGCCAAGTCGGCTTGCAAAGTTTTCTAATAATAAACAAAATATAATATAACAAAATCTTGTCGGCCTCTGTGTCGGTATACTTCCTTTCTTTGTGCTGGTGCCGGTGTCCTAAGTGCCAGTGTAGAGTGTGATTTGTTGATGCTGGTGCACTAACTTATTGGTGTAATGCCTTTTCGATATAATGCTTTGCCGAAGCCGTAGGATTGCAAGGTTGCCATCAATGACAAAACCTTCAATCACTTACAATGTCTCATTGGAGTGTGCATATGCCAACAATCTCCCCCTTTGGCATTGATGGCAACACTCATGAGAAATTTCAAAAGTGTATCCAAAAAAAATATCCAAAAATGTGAAGTCCAAAAATGTTACAAAAAATGTGTGTGCTCCCCCTGAGCATATGATTCCTGTGATGTTGAATTTTCTCATCCCACTACTCCCCCTTTGGCATCAATCACAAAGGTTGTCAAGATGTCAATGGAGTTTGTAGTTTCAACCTTGTAACTAGGTAGTTACAATTTGAAATAGATCTGCCAAAATCAAGTTTATACTCTCCATAAAATTTTTACTATCTCTTATTGTTGTCTCTGTTCTCTTAATTGTACTGGTGAGATGTTGCAAATGCTTTGTCGATGTTTTCTGTCCCTGTATTAGTGCCTCAGATATTTCCTTCTATAGTGATGCTAGATAGTCCAATCTTGGACTCAGTTTTAATCTTAGATGTTTTGCCTTATTCACTCTTCTCTCTTTTTGTCTTTCCAATTTAAGTAATTCTTCTTCAAAATTTGTTATCTTCTCCTCAAAAACTGATAGTGTATCAAGTGAGTTAACAAAATTATCTGCAAGTTTATTGATTTCATCCTGTACCTTTCTCATCTTTTTATCTATATCTACAGTAAAAAAGTTTGTCTTATAGGTGTCTTTGTACAGAGTCTTGTACTCTTTCAATAAGTTACACAATTCCAGTAGAAGTGTGTCAAAATCTCTATTACACTTTTTTATTTGCTCATCAAAGAATTTATGCTTTTCAATTTCTACTTTATCCTGCAATGTCTCTTCCTTTATTTTCTCAATGTTTTCTGTGATATATTTACACAAGGTATCAAGTTGTCCTATAGAATCTTTATTGTCTATATTATAGTTAGGAGCAATTACCTTCAAAATTGGTATGGTATCATCTATTGCCTTATAAGCTTGTGAGCTGCAGTGTGTTATCTTTTTGATTGAATATAATAGTACCTTAGTCACATTAGTTGATTTGTAGCCTAATGATGAACCTAGATTCTGAGTACCACCAGTGGAAGTAACCAAGCTTGTATTGACCTCTGGTAGGTCTGTTTGTGTTTGCATTTCCTTAAGCAATGGTTTTTCTACTTCTCCTGTTGCTAGTGGCACTGTTTCCTTCTGTTCCTGTTCCTATTGTTGTTCCTATTTAGGAGCCTTTTGCTCTGTTTGTTTCTCTATTTGTTGCATTGTCTCAGACTGAGTCTGAGTCTCTACCTTTTTCTCTTTGTCATCTATCGGTTTTCTCCTGTGTGTTATTAGTTTGCTAAGCTACCAGAGGCTTACTAGCCATGTCAGTCTTATCAACTGTATCTTTGTCTACCACAATGTTGATCTTTTGAGTATCAACATCCACAATATATAAGACTTCAGGATTAGGATTACCATCTTCTACATCCATACTTTCAGTTGTCGGTTGATCTTTTGTAGCTGTTGTTTTTACCGGTGGAGTAATCAAAGGAGGTGGGGGTAAGTTGTCTTTAACCTTGATACTAGGTGGTCCACCAACTCTACCTTTACCCTTGTCTCTTTCTTTCTGATATACCTTTATAGGTTTGTGGCTCATGTATTCTTCTTGTTTTTCTTTTTCCACTAGGAAAATGTCCCATGCATTTTCTATCTCCTCAGTCACCTCATTAACTCTTCCAACCATTAAAGCAATGTGCCGGTGTGTAGTAGAAAATACTGACCGGTTGGCTTGAGCAATTAAGTCATCAATTTCTTTGGGTCAATTCACCAAATATACAACAAGTAGCTTCTCTATCTTTATTTTCTTGTCCAGTTCTATTACTGCTTGTCTTCTTGCTTCAAGTCTCTTAAATAGTTTATCTAGAATTTCATTTACTACTTCCATCAAAAATTTCTTATACATATCCATATGCAATATAACACTATTTTCTACTTGTTCTTTTTCATCAGTTGTCACAGTGTCATATGTTTTCTCTATATTCTTCAATTTGCCTTCCTGTGTAATTTCATTCAATAGTATATCAAGAGGGGCCAAGTCTTTATTTGCCCTCTTCTTTTTTTTGGGTGTCAGTTTCTTCTTCTTTGGTGTAGCCTTTCTTACCAGAGATCTCACTGCTTGTTGTTTTTGTCTTTTCCTCCTAGGTGAGGGCGTGGTTGCCGGTGAGGGATCTCTTTTCCTTACAACTCTTTTGATAGTTGCAGGCATGTCACTCTCCAAAGAATTACCTACTAGTGATAGGCGAGTTTCAGGTTGTGGAGCTGCTAACTCATCCTCTATTATACCGGTTTATTTTAACACATCTTCTTTAATAGCATTTGCCTGTCTGGAGCCTTTTCTTACATCTGCCTCAACCTTTTTCACTCTTTTCTTGGATTGTATTTGGCTTTCAATAGTTTTTGCACTACCAAATACTTCTTCCTTAGGTTCTTTAGGGGCTTCTAGAAGTGCTTTAGCATATGTTTCAATTATATGATCATTTGTTTCATAACCCATTTCTGTTACCCAAACTGTCCTAGGGATGACTGCTTCCATCCAGATCTCATCCTTCTTGATTACAAAGCATATTTCATCCTTATATTTGTCAACAATCTTTTGTGATAGTCAGATTCTTTTCTTCATTTTTACCTTTAGTGCTTGAAAGAAATCATGGATATTGTTTTCCTTGTCTTCTCCCATATTATTGAATAGTTCTATTAACTGTTTGCCTACCGGTATATCATATCCAAGTTATTTGTAGCCTACACCGGGAACATGTTTGGCTATATGTAGCATTAGACATACTAGCAGATTTCCAAACCTGAAAGTTCCTTTCTTGTCCTTCTTAATCTTGCCTAAGTTGTCAATTAATTCATCCTTTAACCACTCACATACATCAATCTTTGCATTATCTGTGACCATATCATTAGCACTCTTAATGAATAAACTTGAAACTAAATTAAGTCTATTTGCATGAGTAGCTTTATACCCTAATATCATGCTAATAAATCTCACATTAATGTCTATTACATCATTTACTCTTAAGCACCTTTTATCGGATGTGGCACCAGTTGACTGAGTAACTAGGTCATTGGAACCCTTCTTAGTTTTGTCTGACCTTATACTAGTGGTCGGTAGCCCTATTACAACTTTCACAGCTTCCTTAGTGATTTTTTGGATTGCATCTAGCCAGAAAAATTTGCCATGTACCCTGCTTAAGACTATCCTAATCACATCCTTGGCGAATTCAGGAATGCTAAGGATCTCTATAAATCCTAGGGTTTCAATGATATTATGTTCATCTTTTACATTGCCGGATTCATCACATATCATAGTTTTAAACATGGTTTTAATCTCTTCATCTCCTAGTTCCTCAATGTTATAGTGAATGTAAATTCTGGGGTCTTTAGCATAGACAACTCCCTTAGGAATTTGAGAAAAATCACCTAAGGTATCATCTTTCTTTGCTACCTTAGGAACTAATTGAAATATGGGCCTAGGTCTTTTTATGACTTCGACAATAGTAGGGTTCGCTATATATTCAATTGCAGAGGTGGATGCCATGATAAAATACCTTTTAATTCCTTTAGGATGGATGATTGCTTGGAATGTTCTTGCCTCTTATCTCGGAATGCCTTAGCTCGGAATCTTCGCACTCTTCGTAGGTTTGAAACCTTGGTGAACTGAAATGGAGCCAAAACCTCAAATTTATAGTGTCTTTTCACCATCTACCACATTAAATGCATGTCATTTAAGTATTCACTTAACATTGTTTGCCAGTAATAAGTAATTTCCAGCTTCTTATCTCTAACCGAGGGGATAATAGCACGTGTCATTAGATTGCCAAACCCTCAAGGAAACTTTCTTCAATTAGATGAAAAATTTCCTATCGGTGGAGCACTGCTTTGTCCTACCGATGAAGCATTGATTGGTTCTACTAGTGGAGGAGTATTCCCAATATTTAGATCAGCTTTTCTAATCCATTGTTTTGAGAATTCTTGCTTAACCTCTTCAACTTTTTTTTTACCCTTCAAGCTAGAACTTTTGTTGTCTACTAGTGATCCTTTACTTCTAAAGAATTTTGCAATATGCCCAATCTTGTTACATGCATAACAAGTCACATTATTCTTCTGAATAGCTTTCCCATAACCTATGCCGGTTTGTGTTTTGCATTGGTTAGATAGATGTCCAAATCTTCCGCAAACATAACATCTCACATTCATTCTACAATTTTCAGAGTTGTGACCAACTTTGTTGCATTTTGAACATTGACTGGTGGGTGTGTTGATATTCTGATAATTTCTAGAACTACATTCATTTTCTCTATGACCATACTTATTACAGTTAAAGCATTTTCCATTGAATTTATAAGCATTAGGTTGTCTTAACGGTTTGCTGTGATCCTGAGTATTTGCAGTACCAGAGCTTTCACCAACTTCAAAGTCAATTCTTGAAGTGTCACCTTTAGGTTTTTGATTCTTCAGCAAGGTGCCAAGTTCGTCTGAGCTTTTCTTGAATTTTTCTTTATGTTGATTTGCAGTTTCTAGTTCTCTTTCTAGGACCTCTTTCTGTCTCATCAGTTCATTGGAGTCATTTTGAGTGTGCATCAGATTTGTCTTCAACATGTCATTTTCATAGCTAAGTCTTGTGTTTTCATTTGCTCCATCACTTAGTCTTCTGGTCAATTCTTCTTCATTCTTCTTCCTATCCTCAATCTCTTTACAAAATCTCATAGTCATATCCTGCATCTCATTCTTTGTTGTCATGTTCTCTTGTTTCAGCTTGCTTATCTGATCATTAAGTGATTCCTTTTCATCATTCTCATTTTGCAAATTTTCACAAAGTTCTTTTCTCTTATTTCTTGCAACTGTAAGATTCTCTTGAAGTGCCTGAATGATATCCCAAGCTACCCTTAAATCATCTTCTAGTTTGATATTTTTCAATTTCTCTACATCATAGTTTGAAAGAGCTCCTTCAAGTTGCTTCATCAGATTTTCCATCTTTATCGATGTCAAGATCTTCCTCAAGTTGTTAGGCTTCTGAAAATAGAGGACCAAGCTCTGATACCAATTGTTACAAATCCCATAGATACTGAGAGGGGGGGGGGGGTGAATCAGTATCTAACTGGTAATTAGAATTTCTTATCTTAAAACATGCAGAACATATTATAACAGTGTACCGGTATGCAATAAATAATGTAATAAACAGAATTAAGAACATCCACATGAAAAGCACACCATAACACAAGGATTTAATGAGGAAACCCGGTGTGGGAAAAACTTCGGTGGGATTTGTGACCCACAATATTCACTCACTGGCCAATAAGAGAATATTACTTACACTAGGGGCCTGCACATGCAGGAAGGCCAACTGCCTAGAGCTCACTGCTCAATGAAAAGTCTCACTGACTTACAATGTGGATTATACAAATCCAATATCTTGTACTGCTTTACAATAGAATCTATAATCCCTGATCCAGTACCAGTTGTTGCTCTACTTCTTACATAAACCCTTCAACCTTAATATTTTGCATAATAGGTCTGCCTTAATATTTGACATACATCACTTTCTTCACTTACTTCCTTACTTACAAAATGTCTACAATGATCTCTTTTATATATAAGAGTCATTTTACAACATGCCAAGTCAGCTTACAAAGTTCTCAAATAATAAACAAAATAGAATATAACAAAATCCTATCAGCCTCTGTGCTGGTATACTTCCTTTCTTTGTGCCGATGTCGGTGTCCTGAGTGCCAGTATAGAGTGTGATCTGTTGATGCCAGTGCACTAACTTGTCAGTGTAATGCCTTGCCAGTATAATGCTTTGTTGAAGCCATAGAATTGCAAGGTTGCCATCAATGACAAAACCTTCAATCACTTACAATGTCTCATAGGCATATGCACACTCCAATGAGACATTGTAAGTGATTGAAGGTTTTTTCATTGATGGCAACCTTGCAATCCTATGGCACTGACACCGACAGACTCTATACCAACAGATAGCTTACTAGCAGTGGCAAAGATGATTACTGGCACCCTGGTCAACAGGATTTTGTTTATTGCATTTTGTATTTAATTGTAATATCTTTTTGTAAGATGACAAGGCGAATTGTAATAGGACTCATATATAAGTGAGATCTTATAAATCATTTGTGTAAGTAAGAATAGACAAATGCGAACATGCAAATATTAAGGTAGATTTTGGAGTAAGGTTTATGGTTATTTTGTGAGCTTAAACTGGTACTAAACCTGGCATAGTAGATGTTGAACCAAAGCAGTACATTATTTTGGATTTGCATAATCCATTTTGTTAGTCAGTGTGACTTCCCTTCTGTAATTAAGAAGTGATCTTTATGTAGTTGGCCTTCTTGCATGTGCAAGCCCCTATTGTAAGTAATATTCATTTATTGGCCAGTGAGTGAATATTGTGGGTCACAAATCCCCCCGAGGTTTTTCCCACACTGGGTTTCCTCATTAAAAATTTTGTGTTATGGTGTGCTTTCTATGTTGTGCTTATTGTTCTTATTTACTACATTAATTTTGGTTTATCAGTACACTATTTTGGAATGGAATTCGTTTAATAAGATCAAAAAATCTGTTAATCGAAAAGATACTGATTCACCTCCCCCCCTCTCAGTATCTTTGGGAATCCTAACAATCGGTATTAGAGCTTGGTCCTCTTTTTTCAAAAGCGTAATAGCTTGAGGAAGATTCTGACACCAGTATAGATGGATAATTTGAGAAAGCAATTGGAAACAACTCATGCAGATTATGATGCAGAAAAGTTGAAGAATATCGAACTTGAAGATGATCTGAAGGCTGCACAGGAAATAAATCAAGGACTTCAGGAGAATATTACTATTGCTAGAAGCAAAAGAAGAGAACTTCATGAGAAGATACAGAGTGATGATGACGAAAAGGAAACTCTTAATGATCTTGTAAGATGAAGCAAGAAAACATGACCTTGAGGAATGAGATGCAAGATATGAGTATGAGATTTTGTAAAGACACCGAAGACAGAAAGAAGAATGAAGATGACTTGAATAGGAGAATCAATGATGCTGGAAATAAAAATCTAAGACTCAGTCATGAAAATGATATGTTAAAGACATATCTAATTCATTTGGAACATGATAAAACTGAACTCATGAGAAAGAAGGATTTCTTGGAAAATGAGTTGGCTACTACAAATCAACATAAGGAGAAATTCAAGAAAAGTTCAAAAGAACTTGATGATATGCTGAAAAATCAGAAACCTAATGGAGATACTAATGGTCTTGGCTTTGAAGTTGGTGAAAGCTTTGGTACTACAAACAATCATGATCATAGTAAACTGGTAAGACAATATAATGCCTACAAATTTAATGGGAAATGCTTTAACTGTAACAAGTATGGTCATAGAGAAAATCAATGTAGATCTAGAAGCTATCAGAACACTAATGCACCCACCAGTCAATTTTCTAAATGCAAAAAAATTGGTCATAATTCAGAAAATTGAGGAATGAATGTAAGATGTTATGTTTGTGGAATATTTGGGCACTTATCTAATCAATGCAGAACACATACCGGCATAGGATATGGAAAAGCTATTCAGAAAAATAATGTGACTTGTTATGCTTGTAACAAGATTGGACATATTGCAAAAATTTGTAGAAGTAAGGCATCACTGGTAAATAACAAAGAACCCAATTTAAAAGGTAAAGAGAAGGTTGATGAGGTAAAGCAAGAATTTTCAAAACAATGGATTAGAAAGATAGATCAAAATTTTGATGAGGCTATTCCCTCACTGGTAGAATAGAGTATCCCTCCATCGACAAGAGATTCTTCATCTAATTAAGAGATAACCTCTTGGGGGTATGGCAACAAATTGAAAACATGCTAGTTTACCCTCGGTTGATGATAAGAAGATGAAATGCTTCTTTACCGACAGATGAGTTAAGTTTTCACTTAACCAACATGCATTTATTGTGGTAGTTGAAAGAAATGACATTATAAAGCAAGTGTTTTTCACTCTTTTTCACTCACCGAGCATTCAAATTTCCTTAGAGCACAAAAAACCTTGAGCGAAGGTATCCACAGTGAGAAGTGAAGCAAAATATATCAAGCATTCAAACCTAAAGGCAGATTAAGGTATTTATCAAATGGCTTCCTCCTCTGCACCTAAATTCTTTGCAAACCTTATTGTAATTGAAGTGATTAAATTCCCTAGGCTCATATTTAATATCATACCCGAAAAAGCAAAGCAAGATGATACCCTAGGAGCATTTTCTAAAATACCCAAAGGAGATACTTATGCTAAAGACCCTAGGATATACATACATTGTCATATTGAGGAACTTGGTGCTGATGAGATAATGAACATGTATAGGACTATAATTTGTGATGAAAATGGTAATGTGAAACCAGAACACAAGATAATTGAAACCCTAGGTTTTGTGGAAACACTTAGCATTACTGATTTTCCCAAGGAAGTTATAAGAATTGTACTTAGTAGAGTTCATCGGGAATTCTTTTGGCTTGATTCCATCCACAAGATTACAAAAGAAGCATTTAGGGTAGTGACTGGCTTACCTTCCACTGGTACCAGACCAAAAAAAGGAAAGAAGGTCTCTAATGACACTGTGATGACCCTAACCGGTGCAACCCATGATAGCAGATCCTTGAGAGTTAATGATGTGAAAGATATAAATATAAGATTCATTAGCATGATTCTAGGATACAAAGCTACACATGCTAACAAATTAAACTCAATTTCTAGTTTATGTATCAAGAGTGCTTATGACATGGTGAACAACAACACTAAGATTGACATATGTGAATGGTTAAAAGATGAATTGATTGATAACCTGAAGAAAATTAAAGGTGACAAGAAAGGTGCTTTCATATTTGGTAACTTACTTGTATATCTATTTCTATACATTACTAAGGAAGTTCCTGGTATAGGTAAACAATTTGGTTTTGACATACCAGTAGGCAAACAACTTTTGGATATCTTTACCAACATGGGAGATGACAGGGAAAAGAACATAATTGAATACTTTCAAGTGTTTAAGGCTAGAATGAAGTCAAGGGAAAGACTATCTCAGAGCATAGTTGACAAATACCAAAAGGAGATATGCTTTGTTATAAAGAAGGATGAAATCTGGATGGAAGCAGTGGTTCCAAGAATAATTTGGGTAACTGAAATGGGTTATGAGGTAGATGAAAACATAATAGAAAAATATGCTAAAGCCCTCCTCAAAGCCCCTAGAGAAGTAGAAGAAGAATTATTTGGAAATGCTGAAACCATTGAAAGAAAAGTACAAACCATGAAACAAAGGAAGAGAAGAGAACAAACAATCAGAAAAGTAACTAAACAGATAAAAGAAATTAAGGAAGACTTGTTGAAAAAGACTGGTATCAAGGAAAGTGACCTGGAAGGGTTACAACCAGAAGCACATCTTTCACTGGTTGGTACCTCCTCTGATAGTGAAATACTGACAGAATTTTAGAGAGTAGAAAGAAAAAGGAAACCTTCACTGGTACCCACTCCTACACCAAAGAGAACAAGAAGGAAACAACAGGCAGTAAGGCCCCCGACAAAGAAAATGACACCTAAGAAGAAGAAGGAAAAACAAGTTATTCCTCCCTTAGAAAATATTTTGAATGAAATAACGGATGATGGAAACTTGTCAAATGTCAGCAAGTTGTATAATACTTTTACCAATGAAGAAAAGGAAAGCATAGAAAATAGTGTCATTCTACACTTAGACATTTACAAGAATTTTTTGATAGAAGTTGTAGATGATTTACCAAGTGACTTGTATACAAGACTAGATGCAAAGAGATTAGCAATTGTGGAATTAGATAAGAAGATAAAGGTAGAAAAATTACTTGCAGTTCACCCAGTGAAATCAGCAGAAGAAATTGATGAATTGATAAGTGAGGCTAATAGGACTGTATTTTCCACTGGTCACCGACATGTAGCTTTAATGGCTGGTAGAGTGAATGAGATCATTGAAGAAACAAGGGATAAATGGGATATCTTCTTTATGGAGAAAGAAAAGAAAGAAGAACTTAAACGACCCAAAGGTTTCAGAGTTTATCAAAAGGATAAGGATAAAGGTAAAGGCAAGGTAGATGGACCTCCAAGCATGAAAGTGACAGACAACTTGCCCCCACCTCCTTCTGATACTCCACCGACACAAACTGTTGATACAGCACTGGCAATTGATAATATTGAGAGTATGGAGACAACACATGAAGACACCAATCCTAATTTAGAGGCATTAAATATTATGAATATTGACACATAAGAGGTTAACATTGTGGTTGATAAGGAAACCACTGAGAAGAAAGATGTGGGAGATGAGCCAATGACTGAGAATATTGTTGTAGAAACACATGTTGAAAATATAATTGGAAATGCTAAGATTGGGACTGAAACACATGTTGAACAATCAGTTGACCCCCCTGGAACTGAAATGGTGATAGATACCACTGGTGCACACACTCAACAACCTACCAAGTTAGAGAAACATGCTACCAATAACATAGTAAATACTGAAACTTCATCAAAGAAACCAGCAATGGAAAGCATAGAGAAGCATACTGAGGTACATTCTTAGAAACATGAAGAGAAAAAGGTTGAGACAGAGATAGTGCCATTGACATCAGCTGAGAAACCCAAGCCTTTGCTAGTTGAGATGCAGACTCAAACTGACCTACCAAAGGTCAACTCAAGCAAAGAGGTTACTCACATCGACAAATTGCAAATTGTTAAGGCAATTGGACAATCATCTAGTTCCTTCTTAACAAAATTCAGACCGACCAATGTAATAGAGGTATTGTTGGATTCAATCAAGAAAATCACAGATTGCAATGCACTTGCATACAAGGCAATCGATGATACCATCCCTATTTTGAAATTGATTGCACCCAAGTGCAATGTGGACAATAAAGATTCTTTGAGTCAACTAGACGCATTGTCTAAGTATATCACTGACAATCTTTTGACAGTTGATCAGATTAATGAGGAAACATTCAGTGTGAAAATGAATAAAGAGAAAGAAAGATTCTTTGATGAAACAATAAAGAGATGTAAGGAACATATTGATACCTTATTACCGGCACAAGGAAAAACAATAATGGAATTTAAGGAGTTGTACAAGGATACATGCAAGACTGATGTTTTGAAAATGGATATAGACAAGATAATTACTGAAGAAAAGAAAGAAATAAATAATATTGCTGATAATCTCATCAGTTCACCAGAACCATTATTGGTAATAGAGCAGGAAATAGCAGAATTTGAGGAAAAACTTGAGAAATTGAAGAAGGAAAAGGAAAGAATAAAGTTCAAGGCTAAGGAACTAAAATGCAGACTTGGTTCAAAACTTGACATCCTCATCTCTTTGAGAAAAGAGATATCAGAGGCACTTGTTCCTAGACTAAAGACACTGGAAGAGAAAATGCACATACTCGCCGGTACAATACAAAGGATAGAAGCAACATTGAAGGATAGTGAAAGGTTCACTAACAACTTAAATTTTGTACTGGCAGATCTATTTCAGATTGTAACCAACTGATTAAGGGGATCCAGCTGAGAACTACACTCAGTTGACATTTTTGACAACCTTTGTCATTGATGTCAAAGGGGGAATAGTTGGGATGAGAAAAAATGATGATAGAAGAGATCATCTACTCAGGGGGAGCACACAATTTTGGCAAAATTTTTGGAATTCAAATTTGGATACATTTTTGGATTTTTCTCATGGGTGTTGCCATCAATGCCAACGGGGGAGATTGTTGGCATTGCACACTCCAATAAGAAATTGTAGGTGATTGAAGGTATTATCATTGATGGCAACCTTGCAATCCTATGGCACCAACACCGATAGACTCTATACCCATAGATAGCTTACCGATAGTGACAAAGATGATTACCGAAACCCTGGCTGACAGGATTTTGTTTATTGCATTTTGTATTTAATTTTAATATATTTTTGTAAGCCAACAAGGAGAATTGTAATAGGACTCATATATAAGTATGAGATCTTATAGATCATTTGTGTAAGTAAGAATAGGCAGATGCAAACATGCAAATATTAAGGCAGATTTTGGAGTAAGGTTTATGGTTATTTTGTGAGCTTAAACTGGTACTGAACCTGTCATAGCAGATGCTGAGCCGAAGCAGTACATTATATTGGATTTGCATAATCCATTTTATAAGTCAATGTGACTTCCCTTTTGTAATTAAGTAGTGAGCTTTAGGTAGTTGGCCTTCCTGGACGTGCAGGCCCCTATTGTAAGTAATATTCATTTATTGGCCAATGAGTGAATATTGTGGGTCACAAATCCCACCAAGGTTTTTCCCACACCGGCTTTCCTTGTTAAAAATCTTGTATTATGGTGTTCTTTCTATGTTGTGCTTATTGTTCCTATTTACTGCATTAATTTTGGTTTACCAGTAGACTATTTTGGAATGCAATTTGTTTAATAAGATCAAAATATCTGTTAACCGACAAGATACTGATTCACCCCCCCCTCTCAGTATCTTTGGGAATCCTAACACTAGGGTCCTTGGTGTGATCTTAGATTAGGGAACCTATCCTATACCTATACAGGGCTTTGCATCAAAAGATCTCCATCCACCAAGTATCGAACATGATCACCAATAGCATCCTGAAACTCCATCAGAAGATGCACCAACACCACTTATGCATATCATCAAGGATCTTCACCAAGATATCTACCCGTGAAACCATTGCTGGAAACAAAATCCAAGCTTCCAAGTAAACATGATAGCATTTGATCACCAAACCAAAACCAATTGATTGAATATGAACATGAGTAACATGAATAAGTCAATTCCATAACCAAACCATACCGGAGCCTATCGGATCATGCCAGATCAAAACCAACTAGAAACCACTCATCCTACAGGGACCAAAAGGGTGTCGTTAAGCATCCAAACAACTAGTGTTGGCATTAATGGAAAAACATTAATGCAACACATAATCAATTCCACCAAATGGCCAACAGTGATCTACTAGAATTCAAATCTACAAACTTACTCTTTATCCATTGATTAACAATCCATAATAGAAAAGAACATAAACATGCAATAAATAATCCATAAATCCACAACACCAAAAATTTTACATGGAAACCGAGAAAGGGAAAAAACATGGTGGGGCTGGAACCCACAATATTCATATACTGTGGCTAGGAGTACATAAATATTACATAGATGGAGAATGCACTTCCATTCAAGCTCATTTCTTAGAGCTCACTGCTGAATTACAATTTCCTAGAAGGATACAACCTTTATGGAAGTCTCATTGACTTACAATTTTATTACAATGAGGAAGTAAAATGAAATGAACTCTCAAGTAGCATTTGACAATGCAAGAATGAGTTTTGATTAAGCACTGAATCTCTGACTATCTTTGATCTGCTAAACACTTTGTTACTGTCTTAGTCAGCTACCAGATTGATTGAAAGAAAAGTGCACACAAGAAAATATGCTCAATTGCACCAAAATGGATCATAACACTATTAATGCATCAAAAATCAATCACCAATTTGATATTATATATCTTGTCTTAGCACAAAATAATCTCCTTCAATTCGGCTTCAAGAAGTGTAACGTGTATCTCAAAGTTGTCTTCAATCTTGAACAAAACATAGCACAAGACCAAAAGAGTGTATTCACATGCTTCCTAAGAATCTTACCATTCACTGAGATCACAAAAATAATCACCAAAAATACCACAATCATCGGAAATCATCTAGACCAAAACATTATCGAGATACCCTATTTTACCGGTTAATTGTCTACCAGTTAAATCTAGCTTCCAGATAAGATGAATCACGAATGTCAAATCGAGTCTCCAAGAAGAGTTTCCATCAATGACAACCCTAAATCATAAATCAAGCATCAAATATCACTAGATGAGTGTCAATTGCCAACAATCTCACCCTTTGGCATTGATGGCAACTCCTATAAAAATGTCTAAGAGTTGAAACTTGGGAAACCTGTACACCAGATGAAAGAATGAAAGAATTCTAAGGCTCCCCCTTAGATCAATAATACAAAAATCTAGATTACATTGAACTATACACTCCCTACATACATTTAGCTTGTACATTTTTCACCTCATCTCTCCCCATTTGATAGCGATGCCAAAGATAGGGTGTGCATCAAAATTGCCTGTACATATATACACATTCACCGGATGATCAAATTTATACATGTTTCAATATATCTTCATATTCCATATTAAGGAACCAAAGATATGCATTCCATCTTGCTCACAACTTCTCCAAAGTTGAAACAAAACCATTCAAAACATAAGCATGAAATTCTATAGCCGCAATCTCAATAGGAGTCTCCTGAGACATGTTTTGAATGCAGTCCATCTTATGATACACTAAGGTGTCCAACCAGGGACCAAACAGGTTCCAGAGTTCAACTATCTGCTTGATCATTCTCTCCTTCTCCTTCTCAAAATTCCTATTATGCTCAGTGATATTCAAAATTTGTCCTTCAATACTACCAATTAGGTTAGCTGTAGGATTATAGGTCTGAGAAATCTGAACTAGCTTCCCTTTACAACTATCTATCTACTTGTCTATCTCAATAGTAAAATTGGTCAAAATTAGACAAGACATAAATTTTACCGCCTTCTTCTAAGGCCTTATCAATTAGTTTTAACTCCTTATCTAGCTGGGCCTTATCATTATTAACCATTTGAAAAAATGTTTGAACTTTAGCATCCTTAAAATTCTCCATAGCTTGCCAGGTTGATGCCCTAGTCAATGAACCAAACTGGGTGGATATATGATTTATCAAGTTCTGAAGCTTACCAAATGAATTGGTGTTTGTATCAAGTTATAGTTCCGGTACCACCTGTTCTAAAACTTTAACTAATTTTTCAATGAGTTTCTTCTCTTCAAATTTTGTCTCTGCTAACTCCTGACTGGTTTGTTCTTGGAGAGTAGCAGTGAAAATCATCCTCTCTATCTAAAGACATCTGATTGAAAGGTTTATCAAAACTGATATTGAACTACAGAAAACTCCCTTGGCTTTGAATTTTAGCAGTGTCAATTGCCACAAGGATCAGAGTCTCCATTGCCTTACCCTTTTCTTTATCCGCTTCTTCCTATTTTTCCTCATCCTTCTTCTTAGCTTTGACCTTTCTAGATTCAGCTTCTTTAGGTGCCTCCTATACATTGGTGTCACCACTTGGTGTACCATCCTCTGCCTTTGTTGTTTCATCATTTTCTTTTGTAGGCTCAACCTCAACAGAATCCAAAATTTGTTGCTTTGCAACATCCTGAGTATCCTCTTACTTATTTACATCATCAACTAGAGGATTTTCTCACTGAGTGGGTTCATCTTGTGAAACAATTTCTATAAGTCGGTTCTTAGTAAAAACCCTCTTCCAAATTTCACTAGTTTCTCTTCTTATTTCTCAAACTCGGCTAACCATCAAACTATTGACTCTGTGTGTGCTCCTGGATTCCTTTTTATTAGCCAATTAAATCAATCTGTCAATTTCCTCTATAGTGATACTGGTGCACCGATTCACCATTTCACTCTCCTTTATTTCTCTATCCATTTGGCTAGCATATTTTATGCTAGCATCAATTAAACTCTACAAATCTTTTGGAATATATTTTTCTAATTCAATCAATTCTTTATTAAATACATCCATGTACAAAATTACAACATCCTCAATCTACCCTTGATCCTTAACATCCATATTCTCATAATATACAGAGATGTTCTTCAAATTTCCATCTCTATTAATTTCATCAATTAATTCTTGAATAGACAAAGGAGCAACAATATGATACTTTGTTTTAGAAGTATTCATCTTATCAGATTCTATAGCTTCATCCAAGTCAAATTTTATCTTCTTTCCTCTCTTGGGCCTTCCTGTCAGTATAGGATCAAAGCTTGCCTTCTTCTCCTTCTTCCATTTCTTCTCACTAATGGATTGGGGCTTCCGGATCACTCTAGAAAGCTCTCCTTTCTTTAGTCCCTAAGGAATGCTTGTATCAGATTTAGTCTCAGATTGCATAGGAGAAACTAATACATATTCCCTTTGAGGTTTCTACTTCTTCCTCAAAACACCTTTACCCTTAGCAGATGCACCAGAGGGTTCTGCTTCAGTAGGAGATGTCTTCACCAGAGTGGGAGAAGGTCCTGTCACTATTACGTTAACTAGAATAGGTACTAGGTTGAATTTTTTATTTCTTCTCTTTCTCAACTACATCCCTTGTATCTCTAGTAGCTCTAACTCTCTCTTAGGGATTTCCTTCTTCAACAAGAATGTCTTCTACTATTTTTGCAACTTTTCTCTTTCTTTCCAGTTCAGTGAATTTAGTATGTAACTCCATTGATTTCTCCTTATAGGTTCCAAACCTTTCTTCTTTGGTGTCTACCGGAGCTTTTAACAAATTTTGTGCGTAGACATCTAGAGTAGCTTCATCAACTTCATATTCCATAGTCAATATCCATACCGTTTGGGGTTGAACTACTTCCATAAGACATTCATCTTTGTTCAGCATAAAGTAAATTGTCCCCTCATATTTCTTTACAATTTCTTTAGGGATTGACTCTTTGTTTCATTTTATCTTGAAAGGTTTTGAAGAAAGCCCACAAAGTAGCATTTTGATTATCCTTGTTGCCAAGTCTATCAAGCCCCTTCTTTATCTCTTGAGGCACCGGTATGTCAAAATCCCATTGTACTCTACCAGTTCCAGGGATATGATTCATGAAGTACAACACCAAACAGATAACCAAAGAACCAAATTTAAAGACATTCTTTTTATCCTATTTGATTTTCTTCAAATTTATTATCAGATCCTCTAATAGCACACTGCATGGGTCATAAAGGTCATCTTCTTTGACTATTTTGTAGGCTGCATGAATAGTAGTTTCAGATATAGAGTTCAGTCTATTAGACTAGTATACCTTGTAGCCAATCACCATTACATAAAATTTGACATCATCCTCTTTTATTGTGCTAATTTTCATTCATTTCCCATCAAACTTTTCATTGGTTAATTTGTTCATGGTAGGGTTTGTGACCTTGCGTAACCCTAGCTTTTCATTAGTTTGATTCAAATAGGTTACTGCCCTAATCACATCAATAGTTATTTTGTATGGTTGGTCAAGCCATATAAATTCAACATGGATCCTTCTTAGCACATACCTCATCGATTCCTTCTCATTGAATGTTGGAAAGTTTACAAATTGTGTGAAACCCTTTCTCTGCAACTATGCAAATTTTGGCTTAGGGTTGCCGATTTCATCCATGATGCTGTCAGTATAAAGATCCAAAATATCCTCAAAGTTGGTTTCCTTGATTTCACAGTGAATGTAGGCTCAAACATCATCAATGTGAAAAACTTCATGCAGAATGAAAGAAAAATCTCCAACTGAGTCGACTTCCATGGATTTGTAGGGGTGTTTCTTGAACACAAGACAAGTCCTATCCTTGACTTCAACAACCAAATGGGTAGCAATGGAAGATGAGGATGTCATTTCAAATCCTTGAAAAAACCAAACCCAAAAAATGCTCTTCGAAATATACTTCAATTGATTGATGGATGCCCTAGATTGCTCGTCGAATCACTTTTACTCTTTGATCACCTCAAAACCTTAATCGCCTTTTTCTTCAACTCGAAAAACACTATTCACAAAGTGAAGAATGATTCTCGTATTTTCCCTTTTTCACTTTGCAAAACCTATTTTCACCTTGAAATAAATGCACTTGAAATATCCATCTGGATGCCCTGTACGACTACCGGATGCTAGAATCACCCATCTAAATCCTAGATATCAACTAGAACTCAATCCCTACCATCTCTAATCCATTGACTATAGATCTAATCAAGGGGTGGTATGAGATTTGTATGAGTTTTCCTCCCCCTAAGGCCAAAATCCCTAGTTATTTGATGAAGATTTTGCACTAGATTCAGGTAAATATCCATTATTTGCCTTAGATTCATCCTTCTTTACCCACATCTTCTTATGTTGATCTCTAATATCATCTACTTTTTCCTTTCCCTTTTCATTTGATTTGTTCTTGTCAATCAGAGCATTGTTTTTGCTTCTACAGAATTTTGCAATATGACTGGTTTTGTTGCATGCTCTGCAAACAACATTATTCTTCATAGGTCTAAAGTTCATCTGATTTGGTCTTGTCCTACACTAATTAGAGATATGTCTAAACATTGCACAAGCATAGAATCTCTTGCTCTGAAGGATATTTATTACTTCTTTACACATATTTGACTTGTGTCCAAAATTATTGCATATGAAACACTGACTGGTAAAGGTAGGAACATTATTCATTTTGTTCATCATATTGTTATTGTTTATCATTCAATTATTCATCCCACTTCTAAACTAACTCGCCATACGACCAAACTTGTTGCAAGTAAAACATCTACCATTGAATTTATGAGCATTAGGCTATCTTACTTGAGGATTCTTTCTCTTCTTCATATCAAGTTTTGCATTGCCTTGTCCATATCCAGAGGATTCACCTTTCTCAAATCCTAGGCCCTGCATATCCTTTCCATGTCTTTGACTTTCTAGCATGATGCAAGAGCATTAGAGTAGTTCAAACTCGTTGGAGCAGTTAACTATAGAATTGCTTAGAGTTCATGGTATTTCTTCATGTTTGAGAATTTAGCATTGTGGATTTGGATTTATCACCTTGAGTTTGAATTATTTATCATATTCAAGATTCATGGAATTTGGATTTGATTCCGGTGAGGTATCAATTTTGGTATTGGTCCGATGTTGATGTCTTCTTACTGGTTAGTCTTGCAGTGTGTGGAGCAAAGATGATTTTGGGTTGTGGTTGATTTCTGTGAGTTACGGATCATTGGGAGAAGTTGTTTTGGGCCTTGGTTGATATTTTCTAAGGTCCGCATGAAATTCTAAGCATTTTGAAGATATTCTTAGTGATTTGAGCTGACATGTTATTGTTTACACATTTCATTATGAACTGGTTTGTCTTAGGCCAGCTTGATCGAGTTTTTATTACTTGTAGATGGTATAAAGGCAAGTTTTGAGAATCATTTTAAGGGATAGAGGTCTAAGAAAGAAAACATCTAGAGCATATGTAGATTTCTGAGAGATTTCTAGTCTGGGGAGAGTGAATTTCGGAAGGGTTGAGGTCCAGATCAATGCAGAATAATGCAGACTATTATCAGAGGCTGAAATAATGATTTCTGGTCTGGGGAGACTAAAGTCTAGAAGGCTTGAGGTCCAGATCCATGTAGAACAATACAGACTATTACCAGAGGCCGAACCAATGAAAGTCTGGATGGGAAGAGGTCTGGATCAGTGTAGAATAGTGCAGATTGTTATCGAAGGCCAAACTGATGATTTCTGGTCTGGGGAGACTGGAGCAGGGATGGTTGAGGTCTGGATTAGTGCAGATCAGTGTAAGTTGTTACCAAATGATGATTTGTTGAGAGGATGATCTGCAGATTATAGATCTAAGTTGTAAGAGATTTTTGTAATCTTGGGCTGCAATCCAACATCTAGCATATGTAATTTACTAAATTATTATAAGAATTGTTCATACTGTGTACTAGTTATGTATTTTTTGGTGTTACCAGTTGCTCTTTCTTCTTTATCTAGTGTTATGTTATCGGTTACCAATATATCTTGCATGGTGATTATGTTAGGCTACAAGGATGGGATGTCCTTCATTGGATCTCCCTTCCTTGACTACATCAAGTGGTATCAGAGCTGGTTTGTGAACCTGTTGTTAGAGAGAGTGTTTATTGTGAACTGGTTGGTTGGAAAGGAAGTTGAGGCAGCTTGTGTACTTGTTCAGATCATTGAACCAGATCAAGTGATGGGACTCACTTTTTTATTAACCCCAAGAGTCTGATGTAAGAGCACCAGAGTAGTTCAAACTAGTTGGAGCAGTTAACTATATAATTGCTTGGAGTTCATGAAATTTTTTCATCTTTGATAATTTAGGGTTGTGGATTTGGATTTATCACCTTGAGCTTGTGGTCTTTATCATATTCAAGGTTCATGGCATTTGGATTTTCTGATGAGATATTGATTCTAGTATTGGCCCGGTGTTGATGTGTTCTTATCGATTAGTCTTGCAGCGTGTGGAGCGAAGATGATTTTGGGTTGCGGTTGATTTTGTGACTTGTAGATCATTAGGAGAAGTTTTTTTGGGCCTTGGTTAGTATTTCTGAAGGTCTACGTGAAGTTCTAAGCATTTTGAAGATGTTCTTAGTGATTTGAGCTAACATGTTATTGTTTACACATTTCATTATAAACTAGTTGGTCTTATTCCGACTTGATCGAGTTGTTATTTCATGTAGATGGTATAAAGGGAATTTTTTCAGAATCATTTTAAGGGAGAGAGGTCCGAGGAAGAAAAGATCCAAAGCAAATGTAGATTTTGGAGAGATTTCTGGTCTAGGGAGATTGAAGTCCAAAAGGGTTGAGGTCTAGATCAGTACAGAATAGTGCATACTATTACCTGAGGCCGAACCAATGATTTTTGGTCTAGGGAGACTGATGTCTAGAATTGCTGAGGTCTAAATCAGTGCAGACTATTATCGGAGGTTGAATCAATGATTTCTAGTCTGGGGAGACTGAATTCCGGATGGACTGAGGTCTGGATCAGCCCAAAATAGTGCAGACTGTTGCCAGAGGCCAAACCGATGATTTCTAGTCTAAGGAGACTAAAGCTAGGATGGTTGAGGTTTGGATCAATGTAGAACATGATGGCATGATTGGCATAACCGACGCAGATGAAGAATGATGACTAAACTGATAAAAGACTATTTGTGAGGATATTGTGATGAAGAGATTAATATTGTATGATTGGATTCCTTTGATTAGTTATTTGTGTTGTCATTGATGGCAACTAATGTTTATTATGTTGTATTTTGTCATCTTAGTCTTTTGGTCTACCAGAAAGAGCTTAACGGTAAAGAAACAAGAAATTGGGAATCAAGACCTTAACCGGTAAATGAGGAAATGTTATGATTAGATATGGCAATTTGTGATGATTCAAGTGTTGTGCTTTGGAATGTGAGTTTGTATAATTATAATATGTATCTGACTCATGTTTTGGTTACCGGTAGTAATGTTTATGATTTTTGTTGTATTTTTGCTAGGGTTTAAGAAGGGTTTAAGGACCAGTAAATAATTCTCTTAATTGGTAATGTTTTTTGGTTTGGCGGTGATCTACATCAAATTCAAATATTGGAGGTGGCATGTCACAACCCGCGTAGATGGATGAATTTTTGTTTTGGTGCATTTAAAGATGTAATTTCTTGGGAAATAGTGAATCACTTAGAAGAGTGTTCTAAGTGTTTGACTTTATATCAGATCTAGTTGCTGTGATGATTTATGATCACTCAAAGGTTGATATTGTCTTGTAAAATGTTGTAATGATCTATATGATGATATGATATGAGATGATCTATATTGTAATTTTTTTATGTATCTAGGGTTTAGGAACCGACCTAGTTGTAAAGGTTATTTATGTTGGTTTAGTTGATGTTTGTTGTGTCGGTGGTTTTGAGAAGAGTGTGAAGTTGAACCAAAGTGTGAGAGATCTGCCAGAGTGTAGCAGATTTGGAGTAAAATTATATCTAATCAAGCAAGAAGTTAAGTTTTATACCCAGATCATTCACTATTGTTCCCTAACAGTTGCAATGGTCAAAATTCCTTAACCAGGTAGGTCTTTAAAAAAATTACATTGTGAATGCCCTAACAGGGTGGCTCAACATTTGAGTTCTAAATCCTCTTGCAAGGTTGATCCTAATAGGTCAAAGCTCCTAATAGGGCTCATCATCTAAATCCCTTAACCGGGTGACTCCTAATAGGCCACCTTTGTAAGCTCCTAACCGGGCTAGGCTCCTAATAGGGCACATTCCAAAAGAGTGAACATTTTTTGTGGGTACCGATTCCCATCATGGTTTTTCCCTATTTGGGTTTCCACGTGAAAAAATGGTGTTCCTATGGTGAATATTTTTATGTGCTATTATGTTTAATGCATGGTTAATGAACACTTAATGTGCAGAGTTGATAAATTAGATTAGCATATGATTATCAGTAGACACCGGTATTGGTAAATGGTTTTGTTGTTGGTTATTGTTTGATTTGGTAAAATTTTTATAAGGTTGAGCTTCAGATTTGAATTTGTTGTTAATACTGATTCACCCCCCCTCAGTATTAACCGGATCCTTCAAGATTAACAATTGGTATCAAAGCATTGGTCCTCTATGTGCAAAAAGCTTACCAACTTGAGGGAAAGATCCTAAAGAAAGACGATAAATAAGGAAGGTCCCAAGTTTACCAAGGACAACTACCATATATGGAAGGATGGGATGAAGATATACATCAAAGTATTGGGTTCTCAGTATTGGAATTATGTGGTAAACAAGTATGTTGTTCCTACTACCAGCCCCTTGACACCAGATGAGCTTAAACAACAATAAGAAAATATTCAAGCCTTGGAAGAAATTGTAAGTACTTTATCTAATTCAGAGTATATAGATGTTCATGGATTAAAAACTACATTTGAGTTATGGGAGAAATTAGACTTGATTTATGGAGGAGATGAACATGTACAAAGAGCAAAAGAAGAAAGTTTAAGAGAAAAATTTGATGACATGAAAATGGTTGATGGTGAGAACATTGCACAATATGGTCAAAGGATTAAAGAAGTTGTAGGCGGTATTAAGAGTGCTAGAGATAAGATTCATATGATGTTGTTGTTAGTAAAATGCTTAGAACTCTCCTACCATAATATGCTATTAGAGTTTCTGCAATTCAAGAACTGAGATCTATTTCTATAGATAGAGTCACTATTGATTCTCTTATTGGAAAGTTGACTGCATTTGAGTTTGTTGGCTTCTTCCTCCAGGTTTTGTTCATGTCCACTTGAACTTTTTTAACATCAACTTCTCCTTTCTGAGTGACCGGTATATCATTAGATATACTCTTTCTGCTTTTGCAGAATCTTGCAATGTGACCCAGTTTGTTGCAATGATAGCAAACCAATCCAGGTGCTCTCCAAGGTCCATTGTTCATATTTCCATTCTTCCTTCTGCATGTAGCCATAGTGTGTCCATGTTCATGACAAATCCAACAATTTTCTCTCCATCCGATTGTTGGTTGATAATCGTTGTTGCTTGACTGATAATTGTAGGCATTGAACCGGTTGGGGTTCTAGTTTACAAAAGATTCCGGACCAGCTCCTTGGATCCTTTGAGGATATCTTCTGGTATTGTTCATGATAGACCTGCATTTAGATGCTCTATGCCCAAACTTGTTGCATGCATAACAATGACCATTGAACTTATTGGATCTAGGTACATTGTTGATAAAATATGGAAAATTATTTTAGGCTTTGCTCCTACATACATTGGCAGTGTGTCCTTCTTTAGGACAGTTAAAGCAAACAGGTTTGAATTTTTGCTTACCTTTTCCTTTGAGTGTCAGTTTCTTCTTTGATGCTTCAGCATTTGTTCCTGAGGATTCTCCTTCCTCATGTCCAGAGAAACCAAGACCATTGGTATTCTTTGCTAGTCTAGATGACTCAAGCTTTTGCTCTAGCTTGACAGTACTTTTGCCAAACTTAGCAAGTATTTCCTTTGACTCAGAGAGTTCTTTGGAGATAGCAGTATTTGTCTCCATTAGACTTGCATTTTTAGAGATGGCTATGTTTAGTTCACCTAGCATGTCTTCCTTTTCCATTCTTCTCTCATGAAGGCAAGTAGTCAGTGCACTAATCTCTTGTTTCAACTTGGAGATCTCATGATCTCTATCCTTTACCAGATCTTCAGCTGTTCTCCGGTTCTCAAGCTCTTGACTAAACCGAATAGTCAGTCCTTCCAACTCCTTTCTCAGATTGGAGTTTGAATCATTCAGCTTGTTCACTTCTGCAATCATGGCTTCCATGTTAGCTTCATCTTTAGAACTACTTTCAGATAGCTCCATCAGCCTCTCTGCATGTTCTCTCCTTTTTGCTTGAGATGCCTTGTATTTGACCATAAGATCATCATAGGCTTGCTCAGACTAAGTGAGCCATTGAGTAAGTTACCTCATGGTGTATTCCCCCATATCTCTTTCCAAGTGGTTAAATTTATAGAAGGGTAGGTTCTGATACCAATTGATGAATACTAAGAGGGGGGTGAATTAGTATGCCCAAAATCACTGCACTAAAACACTTACACAATCTAAAGATAAACTAGTAAAACAGTCTAACAGATAGACCAGTTACCACACATGCAAACCAAAATGTGAATAAAGAATTCACCCTCAAAAGCAATACAACCATAACACAAGATATTTGATGTGGAAACCCAACTGGGAAAAACCATGGTGAGATGGAACTCACAAGTCACTATCTACAGAATAGAAACCAGACCGGTTAAGGTCTTACAATGTTCTTCACCAGAACAAATCTTGTTAGGAATCTCAATCTCTATTAGGAGATAAGTCTAATTAAAGACTACCTTGTTAGAGGATTTTAGATCCATGGAAGTGAACCACCTTGTTAGAGGATTTTACAAAGGCTTTGAGGCCTACCTGGTTAAGGGCTACAAACTTGTCAAAGATGTGAGTAATCAACAAGTGTTTGATCTATCTAATAGCACAAACTGCTTGGTTAGATCCAGTATTGCTCACAATTAATGCATTCCAGCATTACTTCAGTCTTTTGTATCTCTCTCTCAGTTACAACTTGATCTTCTCAGATAACATTGTTCTTCCAACAACTCAACAACCACCTTAAACCCTAGCATGACATTAACCCTTTCAGCAACCACTTAAAACCCTAGACATGATGTCCTTTTAAAGGAATCTGATTTCATGTTGGTCCAATAGGATTACATTACAATTTTCTAGGTTTAATGAATCTAGACATACTCAGTAACATGACACAAAAAGCACTGTCAATGTGTCGGCACCGTCAAACAATTGGTGGATTGGTAACTCATCACAGAGTATTATCGGATCATACAAAATACTAGTTGCTAGTTTGACAAAAATGAAGATTGGTAAGAATGTGTTGTGCCACTTTGCTCCCTCGTACCGCTTCAAATCTATGAACCGCTTAGGGTCGACATGCCGCTTTAGACCGGGAAACACATTCTCCAAAATCACTAGTAGTCTAAAGACTAGAATACAACATACCGGTTGTAACAAATACTGGTTGAGCCCTAGCTCATACATATAAAGGGGATCTCAATACAAGTGTGTGTACATTAATGACAATCACAACATAAACAACAAAAATGCCAACAATTCTGTATCTGCTACAGTGGTAAATGCCGCTTACCAATTGATTAAAGAGGATGCATCATTTGACCTATGCACCGATATGCAGAGGCAACTCCTGTTGAATCTAAAGGCAATCAAACAGGATAATGCACTGAGGTTTAAGTTTGGACAACTATTGATAGGGTTGTTCTTCTATTTCCAAGGCTACTTTCCTGGAGTAGGAGATGTCCAGTGGTCTCCTGACCAACTGGTAACCAAGCGGATTAAGGAAAGCATACAAGCCATTGGAACCAGTTACTCTGAAGTACTGAACAAATATTTTGATGAGTTCAGAAGAAAGATGAGTCAAAGGGTAAGAATGTCAGGTGATATAGTAAAGAAATATGAAGACGACATCTATTTCACCATTCAGGTGGACAAATGTTTAATGGAGGCTGTTGAGCCTAGAATGGAGGAAGTGGAGCCAATGGGCTATGAAGTTATGTATGATATGTTAGAAGGGTATGCCTCAACCCTTATTGACTCACCTCTTGATCCAAAGGCTAAAAGGACCGGAACCTACTTGGAGAGGATTGCACCGGCTGAAGAACCATCTGTTAAGAAAGGAAAAGAACCGATAGCAAAGAAAGCTAAAGCAATGCCTGCAACATCGACACTGGCTACCACTGCAACTCCAAGAGTGACCAAGAGGTCACTGACAAAGAAGCAACTAGAGGTAACACCGGCAAAAGTATTCAAAAGAAAAAGGAAGACTAAGACAAATGAACCGGACTTTGAAGAAACCGATTCTGATGAAAAGCCAAAGAAGGCCAGACAGACAAAGAAGATGAAGAAGAATGAACTGGCAGCATCCGTACCGATAAATATTGACATCTCCTCATACAAACCTTTGACACATTTTCAAAGGACAGTTAAGAATATAAGGGGAAAATTACTTCATGATTTAGTAGATTATTATGATGATTTTAGTGATGAGGAGAAGGAAGAAATATTACAGGAAATCATTATTTATTTGTGCAAGAATGACCGGTCACCATCATAGATTAAATCTCAGACACCAGATTCTTTATTCAAAGCATTAGATAATAAATGGTGCATTGCCATTGAAAAAGAATAGGAGATTAGGGAGAAAGTCTTTTCACAGTACTTTCCCGACCTCTCAAATTCAGAATTGTTTGATGTGTTGGATCAAAATAAAGGTCTCTTCTTCACAAGGAGAAGAAGACACTAGCTGTTGGAGGGAAGAATTGATGAAGTGGAAAAAGACACTCATCAACATATGAATCATGTTGTTCTAGCTCACAAAGCATGAATGGCCAACCTCCAAGTAGAAAAAGAACCAGTTATTTCCAAACCGGATGAAGTTTTTGATGAAGAAGGTAACCTAGTTGAAGAACCAATCGACACTATTGATGTCGATGCACTGGATATAGAAGATGTCACTTAGGCCATACGTTCTGGGCAAACAGAACAGGGGCAACAAGCCGAACAGGGTGGTGAGGAGACTAAGGACACACAGGAAGCAGCTAAGGAATAGATAGAGAAGAAGAAGAGGGATGAAGATGAGAAAAAGAAGAAAGAGGAAGAGAAGAGAAAAGAGGAAGAGGAGAAACAAAAAGATGAAGAGAAGAAGAAGCAAGAAGATGATAGGAAGAAGAAAGAAGAAGAGGATAAGGAAGAAAAGAAGAAGAAGGAAGAGGAAGAGAAGAAGAAGAAGGAAGAGGAAGAAAAGAGAAAGAAGGAAGTGAAAGAGAAGAAGAAGAAGGAAGAGGAAGAAAAGAGAAAGAAGAAAGAGGAAGAACAAAAGAAGATGGAAGAGGAAGCAAAGAAGAAGGAAGAAGTAGAGAAGAAGAAGAAGGAAGAGGAAGATAAAGAAGAAGAGAAGAGGAAGGAAACAGAGAGGAAAAAGAAAGCTGAGGAAGACAAGGCACAAGAACAGAAGTAGGAAGCTGAGAAAAAGAAGAAGGAAGAAGCAGACAAGGCAGCTGAAGCAACGAAGAGCACATAGATAGAGACCCCTAAGGCAATCGGGAGCCAAGCCAAACTAGCTGATATCTCAAGTCCTATTGATCTCCAGTCTGCAAGTGAGTCAGAGCTTATGCAGAGCATCAAGGTTTCCCAAGATCACCTTGAAATCATTCGCAAGAAAAATGAACAGGACATAATTTAGGCAGTTGTAGACACCCTTACTGGTTTAATCCCTGATACTAATCTTCCTGACGTTGAATCATCACTAGCATAGCTCAAACTACTATGTACTATTGTGGATGATCAGGTGTAGAGCCTGGAAGAAGCAGCTGAGGCCAATGTCAAGAAAGAGCACCAAAAGGCTGTTAACGTTGCTCTGGGGAAAAAGATGAAGGAGCTTAGGACTAAACTGCTGAAAGACCAAAAGGACATAAGGAATGCCTTGGATGAGGGAAACTTGCTACTAAGAAAAATTTGTCAACCTCATCTGTTCTGTGATGATTTGCTAGCCAAGAAGCAAAAGCTTCAAATGGACTTACAGTCCTACTTGGGCACATTTAAGACACCTTATGATTCCTTTGCAACATATGGGTAAACTGTTCACCGGTTCCAAATCCAATCAGCCAAGATGGAGCAAGAGATTAGTACATGGTCTAGGGATTTGCAAGAGCTTCAACTAGTTTTACTTCCATGGCTATAAATTCTTCAGAAGTGCTATCTAAACCTGGATGCCCTGACAGTCACGCAGGAACTGAGCACAGTTGATGCCATGGAGGAATAGGTATCCCAGATGCAAATAGAGAAAGAAGTGGTAACCTCCCTACTTGAGTCCTGGTCTCTATCCATGAAACAATTTTTGTAAGACTATAAATTGGTTTTTGACAAGTATTATTCATTGTTGTAATAAACTTTTTATATATATTAAATGTAAACAGGGTTATTTGGCGGCACTTTGTCATTGTTGGCAAAGGGGGAGAAGTATCTGGTTTTGATTTTAAAATTTTGATCTTCTAACACAGGGGGAGAAGTATCTAGTTTTGAAATTTTGATATATGTTTTGATATATGCTATATGCTCTGATATCTCAATGTTTATTCTATGTATGCAAACTTGCTATACATTGTATTGATTAAGGGATAGTGTATATGCTTAGGGGGAGCAATTTTGTTAATGGCATGTTTTGATTGTAAAACACTTAGACGTCAAAATTTTATTTTCCTAAGTGTTGCCATCAATGCCAAAGGGGGAGATTGTTGGAATTTTTGTTGTTTATGTTGTGATTGTCATTGATGGACACACACTTGTATTGAGATCCCCTTTATATGTATGAGCTATGGCTCAACCGGTATTTGTTCCAATCGATATGTTGTATTCTAGTCTTTAGACTATTGGTGATTTTAAAGAATGTGTTTCCCAGTCTGAAGCGGCATGTCGACCCCAAGCGGTTCGTAGATCTCAAGCAGTATGAGGGAGCAAAGCGACACAACACATTCTTACCAGTCTTCATTTTTGTCAAACCGACAACCGGTATTTTGTATGAACTGGTAATACTCTGTGATGAGTTACCAACCGGCATTTTGTGATGAGTTACCAATCCACTAATTGTTTGACAATGCCAACACATTGATGGTGCTTTTTGTTCCTATTACTGAGTATGTCTAGATTCATTGAACCTAGGAAATTGTAATGTAATCCTATTGGACCGACATGAAATCATATTCCTTTAAAAGGACATCATGTCTAGGATTTTAAGTGGTTGCTGAAAGGGTTAATGTTGTGCTAGGGTTTAAGGTGGTTGTTGAGTTGTTGGAAGAACGATCTTATCTAAGAAGATCACATTGTAACTGAGAGAGAGATAGAGAAGACTGAAGTAATGCTGGAATGCATTAATTGTGAGCAATACTGGATCTAACCAAGTAGTTTGTGCTATTAGATAGATCAAACACTTGTTGATTACTCACATCTTTGACAAGTCTGTAACCCTTAACCGGGTAGGCCTCAAAGCCTTTGTAAAATCCTCTAACAAGGTGGTTCACTTCCATGGATCTAAAATCCTCTAACAAGGTAGTCTTTAATCAGACTTATCTCCTAACATAGATTGAGATTCCTAACAGGATCTGTTTTGGTGAAGAACATTGTAAGACCTTAACCAGTCTGACCTTAACTAGTCTGGTTTCTATTCTGTAGATAGTGACTTGTGAGTTCCATCTCACCATGGTTTTTCCCAGTTGGGTTTCCATGTCAAATATCTTGTGTTATGGTTGTATTGCTTTTGAGGGTGAATTCTTTATTCGCATTTTGGTTTGCATGTGTGGTAACCGGTCTGTCTGTTAGACTGCTTTACCGGTTTATCTTTAGACTGTGTAAGTGTTTTTGTGTAGTGATTTTTGGCATACTAATTCATCCCCCCCCTCTTAGTATTCATCAGAGTTAAACATCTTTGATAATAGTGTTTCAAAACCATCTAAATCTTATTGTAAAGCTTCTATAATCGGTACATCTATGAGTAAAGGTAAAGATATTTGTCATAATAATGACTGCATGTCTAGTCATGGTGGTAGGAGAGCTGAGGATGATACTGAAGATGGTCTGATGGAGTTTGAGGCATTATTAGCTAGGATATTGCTGAGAGGCAGTGGTAAGTATAAAGGTAAATTACCCTTGAAGTGTTTCTCTTGCAATAAAATTGGACACATAGCTGCTAACTATCCTAACATTGATAACAAAGAGAAGTTTAAGAAATTCAAAAAAGAAAGAAACAATGCTATGTTGTAGTTGATGAAGGAGTAACTAATGAAGAATCAGAAGAAGATGACAATGAGGAGATAATGTTTGTTGCTATGAAGGAAGATCTAACCAATGAAAATGCATTGGTGTCTCACATGGATAGTAGTGATGAATGGATAATAGATAGTGGTTTCTCACACCACATTACCGATGATAGAAACAAGTTCTTATCCCTTGAAGAATATGATGGAGGTGTAGTATGGTTTTGAAAAAACTCACCCTGCATGGTTAAAGGTAAAGGATCTATTTCACTAAATAAAATAAGCAATGCAGATGATGTCTTTTGGGTTGATGGATTAAAACATAATCTTTTGAGTGTTGTTCAATTAAATGATAAGGGTTATCTTCTAGAATTTAAAAGTGGAGTGTGCATGATTCTTGGAAGTAATGGAGAATTGATTGCTACTAGAAAGATGACAACAGGTAATCTATTTCATATGAATACTAATGTGAATAGTTGTTTGGTGGAAAAGATTGAAGACAGCTAGTTATGGCACAAGAGGTTTTGTCATATGAATTTTGACAATTTGATAAAGGTTAGTAAATCAAGTATTTGAGAAGTTTTCCCCAGCTTGTTAAACTGAATAATGTGTTATGTAAGGACTATCAGATGGGTAAGATGAATTCTATATCTTTTAAGAGTAAGTCTTTCTCTTCAATAAATATTCTAGATTTGGTTCATACTAATCTTTTTGGTCCTAGGAGGACTATGAGTTATTATGGTGGTAGATGTTTCATGATTTTCACTAATGATTTTTCCAAGATGATGTGGGTAACTTTTCTAAGAGAAAAATATGAGGCATTCACTAAATTCAAAGCATTCAAAACTTTACTTGAGAAAGAAACAAGGAAGAATTTGAAATGTTTGAGATCTGACTGGGGAGGAGAATTTACTTCTGATGAGTTTGTGAAGTTCTGTGATGAACAAGGAATCAAGAGGCAGATGTCATCTCCTAGAACTCCACAATAGAATGGGATAGTAGAGAGAATGAATAGAACAATCGTTGAAGCTTCTAGAACCATGTTGATTCAAGGTAAAGTACCGAATATGTTTTGGAGAGAAGCAATTAGCACTGATGTTTACACTTTGAATCGGGTACTTATCAAGAGAGGTAACAACAAAACACCTTATGAAATATGGCATGGAAAGACACCTAATGTAAGTTACTTTAAAAAAATTGGGAGTAAATGTTCCATTAAATGTGATGATTTCACTGGAAAGTTTGATGCAAAGTGTGATGAAGGTATTTTTCTTGGTTACTCTACAAAGAGTAAGGATTTCAAATGTTATAACAAGAGAAAAAAAGGATCAATGAGAGTGCAAATGTGAAGGTAGATGAAATTTGAGAAATATGATGAGACTACCAAATTTGAACCTAAGAAAGATGAAGAAAAACTTGTGTTTACTGAAACGAAAGTGCAAATGAATGATGAGCAAGAAGAAGTAGAAATAGGTGCTCAACTGATAAATGAAGAAAGCGATGAAGAAGATGAAGAACATGAAGCAGAAGGCATAGCACCAGAACCAGTAATACCAAGATATGTCAAACTAAATCATTTAGAAGACCAAATTATTGGAGATAAAAATGTTGGTGTACAAACAAGAAGGAAAATCAGAGAAAACTCCTCTCTGATTTCAACTATTGAGCCTAAAATAGTAAGAGAGGCATTGAAGGATGATGATTGGATTAATGCTATGAATGAGGAATTGGATAAAATAGAGAAGAACAAGACATGGACACTTGTTCCCATACTAGAAGACAAGAATGTGATTCACATTAAATGGGTCTTTAGAAACAAGTTGAATGAAGAAGCCAAGGCTGTGAGGAATAAAGCAAGGTTGGTATGCAAAGGCTATGCACAAGAAGGAGAGGATTATGGAGAAACCTTTGCACAACTGGCAAGATTGGAAGGAGTGAGAATGTTACTTTCTTATTCTGCTTTAAAGGCTTAAAGGTCTACCAGATGGATGTTAAATCTGCTTTTCTTCGTGGCATCCCTGAGGAAGAACTATACATAGAACTATACTGAGAGCATGGTATGAAAGATTGTATGCACTGTAATACCCTAAAAATGGTCATCTAAACCATAGGCCCCTAATCTCGACAACATCACCAAGGTCCTAACCAAAGGCAATTAAATAAATCTTGAGCACATAATTAATTCTTTAATCATCAAATGTCACATGGCAAAATCAATCACTCAATATTAATTAAACATTGATTTAATTAATTAAATCATTCCAAGTAAATCATTTTAAACAATTATCTTAATTATTTTAATTAAATATCTTAGCATATTTAATTAAATAAATCAATTTGCCATTAAATCATTAAAAAGAGGAATTAATTTAATTAAATAAATCAATTTGCCATCAAATCTTCAAAAAAGGAAACAAATCAAGAAAGAGGAATTGGAAATTATGAGCACAAATCTTCAAAAATGGAAATAAATCAAAAAAGGAATTAATTGGCAAAAAAGAATTAAAAATTGAGAAAAGAAATCAATTGGAGATAATCTTGAAAAAACAAATTAAAAATTGATATATAATCTCAAAGAAAGCAATTAAAACAATTAAATATTAAAATTGAATGAAATAGATAATAAATCACTTTTTTCCTGATTTTATCTTAATTTTAGTTCAATTTCCTTTAAATTAGTTTTTTCTTGATTTAATCTTAATTTTAGTTCAATTTCCTTTAAAACTGAGAAAAGCATCCAATCACATCAATTCACCTGGATTGTGCTTCCTCTTGGAAAATCTTGACCGCTCATCATCATTTGATCTCAACCGTTGGTTTCTTTCTAAATTTTCTATAAATTCAGGCTCATCTCTCATTCAAAGAGAGGCTGGAAAATATATTGTTATTATATTGTTTTTGCTCTAGACTCATTAATATATTGCATATTAATTATTTCTTATTAATTAAAACATTTAGCTTAATATTGCTTAAATATTGTTAGATCAATATTGCATCCATCTAGCATTCATCATGTTCATATAGATAAAATCCTTCGTCTTGATGTTGTCTAGTCACTGATATTGCTAAGTAATCTGAGAGCAATCTTATACTCGCATCTTTTAGAAGGCAATGGGTCGATTTGTTATGGTTTATTATTCATTGATTATATCTGACTAACCATGCATGTAATGACTTGATTGAAGTGTTGTGTATTGCAGATACAGATACAGGTCCAATTTTCACACACATATTTCTGGCGCCCACCATGGGGCTCAAACCCACAACTACAAGATTTCTAATGTTTCTTGAACAAATTTAATGTTTGGTTTTTATAACTAATAAACATGTGTTAAATTTGCAGATAAAAATCTTTATTTTTGTTTGTTCTTCTATAACAGTCAAAAAAGGGTCTCAGTTTGGAGAGCATAACCTTTTATTTCATTGTTGGATCTCAACCAATTTTTGATATTTTGTTGAAAACCAAGTTTTCTACAGGTTCACTGAACGGATTTGCCTAAATATTTTGGGTTTGAAAGTTATGATTGACAGAGACAAGGACTGTCATTTGACCTATTCTTCTGTGACAGTCAAAAATGGTCTCGGTTCGGAGGGCATAACTTTTTATTGAACCATTGGATCTAACCCAAATTTTAGACACTTGTCAAAGAATCTATCAATCAAACATATGCTTGCCAAATAATCAAGAAGAAAATGACTACTAACATATTGGTTTTGTAGGTTGCCTAAGGAGAATCGACTAAACATTGTGTATTCATTTTGTATTTTCTTAGGCACTTAAAGTGCTATCTAGTTAAAGAACAAATCTGTCTTTCATGTTTTCAGAAAAATCTAAGAGGTAGGAGAGTATCCTCTTGTCTTTTATAGACAATCAGAAATCTAGACCCTCGAAGCTTTTTTCTAAGTTTTGAGATTTGTGTACCTTTAGCAGGCCTGTCACAGTGGGAAAAAGTAATCACCCTGTGAGAACGACCCAAGTGAGTACAACTGGACCTGAGCATTCCAACTCACTATAATAAATAGGCCTCTAGTGATTAAAGTCTCAGAGGATGGGATTATTGGAGTTTTCTCTTTGAGATCTCTCATATCGTGCATTTTGTAGGGCCTCGCACTCTCAATCACGTTTACGTGACTACATCTTGTTTTGGTACCTTGTTGGGCTATAGGCCTCAATCATGCTTGCGTGACTTCAAGGGGTAATTTCAAATGGAATTCCTAGCTAAGAACTATAAGATAGAAGCTACCCGATTCACCTCCGAAAGGTTGATAATCTTTGTGCAAGAGAGATAGTAACTCTCCCAAGACACTTGCCATATTGAGCCCCTGTTAGCATTTGGAGTCAGCTAATATGGTGTTGAGAATCCATTGTGTGAGACTCAGCGGCCATATTTTGATTAGCTATTGGGTGTGTACCTAAGTCAGCAAGCAAAGGTTTTCTTCTCTAAGCCAACTTCCATAGGGTTAGCATGCTATGATTGAATTGTTATATATCTTGTGTGTTTTCTATGTTTTCATCCCTAAAACTAAAACTGAAATACTAAACCGGAGAAATCAAATTAAACAATATCAAACAATTTAGTGATAAACTCTATCCATGTCCAAACTGGTCTTTGTTAGTCATCGAAACATCAATCCTATCAAAAAATGGTAGTTGTTAGTCATTGAAACTCTGTCTGTCAGAATCTCATCTTTGTCCAACCCTTTGTCATACGAATTCCTGATCTTATCAGTCAAAATTGTCTAAATAGTCTACAATGAGCCTAAAATTGGTTACCATCCTCTTGAGCATAAACAACCTTGATAGTGTACCTCTGTCGTTGCGTTGCATGATTTTGTCGATCATCTTTAAGCTAGTTCAAACGAACATTTTATCAAACCTTAGTCAACTTGGATAACGTCATACACAAGATAGATCGTTCCTGAAACCAGACCAAATCTTAAGTTACTTCTCTTAATTACTACGTTAAACGAAATACTAGCTACAATTTGATCTTGACTTCTGCAACACATCTCGCTCTTGGTCCTGTCGGTTAAAAATGCCTATTCAAACCAAAAGCTCTTCTAATTTTTTTGACAAAAGTAAGAATCTCCTAGATACCTGTTGTGATCATTTCACACATCACCCCATTAGAATGGGGACCCCCTCTTTTTTCTTTGTTTTTTGCTTTCTCTCTGCTTGTTCTTCTCTCTCTTTTTAGGGTTTTGAGTGAGTGAGTGATCCTGGGATAGGGCTAAACCTTAAGGGTTCCTTTTTGGCGTCATTCAGGCTAAGTCCAATCAAATTTTAGAAAGTTGTTAAGTATCCTCCTAAAGAATTGAGATTGTTGGAATAAGGTAAGCCTTCCAGAGGAGTCAAATAGGTCTTAGGTTAGGTCTAATAAGGGTTTTTAGGGTAAAGTCCAATTTCAACTAAGTGTTAGCATTTTTGAAGGAGAAATTGTGTGTTCTTGCCTGGATAAGTTTTGATCAATTTTTGGAAAGTAAGATGATGCCTAAAACAGAGAATTCGCTCCTAACCCTTGCTGAGGGTCCAGGGCGAACTTTATCCTAAGCACAATTTCTTGTTTTTTGATGGACTTGCTAACTGGTTCCTGGCCTTGAAAATGACCTAACTTTTCCTTGTGAAGTGATTTGAGACTCAAATTTTGAACAGTTTAGCCTAAAAGGGTAATTTCGCTCCTGACCCTTGCTGAGGGTCCAGGGTGAAAAAGTAGTTTAAAGCTTATTTGTCAATAACTTTTCTAATTTGTTTTGTGCAAGGTCTCCTAGAAGGATGATTGGATGTAACTTGGTGCTTTTGAAGGTTTGGAGACATCAAAAGTGAGGATTTCTGGAGACTAAAGGGAAAATCGCTCCTGACCCTTGCTGAGGGCCTAGGGCGAAATTTTGATTTCCCTCATTTTACAGTAGAAAGAGACCAAGTTTTGAACATGAATGGAAAATGAATGACTTTATCCACCCACCTAAATGATTTTGAACTTGAAATGACGAAGGGTCTTGTTGAAATCATCAAAATCGCTCCTGACCCTTGCTAAGGGTCCAGGGCGAAAATTTTTATGGGGGTCATTTTTAGCCTTGTTTGGTCGATTTGAGATGTCAAAGGAATGATGAAGGATGAAATGAGCATGATAAAGTATCCAGACTTGATTGAAGCTGATGAGATGAAGGAGTTTTGCCTAGGAAAGGTAAAATCGCTCCTGACCCTCTCTGAAGGCCTAGAGCGAAATTCCCAAAAGAACATTTTTCTTGCAAAGTCAAAATGATTTTTATGGTTTAATGGATGAAAGGAGGTAGGTTTTACCCATTAAATATAATTTGGATGATCAACAAGGAAGCAATCAGGCTAAAATTGGAAAATTGCTCCTGACCCTTGCTGAGGGCCCAGGGCAAAAAACCTAATATTTGACCTTTTCCTCCAAGTTTGAACAAATCTAGGCCTAGGAACGAGCTTGAAATGATGTTTTAATAGCCTTGAAGTGAAAAGAGACTGTTGAGAGTCAGGATTTTGAAAGCAATTGGAAAATCGCTCCTGACCCTTGCTGAGGGCCCAGGGTGAATTTCCAGGATTCTCTCCTTTTTTTGAAGAATTAAGGCAAAATCTTGCTTGGATAGGAAGAGGACATGATGTTATATGCCTTAGTGGTGATTTGAAGTATAAAAGATGAAGGAATATGCCTAAAACCAAAAAGTCACTCTCGACTCTTACTGAGGGTCCAGGGCGAAAATCACAAAAACTGCATGTTTTCTTCAAAATTGTGCTAAGGCAAGGTTAGGCTAAGGAAGAAAAGACCTCCAAAAGCATGATGAATGATGATTTGCTGCAAAAAATTGATGATTCTAAGCTAAGAAGTGAAAATCGCTCCTGACCCTTGGAGAGGGTCCAGGGCAAAATTTTTGAAAACTCTCATTTTACCTTGTAACAACAAAGAAAATTTGGATGGAGTGGATAAAGGAAGGACATTACCTAGTAATGAATAAAGTTTCAATAAAAAATGATGGAGCAATCAAGCCAAAATTGAAAAATCGTTCCTGACCCTTGCTGAGGGTCCAAGGCGAAAGTTTCGAAAGAAGATTTTCTTGCTCATTTTGGAGGCATAAACATAATCTTGCTTGGTGAAGAAGTGTTTTGATAGGGAAATGAGGATTTGTAGTCAAAATTGAAAAATCGCTCCTGACCCTTGCTGAGCGTCTAGGGCGAAAAACCCCAAAATTGCACTTTTTCTCCCAAGTTGGATAGAGCAAAGTCTGGGAGCCAGTGAGAAGATCTATTTGAAATGTCTTGAAAAGATTTTGAATGTTGAAAAATGCTTATCTTGAGCAAAATTAAGAAAATCGCTCCTGACCCTTGCTGAGGGTCTAGGGCGAAATTTCCTCTAAGGACATTATTTCCTTCAAAATTGTTGATGAATTAACATGGTAGTGCAAGGAAATGGATCTTAGAAGTGACATTGAAGGGTCAACAGTCAAGCTAAGGTGGATTACAGCTAAAAAATGAAAAATCGCTCCTGACCCTTGGAGAGGGTCCAGGGCGAAATTGACATTTCCACCTATTTTCCTCATGCAAAATGTCAAAATTTGAAGTGCAACACCTTAACTAGATATCAATTTACCCTCTAGGATATTTTCAAGTCAAGATGTGAAGTATTCAAGGCTAAAATTGGAAAATCGCTCCTAACCCTCAGAGAGGGTCCAGGGCGAAATTATTTGCAAGCTTCATTAAGCCTTGTTTTAAAAAATTGATATTCTCCAATTTGCATTTAGATCGCCAAAATTGCTAAATTTGAGGTATTTGGAAAATTAAAATTAAATTCGCATTAAATCAAAAGCATTTTGGGATTTAATAAATTAATTTTAAGCCTTGAGAAAATCAAAATTTTACTTTGGAGGCATTTAAAACTAATTTTTTATTAAATTAAAATTCATTGGTGCTCAAGGCATTATTTTGCTTTTATTTTTCAAGTCGGCCCCCCCTTTTTTTTGAGTTTTTATTTATTTTTTTACCTCCTTTTTGCCAAGTCGGCCTAGGGGAAGTAAGGGGTGAGCACTCTATATAATAGGGATGCTTTGATCAAGTTTAATCATTCATTCAATCATCCTTTTAAGTGCGAAATTGGAGAGCTAATTGGAGGTGCAAAATATAGCTAGTTTGGAGCGAATTTCTTTCAAGTGATTGAAAGCTAAAGAAGTGGAGTTTATTCTTTTCAAGGCTAAAGGAGGCACAATTAATCCAAGAGAGGGCTTTGATCTAAACTTTGCTTAGCGAAATCCATTTTTCTTGCATCATTTCTTAGAGTTTAATACTCAAGAGGAGGTATGGCGAAATCATCTTAACATCCTTGGTCAAGACTTCATTTTTGGACACTTTTTTTTAGAAAAGTCTAACTGATCGATGAGTTAATTAGGAAATGATAACTCTATATTTATCATGAAGTTTCCTAATTAAAATCTTAAATCTTCCTTTTGAGTCTTAATTTCTACACTTCAAGATATAATGCTTGAGAACTAATTTTGAAATGTTGTGTAGGTGTCAAGATGGCGACTCCAAAGGCAGGAGCATCTACTAGTCGGCCGGCTCTCATCAAGGAAGATTAGAAGAATGACAAATTGGAGACCAGGATCGTGTCCAAATGGAGTAATATCAGAGACACAAACTTAGGAAACTTCAATGTGAAGAAGTTTCAAGAAGTCCCCTGCATTGACAAGCCATCACCTGTTGTGAAGAAGATAATTGAAAGTGGCATCATCAAGGCGACAGGTTTCCCTCCAGTAGTCAAGTGTCATGAGCTGATGATCGAATGTGCCCGCCACTATGACTTGCAATCAAGGTCGATCGTATCCAAGGAAGGGAACACCTTAGCTTACCTTTCAGAGGAAGCTATAAGTGAAGCTCTTCATCTTCTAGAACATAAAGATATGATTTACAAAAGCCTAGAAGGAGCTAGATCAATGTATGAAGATGATCCTGATACTTGTCCAAATCTCATCAATAAGAATTGGTTGCTCAAAAGTTGGCCTCACTTGAACAAGATTCCCAACACACCACATAGGATTGACTTCCAGGAGGAGTACAAAGATTTGATAACTTTTCTCAATCGAGTTACAGGGGCTCCTCAAGCCTTCTACTTCAAAAAATGGATGTTCTTCTTCATTCAAGTGATAGTTCAAGGAAAAGGAATGCTTCATTGGGCCAAGATTATTAGCAATAGTCTGGATGTGCAATTGAGAAGACTAAGGCCTACCAAATCATTTCATATGAGCTCATATGTCATATATGCCTTGATCATGAGTTTTGAGTATGCAGGGTTACCTCATAGAGGAGTGATCAGAAGAGGACCCAAAGAAGTGAGATTTTGTGACTCTTATGTTCATCTGCATCATCTACCTAGAAGTGACTACAGGTTAGTCAATGATACCTTCACGATGAACATTACTAGGATATTGCAAGGTGGGATTCATAATCAACTATCTTTATATGCATAAGAACTTGTGAAGAAGTATGGTGCATGGTTCATCCAATTTCAAAAGTTTACATACATCAAAGTTCATGGGTGTCCTTCACCTCCCTACATGTTGCCGAGATATGTGACAGACAGGATAGTGCTACTTGAGGTGACCAAACAGTTGGCAGCTTATGTGAAGGCATCCAGACACAAGCATGGAAATGGAGTTCCCGTGCCCATCATATTGGGGAATTCAGTTGAGGTATGTCCTAATACTCAAGCCTCAAAAGATGCAGAGAAGGAATTAGCTTTATATTCATTCACATTCTTTGCCTCGAGGGAGAATTTTGATCCTCATGGTTATATGGAGGAGACAGTTGGTAAGAAGTACAAACATGAGTTTCAGGTAGAGGACTTTTGGACGAATCTCTCAAGTGATTTAGAAGTTAGAAGAAAGATGCATTCCAGGCTACCTTTAGATTTCATCAGGAAATGCAAGGTTTATAGAGTAGCTAATCAAGCCCAAGATAATGGTAGATACCTCTAGTCGTCCTATGACAAAGAAGATAAAAGAATGAAGGTAGATTGGAATGAGCCCGAGGTTTTAGACTTGAGAGCTTTGATGGCCCCTGTTTTATCATGTACTCGCAGATGGGTGGATGTACAACATAAGAAGTTGAGAGAGCAGAACGTATCAATGACTTTTACTTTGGAGGCAAGGCCAGAAGAAGGAGAAGCAAGCATGAGTGAGGACACTTCTCATCCTCGAGGTGCAAAGAGGAAAGAAAGACCTGATAAAAGAGAATCTTCCAAGAAGAAGCAAGAGGCCAATCGAGATCACCCATCAAGCACATCTTCTCGACATGAAAAGAAGGCAAGTCAAGCTGAAGGTCAAGAGAAGATGGTACCTGAGGTTGATGAATCTATGGAATCCATGGTGCAAAATGATAAGCCTAAGAAGGGACAGACACCTCAACATTCATCAAGTCAATCTCCTTGAATTGATGAGCTATAGGAAGATCAGGGAAATGATGATGAAGTGACATCTCCCCTTCGAGAAGATGAACCACTGCCAAAGGAAATACAAGTTAGAGAAACAAGATCCGCCATTCTGGATTGGTTAAAAGAGAGACTGACAAGGGTGACTGTGATTGAAGAGGAAGAAGATGTAATTGATTTAGAAAGCCTTATAGGAAATTCTCAAGAGGTAATGGAAAAGAAGAAGGCCACAAAGATGTCTAAGGTAATAAGGGATGAAACAGGATCTAGGAATTTGCAAATAGCTACACCAGTAGTAGACAAGTATGAAGGTGAGATCCTTGCAGATGAGTATGACTTAGAAACATTTGAGCTTGGTCCACTCACTACTGAACAAGCAATGGAAGAAGCAACCGATTCATTTGAAGCACCTAAAGACAAACTTAAGGAAGAAATGGAAAAGAATAAGAAGCTTGAAAGAGAGGTCGGTGCTTGGAGAGGCTATTTTAGTCATCTCAATCAGCCCTTGAGACGTCAGGATCTAGTAGTATCTCCTTTACAAGCACTTCCTCTTGAATTGGTTGGCGAAGCAGAAAGGGTCAGAAGCTTGGTTCAGCTAATGAGCTCTTGGATTGATAAATCCCACACGGTAGCTATTGAATTTGCAACAAGAATGATGAAGACAATTCATCGAGCTATTCAGGTTTTTGAGATTATTCATAATCTAATGATAACTGTAGCTACTTTCGCTCACACTAGAGATGTTATCATTCCTGTCCTGCAAGTAATAAGACAAACACCAAGATAGATCCTGGCACAAGAAAAGATAATGGATGGTGGAACTCATAACCTACTATAATGGTCAGCTCTACTCCAGATGAAAGAGGTCCTTTTTGAAGACATTAGCACCAAATGCAGTCAAGTTGAAAGTATCATCCATCCAATTCAGGATAAAGTGTTTGAGGTATTGTGTACTATTCTTGGAAGGTGGATCGAGATTGAGATAGATGTGGACATCCAAGAGTTGGAGGATAGAGTCAAGGTCATCTTTTGCAAAGAGGAAAATGTCATCACAGATGAGCAATGAGATCTGATGTTCACTACCATGCTCCTGATTGAGAAGATCAAAGAACCCAAACTTGGATGGGAAATGACTCTTCTCACTTCTTTTGATCAGGTCATTCACTTGGAGGAATGAATGAAGAATCTTCCTGAGATTCCTATTACTGAGATTGAAGGAATTGTGTCCAGATTCATTGGATATACTAAGAAAGAACATAGGAAAGGGAACAAGGTTCTAGAAGAAAGGTTGTTATAGGATGATGTGGCATCTTAATTCTCATTGGTCTATGTTTCCTTGACTTTTGTGCCAATTAAATATTTGGCTATGCATTTAATAATGTTCATCTAAAAGGGGAACTTTTTGTCACAAACCCTAATTAGGGTTTAGGTGTCAAAATCTCAGCCATTGATCTTCTTTTGATCTGGGCCATTCATTGTAATTGAGTATGCTATATATACCCTCACTCATTTTCATTTTGTCATTAGAAATTAGAAAGAGAGATTAGAAATTAGAAGAGCTTAGAGAGAAGAAAATTATTGTGTAGCAAGATTGAGTAGTGAAGAAAGAATTTTGAACAACTGTTGTCTATTTGGCTTTGAGATCAATAAAATATTGAAGTTATGGTGTTTTATTGCAATGCTTGTGGCTATCTTCATGGTTTTTTATCTTCTTGAATCATTCTCAGTCAAAGTAGTATTTAAGTTTGAAGGACTAAGTGTTGTGCTTGATCTTTGGTGAGATTCGTATCCAAACCACTAGCTTCTTACTGATTGTAAGGACACCTTGTGTGGTCAACTAGAGATATTGAGATTTCTTAAACATTCAATCATTGTTGAAATATTGATATGTATCTTTATGATAGTATCTATATCCTTGATGATTTGAAAAACACTAAATCACCTTAGAAGATCGCATCAATTCCAGTAGAGTTGTAATTCCTTGGCAATACTAAAATTGGTAGAATCTTACCAAGTCTAGCCTACATTGAGTCATTCTTAGGATTATATTAGTGTTCATCTCTTGAAACCCTTAGCTTTTGATATTTTTTGAGAGTCTGTTAGTATTAGGAAAAACCTGTTCCTAAAAATCTAAAGAGCGTGACATGGACAAGCTTTCTTAGAAAGTGCGTAAGACCCCTTGAAGAAATAGCATTTACAACTACCACTGGTGCTTATCCACACGTAGAGATCCTACAATGAAGAACCTTGAAGTCACCCTGATTGATCCTTTTCACGATATCTTTAGCATTCAGAGGCTTTAATCAATAGAGGATAAGGTATCATTTGGGTATTTTATTTTGTGTTTGGCTATGTACAAAAAACACATCAACAATACCTTAGCTCCAATTCCCATGGCTACCTATACTCAAATGCTTCAAGATATAAATAAAAAAATATATGACATGGAAATCCAACAAAATAGATCAATGACTCCATTTGAAAGATAAATGTATGATATCAAGTGTGAGAAACTTCAAGAAGTGCTAAAACGATTATGTGATTTGTCAACCAAATACCAACAAATGATTGACAATCAAAAGCCAAATCTCATACAAGATCACAAAACACCTTCACCAAGTCATAAAGACATATCCTCCAAATATCCTATAGATAGGTAGTTTACACCTTTGGGGTAATCTATTGAGTCAGCTTTGGAAGAGCTTCTTAAGAACAATCTTATCATATTGCCTAAAAAGACCACATGGGGATGTGCAGTCTTGAGTAGTTATTGTGCATATCATAGGCATAAAAAACATAAGACTTCAATGTGTATGGAATTAAAACATAAGATTCAAGATCTCCTTGATGATGGTGTCATTGAAATTGAAGATCCTAATGACTCACCTAAAGAAAAAGAAGGAACTACTTCTAAGCATAATCAAAATCATGAACCTATGTCTAGCAAGGCTCCATATGTGGCCTCCATCCCTTCCATGAAGCCTTCATCTCCAAAAATGTCTCAATAACAATCCATACCATCTCCTTCAAATAGTGAAATTTCCCATGTTTACCTTCAAGGGCTATCTCCTATGGAAATCCAAGTTAATGCCAATATTGATACAAGTTCCTCTAAAGATTTAAAAATCCCAGATCCTATGCCATCATACACTTCAATTCCAAACATACCCACTCCAGAAGGCTATTTCCAAAATACTTCCCCATCATGTCAAAATATGGAGACCTTCCAAGAATCCCCTACGCTTATGAAAAATCCTATCCCTTCCTTAGAAGTGACTCCATGTCAAGAGGATAATCTGGAAAATAAAAAAATAAGTCCTACCATAAATCAAGATCAAGACACCAAAACTCCTTAATCCCATCTAATGATTGAAAAAGATCCTATTCTCCTAGAATCCCATGATGATCCCCTTATACCTTTCCATTTCTTCCAAGATGACCCCCTTCCATCTCAAGAACAAAGAATCCTTCCAAATCCCATTCCTAATACACTTCCTAAGCAATATCATGATGCCTCTTCCACCTTTTCAAATGATCATATTCAAAATGAAGAGTCAAACACCCTTCCTACTCTATCCAATGATCCTATTCCATGTCAAGATCAAAGTATCCCTTCATCTCCTTGTCATAATCCTCCATGTTCACCTCAAGAGTCCATCATGCCCATAAAGCCCTCTCACGATCCTATTATTCCTTGCAAGACACCTCCACCTCAAAATGAACTTGCCTCTAGCATCCAAAGTAAGAAGAAACCCTTTGTTAAAAAGATCTTTCAAAGCATGCATTATCAAAGAAAAGGGTTAGACATTCATGAATGAGGTATATTAGAACCCCCTGCTATTAAAGAAAATGTTAAAGGTCATGGCCTCAGGGAAATTTCTCAAGATGTTGGTATCTCTCATAAATCCTACATTTCTCTAGTTAAATCCAAATACACGCCTTCCCCTTCATCGCTTCCATCCATTCTAGGTCCCTATATTCCTCCATCCCTTATGTAGGATCATAAAAGGCACACATCTTCGAGTACCTTCCATTCTTCTAAAATACCTCCATATCATTCCTATCTATCCATGCATCTCCCTCCAAGCAATTTGGATGCCAGGCATAAAATTCATAAGTCAAGTAATCCACATGTACTCAAGGATCAACATGTCCCATCTAATCGACATGTCAAAACAAAGCAAAATATGATCCAAAAAGAAAAATAAAAGTACAAAATGCCACAAAGGCCAACAAAGAAAGAAGAAAAGTCAAAAGTTATATGGGTTCCTAAGGCACTTGTACAAGAAATGCGCTCTAAGGAACTACAAAAACATGAAAAATCAAAAACCATGTGGATCCCTAAGCAATTGCTTGAAGCACAACAATATAAAGAAAAATCAAAATTGGCATCCAAAATTGTTGTTCCTCCATCCAAACCTTCCGAGTATATTCCTCCATCACCTCCTTGATCCATTTTGGGTTCTTATGCCCCAAAATCTATAACCTTTCCTCCATCAAAATCTCAAAATCTGAGATTCACTTCTCCTCCATAAGTCCACCATCCCTTAAGGTGTGTGCCAATGTTGACCTTTCCATCATTTCCATCTATCCATACACAATTCTTCCAACATCCCATCCATTATCCAACACCTCTTTTTCACTCTTCCATCCCTCTTATCCAATCCTTTGCATAAATCCTTGGCCTAGTTTCATTTCATTATCCTGCCAACATCTTTGAGCATAACTTCATAGCCATTGTCTATTGCAACTCATATTCTAAGGGTACCATCCAAAGAAACAATACATTGGAGTCCTTCTTCCATCCCCTATCATGCCTCCATTATATTCCAAAAAAAAAAAAAAAAATGATGAAAAAGTGAAAAAAAAAATCAAAAAAAAAAAGTAAAGAGAAATAAATTCATCCTTATGTGAAAACCACTTCTTGTGGCACCTTGGGCAAGTACCATGATGAAAACCTGGTAAACAGGCATCATGCGTAATCCATTATCCTTTTGCACTTTACACTGGGGGCAAGTTCCATCCATGTACATCCATCTATTATCCTTCTTCCTCCATTATCCTTCATCCTCCATTATCCCTCATTCACTCTATCTACATTCATATCCCTTTTCCACCTTTGATCTTGATAAGGTTAAGGATCTTTATAGGTTTTTTATGTCCTATATATTGCACTTGATCTAGATCCCTTAGCTCCTATCCATTCCTCGCTTCCATCCTTCATTACTCCCTTTTGATCTTGCTTATCATATCTGCCTCCTATCCAAATCTATCCCTTGATCTTGATCAACACTATGGACAAAATGCAAAAACATGCTTTCCACAAAACTCTTGACATGGCCACTTCTTTGGACCATATGGCTTTGTTATGCTATATCCTTGCTTTACATCGCTAAAATCCTTGCTTTACATCACTAAAATCCTTGCTTTACATCGCTAAAATCTTTGCTTTACATTGCTATAACTGGTTCTTGTGCTTGGATTAACATTGTGAGATAGTCCTTGAAAGCATCCACCATCATTTTCTTATCCATTCATGTACTCAAAATCCCTTTTGCCTTGCTAGACACTAGGGGCAAACATCAAAATCCTAAAAAAAATCATAAAATGTCCTGAACAAAATCCTAAAAATTAGAAAAAGTCCTGAAAAAATCCTAAAATTCAGAAAAAGTCTTGAAAAAATCCTAAAAATCAGAAAAAGTCTTGAAGAAATCATAAAAATCAGAAAAAGTCCTGAAGAAATTCAAAGAAAAAAAGAAAAACAGAAGAGAAAAAAAAAGGAAAAAGAGAGAGAAAATGCCTTGGTGAAAACTTGGTAAACAGGCACCTTGGTAAAAAAAAATGAATCTCTGCCAAGCAGGTGAAAACCTAGTAAATAGGTGCCTCTTGTACACAAGTGCTCCATCTATCAACGCAACGTTGGCATTCCCACTTTCATGCATCTTTGCTTTCGCTTGTACATATTTGAGTCACTTTGGTGACATCCTAGTTCGTTGGAACCCTCATGGATTGAAACTGATCAATGTCCTAGTCTTAGGGTAATCGACTGAGTAATTTACATATCCTAAGCAATATCAACCAAGTCAATCTTACGTCAGTGAAACCTAGTCATCCACTCCGAGTCACTTACTTGTCTCCTGACTACTAAAGAGTTTTATCACTGAGTAAACAAGCAAAACAACATAATGGAAAACAATCACTAAACTGGTTGAGTTATGCATGGAAATTTTCTTTGTGTGTTGTCTTTTATATTAGTTTTTGATTATTATCCCTCTGAGTAACTCGAGGAAGTCTATCTTGACTAAGAGGAGCAAGGATTGGGGGCATAATATTTTCTCATTTTTTGCTTGTAGGAATGATCCCAATGATCTGGAAACATCTAAATTAGCTGGGTGTCTGTGATAAGAGCCTTCACATCCACATGGAATCGCCTCACATACCTCGACTCCGCTTATTTGAATGCTACAGGGAGGTCCATATCATTTTTTTGTTCGTTTTGAGGAAATTTCTTTATCATGCAATCCGAGTCCCTATGAAATCTGTCCAAGGATATGAATGAAAAAAGGTCATTGCCGACAAGATCATTAATATTACACATGAAAAGCAAGGAACTCTACTCTGCCTACTATAATTGTAAAATGCTCAATGATGAAAATTAAGCTGTTCAAATCTAGTGACTAGGTTTAGGATTGCATCTCATTTTGTATTTCATTCTGCATTTTGTGAATTTGGAGTGATTTCAATATAATAACAATGATCTCTTTATCTACTGAATGAGAGTTGGAAACTTCATCATTTCTTCGCTAAGTGGTCTCTTTTCATCATTTCTCCGATCAAGTACTTGTGTTTTGAGATGTTAGCTGCATACATGAGCATTTCATATAAATTCATGCATTCATTATCATTCATTTGCATTCATCTTATTTCATAGAAAAATGAAAAAAATTGCATTACTCATTATTCATTACTCATTTGCATTATCATTTATTTGCATATGAAAAGAAATAAAAATAGACACGAATACTCATTCACATTCATTCATCTATACTGAAAAAAAATGCATACACATAGAATAAAGCATATAGAACAACATCTCATAATCCATCAACACAAGTATGATGAAATCAAATCAAGAGCTTGTAAATTGGCTATCCTGAGTCCATTTTCAGGATTGAAATCAAAATCTGATGTCAACTCTCTCATCAAAATTTCACAAAATTTGGACCACTTAGTGCTTTTCATCAAAAGTTCATTCTCTCTTCTAATTGCACTCAATTTCTCGTTAATCAATGCTGAATCTCAATTTAATTTCTACAAATAAACTTTGCACTCAATTTCAATGCAAAATTTTCAAAAATTCCTCTGAATCAATTTGTGCTCAAAATAACATATCATCGCTCAATAATTGCCTATCATCATGTACCCTCGCTATCTTTCGATTTCACTCTCGAGGGGGAATACTTGTGACCTTATGACCTCACATCTTCAAATGTCAAGAAAATTTTCAAATCTTCATCGAAAGTCGAGCAAAAAATCTTTTTAAACTAAAGAAAATCAACCAAATAAGACCTCATCGCTAGGGGCATCTCAACTTCATCACTTTATATCAAAGTTGAGATTTCTCAATCATTTGAATTGAATCAATCTCTAGGGGTATATCAGTTTCATCGCTTCATATCAAGTTGATATTTGTCTTTTATCTGAATCAATCTCTTTACATTAATCAGTTCCATCGCTTTTCATCAAGCTAATTTTTCGTCTAAACTCAATCAAGGGTTTAAAGAGTATCTTCGATCATGCTAAATCTAAACAGGTGTTACATTTTATTCGTTTCTTGATCAAGCTGAATAGTTTATCTTCATCGTATCTTGATCAATCAAGTTCAAGATCGATTTTTATCATCACTCACTGTATCTAAGTTCAATCAAGTTCTAGATCAGTAAGATCTGCTTCTTGATCAATCAAGTTCAAGTTCAGTATCTTTTGTTTTCTATTGTTCCCAAGTTCAATCAAGTTCTGGAATGGTATCACGTTAATCAAACTTTATTCAGCTTTGTCGCTTTGAATCAAACTAAACACCTCACTTTTTTATGTAGTTCGTGATCAATCAAGTTCAGAATTGGCATCTCCTAGACATCAACTATTCTTTGAACCAACGCGTTGCTCGCACATTAATTCAAAGAGGGGCAAATGTAATACCCTAAAAATGGTCATCTAAACCATAGGCCCCTAATCTCAACAACGTCATCAAGGTCCTAACCAAAGGTAATTAAATAAATCTTGAACACACAATTAATTCTTTAATCATCAAATGTCACATGGCAAAATCAATCACTCAATATTAATTAAATATTTATTTAATTAATTAAATCATTCCAAGTAAATCATTTTAAACAATTATCTTAATTATTTTAATTAAATATCCTAGCATATTTAATTAAATAAATCAATTTACCATTAAATCATCAAAAAGAGGAATTAATTTAATTAAATAAATCAATTTGCCATCAAATCTTCAAAAAAAGAAACAAATCAAGAAAGAGGAATTGGAAATTATGAGCACAACTCTTGAAAAATGGAAATAAATCAAAAAAGGAATTAATTGACAAAAAAGAATTAAAATTTGAGAAAAGAAATCAATTAGAGATAATCTTGAAAAAACAAATTAAAAATTGATATATAATCTCAAAGAAAGCAATTAAAACAATTAAATATTAAAATTGAATGAAATAGATAATAAATCACTTTTTTCCTGATTTTATCTTAATTTTAGTTCAATTTCCTTTAAATTAGTTTTTTCTTGATTTAATCTTAATTTTAGTTCAATTTCCTTTAAAACTGAGAAAAGCATCCAATCACATCAATTCACCTAGATTGTGCTTCCTCTTGGAAAATCTTGACCGCTCATCATCATTTGATCTCAATCGTTGGTTTCTTTCTAAATTTTCTATAAATTCAGGCTCATCTCTCATTCAAAGAGAGGCTGGAGAATATATTGTTATTATACTATTTTTTCTCTAGACTCATTGATATATTGTATATTAATTAAATCATTTATCTTAATATTGCTTAAATATTGTTAGATCAATATTGCATCCATCTAGCATTCATCATGTTCATATAGATAAAATCCTTCGTCTTGATGTTGTCTAGTCACTGATATTGCTAAATAATCTGAGAGCAATCTTATACTCGCATCTTTTAGAAGGCAATGGGTCGATTTGTTATGGTTTATTATTCATTGATTATATCTGACTAACCATGCATGTAATGACTTGAGTGAAGTGTTGTGTATTGCAGATATAGTTACAGGTCCAATTTTCACACACACATGCACACCTAATCAAGATAGGATTCTAGCGTACTAGTGAGGATAGTAACATATATCTTAAGAATGATGAAGACAAAGTGTTGATAGCTGAAGTATTTGTAGATGATATAATTTTTGGAGGTGATGATGATTTATGTATGGCTTTTGCTGAGGAGATGAAGAAAGAATTTGAGATGTATCTTATTGGTGAGATTATGTTTTTCATTGGGTTGTAGGTCCAAAAATTGGATGGTGGAATATTTATCTGTCAGAGTAAGTATGTAAAGGAATTTTTGAAAACATTTGGCATTAAGGATTGTAAACCGGTTGGTACTACGATGGTAATAGGTTGTAAATTGTCTAAATAGGATGATTTGCCCTTTGTTGATAAAAAAGAATATAGGTCCATGATTAGTAAGTTGCATTATGTTGTTCACAATAGGCCTGATATTGCACATGTTGTTGGTTTGGTTGCTATATTTTAGAAGGGTCCCAAGGGGACTCACTTGGTAGCAGTGAAAATGATACTCTAGTACTTGAAAGGCACAATAGATTATGATTTATGGTATCCCTATTAAGGTGATTTTTATTTGAATGTGTTTACTGATGCATATTGGGTAGGCAATGTTGATGACCAAAAAAGAAATACTGGTGGAGCTTTTCTTCTTGGAGATAGATTCGTTGCTTGGACAAGAAGCAAACTTGTGTTTCACAGTCAACAATAGAGATAGAGTATGTTGCAGCATCAATGAATTGCACATAGGAAATTTGGATGAGACATGTGTTAGAAGGTTTTAAACTCGATATGTCTAAACCGGTGACTATTTATCGTGACAATACAAGTGCAATTAATATTTCAAAAAATCTTGTATTACATGCTAAGACTAAACACATAGTGTTGAAATATCTCTTTCTGAAGGACAAAATATAGGAAAAACAAGTCAAAATGGAGTATGTAACTGTTGGCTTGATGATGATTGTAATGAATTCATCATATGTTGTCATTGATGAAACACATACACACATATGTGTTGGCATATGCACACTCCAATGAGACATTGTATGTGATTGAAGGTTTTGTCATTGATGGCAACCTTGCAATCTTATGGCACCGACAAAGGCATTATACCAGCATCAGTAGATCACATTCTACACTGGCACTCAGGACACCGGCATTGGATCAGAAGAAAGGAAGTATACTGGCACAGAGGCCAACAAGATTTTGTTATATTATATTTTGTTTATTATTGTAAAAATGTGTAAGCCGACTTGGAAAATTGTAAAATGACTCTTATATATAAGAGAGATCATTGTAGACATTTGAGATAGCAGATGTAAGCATTAAGGAAGATATTAGGCAGACCTATTATGCGAAATATAGGTTAAAGGGTATATGTAAAGAACAGAGCAGGAACCGGTACTGAATTTGGCATTGAAGATGCTATTGTAAAGTAGTACAAGATATTGGAGTTGTATAATCCTTATTGTAAGTTAGTGAGACTTCCCATTGAGCAGTGAGCTCTAGGCAGTTGGCCTTTCTGCATGTGTAGGCCCCTATTGTAAGTAATATTCTCTTATTGGCCAGTGAGTGAATATTATGGGTCACAATTCCTACCGAGGTTTTTCCCACACCGGGTTTCCTCATTAAAATCTTGTGTTATGGTGTTCTTTTCATGTGGATGTTCTTGATTCTATTTATTGCATTATTTCTTGCATACCGGTACACTGTTATATTATGTTCTGCATGTTTTAAGTTAAGAAATTCCATTCACCGGTCAGATACTGATTCACCCCCCCTCTCAGTATCTGTGGGATCCCTAACAATTGGTATCAGAACCTGGTCCTCTATTTTCAAAAGCCTAACAGCTTGAGGAAGATCTTGACACTGGTAAAGATGGAAAATCTGATGAAGCAACTTGAAGGAGCTCTTATAGACTATGATGCAGAAAAATTGAAAAATATCAAACTAGAAGATGATTTAAGGGTAGCTCAGGATATCATTTAGGCACTTCAAGAAAAAATTACTGTTACAAGAAATAAGAGAAGAGAACTTTGTGAAAAATTGCAAAATGAGAATGATGAAAAGGAATCACTTAATGATATGATAAGCAAGTTGAAACAAGAGATCATGACAACAAAAAATGAGATGCAGGATATGACAATGAGATTTTGCAAAGAGATTGAGGATAGGAAGAAGAATGAAGAAGAATTGACTAGAAGACTAAGTGATGCAGCAAATGAGAACACAAGACTTAGCTATGAAAATGACATGTTGAAGACAGATCTGATGCATACTCAGAATGACTCAAATGAACTGATGAGACAAAAAGAAGTCTTAGAAAGAGAACTAGAAACTACAAATCAACATAAAGAAAAATTCAAGAAAAGCTCAGAGGAACTTGGCACCTTGCTGAAGAATCAAAAACCTAAAGGTGACACTTCAGGAATTGGCTTTGAAGTTGGTGAAAGCTCTGGTACTGCAAATACTTAGGATCACAGCAAACCGTTAAGACAACCTAATGCTTATAAATTCAATGGAAAATTCTTTAACTATAATAAGTATGGTCATAGAGCAAATGAATGTAGATCTAGAAATTATCAGAATATCAACACACCTATCGGTCAATGTTCTAAATGCAACAAAGTAAGTCACAATTCTAAAAACTGCAGAATGAATGTGAGATGTTATGTTTGTGGAAGATTTGGACATTTATCTAATCAATGCAGAACACAAACCGACATAGGTTATGGAAAAGCTATTCAGAAAAATAATGTAACTTGTTATGCATGTAACAAGATTGGTCATATTGCTAAATTCTGTAGAAGTAAAGGAACACCAATAGAAAACAAAAGTTCTAGCTTGAAAGGTAAAGAAAAAGTTGAAGAGGTTAAGCAAGAATTCTCAAAACAATGGATTAGAAAAGATGATCTAAGTATTGGGAATACTCCTCCACCGGTAGAACAAACCAATAGTTCACTGGCAGAATAGAGTGATGCTTCACTAGCAGGATAGAGCAGTGCTCCACTGGTAGGAAGTTCTTCATCTAACTGAATTTCCTTGAGGGTTTGGCAATCTAATGACACATGTGCTATTATTCCCTTGGTTAGAGATAAGAAGTTGGAAATTACTTATTACTGGCATGCAATTAATGTGGTAGATGGCGAAAAGACACTATATAATCAAGGTTTTGGCTCCATTTTATTTCACTGAGATTTCAAATTTACAAAGAGCGTGAAGATTCTGAGCTAAGGCATTTCGACCAAGAAGCAAGAACACTCCAAGCAATCATCCATCCTAAGGCTGTAAAAGGTATTTAATCATGGCATCCACCTCTGCAATTGAATATATATCAAACCCTACTGCTGTTGAAGTGATAAAAAGACCTAGGCCCGTATTTCAGTTAGTTCCCGAGGTAGCAAAGAAAGATGATACCTTAGGTGCTTTTTCTAAAATTCCTAAGGGAGTTGTTTATGTTGAAGACCCCAGAATGTACATCCACTGCAACATTGAGGAGTTAGGAGATGAAGAAATTAAAACCATGTTTAAAATTGTGATATGTGATAAAACTGGTAATGTAAAAGATGAACACAAAATCATTGAGACCTTAGGATTTACAGAGATCCTTAGCATTCCTGAATTTCCAAAGGATGTGATTAGGATAGCCTTAAGCAGGGTACATGGTGAGTTTTTCTGGTTAGATGCAGTCCACAAAATCACTAAGGAAGTTGTGAAAGCTGTCACAGGGTTACCGACCACCGGTAAAAGACCAAATAAAACCAAGAAGGTATCCAATGACCTAGTTATAAACCTAACTGGTGCAACATTCGACAAGAGGTCCCTAAGAGTTAATGATGTAACAGATATCAATGTGAGATTCATCAGCATGATATTAGGATATAAAGCTACTCATGCAAATAGACTCAATTCAGTTTCAAGATTATGCATTAAGAGTGCTTATGATATGGTCATAGATAATGCAAAGATTGATATATGTGAGTGGTTAAAAGATGAATTAATTGACAACCTTGGAAAGATCAAGAAGGACAAGAAAGGAACTTTTAGGTTTGGAAATCTGTTAGTATGTCTGATGCTACATATAACAAAGCAGGTTCCTGGTATAGTTATTGTTGGTGTAAATAATTATTCATCTTGGATATTATTACACTTACTTAAGTTTACTTATAAAATGCATTTCATAGTAGTTTGGGTATGAGACACTTGGGTGTTTGTGCCACATTGGAATAGTGTGTGTAGGAGAATTTCCACCTTTTATGGTGTGATCTTGTTGTTACCCTCCACATCAGTGGGCAATCCACTTCATGTGGACTATTACATTATTTCTCCTACCTACCCACACCTATTTCCTACCTACCGTTGTTTCTTATTGAGCCACATGTCATATTTGTGTGCTCACATATCCATATAGCCTTGCCTATATAAGCAGGCTTATATTCATTGTATGTAATGCTTAATGATCCAGTTGATCATATTTTTCATCTTGATAGAATACAGTTTATTTCTATCATCTATTTTGTTCTCTCTTATATGTGTTTTCCATTGTCTCTTGATCTTGGCAAAATCTCACATGGTATCAGAGCAATTAGAGTGTCATTGGTTTGCCAATTGAGAGAAATTTGATGCTATTTGGGGTTTGCATTTTGGATCTTTCTATTGCAAGTTATTATTGAAGCTTGATGGATCAAATCTGAGGTCATCATTGGATTGAGGAGGTCCAAGAAAGTTAGTTTTTCCTTTTGTTTCATCCAAATCGGACTTCAGAGGCCAAATCTAGAGGTATTTGAAGTTTGACGCTGCGGCGAAAATTTTCCAGAAATTATAATTTTGCAGGAATTTTTCAAATAGCGATATCTCACTCATCCGGACTCCTTTTTTTGAGCAATTTTTTTTATTTTGGGGTAGAATTTCATGATCTGTACAGTGGTGTAGAATATTTCTAATTTTTAGATATAGGTTTTTCAGAAATCATGAAATCCCGATTTTTACAACTTTGGAGGCTTCATTTGGGCTCATGTGGACTCCTTTTCAGGTGCCATTTTTTTTTAAAGTGCATATTTTTTCATCTACTTTCATAATTTGCCATTTGTTTGCAGTAATTTTAAGTATAAATTGTACTTTCATTATTTGGCCATTTTTGGCATATTTGATACTTGCATTTTGCTTGGATCTCAATTTAGATCAGTAGCAGTATTTGTTGAAGTCTCTTAGATCTCATTTTGAGAAGTTGTAAATTAAAATCAAAAGTCCACTTCGCCTTGTTTTGCAAGTGGCCTATTGTACACGCACTACATATAAAGTGCCAAAATCATCATTTTTGGGGGGTACTTTGATTGAGTTAATTTGGGGGGGTGTCTCTTGTGATTTTGTACTCTTGTGTTCCTTCTTTTTTGCTGCTATGGGTTCTTCTAAGTTTCCTCTCTTAACTCCTCATAATTATGCTACTTGGAAAATTGATGCATGGAGTAAACTTATGGAAAAAGGACTAACTCATTACATTGATGGAACTATTGTTTCTCCTGCTGATCCTAAGGTTGATCTAGTTGGTCACTTGGATTGGCTCACTAAAAATATCATGGCAATTGGTACCTTAAGAATGTATGTATCAAAGGATCTCATTTTTCATATTGAGAAGTGTACTCTAATCAAGGATGCTTGGCAAAAGTTTCAAGACTTGTATGGTCAAGTTGATGAGATTAGGGGATATCAAATTGATAGTGATCTCACCATGTTAGATCCCAAGAACTTTGATACTATACAGGATTATTTCACTAAGGCAAATGAGTTGAGGACACAACTCAAAGATTGTGGCATTGATAAGAAGGATACTCAATTGATATTCAACTTGATAGGCAAGCTTCCACAAGAATATGCAGCATTTGTTTCTAGCTTCCAAACCCATAGGATGACAATGGGTTCAAGCTACACAATGCCTACATTTGATGCTTTCAATGAAATGTTGATGATGGAACAAACTAAGTTGATAAGAATGGACATTCTTAAGGCTTCTAAGTCTCAAGCATTAGTGGCAAAACAAGAGAACAAAGGAAATCAAGGAAAGGACAACTCAAACAAGAAGAAATGGCAATCAAAGCCTAAGGACAAAGCATCATCCTCTCCACAACAAGGAGATGCATCCTCTTCTAAGAGGGATAATTCACCAAAGAGGGAGAGACCTACTTGTGCTTATAGTAAAAATTTTGGTCATGAGGAGTGTCGTTGCTATTCTAAGAAGATTGATGAGCTCACACATATCATCAAAAGGCATAACATTGTTTTGCCTAATGTCTACAAGAAGGATGACTCATCAACTTCCACTTCCTCACATTCAAAAGGAAAAGGGCAAGCATTCATGGCTTCTACAAGTGGGAAGACTCACTCTTTTGAGACAAGAAAAGGAAAAACTCTATGTGCTACTATCAGTCATGATTCAGAGAGATGGCTTCTAGATTCAGGGGCTTCTCATCATATGGCATCTTCATAGTCTATGTTCTCTACATTTGAGCCTTGCACCATGCTACAGATTTTGATCGGCAATCATACATACATGGATGTGATTGGGAAAGGATCTATTGACATTGGGGATAACTCCTTCAATGATGTTTTGTGTGTACCCCACTTGACAAACAATCTCCTTTCCATATATCAAATCACACATGGGGCAACTAAGAGAGTTGTGGAGTTCACACCTAAGTTAGTTTTCATTAGAGATTTGGAGACTAGAGCTATCATTGCGACTGGGGTGGTTGATCATGCATCTTGGCTATACTCCTTTTCAGATTTTGTTGATGATGATGATTTCACATTTGATGATTCTACAGATGATGATCACACTTCTTATGATGGTTCAGATTTTGAGAACTTTGGGCACTTGAAAATGGGGATTCTCACATGTGACTCCATTCTTGAGCCTTGTATTTCATCTCCTCATATTGATATCACATCACCTACTGCACCTGATGATGTGGATAGTGCGACAGTTTTGCCTTCATGTGATTCAATACAACAGGATATTCATTGTCTTCTAGGTTCAAATTCATGGGATGATTACTTGACAGACATTGCAGGTTTGTTTGTGGAATCCTACATTGTAGATCTGGGAGACATCATTGATGACATTCATCTTCTCTTTGATGAAGATGATCCTTCTTCAATTGCTGGGAGGGCACACTCTAACCCTCTTATTTATTCTCTACATGACCATTCTTTTGAGGTTGATATGATTGTGGATACTTATGTACAATAGTTGGAGGAGGTCTCTTTATATTTTGAGGAGACTTGTGAGTCTTTGGGACATGTTATACATCCATCTCCACTAGATCTTGGAGTGCCTTTTTCAATAGTGTGGCATAGTTTACCACCTTTGGAGGGGGTATCTTTCAGCATGGACATGAGGACACTTGAGCAGTTTTCAAAGATTCCTTTCATCATGAGTTTTTTCCATACATCTTCCCTTCATGATTGGGGAGACTTCATGGATACACCTTTGGTTTTGTTTCTTCCTAAGGGGAGGAATATTGTTCGACAATCATGGAGTAGTTTCTTCATACATCAAGCTTCTATCATTGGTGTAGATTCCACATTGAGGGGGGGCTTCCTAGTCTCTCTTCTTCTTCTTCTCTCATATGGGGGGGACCTTTTCCTCACATGGGGTTTTGTTCGTCACACTCTTCTATGAGAGTTCTCTTGTATAGCTTTTATCTCTCTTTTGGGGCAGGTTTTTTTCCCATTGGGTTTTTCTCTCTTTCTCCACTTTGTGAGAGATTTCATTGCATTGGTTTTCATGCATTCGCATTTGTTCATGGGTACCTAACATGGCCTAGTAGTCAGGACTCATCTTGCATTGCTTAGTTGCATTGTAGACTTAAGTGCATTCCCCTAAGTTGCACTTAAGGGGGGGTGTTGGTGTAAATAATTATTCATCTTGGATATTATTAAACTTAAGTTTACTTAGGAAATACATTTCATAGTAGATTGGGTATGAGACACTTGGGTGTTTGTGCCACATTGGGATAGTGTGTGTAGGAGAATTTCCACCTTTTATGGTGTGATCTTGTTGCTACACTCCACATTCAGTGGGCAATCCACCTCATGTGGACTATTATACTATTTCTCCTACCTACCCACACCTATTTCCCACCTACCCTGGTTTCTTATTGAGCCACATGTCATGTTTGTGTGCTCACATATCCATATAGCCTTGCCTATATAAGCAGGCTTATATTCATTGTATGTAATGCTTAATGATCTAGTTGATCATATTTTTCATCTTGATAGAATACAATTTATTTCTATCATTTATTTTGTTCTCTCTTATATGTGCTTTCCATTGCCTCTTGATCTTGGCAAAATCTCACAGTTATAAAGAACTTGGATATGATATACCGGTAGGCAAACAATTAACATAACTATTCAATAACATGGGTGAAAACAAGGAAAACAATATTCATGACTTCTTTCAAGCATTAAAGGCCAAAATGAAGAAAAGAATAAGGTTATCACAAAATATTGTAGACAAATACAAGGATGAAATATGCTTTGTCATCAAGAAAGATGAAATCTGGATGGAAGCAGTCATCCCAAGGACAGTTTGGGTAACCGAGATGGGCTATGAAATAGATGATCACATAGTTGAAACATATGCTAAAGCACTTCTGGAAGCCCCTAGCGAACCTAAGGAAGAAGTATTTGGTAGTGAAAAAACCATTGAAAGCCAAATACAATCAAAGAAAAGAGTGAAAAAGGTTGAGGCAATTGTAAGGAAAGGTTCTAGACAAGAAACAACCATCACAGAAGATGTACTGAAGAAAACTAGTATAACAGAGGATGAGTTAGCAGCTCCACAACCTGAAACTCACCTATCATCGGTAGGTACTTCTTCAGGGAGTGACATGCTTTAATGGTAGGAAGAGTTAATGAGGTAAGAGAGGAGACAGAAAATGGATGGGATATATTCCTAGTTGAGAAAGAAAAACAAGAAGAGTACAAGAACCCCAAACCCATAAAAGTTTATCAAAAAGATAGAGACAAGGGGAAAGGTAAAGTTGGTGGACCACCTAGTATCAAGGTTAGAGACAACTTACCCCCACCTCCCTTAACTACTCTACCGGTAAAAACAACAACTACTGAAGATCAACCGGTAGCTGAGAGTATGGATGTAGAGAATGATAATCCTAATCCTAAAGTCTTATATACTATGGATGTTGATACTCAAAAGATCAACATAGTGGTAGACAAAGATACAACAGATAAGACTAATATGGCTAGTGAGCCTCCGGTAGCTGAGGAAACTGATAACTCACAGGAGAAACCGGTAGAAGATAAAGAACAAAAGGTAGAGACTTAGACACAGACTGAGGCAATGCAACAAACAAAGGAACAAATAGAGCAAAAGGCTCCAGAACAGGAACAACAACAATAGGAACAAGTACATAAGGAAACAGTACCACCGGCAACTAGTGAAGTAGAAAAATCATTGCTTAAAGAAATGCAGACACAAACAGATCTACCAGAGGTCAATACAAGCTTGGTTACTTCCACCGGTACTCAGATTGTTGATTCATCATCAAGCTTCAAATCAACTAATGTGACTGAGGTACTACTATATTCTATCAAGAAAATAACCAACTACAGCTCACAAGCTTACAAAGCAATTGATGATACCATACCAATTTTGAAGGTAATTGCTCCCAACTGTAATATAGACAATAAAGATTCTTTAGGACAACTTGATACACTGTGTAAATATATCTCAGAAAACATTGAGAAAATAAAAGAAGAGTCATTGAAGGATAAAGTAGAAGTTGAAAAACAAAAATTCTTTGATGAGCAAATAAAGAAGTGTAACAAAGATTTTGACACACTTCTACCAGAATTATGTAATTTATTGAAAGAGAACAAAAATCTGTACAAAGATACCTATAGAATAAAATTTTTGACTGTAGATATAGACAAGAAATGAGCAAGGTACAGGATGAGATCAATAAACTTGCAGATAGTTTTGTCAACTCACCTGATACACTATCAGTTTTTTAGGAGAAGATAACAAATTTTGAGGAAGAACTACTCAAATTGGAAAGAAAGAAAGAAAGAATAGTAAATAAGGCAAAACATTTGAGATCAAAACTAAGTCCAAGATTGGACTATCTAGCATCTCTATGGAAGGAAGTATCTGAGGCACTAATACAGGGAAAGAAAACAATGACAGAGCATTTGCAACATCTCACCGGTACAGTGAAGAGAAAAAAGATAGCAATAAAGGATAGCAAAAAGTTTATGGATAGTATAAACTTGATTTTAGGAGATCCTTTTCAAATTGTAACTACCCAGTTACAAGGTTGAAACTACAAACTCTACTGACATCTTGACAACCTTTGTCATTGATGCCAAAGGGGGAGTAGTGGGATGAGAAAATTCAAATCACAGGAATCATATGCTTAGGGGGAGCACACACATTTTTGGTAACATTTTTGGACTTCACATTTTTGGATCATTTTTGAAATTTCTCATGAGTGTTGCCATCAATGCCAAAGGGAGAGATTGTTGGCATATGCACACTCCAACGAGACATTATATGTGATTGAAGGTTTTGTCATTGATGGAAACCTTGCAATCTTATGGCAGCGGCAAAGGCATTATACCGGCATCACCAGATCACATTCTACATCGGCACCGACATAGAAGAAAGGAAGTATACCGGCACAAAGGCCGACAAGATTTTGTTATATTATATTTTGTTTATTATTGTAAAAATGTGTAAGCCGACTTGGCAAATTATAAAATGACTCTTATTCATAAGAGAGATCATTGTAGACATTTGAGATAGGAGATGTAAGCATTAAGGAAGATATTAGGTAGACCAGTACTGAATCTGGCATTGAAGATGCTATTGTAAAGCAGTACAAGATATTGGATTTGTATAATCCTTATTGTAAGTCAGTGAGACTTCCCATTGAGCAGTGAGCTCTAGGCAATTGGCCTTCCTACATGTGCGTGCCCCTATTGTAAGTAATATTCTCTTATTGGCCAGTGAGTGAATATTGTGGGTCACAAATCTCATCAAGGTTTTTCCCACACTGGGTTTCCTCGTTAACATCTTTTGTTATGGTTTTCTTTTCATGTGGATGTTCTTGATTATGTTTATTGCATTATTTCTTGCATACCGGTACACTATTATATTATGTTCTGCATCTTTTAAGTTAAGAAATTCCATTCACCGGTTAGATACTGATTTACCCCCCCCTCTCAGTATCTATGGGATCCCTAACAATATGTTTGTATTGTCTACCGGTGTAACTTCAAAGTTGTTTACATTACAATCGGTATACTAAAGGTTTATTTCTAACTGGTACTTGAAGACAACCGGTGAATGCATGGAGATAACCACTTGGTTATATGTGTCTCAACACCAACAAGAAGATCTAGTAGAGGATATCTCAAAAGAGTCAAAGTCAAGTGGTTTAACTCTAACCGATACTAAGTGTTCCAAGCGGTAATCATAGATTGTGTGATGAGTTATCACCACTGACAATTTTTGGTGGTAATTTTGTGATGAGTTAAGATCACTTGACTAGATACACTGCACCTAGGTAATTATGCTATGATTTATTGAGGCTGACATGAAATCTAAATGTCTATATATTGACATCACAATGAATTATTTTATATGAGTGAAAGTGAAATGTTGTGTGCAAAAGGCAAAAAGCGTTAAGTTGTAGAGTATGTTAAGAAGCAATATTGATTATGCTTAGAAGGATCTGATCAAGCAAGTATTGTGCTACATAGACAGATCAAACAAATCCTGTTGTCTTCTAACAATTATAGTAGAATTAAAATCCCCTAACTGGGTAAGCTCTAATAAGCTTCATTGTTCAAATCCTCTAATAGGGAGATCAATTAGTTTGGATTAAAAAATCCTCCACCATGGTTACTCCTAATAGGGTAATACCTTTCACAGGGTATAAGCTTTTAATCAAGCTTTGGGATCTCTAACAAGATTCGCTCCTAGCAGAGCACTTTGTAGACCTTAGCCAGTTAGTTATCTATTACTGCAGATAGTTAACTTGTGAGTTCCATCTCACTGTGGTTTTTACCTATTTGGGTTTACCACATACAAACACTTGTGTTATGGTGGATGTTTTACTTATTGTGGATGTTGTTATATCATTTTGGATTACATGCATTGTGTTTAAAAGTTTTGTTAAGTTAATCTATCGGTTAGTGTTTGAAGTAGATTTATTTTGGGTGTCACTGATTCACCCCCCCTCTCAGTGCTTTTCAAGTCCATCAATTGGTATCATAGCCAAACTTCTTTAAAGCCTAATCACTTAGAAGGGAGCCTTGAAACCACCATGGGGGACATGAGCTAATTTGAGATGGCTAGAGAGCTTGAGGCTAGTAGAAATGAGCTTGAAACCCTTAGGGTCAAACTGAAAGCTTCAGAAGTCAAAAGGAGAGAGATAACTAAACAACTATGGGAAATATCTAATAACAGTTCTTAAGATGAGGCCAATATTGATTCTTTAGCCGAGGAGTTTGAAAATTTAAACGGTGAGAAACTAAGTCTGAGGAGAGAGCTAGAAGGTCTCACTATCCGCATGAGTCTAGAACTAGAAGCTAGAAAAATAGCTGAAGATCTTATCAAGGAAAGAGATCAAGAGATTTCCAAGATCAAGCAGGAAAATGTCACTATGCATGAGCATTTGGTTGTAGAAAGAGAAGAAAAAGTGAATTTACAACTAGATCTTGAACTAGCATCATCTCTGAAAGAGAACCTATCAAATATAATGAAGATCTCACCAGGGAGCTCATCGAAGCTAATGAGAAATTGGAAAAGTTTAACAAGAGTTCTACCTTGCTTGAAGAAAAAATTCAATCACAAAGGATGAAAGGTGATACCTCTGAACTTGGTTTTAACACATCTAAGAAAGGAGAATCATCTCGTACAAAGAGCAATACTCTTAAGAACAAATATTCTCCTAAGATCAAGAAACCTACCAGTAAGAAGGCCTTTAAACCTATTTGTTTTGTTTGCCATAAACCTGGACACACCACAAATGTTTGCAAAGACAAACCTAACAAAAATACAAGCTACAATACTAATGCTAGGTATGTGTCTATGAAATTTGAAGGTCATTTCTTCACATGTGGAATGTATGGACATAGATCAGTTGAGTGCAGATATGGAGCAAATAATCCTGTACTGCATATGCATCCAAGACCAAATGGTAACCGGATGAGGAATTTTGACAACCGGGTCAACATGAACTGGAAAAAACCATACGACAACCAGTTTAGTCCATTTGAGATGGAAAAGGTAACAAATGTCATCTGCACCATCTATAAGAAATTTGATCATGTGGCTATGAATTGCAGAAAAAGAACAGGGAGAGGAATTGAATGACCTTGGGAATCATCTGGTATGACCTGCTATCATTGTAACAAACCAAGGCACTTAGCAAAATTCTATAGATCCAAGAAGAACCAACCAGTCAACCCTTCTAAAGATGAGAAAGGAAAGCATAAAGTTAATGTTGAAGAAACAAGAGAAGAAATGAATCAAAACTGGAAGAAGAAAAGTGATGATTCACCTGGAGAACAAATTATTACTTCACCCAATGAAGAGAATCATACGTCAGTGAATTAAGCCTTTTTCATATGGCTAAGGGGATCTTAACAATAAATCCACCTTCAGACCCCTTGAAGTGAATATGTGGTAAGAGAATTTGAAAGCATGAAATTTTGATAACTCTTTGTCATTTAGTTATCAACCGATTTTTCCTTGAGCATTGTAATTAGGGTTTGTAACCCTAATAGGTGAGCACTTAATCCAGTTGGTAAAAAGAATAATAGCAAGTTTTCACTTTGTTATTTTTACCCTAACACATTCGAGAAAAGACTTTTGAGTGCTTGCAGAGCCTAGAAGAGTTTGTTAGCTGATTTTAGTTGAAGTTGCATTAAGATTTGTGTGTTCAAGCTAATTTGAAGCTTGTAGAAGACTGAACTAGTGTGCACTTGGGGCATTCAAGTGGTAAACAAGGCAACATGTGCGAAATAAGGTATTTCTTGAAATTATTTCTATGAAATCTAGTTTATCTAAAATGAAATCATCTTCAAAGTCAGTAGGAAAATTAATGATCACATCTAAACCTATGGAAGCTGTAAAAGTAGATAAGATTGTGTCTTATAATGCATTATCACAAGTTCCTAGTGGTGTCGTCATCAAGGGATATTTGTCCAATTATATTGATTGCAAAATTGAGGATTTAGGGTCACTGTCAATATATACTTAGTTGAAATCACTTTGTGATGAGAACGGGAAAATTCAAACAGAGTATATTAGGGTTTTAGAGAAAGGTTTTCACAATGCCTCTTACTTCCTTGAAGATTTTGAAGAAAAGCATATTAGAATTATCTTGAGTCGAGCTCATGGTGAGAACATGTACTTAGAGAGAACTCACACAATAACCAAGGAAGCCATTCAGGTGGTAAATGGTTTTTACTCAACCGGTGAAGTACTTGTGCTGAGGCGTATCTCAAAAGAGACAGTATACTCTCTAACTGAATCAACATCCGATAAATGAGCTTTTTCTGTCAACAATATCAGGGACCCAACGGTGAAATTGGCAGCTATGGTTATAGGCTACCGGGTATTTTATTCCAGTAGACTAAATAGTGTTCCATCAGTAGCAGTGCATACTACTTACAGGATGATAGCTAAAAATGCTAATTATGACCTATGTGAGGCCATAAGGAGCCAACTAATGTTAAATCTTCAATCTCTCAAGAAGGACAACAGTCTAAAGTTTAAGTATGGACAACTATTGATCTACTGGTATCTGCTCAAATCAAGAACAACATCAAGGCTGTGAAGAATACTTTTTCTAATACTATGAACAAATATTTCAATTAGTTTCATTAAAAGATGAGCATGAGAATCATATTGCCGAAGGATGTGGTAAAACAATTTTCCAAGGACATTGCTTTCACAGTTACCATTGTTTTTTGTTTAATGCAGGCAATTGAGCCAAGAGAAGAAGATATGTAAGATATGAGTTATGAGGTGAACTATGACTTACTGACTAGTTATGCTAATAACCTATTAGTATCTCCAAAAGATTAAAAAAAGGCAAAACTGGATATTGTTGTAGTTCAGGATACTCAAGTTGAAACCAGTATTGCTCCTACCACATCTGGGAAAGGTAAGAAAAAGAAAGGTGAGGATGCACCTCCGGTGATGAAAAGTACTAGGATGACACGGAGTGTCCAAAACAAAAAGGAATCGGAACCTAAGGTGTACATGAAAAAGGAGACAAATAAAAGATGTCAGAAGTTAATTCTTCAAGAAGAATCTAAAGGAACTGACACTGAAGAAGAACCTAAGAAGATGAAAGCTACCGGTAGAGTAGCAAAGTCAATGAAAAATGTGCCAAAGGAGATTGTGCCTATTGATATCTCAAATTTCAAGCCTGATACTCATTTTGAAAGAACAATGAAGACATTAGGGAGGAACAGATTTGACATGTCAAAGAAAATTTTGATTCCTTCACTAAAGATGAGAAGGAGCAAATCATTCAATAGGTAATCACTCATTTGTGTCATTATAGTGGATTTTCACATGATCTTTAAAAGGATATCTCAAATTATCTATATGTTGGTATTGTGGATATGTTGATATGGTTTTTTCATTGATGTCACCACTTGTCAATACTTGTCAACACTTACTAGCACTTGGAGATCTTTGTTTTCTTCACCAGCAAATCAGAGACTTATGCACAGTCACCGATATTTGGTTCACCGATATATTATATTGTTCATCGGCACTTGGAATGACTTGGAGACTACTTGGTTATGTTGAAGACATTATTTGATCACTTGGTTTTGGCGATTTGGTTACTAGTTTATTTGGGTTTGTATATTTGTTGTTACCAGCAAATAGGTCCAGGTTATACACCAACAAGCATATCTATTCCAGATCAGCATGACATGTTATGGAGATGATTTATTATTATTGTAAATGCATGGAGCTGACATGATGCATCGCTTATTCATTTATTTGTAATTGATTTTATTGTAATATATTTTAGTGAGCTGACCTATTCAATTGGTCTTAGGTTATGGTATAAATGTATGATCTCATTTGTGAGATTGATATGCGATTGAAAAAAGTATTGTAATAGGGTATATGTGAAAATAAGAAGAGCTATACACACAGACATCATTTGAAGGTTGAAGGAAGGTTTTGAGGAAGATAATCAGAACTAAACCGGTACTGAATCCAGCATATGAAGATACTATTTTGTGCAGTACATTATCATTGGATTTAACCATCTAATTGTAGTCAGTGAGACTCACATTTTGTGATTGAGCAGTGAGCTCTAGGCAGCTGGCCTTTCTGCATGTGCAGACTCCATATTGTACACACATACTATCTGCAATAGTATCATTTGATTATGGGTAAGGCTTCCCACCGTGGTTTTTCCCCTTATAGGGTTTCCACATTCAAATATTTGTGTTATGTGTTGTGGATGTTATTGTCTTTCTGTTTAATGCATTAATCTTTACCGGTATTGCAATTAACTAATAAAACTGTGTACCAACATAAATTTTGGTTTACCGACATTAAGCATTAAGTTTTGGTTAAATTAATTTTGGTTGAATTTATTGGACAACTGATTCACCCCCCCCCCTCTCAGTTGTCTTCAGGACCTAACAATCAGTATCAAAGCCTAGTCCTCTTTTTGCAGAAGTTTAACAACTTTAGAAGATCCAATGTCTTCTAACTATTTCAGGAAGGACAGTCCAAAACTTGAGGGAACTAACTATGGCATATGGAAGATCTGGATGGAGACACATTCGAATTGCATTGGAAAGGACATATGGGATGTTAAAAAGAATGGCTATACTGATCCTACTCAAGGTCAACCTAATCCACCAAACTTGGCTAAAGATGAGGAAAATGATTGCAAAGCAAGAGAAGCACTTTTGAGCGCATTGTCAGATAAGCAAGTCATGGGATTGTCAGACATATCTACAACTAAAGCTATTTGGGACAAATTGGAAACATTTAATGAAGGACATTCGATAGTCAAAATTGCAAAACTTGAATGCTTCCGAGTCAGGTATGAAAATTTGAAAATGGAAGAAGATGCAAGAATTTATGCTTTTTATGGAAAGATTAAATGAAATTGTTTTGGGTATACAATGTTGTGGAGGAACCTTAAGTGAAGATGAGATTGTTTCTAAAATTTTAAAGCTTTGCCACTGGTATATAAAATGAAAGTTACTTCTATAAATGAATTAAGAATAATGCCCAATGCTCCAGTATCTAGAGACACTTTGGTTGGAAAACTTTCAGCTTTTGAACTTGAGGAATTTGGTCCTGATGTTAATATTAAGATAGATCTAGCTTTCAAGGCATCATCATCATCTGCAGCATCATCATCATCATTTGAGAAATCTGATTGAAAAGCCTTCTATGCAAGAGAACTTGAAGAAAGCAAGAGAGAAAATGAAGAACTGGAAGAGCTTGAAGTACTATTTACAAGGAAAATGCCTAAAGGTCCAGTTGGAAGTAAGTATGAAGGTAAAGCACCCTTAAAATGTTTTAACTATAATAAGATTGGTCATATGGCTTCTAGATGTCCTGATAGACATGCAAGATTAAGAGAAGAAGCTAAAAGAACATATAAGCCTAACCCTGATTATTAGAGATACAAGTTTAAGAAGAATAGAGACAAATATGTTATTATGCAAATGAAGGAGTCACTGATGATTCTGATGAGGATCCGATAGACAATGGATAGGATTTTGTTGCTATAACATAAGATCAACTGACACCTACTGTTCAACCAATAGAGTAGGCCTTGGCAGCTAAAGTTGAAGATAAGGATGAATGGATTATTGATTCAAGATGTTCACATCACATGACTGGTGATAAAAGTAAATTATTAACCTTTCAGGATTACAATGGAGGTCTAGTAAGATTTGGAGATGATAAATCTTGTATGATCAAAGGAAAAGGAACTATATCTTTTGATGGTAAGCACAATACTGATAATGTTTACTTTATTGAAGGTTTGACGCATAATATTTTGAGTGTTGGTCAATTAGTTGAGAAAGGATTTCAGTTACAATTCAAGAATGGTAAATGCAAAATCTTAAATAGAACTGGTTTGGAAATTGCAACCGGTAATCAGACTAGAGGTAATATCTTTCATTTGAACAATAATGAGAAAGCATGTTTGATTGCTCATATTGATGAAAATTGGTTATGGCATAAGAGACTTTGTCATGTAAATTTTGATTGCATTGTAAAAATTAGTACAACTAAGGCAGTAAGAAATTTACCTAAGATTGTTAAACCTCACAATCCGGTATGTAAGGAATGTCAATTTGGAAAGCAAGTTAGAGCAACTTTCAAGAGTATTCCAGAGAAATCTAACAATGTTCTTGATTTAATTCAGACTAATTTATGTGGTTCAGCAAGAACTAGAAGTATACAAGGTGATGGATATTTTATGCTAATCATTGATGACTTTTCTAGAATGTGTTGGGTTACTTTTCTTAGGGAGAAATTTGAAGCATTTTGGAAATTTAAACTATTAAAGGTGATGGTAGAGAATGAAACCAGCAAGAAAATAAAATGTTTGAGATTAGATCAAGGAGGGGAATTTACATCTAAGGAATTTAATACATTCCCTGAAGTGAATGGGATTAGAAGACAGTTATCAGCACCCCGGACACCCCAGCAAAATGGAGTTGTTGAAAGGAAAAACATAACTATCTTGGATACAGCCCAAAGTATGATATCAAAAGCAAATATACCTCATATATACTGGAGAGAAGTGATCAATACAATAGTTTATACATTCAAAAAAGTTCACATCAGAGGTGAAATAGGTAAGACCCCTCATGAACTATGGCTTGGTAATACTCCTACTCTTAAATATTTCAAAATATTTGGAAGTAAATGCTATATTAGAAGAGATGAGTATATTGGCAAATTTGATCCTAGAAGTGATGAAGGAATATTTCTTGGTTATTCATCTAAGAGAAAGGAATATAGATGTTTTAACAAAAGACTGCAAAATATTGTTGAGAGTCCAAATGTGAAGATTGATGAACAATTTAGAGGAAATTCAAGGTACACAGACACTGAACCATCAATAGAGATAATCACAAATGAACCTACTATGAGTACACCAGTATAGAATGGTGATCCAGTTACACCACCATCATCTGAAGATTCAACAGTTACTGGAGAACAACAACAAGTAAAAACACCCCGCTATGTAAGATTGAATCATTCTAAAGATCAGATAATTGGAAACAAATTTCAAGGAGTTATGACTAGAGGAAGATTGGTAAATGAAGAGGTATGTCTTATTTCTCAAATTGAACCTACATCAATTAATGAGGCATGTGAAGATAAATATTGGATTAAAACTATGGAAGATGAATTGGAATAAATTGAAAGGAATAACACTTGGTCATTAGGTCCCCGACCTAAAGAAAAAAATGTAATTAGAACTAAATGGGTTTTTAGAAATAAACTTAATGAAGATGGTAAGGTAATTAGAAACAAAGAAATATTAGTGTGTCAGGGATATTCTTAGAAAGGAGGAGTTGATTATAATGAAACCTTTGCATTGGTAGCCAGAATTGAGGCAGTCGGACTTTTATTGGCTTTTACAGCACACAAGAACTATAAAGTATATCAAATAGATGTTAAATGTGCATTTCTGAATGGAGATCTTGAAGAAGAAGTTTGCTTTGAACAACCTAATGGATTTTCTTTGATAGATAACAAAGATATGGTTTGTAGGTTAAGGAAAGTTTTTATATGGACTAAAACAAGCTCCTAGAACTTGGTATGCTAGATTGGACAAATATCTTGTGAAGCTTGGATACACTAAAGGTAATGCTGACAACATTCTATACTAAAAAGTGACTAATGATGACATCTTGGTTATTGAAGTTTTTGTTGATGATATAATCTTTGGAGGAGAAGATGGATTGTGTAAAGACTTTTATAACAAAATGCAACAAGAATTTGAAATGTCTATGATTGGAGAGATAAAATTCTTTTTAGGATTGCATATTTCATAGACTGATAAAGGTATATTCCTATGTCAATCTAAGTACTTGAAGGAATTACTAAAGAAATTTGGCATGGAAAACTGTAAACCGATAATCACACCTATGACTACAACTGATAAATTATCTTTGAAGGATGAATCAACACCTCTTAATCCGACTAGATACAAGTCTATGATAAGAGGTTTACTATATCTGACACAAACAAGACCTGATATTATGAATGCAGTATGTATTGTTTCAAGATTTTAGAGTAATCCTAAAGAAAATCATGAATCAACAGTAAAAAGGATTTTTTGGTACCTACAAGGCACTACAAATCTTGGTTTATGATATCCTAGAGATGAAACTTTTGATTTATGTGCATACATAGATGCTAATTGGGTAGGAGATGTGGATGACAGAAAAAGAATGCCCGACAAAACATTTTTTTTTAGTAGCAGACTAATTTCATGGTTGAGTAAGAAACAGAGTTGTACAAGTCTATCAACAACAGAATCAGAATATGTTGCAGCAATAACTAATTGTACATAGGTACTATGGATTAAACAAATGCTGAAGGACATAAAGGTAAAATGCAAGGACCCTATAACTATTTACTATGATAATATGATAGCAATTGATATATCTAAGAACGCGGTATTTCACTCAGAGACTAAACATGTTTCTATCAAATTCAATTTTCTAAAAGAGAATGTTGAAGCAAAAGAAGTGAAATTGGTTTATGTGAATACTAAAGAGCAGATTGCAGATATTTTTACAAAGCCTTTGCCTAAGGAGACTTTTGAATATCTCAGAGAGCAACTTAGAGTCCTACCCCCACCAGTAGTGACTTAGACAATTGATGTTTGTCATCAACTAGAAGAATTAATAGAAAAATATTTTATTTCGGCTTTGATGAGGAGAGCTACTTCTCAGGGGGAGTAGTTGGTATGTTGTAATGAGTTGGTATTTTATACTTGAATCTGGCTTTGTATTGCTTTGGAATTTTATGTCAAAGGGGGAGAGATTGATATGGAAAAACACATTATCCCTTAGGGGAGAGATTGTTACTTTGGAGATTGATTGTTGGAGAGATTGATTACTCTTTGTATCTGTATTTTGAGTTCTGGTTAATGATCTCTTTTGGTTTTTGGTTTTTGGCATTTCTGTTTTGGCACTTTGATGGTTTTTCTATCTTGTGTTTCTATCAATGCCAAAGGTGGAGATTGTTGGTATTTTGGATATGTTGATATGGTTTTGTCATTGATGTCAACACTTGTCAATACTTGTCAACACTTATCAACACTTATCAACACTTGGAGATCTTTGTTTTGTTCACCGGTAAGTCAGAGACTTATGCACAGTCACCGGTATTTGGTTCATCGATGGATTATATTGTTCACTGACACTTGGAATGACTTGGAGACTACTTGATTATGTCAAAGAAATTATTTGATCTCTTGGTTTTGGTGATTTGGTTATTGGTTTTTTCGGGTTTGCATATTTGTTGTTACTGGCAAATGGGTCCAAGTTATGCACCGGCAAGCATATCTATTCTAGATCAGCACGACACATTATGGAGATGATTTATTATTATTGTAAATGTGTTGAGCTGACATGATGCATCTCTTATTGATTTATTTGTAATTGATTTTATTGTAATATCTTTTAATGAGCCGATCTATTCAATTGGTCTTAGATTATGGTATAAATGTATGAACTCATTTGTGAGATTGATATGCGATTGAAAAAAGCATTGTAATATGGTATATGTGAAAATAAGTAGAGCTATACATGTGGACATCATTTGAAGGTTGAAGGAAGGTTTTGAGGAAGATAATCAGAACTAAACCAGTATTGAATCCAACATATGAAGATGTTATTTAGTGCAGTACATTATCATTGGATTCAACCATCCAATTCTAGTCAATGAGACTCCCATTTTGTGATTGAGCAGTGAGCTCTAGGCAGTTGGCCTTTCTACATGTGCAGACTCCATATTGTACACACATACTATCTGTAGTAGTATCATTTGATTGTGGGTAAGGCTTCCCATCATGGTTTTTCCCCTTACAGGGTTTCCATGTACAAATATTTGTGTTATGTGTTGTGGATGTTATTGTCTTTCTGTTTCATGCATTAATCTTTACGGATACTACAATTAATTGATAAAACTGTCTATCGGCATGAAGTTTGGTTTACTGACATTAAGCATTAAGTTTTGGTTAGATTAATTTTTGTTGAATTTATTGGACAACTGATTCACCCCCCATCTCAGTTGACTTTGGGACCTAACACTATACACAATTCTTTTGAATAAATGGGAGAAAGCTATAAAATTGGAAAAAGAAATTATTGATGAGATATTTGTACAATATTTTCCCAATTTGCCTAAGGATGAAATAAGTGCTTTAGTTGATCAATACAAAATTCAATTTTCTTTCAAATCAAAGAGATTGAAGCTACTTAGTGGAAAGAGGGAAATTATTAAGACGGAGACCCATCAAATAGCCTATGAAATCAAACAGATGGAAGAGCTCATCCAATCCTCTAAAGATGAGGAAGATATTGCTAGTCGACCTGAAATGGATGAAGAAGAGATTGTACAAGTTGATGAGGTGTATCATCTCAAGAAGAAGGATGACACCATTATTCATGTTGTTGATGATGTTAAGGATACAATTGATCTATCTAGAGACATCACTGCACTAGATATGGAGCCACCTGAAATCACTGTCTTATAGGTTACTACAGTTGAGGAACCAACAAATCACCAAGGAGTGGATATTCCACTAGCTAAAGATCAACCTGAGAAAACCCAATCCCCACCAGTCTTACAAGATACTCAGAAGGAATCTAATAAGAATGTTGTCACATAGACTTTTGAACAGGAAACAGAGAAAAACCAAGAAAAAACAATAATTAGGGTAACATCTTTTTAACTGGCAAAAACATTAGTCACTCAGTAAACTGGTGAAGATGATGATGATTCATTAGGAATCTAAGGGCCTATCCATGTTGACAACATGAGTGCATCTGAAATGACGAAGATTGCAAATGTTATGCAATATAGAGCACACAAAAGGAAACTTAAAGAGAAAAGGATTGAAGCAGAAACTATTCAAAAAGAAGTAGACGTTTTGACAAATCTGCTATTGGAAACTTCTACCGGACATATATCTTCTCCTATTAGAAAGCTTGGTCAATTAGTCACTGATGCATCTGACCAACTCATATCACTTGAAGAGTTAGCCCATGCTTATACAAAAAAGAGTTATAGGAAAAAGCGTGGAGAGCAGATCATGACTGAAATTGATACCGACAAACTAGCTCTATCACATAATAAAGCTTTATTGGGAAAATCTATTGAAACAAGAAGAAAATATCTTACTTCTACCTCTAATGTTTCATTCTTTTATTCTGATATCACAAAAAGGTGAACATAAATAGAGAAAGAGCTAGAAAAGATATGCAATGCATATGTCCCACTTTAGGACTCTATATTTGCTTTTAGCAAATCTGTAGATGATTTGCACAATAGGTTGGATACTTATGATCATGAGAAACAAAAGTGACTCTGGTCACTAAAGGAATTGAAGGGTCAACTTATAACACAAGTGGACATCCTACAGAGAGCCTACACTAATATTGAAGCTATTTTAGCTACCCCATAAACTTGCTCACTGGATTCAATGGAAGAGTTCAATTCACATATTATGTCTACATTTGAGTACACTGAGAATGTGATAGAGACATGGACAAATGCCATATCATAGTTGAAAAAGAACTTTAATGTTATTTTCATGAGACTAGCTTATGCATAAATCTTGATTCAGTTTTTCAAGTTGTTGTTGTATATGGTGAACACTTTGATACGAATTTTCTATATATATATATTTTTAACTTTTTCAATTTGGCATTGTTGTCAAAGGGGGAGTAGAAATATGTATGTGTGTTTTTGAAAATTTTGTATAATGTATACATTAAGGGGGAGCATGTGTATATGTGTAAATTTATTTTGTATGCACACTTAGCGGTATTGTTGTAAAATTTTCTAAGTGTTGCCATCAATGCCAAAGCGGGAGATTGTTGTCTTGATGATGATTGTAATGAATTCATCATATGTTGTCATTGATGAAACACATACACACACATATGTTTGTATTGTCTACTGGTGTAACTTCAAAGTTATTTACACTACAACCAGTATACTAAAGGTTTATTTCTAACCAGTATTTGAAGACAACTGGTGTATGCATGGAGATAACCACTTGGTTATATGTGTCTCAACATCAAAAAGAAGATCCAACGGAGGCTATCTCAGAAGAGTCAAAGTCAATTGGTTTAACTCTATCTGGTATTAAGTGTTCCAACCGGTAATTGTAGATTGTGTGATGAGTTATCACCACTGACAATTTTTGGCAGTATTTTTGTGATGAGTTATGATCAGTTGACTAGATACATTGCACCTAGGTAATTGTGTTATGAATTATTGCGGCCGACAAGAAATCTAAATATCTATATATTGACATCATAATGAATTATTTTATATGAGTGAAAGTGATATGTTGTGTGCGAAAGGAAGAAAATGTTAAGTTGCAGAGTATGTTGAGAAGCAGTGTTGATTATGCTTAGAAGGATCTGATCAAGTAAGTATTGTGCTACATAGATAAATAAAACAAATCTTGTTGTCTTCTAACAATCACAACAGAATTAAAATCCCCTAACCGGGTAAGCTCTAACAAGCTTCATTGTTCAAATCCTCTAACAGGGTGATCCATTAGTTAGGATTCATAAATCCTCCACCGATGTTACTCCTAAAAGGGTACTTACTACCTTTTGTAAGGTATAAGATTTTAATCAAGCTTTGGGATATCTAACAAGATTCACTCCTAGCAGAGCACTTTGTAGAGCTTAACCAATCAGTTATCTATTACTATAGATAGTTAACTTGTGAGTTCCATCTCACCAAGGTTTTTACCTATTTGGGTTTTCCACATACAAACACTTGTGTTATGGTGGATTTTTTACTTATTGTGGATGTTGTTATATCATTTTGGATTGCATGCATTATTTTTAAAAGTTGTGTTAAGTTCATCTACCAATTAGTGTTTGAAGTAGTTTTATTTTTGGTGTCACTCATTCACCCCCCCCCCCCCCCCCCCTCTCAGTGCTTTTCAAGTCCATCAGTGACAAGCAAAGAGTAGCTAGCAGGCATTTTCACAAAACCATTTCTGAAGACTACCTTTGAGTAACTCAGAGGTAAATTAGGGGCCAGACCCCTATAGAAGAAAAACTAGGATGCAGGAGATACATCAATCTAGTGGGATTAAAGAATATTTTTCACCATGGATTGATGAAATGTTGGCTACTCCATAGGGGGAGAAGCTTAGATGAAGTTTGTAGAGATGTTGAAGACAACAGAGATAGATTTGATGACCAACGATGCATATGCACCTTTGGCATTGTTGTCAAAGGAGAATAAGAAATATAATTGGGGTGAAGAAATATATTAGCCTAAGGAGGACAAGATGTGTAACAAAAAAGGGGAGAAGAAATGAAGATTTAGTTCTAGGAGGAGAAGAGAAGAAATGACTGAAGAGTGAAGTGTAGTAGAGAAGTTCCAGAACTAAGCAACATGATTTTAGTTGAATATGTTGGTGTTTATGTTGGTGTTTCCATCAATGCCAAAGGGGGAGAATGTTGGTATGATTGGAATAATTGATGCAAATGAAGAATGATGACTGAACCGCTAAAGGACTGTTTGTGATGACATTGTGATGAAGAGATTGAGATTGTATTATTGGATGCCTTTGATCAGTTATTTGTGTTGTCATTGATGGAAACTGATGTTTACTATGTTGTATTTTGTCATATTAGTATTTTTGGTCTACTAGAAAGAGCTTAACGGAGAAACAAGATATTGGGAATTAGGACCTTAACCAGTAAACGATGAAATTTTTTGATTAGATCTGGTGATCGGTGATGATTCAAGTGTTGCGGTTTGGAATGTGAGTTTGTATCATTGTAATACATATCTAACAAGAATTGCATCATGTTTTGGTTACTAGAAGTCATGTTTATGTTTTTTGTTGTATTTTTACTAGGGTTTAAGAAGGGTTTAAGGACCGGTAAAGAATTCTCTTAACCGGTAATGATTTTTGGTTTGGTGGTGATCTACATCAAGTTAAAATATTAAAGGTAATGTGGCATAACCTGCATAGATGGATGAATTACTATTTTGGCACGTTTGAAGATGGAATTTCTTGGGAAACAATGAAGCGCTTAGAAGAGTGTTCTAAGGGTTTCACTTTGTATCAAATCAAGTTGTTGTGATGAGTTACGATCACTCAACAATTGATATTGTTTGTAAAATGTTATAATGATCTGTATGATGATTTGATATTTTTTGAGATGATCTGTATTGTAAATTATTGATGTATCTAGGGTTTAGAAACCAACCTACTTGTAAAGGTTTATTTTGTTGGTTTAGTTGATGTTTGTTGTGTTAGTAGTTTTGAGAAGAGTGTGAAGCCAAACTAGAGTGTGAGAAATCTGCCAGAGTGTAGCAGATTTGGAGCAGAATTAGATCTGATCAAGAAAGAAGTTAAGTTCTCTACCAAGATCATTCACTGTTGTTCCCTAATAGTTGCAGTAGTGAAAATCCCTTAATTGGGTAGGTCTTAACATGCCTTAAATTGTAAATCCCCTAACAGGGTGGCTCAACATCTGAGTTCTAAATCTTGTTGCAAGGTTGATCCTAATAGGTCAAATCTCCTAACAGGGCTCATCATCTAAATCCCTTAACCGGGTGACTCCTAATAGGGTTTTCTCCTAACATGGCATCATTGTAAGCTCCTAACTGGGCTAGGCTCCTATCAGGGCACATTCTGAAAGAGTGCACAATTTTTGTGGGTACCAATTCCCACCATGGTTTTTCCCTATTTGGGTTTCCATGTGAAGAACATGGTGTTCTTATGGTGAATGTTTTTATGTGTTGTTATGTTTTATGCATGGTTAATGAACACTTAATGTGTAGACTTGATAAATCAGATTAGCAGATTATTATTAGCATGTTGGCATTGCGTTGTCATTGATCTTAACCGGTAAGGGATGACCACCGGTAGATGAGATGTATGTGCAACTTTGCAATGGAGGAGTACATGATGTGATATCTTGGATATCACCTTATGTTGTAGAACATCGGTAATGTAAGAAAGACGACCTCGAGAGTCACTTGCACACAAGATAATGCCCAACTTGTGTGATGAGATAAGAGAGGTGCTTGAGAGATTATTTATGATGAAGAGGCAAAAATGTTATCTAAATCACATCCACACCAAAAGAGAAGATTGAAAAGGTAACCGGTATGCTGTGAGGTTGTTGAACAACAAGACTCCCACCGGATGAAGATGCAGTCATCATTAGAAGCAATGACTGACAGTGTATGTGATAACACTGGTTCACATATGTCTGTTTGAGGATATGTTGCACAAATAGGGAACTTACATGAGCAGATGACAAGGTTTTCCTCCACCAAGTAAGTGGAGCTTATACCCTATATGCATTGAGTGCATTATAGTTTGGTGGGAAGACTAAATAGGTAAAGGTAAGAACTTTAAGGATCACTCTAGATCCATCGGTAAACTAAGAGAATGCCTTAAGTGTATGAGATTAGGGTTATGCACTAGACCCATAGAGAAGGTAGGCTGAGCAGATACAGTCAGAGGAGAATGGTCTGATTGATGAAGGAGTCTAGTGAAGGATGATGACTGGTATCATCAAAGAGTGATAATCGATTTGTAAAGATCACCTGTAATATGAGCAAGGTGCAGAATGCAGATATGATAAGGTTACTGGTATAATGTGTGACATCGGTGAGGTTAACGAATTGAAAGGAAAAAGGAACTGATTGAGTAGCAGATCGGTGATCCCGGTTGAACCAACATGAAGTGCCAAGCTGGAAGTTAGACAATATGGATGTCACATGAAGTCCATGTGGTGAATATAAGTTTGGATAAAGATGGAATGTACATCCACAGGGTTGTTGAAGGATTGGTCGACTTTAATGAGATTTCACTCAAATCACGAGACATGTTGCAGAGCTATTGCAGGGGTTTGAGGCTCGAGGTCTAGAAGACAACTACCAATCAACTAAGAGAAATTTGGAAGATCGAGGAAAAAACATGACAGATCTTTTGTGATTGACCGAGGGATTAGCTATGAGGGTAAAAATCAAGTCACCAGAAATGAAAGGCATGATCTAGGAGATGCGAAAATGACAGAGTTGTGCAATTAGATGTCAAAAAGATCATATCATGCAAAATATGACTGTATTTGGTTTTCCTCGAGGAAGGTGAGGAAACCCTAATCGCCTGGATTTTGAATTAGTTTTTGGAGGGAAAACCTTGCTATAAATGTGGGGGCCGAAGAAAATTGTTGTTGCTACTAAATAGAAGAAGATTGTGTGATTGTGAAGTGAAAGACTTCTACAAGTAAGAGAGAATCATCCAAGTGCTCAATGAGCATCTGTGAAGAGAGTGAGAGTGAGAGAGAACCTAGTTGAATCATTCAACCAATTGAAGAGAAGGACTGGTAGTACTCATACTGGTAGAATAGAGGTGAAGGAGACTACAGAGAAGATAGACAGAGAACTGACAGAGTGATGGATCAGTGAAGAGCAGAGTAGTGAGGAGGAGATACAGTGAGAGCTATTTAAAAGAGAGATAAACTGGTAGGGCATTCCAATAAAGAAGCACTAGGTGAAGAGCAACAATGAAGTGAGTCGGTGAAGTAGAGAAGGTATCTCATCGACAAAGTAAGATATGTATAATGGTTACAAGATTCACTTGCAACAAGATAACTACTTATGTATTTGATTGTGGGTATCATCTGATTGTAAGTAAGGTTTCCCACCGTGGTTTTTCCCCTTACAGGGTTTCCATGTACAAATATTGGTGTAATGTGTTGTGGATGTTATTGTCTTTCTGTTTCACTCATTAATCTTTACCGGTACTGCAATTAACTGATAAACTATCTACCGGTATAAAGTTTAGTTTACCAGTATTAAGCATTAAGGTTGGTTAAGTTGTTTTTGGTTTGAATTGATTTGACAACTGATTCACCCCCACCCCTCTCTATTGTCTCTAGGACCTAACAGTATGCCAGATACTACATGTGTTGACATCAATGCCAAAGGGGGAGATTGTTGGCATTGTGTTGTCATTGATGTCAACTGGTATGGGCTAACCACCGGTAGATGAGATGTATGTGCAACTCTACAATGGAGGAGTATAGGATGTGATATCTTGGATATCACCTTGTGTTGCAGAACACTGATAATGTAAGAAAGATGACCTCAGGAGTCACCTACACACAAGATAATGCCCTTTTTGTGTGATGAGAAAAGAGAGGTGCTTGAGTGGTTGTTTATGATGAAGAGGAAGAATGTTATCTGAATCACATCCACACCAGAAGAGAAGATTAAACAAGTCACCGGTATGTTGTGAGGTTGTTGAACAACAAGACTCCTACCGGATGAAGATGCAGTCACAATGAGAAGCAATGAATGATAGTGTATGTGCTAACACCGGTTCACATATACCTATTTGAGGATATGTTGCACAAACATGGAACTCACATGAGCAGATGACAAGGTGTTCCTCCACCAAGTAAGTGGAGTTTATCCCCTATATGCATTAAGTGCATTATAGTTTGGTGGATAAGAATAAATAGATAAAGGCAAGAACTTCAAGGATCACTCTAGATCCACCGATAAACTGAGGGAATTCCTTAAGTGTATGAGATCAGGGTTATGCACTGGACCGAAAGAGAAGGCAGGCGGAGCAGATACAGTTAGAGGAGAATGGTTTGACTGATGAAGGATTCTAGTGAAGGATGATGACTAGTATCATTAAAGAGTGATAACTGGTACGTAAAGTTCACCTGTAATATGAGAAACGTGCAAAATGCAAATATGATAAGGTTGCTGGTACAATGTGTGACACTAATGAGGTTAATGAATCAATAGGAAAAAGGAATCGGTTGAGTGGCAGATATGTGATCCTAGTTGAACCAACATGAAGTGCCAAGCTAGTAGTTAGTTGATATGGATGTCACATGAAGTCAATGTGGAAAACACGCATTTGGATAAAGATGGATTTTACATCGACAGGGTTGTTGCAGGGTTGGTCGACTTTAATGAGATGTCACTCAAATCATGGGATAGGTTGCAAATCTATTGTAGATGTTTGAGGCTCGAGTTCTAGAAGACAACTACGAGTCAGCTAAGAGAGATTCAGAAGATCAAGGTGATGGAGGAAAAAACACAAAAATTCTTTTGTGATTAACCGAGGGATTAGCTATGAGGGTAAAAAGCAAGTCACCAGAAATGAAAGGTGTGATCTAGGAGATGCAAAAATGGTAGAGCTGTGCAATTAGATGTCAGAAAGATCAGATCATGCAAGATCTGATTGGATTTGGTTTTCTTAGAGGAAGGTGAGGAAACCCTAACCGCCTGGATTTTGAATTGTTTTTGGGGGGAAAACCTCACTATAAGTGTGGGGGCCAAAGAAAATTGTTTTTGTTACTAAATAGAAGAATATGTGTGATTGCAAAGTGAAATAATTTATAGGGGTTGGTGCTCCTTTAGGTTGTAGCCCATAAATCAGGTAGGGGTTGGTGCTCCTTTGGGTTGTAGCCCATAAATTAGGTAGGGGTTGGTGCTCCTTGGTTTTGGTACCTTAAAAATTTGTAACTGTGTTTATTGTGAGGTTCGATTAGAGTAGTAGACTCTAGCAACATTGCTCACCATGGATTTTCCCATCTTGGGTTTTCCTCATATATGTTGGTGTTATGTGATGCCCCCTTGTGAGTGTGTTTGCATTTAAGTTAGTCTCCTCCTTAATGAGTAAGTCTACATTGAGTTAAATCTATCAACTAGTATGCTCACATAGGACTGCAAAAGAGAAAAGAGATTTGAGAACCACTTATTCACCCCCTCCCCCTCTCAGTGGTGCATTGTGTCTAACAATTGGTATCATAGCCTAGGTTCCCAGTTAGAAGAGTATTATCCAAATTGGGTAGATTCCACCTTAAGAACACAATGGTTTGTTTAGTGTATATCTCTACTCCAGTATTTGATGGTTCAAATTTTTCTATCTAGAGTTGCAGAATGGAAATTTTCCTATCCTCTTTCGGGTTTGATGTATGGATGTCAGTAGTTAATGGTCTCCCTAGAAAGGTCAATCTTCCTACTAGATTTGTAGAAGAAAGAAGAAACCAGTGCAATGAAGAAGCCATGAAGGCTATTCTTATTGGAAATCGGTGATGTCTCTTCATAGGTGGACATGTGTAAAATACAAAAGAGCTTATGAGAAAGATTAAAGAAGCTCTATGGAAATGAACCATCAACTGTAGAACCAAAAATTGAAGCAAATATGAGAAATACATCTCATATTTATCTGGATGATGAAGATAGATCTGCTAGCAGCCACAATAGTGATGAAGAAGGAGCTCAACTCTTCATGGATGGGCAAATAGTTCCCCTCAACGGGATATGTTGAGAAGTGATGATGATGAAGAGGAATGGCAGATAGATCTTTCCATCAAGATCCTTCTGATGATGAAGAAGCAGCAGAAGTTGACCTTGAAGGAGAGTTTGTAAAAACACTTGAAGAACTCAATAGAGTTAAAAGGGATTACAAGCTATTCAAGAATGTTTCTATTGTGGAGCAGAACTGGTTAGTCAAATGCCTTGAAGAATCTAAGAAATGCATCTCAGGGTTGAAGACTCAGGAAGAAGACACCAAGAAATGTTGGTGTGAAGATCTTGCTACTCAGCTAGAAATAAAAGACAAAAAACTTTAGTTGCTTCTTGAAGAGAACAAAGGCCAAACCTATCCAGTTATATATTTTCCTCTAACGAAGGTTGACTTGACCATAGCTGGTGTGGACTGATGGTCTTGAAAAGCACCTGAGAGTGGGGGGTGAATCAGTGACACCAAAACAAGCACAACTTTAAACACTAACCGGTAGATGAACTTAACTAAGAATTTGAACAAAATACATGCTATCAAAAATGAAATAACAACATCCACATAAAGTAGAACATCCACCATAACACAAGTGTTTATACATGGAAAACCCAAATAGGTAAAAACTACGGGGAGATGGAACTCACAAGTTAACTATCTGTAGTAATAGAAAACTGATCGGTTAAGGTCTTACAAAGTGCTCTGCTAGGAGTGAATCTTGTTAGAGATCCCAAGCTTGATTAGAAGCTTATACCCTATTAAGAGTACTACCCTATTAAGAGTAACCTTGCTGGAGGATTTTAGAATCTAAACTAATGGATCATTTGTTAGAGTTTACCCAGTTAGGGGATTTGATTCTGTTGTAATGATTAGAAAACAACAAGAAAGATTTGATCTGTTTTGAGTAGCACAAGACTTGCTTGATCAGATCATTCTAAGTGCATTCAACACTGTTCTCCATTAAACACTTATTGCTCTTCAGAAAAAGATTTCACTCTTTATGCATATAAGTATTCACATAGATCACCTCTTCTATATCAGTATCTAGACATTTAAACATAACTCATCACAAAAATGATCGCCAAACAAACGGTGCTGGTAACTCATCATAAAAATAGATACCAGTTAAACCAGTCAATACTGGTTGGACCATAATATGTGAACTGTTGTCCTGGAATCTTCCACTTTATCTTCATTTTGATGCCGACTTAATGTAACCATAGGTTATCTCTTAGGCATATACCGGTTGACATAGAGTATCGGTTAGAGATAGACCTTAAACATATCGGTTAACAGTGTAAATCAATGAAGTTACACCAGTAGTCAATGTAATCATATGTGTGTGTGAGAGTGTTTCATCAATGACAACAAGTGATGAATACATGATAATCATCATCTAGCCAACAATCTCCCCCTTTGGCATTGATGGCAACACTTAGAAAAAATAATAATACAATACCGCTAAGTGTGCTCACACAACATATTTACATATGTACTCATATTCCCCTTTAATACAATACACCCCCTTAATGCATGCATAAATAAAAATTTTTCAAAAACACACATACATATTATTACTCCCCCTTTGACAACAATGCCAAAATGATAAAGTAAAATATATACATATATATAGAAAATCTGTGTCAAAGTGTTTATCATAAATTACAATTTTAAACAAGTTCATGCATTGTCTATTCTCATGAAAATATTATTGAAATTATGCTTCATTTGGGATAGAGAATTATTCCATGATTCTAGTATGTTATCCATATACTTAGAGGTAGACAACAACTGGGAATAGAATTCTTCCATTGAGTCAAGCGTACAGGTTTCAGGAGTAGCAAGAATAGCTTCTGCACTGGAGTAGGCTCTCTAAAGAATGTCAACCTGTGAGGTGAGCTGGCTCTTGAGCTCTTTTAGAGACCGAAATCTCTTAGCTTTCTCATTATCATTCTTGTTCAGTCTGTCATGCAATTCATCTATAGACTAGTTAAAGGCATGAATGGAGTCCTGGAGTGGAACATATGCCTTGCATAACCTTTCTATTTCTTACTCAGTTTCAACTTGATTCTTGGAAATATTAGAGTAAAAGAAAGTAACATTGGAGGTAGAGGAAAGATACTTTCCTCTAGATTTAATAGCTTTCTTTAACAGACTACCATTATGAGATAAAGTCATTTTCTTATTTTCAATGTGCTTAGCCAGTTTATCTCCATATGCTTTCTTGTGGCTCTTCTCAGCAGATATTTGAGCAGCATCTTCAAGAGATTTGATTTGATTAGATGCATCTGCAACTAACTGACCAAGTTTGCTAATAGGAGTGGGAAGATGTGCAAAAGAGGTTTCTGGTAGTAAACCAGACAAAATTTCTACTGCATTCTGGATTGTCTCTACTTCAATCCTCTACTCTTTGAGTCACTTCTTGTGTGCTCAAGATTGCATAACATTAGAAATCTTCATCATTTATGATACACTCAAGGTATTCATGTCAATAGGTCTTGAGATACTTAAAGAGTCTTCGTCATCATCATCAAGTAGTTCTTTCTTTTCCAGTTAAGGGGGTATACTCTTAATGATGGCTCTTTCTATGTTTTTCTCTGTTGTATCTTTTGTTTGCTAAGTAATAGCTTCCTCAGTGGACTCCTTTTGAGTAATCTCAATGATCGGTGGAGATTGGGGTTTCTCTAGTTGTTTAGTTGTCGGTTCACTGACCACTTTTAGTTGATTACTTGGTTGATCACCTGATGTAACTTGTACTTCTGTGATTGTAGGAGGATCCATATATTGTGCAGTGATGTCTCTAGATAGATCTATTATGTCCTAAATATCTTCATCAACAAGAATAATGGAATCATCCTTCTTCTTGGTTGGATAGACTACGTCATCTTGAAAAATTTCCTCTTCATCCATTTCTGGTCAAGGAACATCATTTGTAGTATCATCCTTAGAGTGGATGACTTCTTCCCTCTTTTTGATTATATAGGCTAGTTGATGTGTCTCAGACTCAACAACTGACCTTTTTGCATTAAGAAGCTTCAATCTTCTTACTTTAAAATCAAAATATTCTTTGTATTGCTCAGTTAAAGCACTAATTCCATTTGATGATAGATTGGAAAAATACTATACAAATACTAAATCAATAATCTTCTTTTCTAATTGAATGGCTTCTTCCCATTTATCTAACAAAGTATTATATAAAGAGACTAAAATATATTTCTATAAATCATTTGGAAATTTATTGTAATGACCCAAATAGGTTATTACCTGTTGAAGTACTTCCTTCTGCTCATTTTCAGTAAAAGAATCATAATGTTCTTTGACATTGTTAAACCTGTTTCTTCCCAGTTACTTCATTGTTCTCTCAAAGATTGTGTCAGGTTTGTAGGTAGCAATATCTATAGGTGTAGTTGCCTTTGGCACTACCTTTACCTTCTTAAGTGTTCTATCGATTTCTTTTTCCTTCTTTGGTTCTTCTTCAGAATCTCTACCCTCAGACTCTGGTTGCAAAATCAGTTTCCTATTTCTCTTCTTTGGTGCGCTCTCCTTCTTTTCATATACTTTAGGTGTTGGTTCCTTCTTGGTTAGGGCACTATAAGTCACACTATTAGTCTTTTTCACAAGAGATTTTTCATCACATTTCTTTTCCTTTCCTTTTACTTTTGCTATAGGTGTAGTACCGGTTTCACTTGGTGCAGCTTGGACTGCCAAGGTGTCCAATTTTGCCTTCTTTTTATCTTTGGGCGATGCTAACAGGGTATTAGCATAGCTGACTAGTAAATCATGATTGACCTCATAGCTCATATCTTCCATTTCTTCTTATCTAGGTTCAATTGCTTGCATCAAGTAGAAGTCAGTGGTAACTGTGAAGACTATGTATTTCGCAGAGTGTTTAACCACATCTTTAGGTTATTGCACTCTCATGCTCATCTTTTTTTGGAATTCATTAAAATACTTGTTTGTGGTAGGTGAAAAAGTATTCTTCATAGCCTTAATGTTTTTCTTGATCTGTGTATTGACCGGTTGTTCCTTGGACCACTCAATATCACCAATACCTGGTAGAAAGTTTCGAAAGTAGAAAATAAACCCGACTAACAACTAACCATATTTGAACTTTTGTGAATTTTCCTTCTTAATGGATTTCAAATTTTGAAATAATTGGTCTCTGATAGCTTCACCAATATCATAGTCTACATTATCAACTATCATTCTATGTGCTGTGTGAATTGCAGATGGAACATTGTTAAGTCTTTTGGAGTAGAAGACCCGGTAGCCTATCACCATTGTTGCAAGCTTCATTGCAGGGTCTCTAATAGTGTTGATAGAGAAAGCACGCTTATCAGACATAGAACCAGATAGCTTGAAGATAGTTTCCTTTGAAATTCTTCTCAGCACAGGAATTTCACCAGTTGAGCAATAACCTATTGCAACCCTAATAGCCTCCTTAGTTATTGTATGGGTTCTTTCCAAATACATATTCTCTTCGTGGACTCGACTCAGGATGATTATGATGTGTTCATCCTCAAAGTCTTCAAGAAAATAAGCGGCATTATGAAACCCTTTTTCAAAAACCCTAGCATATTTTGCTTCTATTTTTCCATTCTTATCACAAAGTGATTTCAGCTGAGTATAGATGTGTAGAGTTCCTAAATCTTCTATTTTGCAATCTATATAGCTGGACAAGTCACCTTTGAGCACAACACCACTCAGAACTTGTGATAATACATTATAAGAAATAATTTCATATGCGTTTAGAGCTTCCTCAGGCTCAACACTAATCATCAACCTCTCTATAGGTTTAGAAGTAGATGCCATTCTAGATTAACAAATTTTGAAGCGGTATACAAAGAAATACCTTGTATCATGCATGTCGCTCCGTTTTTTGATTGAAATGTTGAAATGCACACCCATTCACCTTTCTGCAACTTTTGACTCGACTTGATTTCCCTAATCACAAAGCAATTCGCCAATTTGCACCAAGACAATCTTATTCTGCTCTGCAATCGCTTTAAATTTCATTTTTGAAAGTGTTAGGGTAAAAAAGATAGAGTAAAAACTTGTTTTTATCCATTTTACTAGCCGCAATAAATGCTCACACTTTTAGGTTACAAAACCTAATTCTTATTTACTGCTTAATTGAAATATCAGTTGATAACATGTCAGCAAAAATTCATCAAAATTCAAAATTCAAAAATTTCTTTCCCGCTCATTTTATAAAAGAGGTCCAGAAATGTTTTACCATTACGCTCCCCTTAGCCATGTTAGACAAGCTTAAGTCACCAATGCTTGATTCTCTTCATTGGGTGAAGGAATGGTTTCCTCTACAGAAAATTCTTCACTTTTCTTCTTCCAAGTCCGGTTCAAATCTTCTCTAGTTTCCTCAACATCAATTTTCTGCTTGCCTTTCTAATCCTTGAAAGAGTCAGTCAGTTTATTATTCCTTGATCTACAAAACTTTGCCAAGTGCCTTGGTTTGTTGCAATGGTAACAAACCATACCAGATGATCTCTAGGGTCCTACATTTCCTCTCCCTATTCTTTTTTTTGCAGTTCATAGCCACATGACCAAAGTTATTACAAAAGGTACAAACAACATTTGTTGCCTTTTCCATTTCGAATGGACTAAACCAGTTTCCATAGATCTTTTCCATTTTTGGTTTACCCAGTTATCAAAATTCCTTATCCAGTCACCAATTGGTCTAGGATGCATGTGTGGTACATGACTGTTTGATCCATATCTACACTCAATATGTTTATGCTCATACATTCCACATGTGTAGCAATGACCTTTAAACTTTCTAGACACATACCTAGCATTAGTATTGTAACTTGCATTTCTATTAGGTTTGTTCCGACAAACATTTGCAGTATGACAAGGCTTGTGACAAACAAAGCAGACATGTTGAAAAGCCTTCTTACAAGTAGTCTTATTGACTTTAAATGTAGATTTGTTCTTTGTACCAGAGGATTCACCTTTTTCAGTTGTATGAAAACCAAGTCCAGAGATATCACCCTTCATTTTCTGTGATTGAATTTGTTCTTCTAGCATGGTAGAACTTTTGACAAACTTCTCCAATTTCTCATTTTCTTGAGTAAGCTTTTCGACAAGATCTTCATTATGCTTAGATAGGTTCTGTTGCAGAGATGATGCCAACTCAAGATCTAGCTTTAGGTTTTCCTTCTCTTCTGTTTTAGAAATCAAGTCCTCATGTATAGTATCTTTTTTCCCATTTGATCTTTATGATCTCTTGATCTCTTACCTTGATAAGATCTTCAATAGCTCTTCTGGCTTCCAGTTTCTGACTCATGTGGATAGTGAGACCTTCTAGTTCTCTTCTTAGATTCAGTTTTTGACCATTCACCTGTTCAACTTCATCAGCTAAAGCTTCAATGTTGGCTTCATTTGAAGAACTATTATCAGATATTTCTAGTAGTTTTTCAAATAACTCTCTCCTTTTGGTTTGAGAGACTTTAAGTTTGCCCCTAAGGGATTCAATCTCATTTCTGCTAGCTTCTAGCTCTCTAACCATCTTGAATTAGCTTATGTCCCCCATGGTAGTTTCAAGATTTCCTTCTAAGCAGTTAGGCTTCAAAGAAGTTAGGCTCTGATACCAATTGATGGTCTTGAAAAGAACTAAGAGGGGGGGTGAATTAGTGACACCAGAACAAGCACTACTTTAAACACTAACCGATAGATGAACTTAACTAAGAATTTGAACAAAATACATGCTATCCAAAATGAAATAACAACATCCACATAAAGTAGAACATCCACCATAACACAAGTGTTTATACATAGAAAACCCAAATAGGTAAAAACCACAGTGAGATGAAACTCACAAGTTAACTATCTACAGTAATAGAAAATTGACCGTTTAAGGTCTTACAAAGTGCTCTTCTAGGAGTGAATCTTGTTAGAGATCTCAAGTTTGATTAGAAGCTTATACCCTATTAAGAGTACTACCCTATTAAGAGTAACCTTGCTAGAGGATTTTAGAGTCCAAACTAATGGATCACCTTGTTAGAGGATTTGTACAATAAAGCTTGTTAGAGCTTACTCGATTAGGGGATTTGATTATGTTGTAATGATTAGAAAACAACAAGAAAGATTTGATTTATTCTGAGTAGCACAAGACTTGCTTGACCAGATCATTCTAAGTACATTCAACACTGGTCTCCATCTAAAAACTTATTTCTCTTCAGCAAAAGATTTCACTCTTTATGCATATCAGTATTCCCATAGATAACCTCTTCTATATCGGTTCTCCCTTTTTGAATGATTCACCAAGATGTCTTTATAGACATACAAATCTTATGTCAGCCATAGGAACACAATTTCCTAGGTGCAGTGTATCTAGACATTTAAACATAACACATCACAAAAATGACCACCAAACAAACGGTACTGGTAACTCATCACAAAATGGATACCAGATAAAATAGTCAATACCGGTTGGACCATAATATGTGAACCATTGTCCTAGAATCTTCCACTTGATCTTCATCTTCAACTTTATCTTCATTTTGATCCCGACTTAATGTAACCACAAGTTATCTCTTAGGCACATACCAGTTGACACAGAGTACCGGCTAGAGATAGACCTTAAACATACTGGTTAATAGTGTAAATCAATGAAGTTACACTAGTAGTCATTGTAATCATATGTGTGTGTGAGAGTGTTTCATCAATGACAACAAGTGATGAATACATGATAATCATCATCGAGCCAACATGGACTTGCAGACAAAAGTGAAGATCAATGCTACTAGAAGGAATCTTCATGCAGATCCTAGAGGTAAGGGGAAGATGGAAGAAGAAAACTCCACCAGAAGCAGGAAGATGAGGAAGTAGCAAAGGAGACCCTCTACCGACATAGGACAAAAAAATGGTATCACCCACAGGGGAAGCAAGTGTGAGAGAAGAAGAAGAGATCAGATGAAAGAGATGATCAGAATGGACAACCAAGGATTCATTCTCAAAAAGGATAAGATGGGGATGCAAAACCTACAAGATCTCCTCATGCATGGCAAAGTAAATATGTAAGTCATATGCCATCATTTACCGGTTACTGCTTTACATGTAATGATTATGGCCATAAGGTAAGGGAATGTAGAAAGAGATCTAGAAAGAATAATGTAGGACCTCATAGAAATCATGCCTATGGGAAGGATGTATCCATAAGTAGTTACATGCATGTCCCTTCTCCCAGTTATGCAAATATTGTTTTCCATAACTATAGTGGATCTAGCAATAGAGAGTTTGAATGCAGGAAGAGGAAGCTGCAGTTACATGGAGGCCAACAAAATGGTCATGCTCTACAGATAAGTGAAAATAAAGCATATGGAAGGCAGAGACCTGCATGATACCAAAGGAGAAATGTCCCTGCAGGAGTAAGAGGTCCACCGATTCTAGTTGATAGTCAAAGAAACATCACCAAGAGAAGATGGTCAAACTGGTATGTCAAGAGATTTCCCAGTCATGAAGTTGGGCTAGATGTTGTGTGCTACTATAGCACTACTTTTGGTTGTAATGAAGAATCAGGAAATGGAAGGACCCATCAGTAGAAAAAGGAAAGACCTGCTCCTGAGTCTGGGAATGGGAAGAAGGATGAGACCAAGCAGGTATGGAGGAAGAAGACCATGGACTAGCACTGTGCACAAGTGATGTCTCCTAAGGCCTAAAGGAGATGCAGGATCTTAGGGGGGGTAGCACATTGAATTTATCTTCCACCGCCTCAGTGAAGGAAGAACATGATGTTTCTGGTATGAAGGATGAAAATGTAAAGATAAGTGTGTGTAGATGCTTCCTTGACTATACACCTACAGATCAGTGATGGATCACCACTACATGTTTCAAAGAGTGAAGGTTAACAATTGGCATCATATGTTAACCGGTATGTGCAGGATGTTACCAGCATGTATGCTGACAGGTACTTGTAGGTTATGTAAGACAATGAGGTTGGAGAGCATTGCATTAGCCTTGGTAGCATGGAGTGAAATTATGTCTCAGGAGGTGTTGATGAAGACCTGAAAGACATATGTTGGCCCCAATTATTGATCATGCAGGCTTGCATGTTTTTCGGCTAATTGGTTTGTCTCTTGGCATGATGATGTCATTGTATGGCATTGGGAAAATTTAGGATCATGTCATATACTGTGGTGGATACAATGGAGTTGAAGGATCATCAAATGATCACATATGTATAGCTAAACCGGTATATGGAAAAGATTGGAGTTTTGGTACTGTACCTGACCAAAGATAAGAACCTGAGATGTATGACTCAGGGGGAGTTCAAGTGCTCATGATGAAGAGATGTCTTGCTTGAACTTGCAAGGATACTAACTGCCCAAACTATAGGAGATTGAAATTGTAGAGGTGTTGCAAGATGACTGCCAGGTGATTAGTATTCACTGACACATCAGCAATTGGTATCAAACTTTCTGAAAATTGAGTTCAAATTGCATTGGATGTGCATGCTCAATTGGTGTCAATTGATGGTTAAGTTCCCCATCTCAAGTGTTGTGACTTGAGAAGATGTAACAACCGGTTACAAGATAACAAGTGGTATCAAAGAAAGTGTTACATCCAATGAAGACAAAGGGGGGGAAAGTATTCTGTCAATATTGATAAAGACAAGGAGGAATAATATCCTGACAATGCCCTTTGCCATTATTGTCAAAGGGGGAGAAGGATTTTGTAGTATACTGCATATTACATGTGTGTGAATCCATGGATCATAGTAAGGGGAAGAAAGACTATGTAGTATGTGTTGGCATTTTGGTTATGTTAATATGGTTTTGTCATTGATGTCAACACCCTTTAACACTTATCAACTCTGGCACTTTGGAGGATTGGCAATGTTCACCGGCAAGCAAGTGACTTTATGGACACTCACCGGTATTTGTACACCGACAGGATATATTGGTCACTGGCACTTGGATTGACATGGAAAACATCTGGTTATGTTGAAGACATCATTTGGAAACTTTGTCTTGAAGATTTGTTCATTGGCATATTCATATTTGCATATTTGTTGTTACCGGCAAATAGGTCCAGAATAAGCACTGACTAGCTTATCTATTCCAAATCAACACGACATGCTTTGGAGATGATTTCTTTGTTATTGTAAATGCATTAAGCTGAAATGTTGAATCAGATATTGCATCGGTTATTGATTTACTTGTAATTATTTAATTGTAATATCTTTTAGAGCCGACCTACTAAAATTGGTCTTAGGTTATGGTATATATGTAAGATCTTATTTGTAAGATCGATAGGCGATTGGGATAAGGAATTGTAAGAAGATATATGCGAGAATAAGGAGAGATATACACACAGACATCATTTGAAGGTGAAGCAAGGTTTTTGTAAAGACAATCAGAACTACACTAGTACTGAATCCACCATATGAAGATGTTATTTTGAGCAGTACATTCTTATTGGATTTAACTATCCAATTGTAGTTAGTGTGACTCCTATTTGTGTTTGAGTAGTGAGCTCTAGGTGCTTGGCCTTTCTGCATGTGCAGACCCTATTTGTATACACATACTATCTGTAGTAGTATCATCTAATTGTGGGTAAGGTTTTCCACCATGGTTTTTCCCCTTACAGGGTTTCCACGTAAAAATACTGGTGTTATGTGTTGTGGATGTTATTGTCTTTCTATTTCATGCATTAATCTTTATCAGTACTGCAATTAACTGATAAACTATCTACTGGTATAAAGTTTGGTTTACTGGTATTAAGCATTAAGGTTAGTTAAGTTGTTTCTGGTTTGAATTTATTTGGCAATTGATTCACCCCCCCCCCTTCTTAGTTGTCTCTGGGACCTAACAATTTGTATCAGAGCCTAGTCCTCTTTTTGCAAAAGTTTAACAGTTTGAGGAGATCCAATGTCTACTAACTATTTCAGGAAGGACAGTCCTAAACTTGATGGAACCAGCTATGGCATATGGAAGATCATAATGGAGACACATCTAAATTGCATTGGACAGGACATCTAGGATGTTACAAAGAATGGCTATACTGCTCCTACATCCGGTCAGCCTAATCCACCTATCTTAGAAAAAGATGAAGAAAATGATTACAAAGCAAGAGAATCACTTTTGAGTGCATTATCAGATCAGAAAATCATGGGATTATCAGATAGGTCTACTGCTAAAGCTATTTGGGATCATTTGGAAAGATTAAATGAAGGAGATTCCATAGTCAAAATTGCAAAACTTGAAAGCTTCCGGGTCAGGTATGAAAATATGAAAATGGAAGAAGATGAAAGGATTTCTACTTTTATGGAAAGAGTAAATGAAATTGTTTTGGGCATTAAATGTTGTGGAGGAACCTTAAGTGAAGATGAAATTGTTTCAAAAGTTTTAAGAGGATTTCCACGGGCATATAAAATGAAAGTTACTGCTATAAATGAGTTGAGAACAATGCCTAATACATCAGTAACTAGGGACACACTGATTGGAAAACTTTTAGCTTTTGAAATTGAGGAATTTGGTCTTGTTGCTACTATAAAGATAGATTTAGCTTTTTAGGCATCAACATCATCTACACCATCATTTGACAATTCTGATTGGAAAGCCTTTTATGCAAGAAAACTTGAGGAAAGTAGGAGAGAAAATGAAGAACTTGAAGCACTATTTGCAAGGAAAATGCCTAAAGGTCCAGTTGGAAGTAAGTATGAAGGTAAAACACCCTTTAAATGTTTTAAATGTAATAAGATTGGTCATATGGCTTCAAGATGCCCTGATAGACATGCTAGACTAAGAGAAGAAGCTAGAAGAACATACAAGCCTAACCCTTAATATCAAAGATACAAATTTAAGAAGAACAAAGATAAATCTTGTTATCTTGTTGATTAAGGAGTCACTGATGATTCTGATGAAGATCCGATAGACAATGGATGGGTTTTTGTTGCTATAACAGAAGATCAACCAACACCTACTGGACAACTGGTAGAGTTGTCCGTGGTAGCTAAAGTTGAAGTTAAGGATGAATGGATCATTGATTCAGGATGTTCACATCATATGACTAGTGATAAAGGTAAATTCTTGAACTTTCAGGAATATAATGGAGGTCTGATTAGATTTGGAGATGATAAAGCTTGTTTGATAAAAGAAAAAGGTACTATATCTCTTGATGGTAAGCATAATACTGACAATGTCTACTATGTATAAGGTTTAAAGCATAATCTTTTGAGTGTTGGTCAATTAGTTGAAAAAGGATTTCAGTTACAATTCAAGAATGGAAAATGCAAAATTATGAATAGAATTGGTTTGGAAATTGCAATAGGTAATCAAACTAGAGGAAATATCTTTCGTTTGAATAACAGTGAAAAGACATGCTTGATTGCACATATTGATGAAAGTTGGCTATAGCATAAGAGACTCTGTCATGTAAATTTTGATTGCATGGTAAAAATTAGTACTACTAAGGTAGTTAGAGATTTACCTAAGATTGTTAAGCCTCACAATCTGGTATGTAAGGAATGTCAATTTGGAAAACAAGTTAGAGCATCTTTTAAAAGTATTCTAGAAAAATCCAATAATGCTCTTGACTTAATTCACATTGATTTATGTGGTCCAACTAGAACTAAAAGCTTACAAGGTGATAGATATTTCATGCTAATCATTGATGACTATTCTAGAATGTGTTAGGTTACTTTTCTCAAAGAAAAATCAAAAGCACTTGGGAAGTTCAAACTATTCAAAGCAATGGTAGAAAATGAAACCAGTAAGAAAATCAAATGTCTGAGATCGGATCAAGGAGGTGAATTCACATCTAAGGAATTTAATGCATTCTGTGAAGTGAATGGAATCAAAAGACAGTTATCAGCACCCCAGACACCACATCAGAATGGAGTTGTAGAAAGGAAAATTGTAACTATCTTGGATGCAGCTAGAAGTATGTTATCAAAAGAAAATCTACCACATGTATATTAGAGATAGGCAATAAGCACAATGGTCTATACATTCAACAAAGTTCACATCAAAGGTGAAACCAGTAAGACCCCTCAGGAACTATGGTTTGGTATTACTCCTACTCTTAAATATTTCAAAATATTTGGAAGTAAATGCTATATTAGAAGAGATGAGTATATTGGAAAATTTGATCCTAGAAGTGATGAAGGAAAATTTCTTGGTTATTCATCTAAGAGAAAAGTATATAGATGTTTTAACAAAAGACTGCATAAAATTGTTGAGAGTACAAATGTGAAGATTGATGAACAATTTAGAGGAACTTCAAGGTATATAGACTCTGAACCGGCAACAAAGATACTGACAAATGAGCCTACATTGAATCCACTGGTACAGAATGAAGATCTAGTTACACTGGTATCATCTAAAAATTCACTGTAACTAAGGAACAACAACAAACGAAGACACCCCAGCCTAAAGACAAAAATGTGATTGGAACAAAATGGGTATTCAGAAACAAACTTAATGAAGATGGTACGGTAATTAGAAATAAAGTAGGACTAGTATGTGAGGGATATTCTCATAAAGAAGGAACTGATTATAATGAAACCTTTGCACTGGTATCTAGAATTGAGGCAGTCAGATTATTCTTGGGTTTTGCAGCACACAAGAACTACAAAGTATATCAAATGGATATTAAATATGCATTTTTGAATGGAGATCTTGAAGAAGAAGTTTACATTGAGAAACCTGATGGATTTTCTTTAATAGATAACAAAGATATGGTTTGCGGGTTAAGGAAAGCTTTGTATGGGTTGAAGCAAGCTCCAAGAGCTTGGTATGCTAGATTGGATAAATATCTTTTGAAGATTGGTTTTTCTAAAGGTAATGTTGACATCAATTTATACTATAAAGTGACTAATGATGACATCTTGGTTATAGAGGTTTTTTTTGATGATATAATCTTTGGAGGAGAAGATGGATTATGTAAAGACTTTTCTATTGAAATGCAGCAAGAATTTGAAATGTCTATGATTGGAGAGATAAAATTATTTTTAGGATTGTAGATTTCACAGACTGATAAAGGTATATTCTTGAGTCAATCCAAGTACTTGAAGGAGTTACTAAAGAAATTTGGGATGGAGAACTCTAAACCGGTAAGTACACCTATGACTACAAATGACAAATTATCACTAAGCGATGAATCTACACTTGTTAATCTGACTAGGTACAAATCTATGATAGGAGGCCTACTGTATCTAACACAAACAAGACCTAATATTATGAATGCAGTATGTATTGTTTCAAGATTTCAGAGTAATCCTAGAGAAAATCATGAATCAGCAGTAAAAAGGATTTTTTGGTACTTACAAGGCACTACAAATCTTGGTTTATGGTATCCTAGAGATGAAAATTTTGAATTATGTGCATACACAGATGCAAATTGGGCAGGAGATGTGGATGACAGAAAAAGAACCACCGGTAGAGCATTTTTTCTTGGAAGTAGATTAATTTCTTGGTTGAGTAAGAAACAAAGTTATACATCTTTATCAATAGCAGAATCAAAATATGTTGCAACAGCAACTAACTATACATGGGTATTATGGCTTAAGCAAATGTTGAAGGACATAAAGGTAAAATGCAAGGAACCTATAACTATCTATTGTGATAACACTGCAACAATTGATATATCTAAGAATCTGGTACTACATTCTAAAACTAAACATGTTTCTATCAAATTGAATTTTCTGAAAGAGAATGTTGAAGCAAAAGAAGTAAAACTAGTTTATGTGAATACTAAAGAGCAGATTGCAGATATTTTCACTAAGCCTTTACCTAAGGAGACTTTTGAATATCTCATAGACCAGCTTGGGGTAATACCCTCACAGATAGAGACTTAAATAGTTGATGTTTTCATCAACCAACAGAATTAACAGAGAAATCTTTTACTCTGACTTTGATGAAGAGAGCTACCTCTCAGGGGGAGTAGTTGGCATACTGAATTGGTTGGTATTTTGTACTTGAACCTAGATTTTGTATTAACTTTTGCATTTGATGTCAAAGGGGGAGAGATTGATATGGAAAAACACAAGGAAAACACATGTTACTCTCAGGGGGAGAGAATGTTACTTTGGGAGAGATTGATTACTCTCTGTATCTAAATTGTGATTTCTGGTTATGATCTCTTTTGGGAGATTATTGGTTTATTGGTTTTTGGCACTTTGATGGTTTTTCCATCTTGTGTTGCCATCAATGCCAAAGGGGGAGATTGTTAGCATTTTGGTTATGTTGATATGGTTTTGTCATTGATGTCAACACCCTTTAACACTTATCAACTCTGGCACTTTGGAGGATTGGCAATGTTCATCGGTATCTGGTACATCGACATGATATATTATTCACTGGAACTTGGAAAGACATGGAAAATATCTAGTTATGTCGAAGACATCATTTGGACACTTTGTCTTGAAGATTTGTTCATTGACATATTCAAATTTGCATATTTGCTATTACCGACAAATAGGTCCAAAATAAGCATCGGCAAGCTTATCTATTCCAGATCAGCACGACATGCTTTTGAGATGATTTCAATGTTATTGTAAATGCATTAAGCCGACATGTTGAATCAGATATTGCATCGGTTATTGATTTACTTGTAATTATTTTATTGTAATATCTTTTAGAGTTGACCTACTAAAATTGGTCTTAGGTTATGGTATATATGTAAGATCTTATTTGTAAGATCGATAGGCGATTGTGATAAGGAATTGTAAGAAGGTATATGTGAGAATAAGAAGAGCTATACACGCAGACATCATTTGAAGGTGAAGCAAGGTTTTTGTAAAGATAATCAGAACTACACTGGTACCGAATCCAACATATGAAAATGTTATTTTGAGCAGTACATTCTTATTGGATTTAACCATCCAATTGTAGTCAGTGTGACTCCTATTTGTGTTTGAGCAATGAGCTGTAGGTGCTTGGCCCTTCTGCATGTGTAGACCCCATTTGTATACACATGCTATCTATAGTAGTATCATCTGATTGTGGGTAAGGTTTACCACCGTGGTTTTTTCCCTTATAGGGTTTCCACATACAAATATTGGTGTTATGTGTTGTGGATGTTATTGTCTTTCTGTTTCACACATTAATATTTACCGGTATTGCAATTAACTGATAAACTGTCTACTGTTATAAAGTTTAGTTTACCAATATTAAGCATTAAGGTTGGTTAAGTTGGTTTTGGTTTGAATTTATTTGACAACTGATTCACCCCCCCCTCTCAATTGTCTTTGGGACCTAACAGTATGCCGAATACTACATGTGCTGACATCAATGCCAAAGGGGGAGATTGTTGGCATTGTTTTGTTGTTGATGTCAACTAGTATAGGATGACCACCGGTAGATGAGATGTATGTGCAACTCTACAATGGAGGAGTATAGGATGTGATATCTTGGTTATCACCTTGTGTTGCAGAACACTGGTAATGTAAGAAAGATGACCTCAGGAGTCACCTGCACATAAGATAATGTTTGTCTTGTGTGATGAGATAAGAGAGGTGCTTGAGTGGTTGTTTATGATGAAGAGGTAGAATGTTAGCTAAATCACATCCACACTGGAAGAGAAGATTTAATAGGTCACCGATATGTTGTGAGGTTGTTGAACAACAGGACTCCCACCAGATGAAGATGCAGTCACCATGAGAAGCAATGACTAATAGTGTATGTGCTAACACCAGTTCACATATGCCTATTTGAGGATATGCTGCACAAACAAGGAATTCACATGAGCAGATGACAAGGTGTTCCTCCACCAAGTAAGTGGAGATTATCCCCTATATGCATTCAGTGCATTATAGTTTGGTGGATAAGAGTAAATAGATAAAGGTAAGAAATTCAAGGATCACTCTAGATCGAGTGGTAAACTGAGGGAATTCCTTAAGTGTACGAGATCAGGGTTATGCACTAGACTGACAGAGAAGGCAAGCTAAGCAGATATAGCCAGAGGAGAATGGTTTAACTAATGAAGGAGTCTAGTGAAGGATGATGACTAGTATCATCAAAGAGTGATAACCAGTATGTAAAGTTCACCTGTAATATGAGAAAGGTGCAGAATGCAGATATGATAAGGTTACCGATACAATGTGTGACACCGACACGGTTAACAAATCAGCAAGAAAAAGGAACCGATTGAGTGGCAGATTGGTGATCCCAGTTGAACCAACATGAAGTGCCAAGCTAGCAGTTAGTTGATATGGATGTCACATGAAGTCAATGTGGCAAACATGCATTTGGATAAAGATGGATTTTACATCGATAGGGTTGTTGTAGGGTTGGTCGACTTTAATGAGATGTCACTCAAATCACGGGATAGGTTGCAAATCTATTGCAGGGGTTTGAGGCTTGAGGTCTAGAAGACAACTATGAGTCAGCTAAGAGAGATTCAAAAAATCGAGGTGATGGAGGAAAGAACACGAAAATTCTTTTGTGATTGACCGAGGGATTAGCTATGAGGGTAAAAAGCAAGTCCCCAGAAATGAAAGGCGTGATCTAGGAGATGCAAAAATGGCAGAGCTATGCAATTAGATGTCAGAAAGATCAGATTGTGCAAGATCTGATTGGATTTGGTTTGCCTAGAGGAAGGTGAGGAAACCCTGACTGCCTAGATTTTGAATTGGTTTTTGGAGGGAAAACCTTGCTATAAGTGTGGGGGCCAAAGAAAATTGTTTTTGTTGCTGAATAGAAGAAGATTGTGTGATTGCAAAGTGAAAGACTTTTGCAAGTAAGAGAAAATAATCCAAGTGCTCAATGAGCATCTATGAAGAGAGTTGGAGTGAGAGAGAACCCAGTTGAAGCATTCAACCAGTTGAAGGGGAGAACTGGTTGTACTCATATCGACATAATAGAGGTGAAGGAGAGTGTAGAGAAGATAGAAAGAGAACCGACAGAGTGATGGATTGGTGAAGAGAAAAGCAATGAGGAGGAGATACAGTGAGAGTTATTCAGAAGAGAGATAAACTGGTAGGGCGTACTAGCAAAGAAGCAATAGGTGAAGAGTAGCAGAGAAGTGAGTCAGTGAAGGAGAGAAGGCATCCCACCGACATAGTAAGATATGTATAATGGTTGCAAGATTCACTTGTAACAAGATAACTACTTACGTATTTGATGTTTACACTATGTACACTGAGTTGTAGCTCGATGCTCGGGTTGTAGCTCCTTGGGTTGGTGCCCTAAAGTTAAGGGTTGGTGCTCCTTTGGGTTGTTGTGCATAAATTAGGCAAGGGTTGGTGCTCCTTGGGTTGGTACCCTAAAACTTTGTAACTGTGTTTATTGTGAGGTTGGATTGGAGACTCCAACAACATTGCTCACTGAGGTTTTTCCCATCTTGGGTTTTCCTCATATATGTTGGTGTTATGTCATGTCCCCTTGTGAGTGTGTTTTCATTTAAGTTAGTCTCCTCCTTAACTGGTAAGTCTACATTGAGTTAAATCTATCAACTGGTATGCTCACATAGTATTGCAAAAGAGAAAAGAGATTTGAGAACCACTGGTTCACCCCCTCCCCCTATCAGTGGTGCATTGTGTCTAACACAATAGATACCGATATTGGTAAATGGTTTTGTTTTTTGTTATTGTTTGATTTGGTAAAAGTTTTATAAGGTTGAGTATTAGATTTGACTTTGTTTTTAATACTGATTCACCCCCCCTCTTAGTATCAACCAGATCCTCTAAGATTAACATAATAGTGGAAGTTGTTACCAGATAATGATTTGTTGAGAGGATGATCTGCGGATCATAGATCTAAGTTGTAAGAGTTGTTTTATAATCCTGGGCTGTAGTCCAACATGTGCCATATGTAATTCATTAAACTATTATAATAATTGTTCATACTGTTTACCAGTTATGTATTTTGTGGTGTTACCGGTTTCTCTTTCTTCTTTAATTGGTGTTGTGTTACTGGTTACCGGTATATCTTGCATGGTGATTGTGTTAGACTGCAAGGATGGGATGTCCTTCATTGGATTCCCTATACCTTGACGGTATCAGAGCTAGTTTGTGAACTTGTTGTTGGAGAGAGTGTTGATTGTAAACCAGTTGGTTGGAAAGGAAGTTGAGGAAAATTTTGGACTTGTTCAAATCACCAAACTAGATCAAGTGATAGGACTCACTTTTCAATTAACCTCAAGAGTATGATGCAGGAGCACCAGAGTAATTCAAACCGGTTGGAGTAGTTAACTATGGAATTTCTTACAGTTCATGACATTTCTTCATGGTTGAGAATTTAGCATTGTGGATTTGGATTTATCACCTTGATTTCATTGTCTTTATCATATTTCAGATTCATGGAATTTAGATTTGATTTCAGTGAGATCGATTCCGGTATTGGCCAGGTGTTGATGTGTTCTTACCGGTTAGTCTTTTTAGTGTGTGGAGCGAAGATGATTTCGAGTTGTGGTTGATTTTTGTGACATGCAGATCACTAGGAGAAGTTGTTTTGGGTCTTGGTCGGTATTTTTGGAGGTCCACATGAAGTTAGATGTGATGTCATGGAAATGGGGACAAGGAAACAACAAAGTTCAATGTTAATAAGTTAGTTTCAACCATAAAAACAAAACAAAGAACTAAAAACCATTCCAAACATATCAAAAGAGATTTCAAAAAGCATGAAAGAAGTTTAACAAAATAAAAGAAAGGAGAAGAGCCTCGCTAAGATGCTTCCATGATGCCTTTTGATGCTTCTCCCTTGTTTCTCCCCTCTCCAAGTCCCAAATGAGTGTAGCTCTCAACTTTTAGCACTAGCCATGGATGCCATATGGAGATTCAAGATGATTGAATATGATAAGCAAATGCTATGCAAGTGTAGATAGTGATGCTATGAAAAAACTCTATGCTAATACTAGTATAACAACAATACTCTAATACTTCCTCCTTTGCTTGAGGAGAAGGGTTCTATTTATAGAAGAAATGGGGAAATGAAGGGTTAAGATTGAGCAATCTTAACAAGGGTTAGGATTGAAAGATATTCAATCCATGTGAGACTTTCAACCCAATCCCATGTTGACAAGTGTCACCATGAGGAGGCTTGAGAGGAGAGATAAGGAGCATTAAATGCTTGAGGGGACATGATGGCTACCCTAGTCAAAGAAATAAATGCTTTGAAGAGACACATGGGTTACATGAGGGTTAAGTTAGGGGTCAAAGTCCTTAACCATGGGTGCAAGTGGAATTAACCATTAATGGTCATGTAAGAGCCATAAGTGGTTTGGAAGACTTTAGAGGTTAATTTGTTGAACACACAAAGCATTAAATGCTTTTCAAAGACTTTGAGGGCTTTGAGAAGTGACTCCAATTTTCTTAGGAATGTGACAATATTTAGGGGATGGATTAGGTTAACTAGGAAGGGTTTAGAAGAATCTAGAAGGGGTTTAGGCATGCAAGTGGATTTTGTAGGAAAATGCAAGTGGGAAGAATTTTGGTATTTTCAATTAAAATAAAATCATTTATTTCAATTAAATGGTGTAATTTGCATTTGGGTAAATATTCAAATAAATATTAATTTATTTAAATGAGAAAAAGGAAGATAAAGCATTAAATGCTTGAAGACTTTAAGGGAAACCATTAAAGGTTTGAGAAGACTCTAGAAGGAAGCCATTAAATTTGAAAACTTTATGGGAAACTATTAAAGTCTTAAGAAGACTTTAAGGGAAACCATTAAGTCTGAAGACTTTAAGGGAAACCATTAAAGGTTTGAGAAGACTCTAAAAAGAAGCCATTAAGTTTGAAGACTTTAAGGGAAACCATTAAAGGTTTCAAGTGGGTGAGGATAAATAGGATTTTAAATAAATAATTTATTTAAAATAGTTGTGCAACTTGCATTTGTAGGAAAATGCAAGTGGCTGGAGGATAAAGGTGATTTAAATAAATGATTTATTTAAAATAGTTGTGCAACTTGCTTTTGTAGGAAAATACAAGTGGGTGGAGGATAAAGGTGATTTAAATAAATAATTTATTTAAAATAATTGTGCAACTTGCATTTGTAGGAAAATGCAAGTGGGTAGAGGATAAAGGTGATTTAATATAAATGTTAATTTATTTAAATGTGAGAGGTGGGATTTTGGGGGATTTAAATAAATATTAATTAATTTAAATGTGAGAGAATATTTAATTAAATAAATATGATTTATTTATTTAATTAATGGTCTCAATTTGTTAAGTGAATTAAATCAAATAAATTGAATAATTTATCTAATTAATAGGAGAAAAGGGTTAAGATGAATTAATTAAATATATTAATTTAATTAATTATTAATTCATGGTTAAATAATCAGATAAATATTAAATATTCATTTAATTAAGTGGACAGATTTATGTGACTACAATATGTATTTTAAAGATGTTCTTAGTGATTTGAGTTGACATGTTATTGTTTACACATTTCCTTATGAACCATTTGGTCTTTGGCTGACTTGATCAAGTTGTTATTGCTTGTGGATGGTATAAGGGGATGTTTTGAGAATAATTTTAAGGGAAAAAGGTCCAAGGAAGAAAAGATCTAGAGAAGATGTAGATTTCAGAGAGATTTCTAGTGTAGGAAGACTGAAGTCTGGAAGGGCTAAGGTTTGGATCAGTGCAGACTGTTACCAGAGACCAAACCAATGATTTCTGGTTTGGGGAGACTGAAGTCTGGAAGGGCTGAAGTCTAGATCAGTGCAGAACAGTGTAGAATGTTACCAAAGGTTGAAACGATGATTTCTGGTTTGGGGAGACTGAAGTTTAGATGGGATAAGGTTCGGATCAACGTAGAACAGTGCACACTATTACCGGAGGCCAAACCGATGATTTCTGGTCTAAAGAGACTGAAGATAGGATAGTTGAGGTCTGAGTTAGTGCAGAATAGTGGAAGATATTACCAAATGATGATTTGTTGAGAGGATGATCTGTGGATCATAGATCTAAGTTGTGAGAGTTGTTTTGTAATCCTGGGCTACGGTCCAGCATGTGGCATATGTAATTCAATAAATTGTTATAAGAATTGGTCCTATTGTCTACTAGTTATGTATTTTGTGGTGTTACCACTTGCTCTTTCTACTTTATCTATTGTTGTGCTACCGGTTACCTATATATCTTGCATGGTGATTGTGTTAGGCTACAAGGATGGGATGTGCTTCATTGGATCTCCCTACCTTGACTGCATCACAACATCTCATCAAGCCTTGTTGAACTGGCTTTGAATTTGTCTCTTTATTCATTGGAAATAATAAGTTCATCCCTCAAGGTAGCAATTTGTCTTTCAATTTCTTGACTATTATTCCTTGATTATGTCACCTCAAGCTTCAACTAATCATTCTTATAGGTAAGCATGAAGAATTCATCATCTCTTTCCCTCAATGATTGTGCTAGATTCTCTTAATTCTTCTTTCGATCCTCAATCTCCTTAGTCGATCGCATCACAATGGATTGCATCTCATTCTTCAAAGAAACATTCTCTCTCTCAAGCTTGTCAGCCTCATCAACTCTGTCCTAGAATTCCTTGATCTGATTTTCTTTCTCGTTAAACATGTCCATTGATTCCTTCCTCTTTTATCTACATATACTTGCTTGATCCTTCAACTCATTGATGAATTCATCAGTAGCATTCAAGTTCTTATTCAAGGTACAGATCTCATTTCTAGCTGTATCAAGATCCTCGAATGCCACATTGAGTTGTCTCTAAAAATTGGAATCCATTGAATCAATCTCACAGATCTTCCTCAAGTGGTTAAGCTTCCTTAGAAGAACCAAGATCTGATACCAATTGTTAGAATCAGGGATCACTGAGAGGGGGGTGAATCAATGATCTACCAAAATTCAAATCAACAAACTTATTCTTTATCAATTGGTTAACAATGCATAACAAAAAAGAACATAAACATGCAACAAATAATGCACAACACCAAAAATTTTACATGGAAACCCGAAAAGGGAAAAACCACGGTGGGGCTTGAACCCACAATATTCATATACTATGGCCAGAAGTACATAAATATTACATATATGGGGAATGCACTTGCATTCAGACTCACTACCTAGAGCTCACTGCTCAATTACAATTGCCTAGAAGACTACAACCTTCAGGGAAGTCTCACTAACTTACAATTGGATTACAATGAGGAAGTACAATGAAATTAACTCTCAAGTAGCATCTGACAGTGCAAGAATGAGTTTCGGTTAAGCACTAAATCTTTGACTGTCTTTTCTCTACTGAACACTCTATTACTATCACATTCAGCTATTGGATTGTCTGAAAGAAAAGTGTGCACGTGAAACTACACTCAATCACACCAAAATGGGTCACCACACTAATACACCAAAAAGTAATTGCCAATTCGATCTTATATATCCGGTCTTAGCACAAAAGAAATATCCTTGAAGTCATCTTCAAGAAATGTAACATGTAGCTCCAAGTTAGCTTCAATCTCGAATAAAACATAGCACCAGACCAAGAGAGTCTATTCACATGCTTCCTAAGGATCTTACCATTCACCGAGATCACAAAAACAATCACCAAAAACACCGCAATCATATTGAAATCATTCTGAACCAAAACATTACCGAGATACCTTGTTTTACCAGTTAACTGCCTACAGGTTAACTCTAGCTTCTGGATAAGATGAATCACGACCACTGGATTGAGTCTCCAAGAAGAGTTTCCATCAATGACAACCCTAAACCATAAATCAAGGATCAAAGATCACCGGATGAGTGTCAGTTGCCAACAAATAGTTCATTATAGTGGATTCACCCATTCTCTCACCACATAAACTTTTCACTTGATTACTTTTGGCCTCATCCAATTGAATTTGTTAAGTCTGATGAGGAATTTTTGTTTCTCTCCTACCAAGAATTCAAAGCTAGTAGAGTTTTCTAAATAGCTTTCAATCATACACTAGGTCTCACTCTAGCCACTACTAGTAAGGATCCTCTATCTTTTGTAGCTATATTAGAATTTCTTCGTGTACCACAAGTAGTAAATAAAACACATATTGAAAAGGGTATCCCTCTCCATCCCCAAAATTATAGCGTCTATGATACAATCCCACCACCACCTTATTTAGGACCAAAAGGAAAATACCGAATATAGCCTAGACCTCTTCCCCATTTTTTGAATATTTCTTTTGTTCCTCTTGTTTCTTTGAATCCTATAGGAAATAAGTCCATTGTGAGAATACCTTATCCTTCTATTGTTTCCCAGCCTTTATTGAATCCTTTTATTCCCACAACAAAGGAAGAAAAGGAATAAATAATGGGTAGCACCCTAATTTCTCCTATATAACCTCCCTACCAAACTAGATGAAATTGTAATGTAAAAAAATGTAGGAGATGACATCATTTTATAACCTATCAACTTACTAAAGTGAGTAAACTTTGTCCTAATAACCCCTTTCCTATGTAGTTGAATATTGGGTTGATCCCACTTCCCCAATTGTGCTTTCCTTCACCTACCCTTGATCCGACTTCACCTCTGTCACCTAAATATGATCTTAATCTTTCCCAACCTAGCCAAAAGATTAAGCATTGTTTTCTTCCTCACCATTGAATCCACATGATTATTATTTCAAAACTTCTTGTTCTTCAATGCTTGATAATGCTCATGGAAATTTTGAAAGTACTACTATGCTGCCTATTGTGCTATATTCAAATAGTGATCTAGAAGACATGGTTGAAAAAGTGGAAACAATTCAAAATCATCTTTAATCTTTGTAAATAAATTAATTTGTCCTTCAAGGATGCATGATGATCCTTCTTCGGTGAGTGATCTATCATGCATAGAACTAGGCACTTCTCATTGTACTACACTTTATGTAGCCTGTCTAACATCATTATCACCATCTCTTTATGTCAATCAATATTAGGTTGTAGTTTATTTTCTATACCATCTCACAAGTGTGGTACCCTTTGTATTTTGTGTTTTACTTGCATGTGTTTTTATTTCTTGTAATGTGTTTCCTAATGTATATAATATTTTTTTTATTTCTTTTTGGATGACCCTTGATGCTCTTATTAGCACAAGAATACAAAAGGGACATACATGTTGTGACATTCCTCTATATGTACCTTTATTATAATCTTTGTTGTAAATGTGCTTTTGTTTCATCTTTTAGCTCAATGATGCAAGTTGTTTAAACATGTAGATATCTTCCATGTTGACCCAAAAGTTTAATGTTTCTTTTCATGTGCTCTTCCTCCTTTGTACATGTAGTTCCACTATATTTGGGGAATAATTTTAATTACAAATAAATATTTTGATATGAATTATTTGCCATACATCCATACTTTAACCCTAGGTCTTTAGATCATTTATGTGCTATTTTATAATGTTTCTTATTGTATGTAGCATTGCCTTGAGTATCCTATTTTTGAGGGCAACTTGTAAAAACATGATTCTCTTTTCATGTGTCATTATTTATAGCTTAAAGGAAATTTCTCCTAGTTGGCATTAGTAATTAATTTAATCCGGTGGCATACATTCACTATGCTCACATACCATGAAACTAGTTGGCCTATGTAGTGTCCCTTCTTGATACACTTTTATTTTGATGCATTGTTAGACATTAATTGACTTGTTAAGATAAATTTATGATACTCTTAGTATATGGTTATGATTTTTATCATGTGTTGATGTTACTGTTAGATGATAGTTATTAAATGTTGACAAATGATATACTATGGACTATATTGTTTTTGAGATTTATGATTGGTTATTCATGCAAATTTAATGGTTTATGCTTACTTTTGATGTTATCATGTTATGACCTAATATTTCTTTATGATTAAAATGGATATGATAATGATCAAGATGTTATTGATGATGTGTCTTCATTATATTTGTATTTATGGAAGGGACAATATCATGCCACTCATTGCAAGCAAGGTGTGAAGTTTCCATTCTCTTTCCACTAGTGTTTATACTCAATGACTATATTATATGTATGTATGCATGTATGTATCTCTCTCTCTCTCTCTCTCTCTCTCTCTCTCTCTCTCTCTCTCTCTCTCTCTCTCTCTCTTTATATATGTGTGTGTGTGTGTGTGTGTGTGTGTGTGTGTGCATGTGCATGTGTGTGTGCATGTGCATGTTCTTGTGTATGTGCATGTGCATGTGTGTGTGTGCATGTGTGCGTGTGTGCGTGTGTGTGTGTGTGTGTGTGTTGTGCATAGGCATTTGGTGTTATGTAGGATTGCAAGTACTAGACATCGACTCCACCTGGCTTCATAGGTCTGAGCATATCTCTAATCCTAATCGCAAGTTGATAACAAAGAATGATATAATATCCTATCACATTCTAGGCCTAGTCGATACCTTACAATTCTAGCATTTCGGTTAAGTTGTCATGTGATTATTATATGAAATGGTTACATTATGGTAATTAATTTATTAATAATGTTATGAGTTTAATTATGTAATTAATAAATAATATTCATTGTGAGTTTAATGTTATGTAATAAATTATTTTATTTGGAGATTTTATATTTAAAAAATTTCCAATTAAGTATTTATTCTTTTATTTTATTTTAATTTGATTAATTGGGAGTCTTTATTTAGTAATTATTATTTTTAATTATTTTCTCCCTTTTTTTATGGTGGAGTTGGAGAGATCCTTATGCTTTGCATTTTATTTCTAATTAAGTTTTTATGCATGCAAGATTTTTGTAAGATTACAACTATTATTTTTAGGGTTTTTGCTTTAAGTTTTATTTAGGACTTTTTGAGAATTTGTAAGGGAGTTTTTTACATTATTATTGGATTGGCTGATTTTGGAGAAGGCGCGTGTGAGATTTTTGGAAGAGATTTTTTCATTATTGTTGCTTTGAAGAACTTTGGTGAATTTGGGAGGAGAATTACAATTGTATTTTGAAGAGGTTTTATGTGCAATTGTTCGTTGGTTTTGTGTATCGAAATATTTCTTGTTCATTGTGGATTTTCTTTGGCGAATTCTAGATTGAGGTTGCATCTTTGATTCATCTCTCAGATTTAGACCTTTCTTCTAATTTTCAAGTTGGAGGTTTTCTTGCCCTTGAATCTGATTTTGATTTATATCCTTTATTCTCAAGAAAGGAAAAAGATTGTTTTCTTTGTGTTTGTACATTCATCTTCTGGGTTTTATTGGGGAGAAATTAATTAATTATTGTTATTAATATTATTGTAATCTGAATTTTCTATTACTGTATATTGTGGGAATTTGGGGATTTACTGTATTTTAATTCTCTATGGTATGTTGCCATTACTATGTATTTGTGAAATTTGGGGTTTTGTTAGGATTTAATCTTCACGTTAAAATTTTCTCCACAATATGAAAGAAGTTTTGTATTGCACTTCCTTTTGCCTATGATTTATATTCCCTTTTGAAAGAAATTCATCTATGATAGTATTTTGAGTTTGGCATTTCGGGCTATGCCATTAATTCTTCCTTGGGATTATTTTCTATCATTTAGATTGATTGTGTATGCATTGCTAAGAATATATACCCTTTTTATTCAATTGTGAGTGTTGATCTTGACTTTTGGGAGTTGGATTGTAAGACTTAATTTCTTTTGTGTTGTAATTTTGTCTTTTTGTGAATGTGCCACTATATATTTTATATGCACCATTTCTTTTTGTGTGTTTTCTACTATTCACTATATGCATTGAACTAAATTCTAGAAGCACTAAACCTAATTTCATAAGCGCTAATACTTATTTTAAAAGCTCTAGACCATGTTTTATAAGCACTATAAGTAATTAAGAAAGTGTTTAAGTATTAAACAAATGCACTATTCTGGTAAATTTTGGTATTTTGATTATTTTTTAAATTTTGTATTTGTTTTTGCCAGTCTGTGTTAGACCAAAGACTTAATTTTGGATTTGAGATTATTGTGATATTTTTTTACAATCATTTTATTGGGATTTTTTGATGAATTTTTTATGATATATCTTGATGTTGCTTAAGGAAAACTAAGTTGGAATTATGATTATGAATTAGTTTTATTATGATGGTTTAGATTATTCTATGGGAACTTTGTTTATGCATATCATGCCATCTATGTGATATATGGGTGATTATAAATTGATTATTTTTTACTCCTAGATCATAGGTACATACTAGGGGAAGTGGCTCCCATTGAGTGTCAGGGTCACTACTAGGAGGTCCCCTAAAAAGGATGCTTGGAGGACTACCAGGAGACCTCTTGAAAGTTATTTGTAAATAAGTGATAACCTTAATTAAATTAATTAGGGGTTGGGTAGTTTCACACTAATAAGATAATGATATTTTTTGGTGCCCCAGTCATGGCCTAGAGTGCTAGTACAGGCTCTGGATGAGATTGGGAAGGCCTTGATGGAATGACTGTACTCCCTTATCTTCATGAGAGGTTGAGTTGGTTCCACATGAGTGTTACCTACCAAGATGTTCCACTTAAGGATGCTTGGAGTCTTAGAATACCAAGATGTTCGTAGCAAGGATGCTTGGAGATCTAGTAAACATCATGTGATGATACTTTTCCCAACGTATGTGTCCTTGGTCTTAGCCTTGATTCATGGAAGTATCTAGAATTTGTCTTTGTTTTAATTAAGCCTATGTTTTGTGTGGGTGTCCTTTGTTATGTGTCTTGGTTTTGTCCTTTGGGAGTTAGGTGTCACTCTAATCTTAGTGTGTGTGGGGCCTTATATCATTCTCTAGGCACAAGGGGTGGTTCCTTTTGGTTCCACATGGTCGGGTGGTTGATGTCTTTTCTTCGATTGAGATATTTTATCTATGTTGGATGTTCGTGGGCAAGTTGGATATTCCTATTTATGCAGATCTTGTACTATGGAGTTGTTGTATTTTGTGATTACCTATTTGCAAGAGATGATGTATATTTGTAACATGATACTTGTATATGATGTAATATGTAATCTTAATGATGTCCTAAGTAATGTTAATAGAGAGACATAGTTATATTTTGTACATGTACATTAATTATAATGGATGTATTTATCTTATTTGATGTTGTATTTTAATAATGATGCTATGACACCCTAGGGAATATTGTTATTTGATTATTAGTTTATATGATCATTCTGCTTGTGTAATTTAGTTACTTGTTCATGTTAAAATTGTGTCAGTAAATTGTAATGAGTAAGGTAATAATGTGGTTAAATGAGTAGTTGTTACTTAAAAAAAAAATATTTCCATCTTTTCTAGTTTATGTGTTAGTTTCTCTCAGGTTTTGTGGTGGGCTTTACATCTAGTATTAGAGCCCATGTACATACACTAGGTACTTTAGTAATATTTGAGCCCATTATGTATAATAGTATAATAAACTTGAATTAACAATTTTGAGGTTATCTTGCCACATCTACCCTTGTAGTAGTTTATCCTAGGCTTTATATTATAATTGTTATGAATCTTTTGTAGACAAGATACCTACTAGAGGTAGAGGTTGTGGGTGAGGCAACCATATGGGCACTCGAAAGAATCCTAATCTTGAGGTTTTTGAAGAGGTGCATGAAGAGGATCAAAAACTTGATAATGAGGAGGAGGAAATTCAAGGTGAGAATGAGGAGAGCAATGATGGAATCCCTCAGTTAGTTAATGTGGACAAAGTCAACAAAAGATTAAATTTTGGGGTCAGACATTTTCTCATAGCGGTGATTCTCAGATAGCCAAGTATCGTATCCAATATCATAATAGAAATTTTCCTACTACTCAGCCAACATACAAATTCTAGTAGAGTATGAGTAGAGATAGTTTCTAGCAGTCTAGTGCACCATCTACTGATAGAGATCATAGGAAGGAAATGTTTCACATGTGATCAACATGGTCATATTGCAATACATTATCCTCAAAGGTTAGTACAAATAAGAGGATAGAGGCTAGTAGCTTCATAATCCATTATAGATGATGCAGGAAGACCACACCGAGTCTTTGCGATGGTTGATATCCGCCAGGCCAAGCATCAGGGTACTATTATGGAGACTTCAGGACAAAAAGGAGTTGTTTCATTTTCTATATTATTCAATTCAAGGTCTTCATATTCCTTTATTTACCCCTCTTTAGTGGAGTAATGCAATCTCCCAGTGGAAAAACATGACAATAGGTGGTAGGTTGAGTTATCTACTAGTTCAAAGGTGGTTGTAGATTCCCTTGTTTGTGGATATAAGTTGGATTTAGGAGTTCTTACCATCATAGTTGATCTTTGTGTCCTATCATTAGGATCTTATAGTGTTGTCCTAGGTATGGACTTGCTTGAGGGACATCAAAATAATATAGATTGCCGACATAAGATAGTGTAATATGTTGGAGACCTTGAAGAGAGTGTGGAGATTGTAGGTATCCAGTGACCCATTTCTCTTTGCATGATCCCCACTATGAAAATGAAGTGGTGTGTGCAACAAGGGTGTCAACTTTTTGTAGTGATAGTGAATGAATTGGATAAGGGAGAGAAACAAGAAGACCCTTTTCTTAAGAACCCTATTCTTGAGGATTTTTCAGATGTCTTTCCTACTGAGATTCGAGGTATTCCACCTAAGCATGACATTGACTTTTGAATTGACTTGGTTCCCAGAGAAAAGCCAATTTTTAAGGCACTGTATCGGATGACTACTCAGTAGTTGAGTGAGTTGTGGCTACTGTTGGAGGATGTATTAGCTAAGGGTTTCACTCATCTTAGTGTTTCTTCATGGGGATAACTAGTCTTATTTGTGAAGAAGAAGGATGGATCTCTTCATTTATGCATAAATTATTGGTAGTTGAATAGGTGACAATAAAGAACCAAGAAACTTTACCGATAATTGATGATCTTTTTGATTGGATTAAGGATTCTAAGGTCTTCTCTAAGATAGATCTTAAGTCAGGGTACCATCAGCTTTAAATCCATCGAACAACCTTATGTACCCATTATGGGGACTATGATTTTATGGTGGTTCCATTTGGACTTACCAATGCACCCTTAGTTTTCAAGAGTCTGATGAATGGGGTATCTAGAACCTACCTTGATATACTTTTTCTTGTATTCCTAGATGATATATTTATTTACTCGAGGACTATGGAGGAGCATGAGGAGCATTTGAGACAGGTGTTGTAGTGTCTCTGAGAGAATTAATTGTTTGCCAATTTGGTGAAGTGTGAGTTCTTCCAAACTGAGGTGAAGTATTTAGGCCATTTTATCTCTGGAGAAGGTAGTCTTGCGGATACTTCTAAGATTTAGGAAATCATGGGTTGGCCAGTGCCTACCAATGTGGCTCAGGTTAGCAGTTTTATTATCCTTGTAGGATACTATTATCAGTTTGTCAAGGGATTTTTGAATATAGGTCATCCCATTACTTCTCTTCAAAGGAAAGGGAATAAGTTTGTTTGGATAGAGCAGTATGAGGAATCTTTCCAAACACTTAAGGAGAGTTTGACTAGTGCACCTATTCTGGTTGTGCCTTATCTAGTAGGTGATTTTGTTGTGTATATTAATGTTTCTTTGAAAGGATTGAGAGTAGTTCTAATGCAAGATGGACACATGATTTCCTATGAGTCTCGCTAACTCAAGAATCACAAGTTGAACTATCCCTCATGATTTGGAGTTGGTGGCAATTGTTCATGCATTGACAAGATGGATACATTTTCTTCTTGGTCATTAGTTTGAGTTGCATAGAGATCATCATAGTTTGCAGTATATCTTTACACAACCCAACTTGAATACCAGATAATGGAAATGGATGGAGTTTCTCTGTGAGTATGAATTTGAGTTTAAGTAAATTGCATTGAGTCATAGGAGACATGAGCTGTCAGAGTTGACTCTCAATGTGGATTTGAGGAGCCAAATATTTAGAGCACTTCCTTTGGATGCTTGGTACTAGGAGGTGAAAGTGGAAGTTGACTTTGGGAGAGCTTTGGAATGAAGATATACAGGATATTCTTTAGATTCAGATGATCTTCTACGCTATTTAGGTTGTATTTATGTTCCATAAGTAACAGGGTCCTTCAAACTTTGATTTTGATAGAGGCACATCGTGCACCATATTAGACATATCCAGGTGTTAAGAAGATGCATGTGGACCTTTGACAGTTGTACCATTGCTCTGAAATGAGGCATGATATAGTAGATTTCATGTCCCATTGTTTAGAATGTTAGAGGGTGAAGGTTGAACATCAACATCTAGCTGGTTTGTTGCAATCTAACCTAGTTCTAGATTGGAAATGGAATATTATCTCAATGCACTTCATTTTTTGGTTTGCCGTTATATTCTCATAGACATGATGCTATTGTGGTTATTGTTAATAGGTGGACCAAGGTGGCACACTTTACACTGATTCAGTCTTCCTACACAACAATGATAGTGGCTCCAGTTTTCATGGAAGATATTGTGAAGTTGCATGGGATTCCCCATTGAATCATATTTGATCGAGATCGTATATTTACTTCAACATTATGGAATTCTCTTCAGCATGCATTAGGGACTCAGTTGAAATTTAGTTTAGCATATCATCCTGAGATAGATGGGTAGACGGAGAGAGTTAATCAGGTTCTTGAGGATTTCCTTTGGATGTATGTCATGGATCAATAGTATCGATGGGAAGATTATATGTATTTGGTCAAGTTTTCTTATAATAATGGACACCAAAGCTCTATTGGTATGTCCCCTTTTTATGCTTTGTATGGTACGCTTTGTCATACACCTTTGAGTTGGTATCGATTACAGGATTGATTTATTTTAGGACATGAGATGTTATAGGAGATGGAGAAGTGGGTGAATCATATTCAGGAGCATTTAGTGGTGGCACAAGATAGACAAAATAAGTATGCAAATTCTCATTGCATGGATCGACAATTTTCTATAGGAGATAATGTGTTCTTGAGAGTACGCCCACATAAGAGTCCTATTTGATATGGAAAAGGCTCTAAGTTGGCACCACATTTTGTTGGTCTATTTGAGGTTTTGGAGAGGATTAGTCCTATAGATTACCATTTAGCATTGTCCCCCAGCTTGTCTCACATCCATGATGTATTTCATGTATCAGTTTTGAGGCCTTATTTTCCAGATGTGACACATGTATTGGATTATGATTTGTTTTTTCCAGTCTGTGTCAGACCATAGACTTAATTGTGGATTTGAGATTATTGAGATATTTTTCTAGAATTAGTTTATTGGGTTTTTTTGATGGATTTTCAATGATATAACTTGATAATGCTTAAGTGAAATTAAGTTGGAATTATGATTATGAATCAGTTATATTGTGATGGTTCAAAATTGTTCTATGGGAACTTTGGCTATACATATCATGTCATCTATGTGTTATATCTCTCATTATTTATTAGTGTTTTATTCCTAGAGCATAGGTACATACTATGGTAAATGGATTCCATTGAGTGTCAAGGTTGCTACCAAGAGGTTCCCTAAATAGGATGCTTGGAGGGTTTCTAGGAGACCTCTTGTAAGTTATTTATAAATAAGCGATAACCTTGATTAAATTTATTAGGGGTTGGGTAGTTTCATATTAATAATATAATAATATGTTTTGGTACTCCACTCATGGTCTACAATGCTAGTAAAGGCTTAGGGTGAGATTGGGAAGACCTTTATGGCATGACAATACTTTTAGACAGTTCAAATAACCAAAAGACAACTGAGAGGGGGGTGAATCAATTGTCATAGATTACCACAACCATTAGAAATTAAACATTAAAACCGAAACCCAAAACATTAATACCGAGATGCTTAAACCAAATACCTAAATAGCAGTTAAACCAATTAAGCATAAACAGTAATCACAGAGTAAATACCTGTTATACACAATGCACCATTGAGAGGGGGTGAATCAATGGTTCTCAAACTTTTCCCTTTAACTATTCTAGGTGACCATACTGGTTCTCAGATTCTAACACAATGCAGACTTACTGGTTAGAGGAGAAACCACCATAAATGCAAACACACACAAAGCGACATCACCTAACACTAGTATGTATGAGGAAAACCTTAGATGGGAAAAATATCGGTGAGAAATGTTGTTGGAGTCTACTACTCCAATCCAGCCTTACAATGAAATTTTTAATAGTTTAGGGCACCAACCCAAGGAGCTACAACCCCTGACTGATTTATGGGCTAGAACCCAAAGGAGCTACAACCCCTGCTAGTTTATGGGCACCAACCCAAAGGAGCTACAACCCCTACAACAAGCTACAACTTAGTGATCACAATGATAGCATCAAATACAAAAGTATTCATCCCATTACAAGTGAATCTTGTAACCATTTCATATACTTCACTCTACCGGTGAGACACCTTCTCTGCTACACCGGTTCACTTCTCTCTCCTGCTACTTTATCGGTTTACACTCTACCAGTTACCTTTCTCTGTATCTACTTTTCTTGATCTCTCCTTCACTATTCTACAATTTAGCACCCTCTGCTATCTTCCTATCAGTAAAAGCACCTACCAGTTATCTTCTCTAATGCAATCTAGCTACTTTATCGGTTTCTCAAACCATACCGATTGAAACCTCTATTAAACCCTATCAGCAGTTTAACCTTCACTCGTTCAATCACTGTTATCTTCTTCTCTTTTCACTCTGCTTGATCTAACTCTCTTATTCAACAGCTATACTCTCTCCCATCTAGCAGCCCACAATAATATCTTTGGCTCGCATACATATACCTAGATTTTCCTACCAAGAGTAACTTTCAAACTTGGTGCCTTAGGGTTCCTTCCACTGCTCACGAGGAACATAGAATCCAATCAAATATCATTTGATCTAAGCCCCAAGAAAACTATCTGCACATCACCACCATTAACATTCCTTTGGTGCAGATTGAACTTTTTTCCCCGACCTGCTATTTTTGACAGTTTTGCTCCCAAGCCTATTTTGAGTCTGATTTTTTGATCCGATTCATAAAATTTGATTTTATTGATGATGATAACTATCAAAGAAGATAATCCTCAGTGATGAATGAAGTCATTTGAAAATTTCAAAGCCCTCTCACAACAAATCAGAGCCTTCTTCGAGCTAGTTGGAATCTTCTCTGGGTAAAACATCAACAAAAAAGATGAAGTACAAGTATGATAAGTACTTGAATTTGTACCCAGAAAGTTCAGTAGACTCAAACATCAAGGAGATCAAAGATACAGAAATTGGACATGTCAGTATGCAGGAGTTTATTGACCGATTTGAGAAAGCTCCTTCCTGCCTAACAAACATGATCAAATCTGAGTTGCATAAATATGCATCCTTCCCAGTTGCAGCTCATGATCCAGATTTTGTACTTTCAATAGTGGATCACTTTGATCTGAATAAAAGACAGGTTAGGGATGCTGATCAAAATGTCATCATGACTCTAGATAGTATTTTCTTCAATAGTGTTTTCAAAGGTTTTCCAGTTGAAGAAGTAGCTAGCATTTCTCAAGAAAGTGCTCAAGAGTACTATGACCCAAGTTTTTTCACTACCTCGCAATGGCCCAAGTTTTTTCATAGGAGTAACTTCAATGAGGAGTACAATAACATGGTCACCATGTTATCAAGAGTGAAGGGTTTAAAGGAATCTCACTACTTTCAAAGCTAGATGTGTTATTACATGAATATAATCAAGAAAGGGACTGCTAGGATTGATTGGGGTAAGTAGATCAATGATGCACTCTGCGCATAGTTAAAAGAAGTCAAAGTGACATTGAAATTTTACATGACTTCCTACTTGGTTTATGCAGCCGCTTCCATGAGGTAATATCTAGGTTTGTCTACTAAAGGTGACATGAGATTAGTTCCTGTCTACTATGATCAACTTAGGATCAAGAATCAAGGTAGCCACTTTAGAAGAGTTAACGATGCCTTCTTTGTTGTGTGCAAGTGCATGTTTGATAAGAGCCTATAGAAGAAAAGATTATCAAAGGCTGCATATATCAAGGTATCTCATTTTGGATGCATTTTCCTTCAGTTCCTAACATTCACTTACATCCGGATGGGATGTTTCTCAAGTGAACCCTTTATTCTACCAAGGTATCCTTTTGACAAGATCGTTCTGATGGATTTGTGTTGGCAACTAATCTATGTGCATGAAAAGAAATCGCAAGCACATAAGACTGGGTTGAAGTTCCCAGAATCAATTGGCAGGTACTCAGTTCTAACTAACCCCAAAGCCAAAAACATGGAGGAATTAATGCAATGGAATACTATGAGAAGATTCAAGGCATGAAACAATTTTGATTTTCACAGCATGAAGAACAAACTCAAGAGGAGTTACACCCATGTCTATAGGTTTGAAGATGTATGGACAGTCTGTCAAAATGAAGAAGATATAAGAAGGATGGATTTCAATCATCTTACCCTGGAATAGATTGAAAACTTGGATTTATCAAAGATCCCAATGACCATGGAAGACACTGATGACATAATAGACCCTGTCTATTATGAAAAGAAGATTGCTGACTCCCCATTCCCACTGGTGCAATGGTCAAAAAAGGAAAGTAAATCTATCACTCAAAGAATCTCTCCTATATTGGCAAACACCAATGCATGGTTTCTTAAAAACAATCTTAGAATGAAACAACTTCCTGCTAGTTCTAGAGATGACGATAATAGTGATGGCTCGACAGGTAAGACCACTACAACTGAAACAAGAACTAAGGCCAAGGCAGATTCATAAGCATTATCCTCAACTCCTGTAACACAATCCAAGGGGAAAGGACCCAAAACCAATTTCACAATTAAAAGGTCCATGAAAGCTAAATCATACTCAGTAGCACAGGAGATAGTCATGAAGGAGCCAGAACAATAGACTGTTGGAGATACTGGAAAAGAGAAAGAGACGGAAGAAGGTGAAATTCCTCAACAAGAGGAAACACATGTTGAAGAAACATCACATCTTGGTGAAGTTAATGTTCCAACCACTTCATAGGCACTAGCTCATTCACAAGTGATTATCCATTCCATCGATTCTGATTTAGATCAAGAGGAAGAGGAATTTGATGATGAGGAACTGGGTATGTACATGACTCAATCAGAGACTACTTGACAATTCTTCACACTATCCAACTTTTCCAGCCTTGATGATATTCCTTCAACCACTATTGAATCTTCAGTATTTAAGTTTCTTGAAGCTATGGAGCAAGTGTTCATGGAACAACAAATGATGACCTTGCTTTCTATGGTGGTTGTAATAGAGATTTCATCTCAGGTAAGCACTGAAGTTATTTATACTATGATAGTTCTAACATAAATTCCACCTCTGGTTACTACTCAAGTTGTTTCAACTGCACCTTCCACTTTCTTCTCTATGGTTGTAACTAGAAAAGGGTCAGCATCAATAGCTGTTGCTGCATCAACAAGTATATCACTGTATATTTCAGAATTGATATTGTAGTCACATAAATATGTCCAGCTTAATTAAATAAATATTCGCTATTTATTTGATTAAAAATCCACTAGCCATCAAATTAATTAAATTAATATTTAATTAATTCATCCCCAAACATTCTTCTATTAATTAAATAAATTATTCAATTTATTTTAATTAAATCATTAAATCAAATTCACAATCAATTAAATAAATAAAATCTATTTATTTAATTAGAATCCCCTTTTCCTTTTTTAAATAAATTAAATAAAACATTTATTTAAATCATTATCCCCACCCCACTTGCATTTTCCTACAAATGCAACTTGCACTCATTTATTGAAATAAATGAATTTTTATTTTAATAAAATCCTATTTTCCCTCACCCACCAAATCCACTTGCAAAATCTAATCCCCTTCTAGATTCTTCTAAACCCTTCCTAATTAGCCTAATCTATCTTCTAAACTTTGTCACATCCCTAAGCAAAGGGAAGTCACTTCTCAAAACCTCAAAGTCTTTGATAACCATTAAAGGCTTCAAGTCTTCAACCACTAAATGGCTCAAAGTCTTTGATAACCTTTAAAGGCTTTCAAACTTCAACCACTTAATCCCTAAAGTCTCCAATAACCATTAATGGTTAATTCAAACCATCCCACATGGTTAAAATATTTGTTTTGACTCAACCTCTATCCAACCCAAGGGTCTCATCAGGCCATTAATGCTTTGACCATGAGTATCTTTTAATGATTTGCACAAAGGTTTATCTTTGGATTAACTCTTAATCCAGTGGGCAAGCCTAACTTAGACTTGACCCTTAGCCTTTAGATAACCATGAGGTCTTCTCGGGCCTTTAATGCCTCCAACCTCTTCTCTCAACCCAATCCTATGTTGACACTTGTCACCATTTCATTGGTGCCAATTGTGCACATGGATCCCCAACTTTCAAACTCAACCCTTGATTGAATCTTTCAATCTCAACCATCCATTGCTCCATTTTCCCTATAAATAGAGCCTATTCCTTCATAATCCAGATCCTGAAAACTTGTATGCATCTAAGCTATAGGCATTTTAGAGAGCATTTTTTAGCATAATCATCTAATACCTTGTTATTTTGGTTAAAATACATCATTTTAGCATCAATAGCATAGCATTAGCTTCTCATTTCATACTCGAAGCACAATCTTTCAATCTCAATCCTCCATAAACATCCATAGTGCAAAAAGCTGCTGAGAGCTACACTATTTTGGAACTTGGAGAGGAGAGGAACAAGGGAGAAAGGAACTAAAACCATGCTAAGAGGCATTTGGAGATGCCTCATTATCTTTGCTTCTTTAGTTAGATATATTAGCATGTTTTTAGCATCTCTCTTGGTATGCCTTTTTAGATTAGTTTTTGATTGACTAACATTGACAATCTAACGGTTTTGTGTTTTTTTGTGTTGTTGATCATTCACTAACCTTGTGTAATTTAGGAGGGCATCATTTGGTGAACCCGACATGAATCGAACACGCAAAAACATCTCATTTTTTTTCTAACTAACATGTCTGATTGTTGAAAGTGTCACATAGGTTGCGCTTTAGCACTATTGAACACATTCTAGCGCTATTGGCACTTTTTCTTTTAGCGCTATTGCCCTTAAAATAGCGCTATTGTAAACGTTTCAGCACTTTTGCCACTATTTTAGCACTTCTGTTCTTATTCTAGCGCTACTGATTATCTTTTAGCGCTTTTGACTCTCTGCCAATTTTGTTATTTCAGCGCTTCTGTGTGAAATAGCGCTTCTGTTAAAACACAGACTAGCGCTATTGCAACAAAATGTCATCTGAATCGCCTTGTAACCATAAACATGGAAATTTTTAGGCTTGTGGAAGCCCCCCTTGAGCATCGATTTTACTAACATATTTTTGTTCATGCAGGTTAAAAACTCACCATAAAAATCACAAATTTGTCCTTTGGTGCTTAAAAAACTTGAAAAACACAAAATTGTCTTGCTTTCTAGCTAGGATTCATTCTTATTTTGGTGCTTAAAACAAACACACAAAGTTTCTTTTCTTGCATCAAAACTAAAGAATTTACAAGCCACACTTCAAATTTTGGTGCAAAATTAAAAACTTACAATCCACTTGTTCCAATTCTTGCAAGCGATTTACTTCAAGAAAAACGTGTTTTTCATTAAGTTGACCAGGATTTTCGAATTCTAGATTACAAAACACATTGCTTTTGAAGTTAAAACGAACACCATGGCTGTTGGAGCAACATCTCCAAATAGTTAGATCACATTTGCAAATGATGGATAAAAAAGAACAAGTGAATTTGTGTTTGGCACGCTTGTGCAAAGAGTTGGTCGAGTGGTCCTACTTCTAACACACACTATCCTCTCCCTTGGCTCTCATGGTCCTAGGTGCAAGAGAAAAGTGTTAGTAACACTCAAAATTTTATCTTTTTAAGAGAGGCCTGCCAAGAGACACATCACTCTTGGTAACGACCTTGCGCAGTAAATCATTCGAGCCGCTATAGAAATCAGGTGAGAGCGAAAGTTGTAACCTTGGGTATAGCTGTTCCTACAGTGTAACTGGCTGAAAGGACAAATGGGCCCCACCACCAGTTACAAGGCTCTTAAGTGAGTCACTGCAGAATGAACTTATGTCCAAAAACATTGAACATGACTAAACACCTTTAAGTAGTAGCCCACCCATTCTATTGATTGAGAATATTTGCGATATAATTTAGTGCAAGAGCATAGATGGTTTTGCTCCCAAGATACTCACCATACATATTTCCTTGAGTAGAAACATAGCTTTTTGAAAAGTCACTTGTGACTTGATGAAAGTGGTGACTCCGCCATCATAGGGATCATCTATTTGTTATGCTCGTGCAAGACTTAGTATATCACATCCTTACTTACCACGATGGGATTCATAAGGTATGTAGTACCAAAGTCGAAGAAATATCAAGATGTGGGCTAAATTTATCACAACTGGCCATTTGACCTTAGGGATAAAAAGTGTTTGAAGTGTGTTCATTTTAAAGACCTGGTGCAAATTGAGCCGACTTCAGGCTTTGGAAATACACCTTAAAATACATCTAAAGGAAGGGTCATATACAAGTCCAAGGATTGGGTTAATCTAGACCCACACTCGTTTGTGCCTTTGAGGCAACATTCTTGTGTTTGTGTGCTTGCTTTGTTTTCTTGTCAAAGAAAAATCAGAAAATCACTTCCCAAAAACAAAGTATTCATCCAACCAAAACAACCAAAAACATCAAAAACAAAGTGCAAACAAAGAGTCAAAAACTTTATGACCATTCTTCACATCTTGTGAAAGAAGAAGTGTCATCAGAATATCAACTTGAAAAGAAGACCATTAAGCTCAAAGGCTTTGATCAAAAAGAGGAAATTCTTCTATATCAATTGACATATCTTTGTCTCCCATAGAGTCTTTCTACATCGCATGCGTCTCTACCTTCAAGGCAAAACAAATGAATTTGATTCAGAATCATTGAACCAAAGAGCTTTTATGCAATATAGAGCTCTGAGTTATCACAAAAATCAAGGAGGAAAGATTAATCCAAACTTCTTCCCAAACATCTGCATCACATACAACACAGCTCGAGAAATAACACCAACACCCGAAAGGGACGAGATAGAGTTTGTCCCATTTGTAACGCAGAGTTTTTATTGAAGTTGAAAACATTTTCATCCATCATCTCACTCATACATCATCATTTCATCATCAATCCATCCCCAACTCTCAAAACATTAAGAGGTTCTTGTCCCAAAATTCTCTTTTAGATATTTGCTTGAAATCAAACACTTCACATCACTTTTTAGATTGTTTCTACATCTAGGATAAGCTCATCCTAAGAGACACATCTACGTAGGTTAAAACTAGTTCGTGAGTGAATCCTCTCATTACTAGGTAGTTAAATCTGTAACACATCTTAGATTTCTCTACACCTTATCACATCAAAACTTATCAAACAAACAAGCAATTCAAAAAAGGAATTTCGGTTACATCCACCTTAAAGGTGCTAGAGATCCACGTGCAACACAATTCACCAACCATCAATCTCTCATTTCATCAAAAACTCATCATCATCTTCAATCAACTTCAACAAAAGCTTGCAAACAAAATGGCTCAAACCCGATCACAATCAAGGCAAAGAGAAATAGAAATGGAAGAAGAAGAAGAGGAAAATCTCCATGAATTTCAAGAAGCACTTGGAGGAAATGCAGATGACGAAAACCCAAGTATTCCCACTCTCGCAACAATAGAAAGGGCTCAGCATAACCCTCTCTTTAACAAGCTTTTTGACGAAATACTCAGGAGCAATGCGGATGCTCACTTCTTAAGACTCGCTCGAGAAGGAGCAAAACTCCCATCTGACTTTGATCTTGCCCAATTAAGACAAGCATCAGAAAAACAAAGTCACCATGAAGAGGAAAGAGATAGAGATCCCATCAGATATAACATTCCTCGGGGTAACCCACCACCTCCTCCTCCAAATGCAATGGAGATGTTGCGGCAACAAGTCGAGACTCTCACCCAACAGCTTCATAGTGGTGTCAAGACTAACCAGTTCTCACTCAATGACATCTGTCCCTATCCTTTTGATAGGAATCTTTACATGCCACCATTTCCTCGAGGATTCAAAACACCCAAGTTTGAAAAATATAGAGGAAAGGGGGATCCCCATGATCATGTCCGAGAATTTCATTCCGCTTGTCTTGAAGTGGCATATGAAGACACCTACCTAATGCGCCTTTTTCCTCAAAGCTTGGGAGGCACGACCACATCATGGTTTTCCCGACTACCAGGGGGCATTAGAACATTTGAGGAACTCATCCAGAAATTCCTCACTCATTACTCTCATAACATTGAACGCGATATCACCATGGCTGATCTGTGCAACACCAAACAAAAACCAGGTGAACAATTCTCAGTGTTCCTGCAATGATGGCGTCAAATGTCTAGCAGACGTTCTCTTCAGTTACCTAATCGAGAACTAGTGGAAATATTCATTTCCAACTTAAACGAAGAAATGGAATTTCACCTGGATGTCAAAGACACAGACTCTTTTAATGATATGATCACCAAGGGTTTGAAATGTGAAAGGGAACTCATCAAGAAAGGACTCATCAAAATCTTTAATGAACCAAAAGATGGTCCTCGCCCACGCTTCAATAGCGATAAACCAAGCTTCTGGAATAAAAACAAGAATATCGTCAATGATGGGGTTGTGGATGCCAGGACTATACAAAATGCACAACCTGTGGTTCGGTTTGCAGGACAAAATCCTCCACCTCAGAATAACACAAACATTCCTTCCAATCAAAATCGCATCACATCTCATGATGAACCTAGACCTTGTCAGCAAAAACAAAAATGAACATATACTCCCTTAGGGGAACCCATTGAAACAATGTTGCGACAACTCATTTCTCAAAATTTGGTCACTCTACCTAAGCTATCAAACTATAAGCCTCAAGTCAAACTGGCATGGTGGAGAGATACTGAACACTATGAATTCCATCAAGGAAGAGGACACAAGACAAGTAATTGTCACCGATTGAAAGATCTCATTCAGGATCTTATTGATCGAGGAGAAAATGAAATTGAAGGACATAACCCAAAAACAACAAATAATGATCATCTGATGTTCAAAAATCCACTTCCATCCCAAGATCAAAGGGGTCCTTCCACTTCCAGATGAGGTCCTGATACCACTGATTATACACAAGCTACATATAATTACACTGTCAATCATCTGTATGATGCCAATGAAAAAGTTGCAACCATAACCTTCAAAAATCCCAACTCCAATTGCAATGTTGTTACACGTCACGGCAAAGTTACCATCAAGGCAGCTCCACAAGGCACCACCTCCATCCCAAAGCAGTATAATCTTGTGGAACAATTAGACAAAACCCTTGCACTCATATCCATTTTAGAGCTTTTGCGCCTATCGCCCTCTCATAAAACTATCTTGGATCAAGCACTCCAAGAAGCGGCAGTCCTTGCAAATTTGAATACAGACCAATTTCAAGCCATGGTTGGAAGTCTAAAGTCATCACCTTGTCTCACCTTTTCCGAAAGTGACAACTCTTCCTTCCAACAACCACATAATGCCTCACTCCACATCGAAGGATTCATTAACTAGCATAGGATCAAGCGAGTTTTGATCGATAATGGAGCAGGCCTGAATATTTGCACACTACAGTTGGTCACAGCATTGGGATATGCAGTAGAATCAGTGGATCCTCGTCAGAAGATCACAATCAAAGCCTATGACGATGTGGAGCGTTCATCCAAAGGAGCTGTGGTACTACCAATCTGAGTGGGGCCTGTGGTAAAGCACATCATTTTTCAGGTTCTGGACCTTCCTCTGCCATACAATCTATTATTAGGGAGACCTTGGATACATGCCATGCAAGCCGTTCCATCTACCTACCATCAATGTATCAAGTTCCCACATAATGGTGTAGAGATCACAATCCTGGGTGATGCAAACCCCTTTTCATATTGCCATAATATCAACCATCAACCAGAGATTACCGTTCCTAACAATAGAGAAGCCATTTCTTCCAAATCATATATCAGTCCCACCTCTCTTGCCCGTTCAAACACCACTATACCCAAGCAAGAAAAGCTTAAGATGAAGATCGTAGAGGAAGGTCCTGGGGAATACAACTTGAGTCAACTCTTTTGTGTAGGGCAAATGCCCACTTCTCCTAGAACTCATGGTAAACCATAGCAGATACTCCAGCAAACACTAAACATACCAGCATGTGCTTTGACGCCTTTCATTCTTGGAAAGAGTCAAGAAGAAGAAACACAAGATGAGGACCTGGCGGAATGGATCTATAAGGATCCCATCACCACTGACATATCGTGAGTTACACTTCCTATGGAACAGTATGGCAAAGGTCTCCTCATTATGCAACGAATGGGGTATGATGGTCAGAGTGCCTTAGGGTATTGCAAATAAGGAGGACATGAACCTCTACTACCAGAATTCAAGCCCCAAAGTGATACAGGCCTAGGCTTTGAAAAAGAGATCTTTCCTAAACTCAAGTTCAAAGGAAAACCCAGCAAACCATTTTGTCCACCTACTGCAAAGAGGACACCTTTTATAATCAAAGCACCATCAAGCACCATCCCAACTGCCCCATCGAGGCTCACAACCCCAACACAACCATCTACAATACCAATCATCCCACCAAGCGAACCCGTAGTCTCATCAGCGGCACCATTAGCAGCAGCAACTATATCAGAACCCGCAGTAGCATCTATGGCACCAGCAGTTCCAGCAGAAGCAACTGAGTCAACATTACCGATACTCCCCGTACTAGATTCCTTGATCCCCATCAATCTTCCTGCAGCACCGATCATTACAAAGGTACATCGACCAATCACACCTGCAGTATTTAACTCAAAGGACATCCCAGTATGGTATAGTAATCGGATGTTGGAAAGTGATTCAGAGACTGACTCACATGAGTGGGAATTTGATTCTGTACAGCTTAACACTTCAGATGAGGACGACACATCACCACCTCCACCACGCAAAGACATCCCTGTTTATGGAGAAGCACAGATAAAGACCACTTGGGTTCCTGAACTGGAAACATCTTGCACAGACCCTACGTCTCATCCTATGCCTGATTCTGATAGGGAAAGTACCATCAACGACCTTCACCATAACATCTTAACCCTCACGGATACCTCTAATGAACTTAACCTGGTCGATGAAGTAATGCCCATTGTCAACTCTGACCTCATCGAATGGAACCAACCAAATCCCCCATATCTTGACTTCTTCCAAAACGATGAGGCTATCATTGACTTTTTGGAATTAAGGGATAACCTACCAAGCGGGGATCACAAAGCTGGATTTGCCATAGAACTAAATAGCGTAGCATACTTTGGGGCAGATGCCAAACCTTTCAGCTGCAAAAATATAACAATAAAACATGGATCTTCCAGTGAAAACCACACTGTGGCACTGTTTGATCCGACAAAAGTAAAAAGAAAGAGCGTATCCAATGGTGAAAACCTCTCTAAGGCACCTGAGGATGAAAGGTTTGACATTCTACCTGATAGTACACAACAAGAATGATCAACAATTCTCATCGAGGAAACCAAAGAGTATAATGTGGGGACTCCTGACAATCCTCATATCATACATCTGACATCTCTTCTCACTCCAGAGGAACATCCTAAATTTATAGAGTTCTTTCAGAAGCGTCAAATCAACTTCGCATGGTCATATGTAGACATGCCTAGGCTTGATCCTGATTTAGTCATGCATCACCTCACTGTAGCAAAAGGAGCCAAACCTGTCAAGAAAAAGCTTCATAAGATGCATCCTCAGATTGCAGTGCTAGTCAAAACAGAACTCAAGAAACTCCTAGATGTTGGTTTCATTAGACCAATTGATTATGTAGAATGGATCTCCAATATTGTGCCTGTTGGTAAACCAAAAGGGGGCATCCGCATTTGTACTGACTTCAGAGATCTGAATAAGGCATGTCCTAAGGATGACTTCCCCCTTCCAAATATCGACATCATAGTGGATCTGACAGCAGGACATGCCATGCTTTCACTCATGGATGGCTTTTCAGGATACAATCAGATAAAGATCGCACCAGAGGACCAACATAAGATAGCCTTTACATGTCCATGGGGCACATATTGCTGGAATGTAATGCCTTTCGGTCTCAAGAATGCAGGAGCAACCTATCAGAGAGAAATGACCACCATCTTCCATGACATGATGCATACTATGATGGAAGATTATGTGGATGACTTACTAGCAAAATCACACACCAGAGAAGGACATCTCCACATCTTAGATAAAATCTTTGATAGACTGGAACAATACCATGTTCGACTCAACCCAAAGAAATGTGTCTTTGGAGTGACCTCCAGGAAGCTTCTAGGATACATTGTCTCAAGAAAAGGTATTGAGGTCGACCCAGCAAAGGTAAAAGCAATCATGGACATGCCACCTCCAAAGAATATCAGTCAGCTAAGGACATTACAAGGACGCCTTCAATCCATTCGAAGATTCATCGCACAATCGGCTGATAAGTGTCACCCATTCACACACCTGCTACACAAGAATATCCATTTTTAGTGGGATGCCTGATGCCAGCAAGCATTTCAAACGCTTAAAGACTATCTCATGAATCCACCATTGTTGATGCCACCAGATCCAAATAGACCGTTGTTACTCTATATCTCAGCAACAAGTACGGCATTGGGTGTACTACTGGCACAACATAATGCAGAAGGCAAAGAGTGTGTTGTATACTACATCTCTCGCACACTGGTTGGCTATGAACTCAATTACACACCTATTGAGTGAGTTTGCCTAGCAGTGATCTTAGCAGCCACAAAATTGAGGCACTATCTGTTGACACACAAGGTACAACTCATTGCAAAGATTGATCCACTCAAGTATTTACTCAGCAAAGCAGCATTGACAGGTCGCTTGGCCAAATGGGTGATGATTCTAAGTGAATTTGACATTGAGTAAGTGGACCGTAAAGCTATCAAAGGTCAAGTTATTGCAGATCAGTTGGCCGATGCACCACTCACAGGCGATCATCCTCTTATTTCCAATTTTCCAGATGAGGAGATATTCATGATCACAACAGCACAACCATGGAAACTATATTTTGATGGTACAGAAGCTATCTTGCCTATTGAGGTCAAGATACCATCATTACGGGTTTCCTTGCACAATCTCATCGATGATGAAGCATACAGAGTCTCATGCCTCCAAGACTTAGAATTACTTGATGAGAAATGACAAGCTGCATACAATCACCTCAAAGCCTATCAGTAGTGCATGAGCAGAAGCTACAATCACCGTGTTAGACCTCGTACATTTGAGGTAGGTGATCTTGTTCTTCGAGAGAATCCTCGCAATCAACCAAACAGAGAACATCAGGGCAAGTTTGAATCAAACTGGCTGGGCCCATATGTTGTCACTGCTATATTTGGGTCTGGGGCATATCAGTTGGCTACATCAGAAGGAGAACCGCTCGTAGATCCAATCAACATCATGCACCTCAAAAGTTTTTATACCTAAGCTGTACAAAGCATCAGACTCCCCTGCATACCAGAAAATACCAAAAACATTCAGAAAAATGTCCTGAAGAAATATGAAAAAAAAAAAAGGGATCCAAATGGTGAACAACCACTCCGGTGGCACCTTGGGTAAGTGCGATGGTGAAAACCTGGCAAACAAGCGCCACTCATAAAAGGCTATGGCTCCATTGCCTTTCAAACTTGTTGTGATCACATCTACTTCATACATACATCCATCCATCCAAAACCATGGCTTGTTATTCCTCTGTAATTATGATAGTACTCCATACATCTTGCATCCCGCTTTTTCATAGTCATGTCTAAAAATGGGGGCAATGCCTTTAACCTATTGATGGAAGTGGATTCTACATTGTCTTATGATTCATTAAGTTCTTCATTCAAGCAATCATCAAAAATCCAAAAACATTCAAAAATATCTCACAAAAATCCAAAAACATTCAAAACTGTTTCACAAAATCCAAAAACATCAAAAAACATCAAAAATAAAACAAAAACATGGCAACACATTGTACATACTCATCCGCGCAGATACCAAACAAACATTGTGATATACTCCACAAAATGACCACTTATCAATCAACCACACAATCAACATCAACACTCAAAACTCTCTTCAACAAGGATGCATCCTTCCTTACCAAAACAAAGACAAAATGGCATTTTCTTTGACAAGAAAATTGTGTTAAGCTATCAAATACTTGGTTGATTTGTGAAGTAATTCATTCATTTATATATCAGGTTCCTACAACATTGTTTGTGTATCTTCAGCGCATTATTCCGATGAAGTTCTGGGGCATGTACTAATGGTGTCTACATGGGAAGTTCACTAAGCTATGTGATCATAGGCAAAAATACAGTCATAGATCACTACGGCTTGCTGACTACAGCGTATACCTCGACCATATGGGCATGAACCATTACCAAGGATCCTTATTCTTTATTCTTTATGTATATACTATTTGTTTGTAGGTACAATGCTCTTCCTTTGGTTCCTCCTACCTCATCCAAACTAGATAAAGGTTTTTATCTCTTAGTACGGTATGCACTTGTCTCAGGATATGATCAGCCTAAGATCAAGGAGGATGATCCAAGTCATGCATGAAAGGAGATAATACTTGTCTGTTCCGCAAACAATACTCTGGTCGGCTTGACCCTTATATCAAGTCGCTTGTATTAACTTGCTATATTAAATCCATGAAAGGAATACTCAGGTTATCTTGAATCATTATGTCAAGATGCTTGTATTCTCTTCCAACATTTTAAAGATCAATGATGAAAATAGAGCACTATGGATCGTCATTTCATCTCATCCATTTATATATTGCATTCCGTTGCATATCACCCATCCGTTCGCTCATTCATATATAGGCTTTATAGGCAAAATGTGAAAATTAGGTTGGTCTTGGATACAATCATGATCGAGTACTCTGATACATCATCAATGCATCATGCTAAGTCTTACAAACCTTGCATTTCTCATGATCATATCATCCTCGCATTTAGTTGCATCTTGCATTAAACATTCATGTCATTTTTAAAAACTTTGCATATAGTTCATTTTCTTGACATTTAGTTTTCATTAAATCATTTTGCATCATTGCATCACTCATAAATAAGTAGATTTATTCATGGGATTAAATTATCTTTGATTGTTTTAAATCATTTATTAGGCATTCATATAGCGTCGATTATCCATCATCATTTTATCATCCTTTATCATTTTATTATTGCATACATTCATTTATAGTTAAAAGGTGCATTCATTCATTACTAAGTATCTTATTATGCTCATTTTAGGATTCATTCGCATTTGCATTCATTATCATCCTTTTTAATTACATTAAGGTGCAGTTATTAAAACATTAGTTATAGTATCATCCCATTATCATTTGTACTTAAAACATATTTAAAGCATTTAGAAACATTGCAATCCATTTGTTTACAAAACATTGGTTCTTAAAAACATCTTATAGCCATTATCCATATTGCATTCATTTAACACATTACCATATAAACATTTGCACTTTACATTTTGTTTATCCATATTGCATTCATTTAACACATTATCATATAAACATTTGTACTTTACATTTTGTTTATCCATCTTACATTCATTTAACCAACATCTAGATGCATATTCATCCATAAAACATCATTCATTCGACCATTGCATTAACATCATCACATAAATCATCTCATCATTATATCAAAATAGGAAACACCAAACTCCTGTTCATATATTATCATAAACATACATCATCATCATGGCATTACATACATAAAGCATTGCATCCACAAATCAACACAAAATCATACATAAACCTGCATTCATATGTTACTATCCAACATCATAAATCATCATAAAAACATGCATATAGGAAACATCTCATCAATGCATACATATACATATATCTATCTAAGCAATAAACTCATCATCCTGCATAAACATCCATACATAATCAAATGCATATTATCAAAATATGGGATCTCCTCATATATCTCATCTCATATATCAGAGTACAATGAAGTCTAAAAAATCGGCTACCAAGAGCCATCCAAGATACAGTCCACAAAATAAATGATACAAATACATATATGCATGAATGCTCTCTCAAATGCCGCTCTGGCCAGATGTTGTCCTAACACCTCCCCCTGCTCCACCACTGGTGCCTACACCACCTGATCCATCTCTCCATGGAGGCCTCATCGAACCCCCACTCCCTCCTGCATCTCCTGATCTCTCCCTCCTCAAAGGACCCATCATTCCCCCACTGCTCTGCATCCTCTGTGATCGCTCTGATCTCGTCTGCCGCATCTGGGTATAACTAAGAGCTCGCTGACTAAGTGGCACCACCTGCTCATATAAACCTTACCAGTACTCTATCTCAACCTGTGCTCGCCCAAACTGCCTCATAACCTCCCCTGTAGGCCCCTGTGCTCCTACTCCAGTCCGCACTCTCTCCTGCAGCTCCGCCAATCTCTCCATTGCAGTATCTCTCTCCCACAGCACCACCGTCAGCTCCGACTCCCGTGCAAATAGCTGCACATCCCTAGCTACCACCTCTGCCTCCAAATCCTCTATGCGCGTCTGCAAGTGCACTATAATATGCTCCTGCAGATCTCCAGTGGCTCCCTCCCCGGTGTCCATAGCTTCCTCCCCTACACCTCCCTCTCCAGAAGTCCCCTCCCCTCTGTCCATTGGGATCTCCCTCTCCATCCCCCTCCCACTCAGCTGCACTCCTCTCAGAATCAATGGTCCCTATGAGATCTGTAGAGGAAGTCCACCTCTCCCTCTCCGCTGGCTCCACATCCCTAATCCTCCTCCACCTCCTCCTCCTCCATCTCCTCCACCACCTCCACCTCCTCCATCTCCTCCACCACCTCCTCCACCTCCACCTCCTCCTCCTCCATCTCCTTGACCTCCTGCCTTCCCCCGTCTCCATCCCCTCTCATCCTCAAATGCTGGGATCGGCCCTGCTAGGTCCGATATCCGTAGGATCGAGTGCGCCGCCCGATACTGCGTGTACTCATCTGTAACCCCTGCATCAATGACCCTCGGTCGTAGGTCCCATGGCCTCGCCTGCAGTGTCTGAAACTCAGCTAGTGCCTGATCATAAGGTAGCACTGGACCCCATGCGTACCTCTCCCGAATCACATGTGCATACTCTCCTGATCTGCTCGGCAGTCCCTGCTGCCGTCCAAACTGCTTCATCACTCTCCCCGGCACCTGTCTCTCCACATGCTATGTCGTCCTCGCAATGAGGAATCGAGTCATAAACACATACAACAGTGCCTCTGCATCATCCTCCCATGGCTCACACTCCAAGTATGGCCACCATATCACTGCATCCAGATCATCCAATGCCCGCCGCCACCACTCTAACTTCCCCAGGTGGGGCTGACTCATCATACCACTGTACATAAACATGTACGGCTGGTCCACTGCCCAGAATCTCAGACTCACCGGTCGCGTCACTGGTAGGTGCTTCCAAGCACAAATGTGCAGCAGCGTCATGCCCACTGCTAAAGAACCCCTCCCTCGATACACTACCTCGTGGAGCTCCTGATACATATGCGTCAGCACGCATGGCCCCCATGCAAATCAGGTCCCCTCGGTCATCATCATCTCAATAACCTGTCCCCATCCCACCGCCAACCCATGTGACCGCCTGTCTGGACACAGAAGTCCTCCCACAATCCTGGACAAAACTACTGGAAGTGGCTCATACAGTGCCGCTATATCCTCCCATGCGATCGAGCCATCATCAATGAACACATCCTCATCAAAAATCCTCTGTACTACCACAGTCCCCCAGGATTTATCATATGTGACCAACTCTCCTCGAATCGGAATCCGTAGGATACGCCACACATCCTCCAACATCATAGTCATCTCCCCCTATGCCAAATGAAAGGTGCATGTCTCGCTGTGCCACCGCTCCGCCAGTGCTGTGATCAATCCGTGATTCATACAAATCATGGGCATGTGCATCACCTCGTAGAGACTAGTCGCTGCAATACAATCAATCTCCGTCTGAGTCAATCGGTCCCACAACCCCTGTGTTGTAGGATGACACTCGTGTAACTGCAACACGCGCAGATCCTCCTGGACATGGACATTCATCAAATCACCATCAGTTGTTTTATTTTCAAACTTTCTTAAGTTTAAACCTAGACTATCAACAGATACTTTGATCAAGTATCTTCAAGTCTCAATAGGTAAGCAATCATGGCCACCTAGACTTCAACGGGCATTTACCCTAACAAATGACCTAAGTCTCATCAGGCTGCTATGGTTCAAAACAACTCCCACTTCACCTCGCCATCCCTCAAACATTGGCATCAGAAGATTTTCTTCATCCAAACTGGGGCATCTTTTTATCTTAAGACAAAAGCGCTATTTTACCAACAAAAGCACTAGTTTTCAACAATAGCGCTACAACTATATCACAAGCGCTCAAACAACTATACCATAGCGCTACAACTACAAAAGCGCTAAAACCCCACTACAATAGCGCTCTTTTAACTCAATAGCGCTCAATTAACCCACCAATAGCGCTACTTAATCAATAGCACTAAAACTTGCATACAGTAGCGCTAATGCAGAGCAAAAGCGCTTAAACATGGGCACAATAGCGCCATTGCAGCACAATAGCACTAATTCATGGAGCAAAAGCACCAAAACCAAAGTTCCAGCGCTCTTGCTCCGACTTAACTTGGACTCAGCTAAAAACCTAGCAAAAATGCACAAAAATTGAGTTTTCAAATTTGCGTACCGCTGGTCCGTAGTCATCTGGCTGCTGGAATCGTCGGACTCACTCGAATCTGTGCTCGGTGATCGGAATCGGCATCATAGCTGCTGCTTGCTCCTCCAAATATCACTATCAGAGCTCTCGTTTTCAATTGGTCGTGGTCACAAATGATCCTATTTTCACCCCTTTCACCCCATTTATACCCTTCGTGGTCCCCGTAACTTCTCCCCTTCTCATCGCCGTGGTCCCCGTGAACTTCCCGAGCCCCCCATTTCTCCATGTTTCCCCCGTTTTCTTCTATTTTTCACCCATATGCCTAACTTCTTCTCTTCTACCACCCTGCCAATTTTCGTTCTTTTTCGAGAGATCGCCCGATTTTTTGAAATTTCTTGGCCCATCTCTCGAGGGGGCATACCACCCATAAAATTCACATTTTATGGGGCATTTCTTCACACCTATTTTTCTTTCTTTGAAATGACGCGATAAACCGCACCATCTCAAAGAGGGGCAAATGTAGTCACATAAATCTGTCCAGCTTAATTAAATAAATATTCGCTATTTATTTGATTAAAAATCCACTAGCCATCAAATTAATTAAATTAATATTTAATTAATTCATCCCCAAACATTCTTCTATTAATTAAATAAATTATTCAATTTATTATAATTAAATCATTAAATCAAATTCACAATCAATTAAATAAATAAAATCTATTTATTTAATTAGAATCCCCTTTTCTTCTTTTAAATAAATTAAATAAAACATTTATTTAAATCATTATCCCCACCCCACTTGCATTTTCCTACAAATGCAACTTGCACTCATTTATTGAAATAAATGAATTTTTATTTTAATAAAATCCTATTTTCCCTCACCCACCAAATCCACTTGCAAAATCTAATCCCCTTCTAGATTCTTCTAAACCCTTCCTAATTAGCCTAATCCATCTTCTAAACTTTGTCACATCCCTAAGCAAAGGGAAGTCACTTCTCAAAACCTCAAAGTCTTTGATAACCATTAAAGGCTTCAAGTCTTCAACCACTAAATGGCTCAAAGTCTTTGATAACCTTTAAAGGCTTTCAACCTTCAACCACTTAATCCCTAAAGTCTCCAATAACCATTAATGGTTAATTCAAACCCTCCCACATAGTTAAAACATTTGTTTTGACTCAACCTCTATCCAACCCAAGGGTCTCATCAAGCCATTAATGCTTTGACCATGAGTATCTTTTAATCATTTGCACAAAGGTTTATCTTTGGATTAACTCTTAATCTAGTGGGTAAGCCTAACTTAGACTTGACCCTTAGCCTTTAGATAACCATGAGGTCTTCTCAGGCCTTTAATGCCTCCAACCTCTTCTCTCAACCCAATCCTATGTTGACACTTGTCACCATTTCATTGGTGCCAATTGTGCACATGGATCCCCAACTTTCAAACTCAACCTTTGATTGAATCTTTCAATCTCAACCATCCATTGCTCCATTTTCCCTATAAATAGAGCCTATTCCTTCATAATCCAGATCCTGAAAACTTGTATGCATCTAAGCTATAGACATTTTAGAGAACATTTTTTAGCATAATCATCTAATACCTTGTTATTTTGGTTAAAATATATCATTTTAGCATCAATAGCATAGCATTAGCTTCTCATTTCATACTCGAAGCACAATCTTTCAATCTCAATCCTCCATAAGCATCCATAGTGCAAAAAGCTGCTGAGAGCTACACTATTTTGGAACTTGGAGAGGAGAGGAACAAGGGAGAAAGGAACTAAAACCACGCTAAGAGGCATTTGGAGATGCCTCGTTATCTTTGCTTCTTTAGTTAGATATATTAGCATGTTTTTAGCATCTCTCTTGGTATGCCTTTTTAGATTAGTTTTTGATTGACTAACACTGACAATCTAACGGTTTTGTGTCTTTTTGTGTTGTTGATCATTCACTAACCTTGTGTCATTTAGGAGGGCATCAGATATTAGTCACCGCTACTAGTTCAAGCCAGTATTCTCCTGAAATACCAAGTGACACTTAGCAAGAAATTACTAACCCACCGGCCAATCCTGAATTACCACCTTGGATGGAGGTAGTAGCACCTAAGAGGAAGAAATAGGTGATTTCGCCTGATGAGTTTGACTTTGAGAAATTGGTTCCTCCAAAGCCCAAGGGAACAAAGAAGCCGAAGACTATTTCCCGAGTGTTAGTAGACCTAACCTCTAAAAGGAAGTATGCTAAAGTCATGGTGCCATCATCGGATAAGAATAAGATGATATATGACCTAAGGATTACATCATGCAAACTGTAGAGCTTGGGCAGGAGATGCATGAAAGTGTTAAGCTGGATTCTCAGACAGCTTTAAACTATTTGATATGAAGACTTGACCAATAGAGGGATGAGAAGAATGAATTAAAATAGAAATGTTAACAATTGACTAATGTTCTTCTGAAAGTTACCCAATCCTCTCAGGAAGTTGAGCTCATAGGATCCTCACTAGATGTTGAAGCTCTCAATAAAATTGAATAGGTGGGAGCCAAGGGCCAAGTGGTGGACGAGTGGATAGCACAACTGAAGTCAGAAGGGTCTCATCTCCTAAGTTCAATAGTTGGGTTGTTGATATATTTTGAAGTGATCTAAAGTTAGATGCAAAGTATTAAAACTTCACTATCTCAGGAGATTTAAAATATTGAAAAAAATACAACACTTAGGAGAAAAATGGAGGACTTTAGAATAGATGTCCTCATTGAAAATAAAGTGGTTCCTTTAGGAGAAAAATATATCCAAATCTTGTCGCTACTGTCTTACAAGAAAGAGACAATAAAGTTGATGATAGCAGAGCTGGATCGAGAATGGAAGGAAGGTGATGATGAGATTGATCTCATTTTTGCCAAGATTGCCGACCTTCCTTGTTATCTATATGATGACAATTAGAATCTCGTTACTAGTGATGCCATCACACAGGAATTTATGTCCTTAATGAATCTTTGCACTGGACAGGACTTCTCACTTGATGCATTCGATAAGTTATTGGAAATCCAAGTCAGTTTTGATGTCCTCGCGTCCATGCTAAAAGACAAAAAAAAGAAATTTGTAGAGGTTGAAGATACGATCTCTCATGTTCGTGTGATCATAGATTCTACCCAGTTGCCAAACCAAGCAGAGATGGAGGGCATCCTGACTAGGTTTGAGGAATTCCACAAATCAAATGAGGAAGAGAGAAATGAATAAAGTGCCCCTTTTTGGCATTTCCTTTCCATGTAGTTGCATTTTTAGATGCTGCAAATTTTCTCGCACCTGCATATTTTCTTTCTATTGTAGTTGTAGTCAAGTGGGATTGTGTAGTTGAATTAGTCAACTGTGCCCACATTTTTCTTCAATTTTCTTATATATAAGGGGGACCCTCATTGTATATTTTTATCTTGGATTATGCTAAGCAAAAATCTGCTAAATTTTTGCCTCAACTAAGGCTTTGAGCTTTGTTGTGAAAATTTGATCGAGCAAATAAAGAAAGCAGTTTTATTTGATCCTAAACTTTGTGTTGTGTTTAAAAAGAATTGCTTATATGAGTTAATGTTCATAAGTTCATGACTTATATATGTTCTTGAATTTCTTGATATAGGAAGTATTGTTATGCAGATTAAAGAGCTCTTGAATTATGAAAGTAGACTTTGTGCTCCTTGAATATTTGAGAAAGTTTCTAGTGTTAAGTAATTAGAAGTAGGCTTTGTATTGCTGCTATTGCTTATGGTTTTTAGGATTAATGAATTATACTTGAAAACTTTGAGCTACAAGTTGAGTTCCTTTCATTGTGATAATTAGTTTAGTTGGTGTTATATTCAAGAAAGACTTTGTGCTTCTTGTTTATAAAATCTTGATATAGTTTGTTGGATAAATTCATTAATTTCCTTAAGTATCAAAGTGATAGGGAAATTGTAACAAAGTGAAGGGAGAATACATTAACTCTTAAAAAAGAGAGTTATATGCCCTACAATAACCCACAGATTTAAATTTCTTATTAATTAGAGAAGAGATTTCAAAGGGAACCTCCCCTTGATGAGAGGAGAGATTAATTTCTCAATATAGTTGTGAGTGAATCATATATTTTTTCATTGGTATGCTAGTGACAAAATATTCACCCAACACACCATAGGACCCCTTATGACACCATATGGTGTCGTTAGGGGTCATATGGTGTCCTAAGGGGTCATAAGGGGTCATGGGACACCATATGACCCCTAAGGAAAACATACAACCCCTTACGACACCATATGGTGTTGTTAGGGGTCATATGGTGTCCTAAGGGGTCATATTGTATCCTGGGACCCCTTAAGACACCAAATTGTGTCATTATGGGTCATATTGTGCCCTAATGGGTCATATTGTGTCATATGAATCCTTTAAGACATCATATGACCCATTAGGACATGATATGACCCCTTAAGACACCAGATTGTGTTGTTATGGGTCATATTATGTCCTAATGGGTCATATTGTGTCATATGACCCCTTTAAGATATCATATGATCCCTTAGGACACAAGATTACCCCTTATGACACCATATTGGGTCGCTATGGGTCCTATGGTGTCCTAAGGGGTCATATTGTGTCCTATGACCCCTTAGGACACCATATGACCCATAACGACATAAGTTGATGTCTTAAGGAGTCATATGGTGTCCTAGGACACCATATGACCCCTATGGACACCATATGACCCCTAACAACACCATATAGTGTCATAAGGGGTTTTATGTTGTCCTTAGGGGTTATATGGTGTCCCATGACCCCTTATGACACCTTAGGAAACCATATGACCCCTAGCAACACAATTTGGTGTCTTAAGGGGTCATATGGTGTCGTAAGGGGTCATATGGTGTCCTACGACCCCTTAGGACACAATATGACCACTAACAAAACAATTTGGTGTCTTAAGAGGTCCTATGGTGTCTTAAGGGGTTGTAGGAAACCATATGACCCCTATGGACACCATAGGACCCCTTATGACACCAAATTGTGTTGTTAGGGGTCATATGGTGTCCTAAGGGGTCATAAGGAATCATGGACACCATATGACCCCTAAGGACACCATACGACCCCTTATAACACCATATGGTGTCCTAAGGGGTCATATGGTGTCCTAAGTGGTCATATTGTGTCCTAGGACCGCTTAGGACACCATATGACCTATAACAACACAATTTGGTATCTTAAGGGGTCATATAGTGTCCTAGGACACCATATGACCCCTATGGACACCATATGACCCCTAACGACACCATATGGTGTTGTAAGGGGTCATATATTGTCCTTAGGGGTCATATGGTGTGCCATGACCCCTTATGACCCCTTAGGACACCATACGACCCGTTATGATACCATATTGAGTCGTTATGGGTCCTATTATGTCCTAAGGGGTCATATTATGTCCTACGACCCCTTAGGACATCATATGACCTCTAACGACACAATTTGGTGTCTTAAGGAGTCATATGGTGTCCTAAGGGGTCATATTATGTCCTATGACCCCTTAGGACACAATATGACCCCAAACGACACAATTTGGTGTCTTAAGGGGTCATATGGTGTCCTAACAGGTCATATTGTGTCTTGAGACCCCTTAGGACACCATATGACCCCTTAAGACACCAAATTGTGTCATTATGGGTCATATTGTCTCCTAAGGGGTCATGGGATAACATATGACCCCTTAGGACACCATATGACCCCTAATGCCACCATATGGTGTCATAAAACGTCCTATGGTGTGGATAGGGGTCATATGGTGTCTTATGACCCCTTAGGACACCATATGACCCCTTAAGACACCATATTAGGTCATTATGGGTGCGATGGTATCCTAAGGGGTCATATTGTGTCCTACAACCCCTTAGGACACCATATGACCTCTTAGGAGACCATATGACCCCTAGGCACACCATATGGTGTCGTAAGGGGTACTATGGTGTCCATAAGGGTCATATGGTGACTTAAGGGGTCCTAGGACACAATATGACCCCTTAGGACACCATATGACCCCTAACAACACCATATGGTGTCATAAGGGGTCGTATGTTGTCCTTAGGGGTCATATGGTGTCCCATGACCCCTTATGACCCCTTAGCACCCCATATGACCCCTAACGACATAATTTGGTTTCTTAAGGGGTCATATGGTGTCCTAAGGGGTCATAGTGTGTCTTACGACCCCTTAAGACACCATATGACCCCTAACAACACAATTTGGTGTCTTAAGGGGTCCTATGGTGTCCTAGGGGTTCGTAAAACACCATATGACCCTTATGGACACCATTCGTCCCCTTATGACACCATATGGTTTTGTTTGGGGTCATATGGTGTCGTAAGGGGTCATAAGGGGTCATGGGACACCATATAAACCCTAAGGACAATATACAACCCCTTTATGACACTATATGGTGTTATTAGGGGTCATATGGTGTCCTGGGACCCCTTAGGACACCATATGACCCCTTAAGGCACCAAATAATGTCGTTATGTGTCATATTGTGTCCTAATGGGTCATATTGTGTCATATGACCCCTTTAAGACATCATATGACCCCTTAGGACACCATATGACCCCTTAAGACACCATATGACCCCTTAAGACACCAAATTGTGTTGTTATGGGTCATATTGTGTCTTAATGGGTCATATTGTGTCTTATAACCCCTTTAAGACATCATATGACCCCTTAGGACACAATATGGCACTTTATGACACCATATTGGGTCGCTATGGGTCCTATGGTTTCTTAAGGGGTCATATTGTGTCCTAAGACCCCTTAGGACACCATATGACCCATAACGACACAATTTGGTATCTTAAGGGTTCATATGGTGTCCAAGATACCATATGACCCTGAACGACACCATATGGTGTCATAAGGGGTTGTATGTTGTCCTTAGGGGTCATATGGTGTCCCATAATCCCTTATGACCCCTTAGGACACCATACAACCCGTTATGACACCATATTGGGTCTTTATGGGTCCTATGGTATCCTAAGGGGTCGTATTATGTCCTACGATCCCTTAGGACACCATATGACTTTTAACAACATAGTTTGGTGTCTTAAGGGGTCATAGGGTGTTCTAAGGGGTCCTATTATGTCCTACGACCACTTAGGACACCATATGACCCCTAACGACACAATTTGGTGTCTTAAGGGGTGATATGGTGTCCTAAGGGGTCATATTGTGTCCTATGACTCCTTAGGACCCCATATGACTCCTAACGACATAATTTGGTGTCTAAAGGGGTCATATGGTCTTCTAAGGGGTTGTAGAACACCATAGGACCCCTATGGACACTATACGACCCCTATGGACACCATAGGACCCCTTATGACACCATATGGTGTTTTTAGGGGTCATATGGTGTTGTAAGGGGTCATGGGACACCATATGACTCCTTAAGACCCTAAATTGTGTCATTATGTGTCATATTGTGTCCTAAGGGGTCATGGGACAACATATGACCCCTTAGGACACCATATGACCCCTAATGACACCATATGATGTCATAAGCTATCCTATGGTGTCCATAGGGATCATATGGTGTCATATGACCCCTTAGGACACCATATGACCCCTTAAGGCACCATATTGGGTTGTTATGGGTCTTATGGTGTCTGAAGGGGTCATATTGTGTCCTACAACCCCTTAGGACACCATATGACCCCTTAGGACATAATATGACCCCTAGCGACACCATGTGGTGTCATAAGGGGTCCTATGGTGTCCATAGGGGTCATATGGTGTCGTACAAGCCCTTAGGACATAATATGACCCCTTAAGACACCACATTGGGTCGTTATGGGTCCTATGGTGTCCTAAGGGGTCATATTGTGTCCTATGACCCCTTAGGACACCATATGACCCCTTAAGACACCAAATTGTGTTTTTATAAGTCATATTGTGTCCTAATGGGTCATATTGTGTCATATGACCCCTTTAAGACATCATATGACCCCTTATGACACAATATAACCCATAACAACACAATTTGGTGTCTTAATCTCTCTCTCCCCTTGTCCCCTAATCTCTCTCCCCCTCCTCTAATGTCTCTCTCTCTCTCTCCCCTAATCTCTCTCTCTCTAATCTCTCTCTATCCCTCCTCTCCCCCCCTCTCCCCCTCTCCCTCTCCCTCTCCCTCTCCCCCTCTCCCTCTCCCTCTCCCTAATATCATATACTAATTTATTTATAAATTAATATATTAAAAATATTATATATTAATATATTAATAAACATTAGATTAATTATGTGCAAATTTAGTTAGTGAATTTACTTATTAAAATTGAATATCCAATATAATTGGATATCCCATTTTATCGGATATCTGATTTGTGCTGTAAAATTTTCAATTTTCAAATTTCGGCTCAGGAATGCTTTGGGATTTCATTTGGAAGTGACAATCCTGGAAAGTCAACTAAATAAACATGTTTTTCAATATTCCTTGATTTTCCAAACTTTACACTGGTGGCTGATGACTTTTTTTGTATCCAAAATTGATAAAACAAAAAGGGTTTTTTGAGGATGTTCCCAGCTTTCCAACAATATACGGCTTGTCTTATTTTGACTTTAATAAATTATTATTATTTATTTTCTAATTGAATTCTGATAATAGTCATGATTGTCAGACTAATTGAAAAACACTCATAACTTTCAAACGGTATAACATTTTTTGAATCCGAAACATGCATCACATCCTATTCTTCATCTAGTATAGGGAAAACTTAAAAAAAAATTAAATTTCATAAGGTTTTGACCAAGTTAAGGTGGTTAGACCTAGGAGTTTCTGAATTTTTGAAAAGCTATAATAAACAATTCATAAATAATTATTTACTTTATAAAAAATTATAAAAAAATATGTGTCACATCCGGACATGAGTCTAATACTTATATTATAAATATTATAAAAAATATATTATGATTTCATTGTGATTAGGATGGTTAGACATACATCTACTTCTTATCTTTTTCCTGAAATTTTAGTACCACTGCATTGAAATTTGAAATTTTCATCAAATAGGATTTTTTTTTTCCAAAAAACAACTAGTAGCTTAGAAACTACATTCAATTTTCTATACATTCTCTTCTTATATATTTTAAAAGTAATTTTCACAACATATTCAAATTTTCATGTCAAGTTGCATAACTCTGATTTTTTGAAATTTCATTGCCACTTAAGGGCCTATTTTGGCACACCATGATCCTACACATACCTATGTATTCCTTAATAGATACAAAGACAATATCTTCACTAGCATCACCATTAGATTTTTCATCGGTGATACCACTATCAATAGCAATAAGCCAATCTCTTTTGCCTTTACCCTTATACTTCTTGAATTTATCTCTCTTGTGTTCATTTTCACCATTAGGCCAATTATCTGCTATGTGACCAATCTTGTTGCATGCAAAACATTTTAAAGGTAATTTAGTTATGTATTTACCAGTTCCTCTAGGCAACCTCTTTTCCACTAATTCTTCAAGCTCCACTAAACTGTCTTCATCATCAACATCTATGTTGGATCTAGATTCATAACCATGACTAGTATCTCCAATTTTTCTCATAGATGGGTTAGAAACAAAAGCTCTAAATGTAGACTCAGATTTCTGTATACTACCATCATAACTGTTTAATTAAAAAGAAGTAAACTTGTCAATGCTGGAGTCAAGAGTTACCTTAGTTTTGTCAATGGACTTTAGCGCCTGAATAGCTATAACTCGAATAGCATAGACCAGTAGCAGGGTTATCAATACCTTACTGATTACTATGGCATCTTCCACTTTCCCTCCTACACTCTAAATTTCACCGACTATCTCTTTTATCCTTTGACCATACTACTAGATATTCTTACCTTCAGACATCCTCAATATCATCAAACTTTCCTCTTAGACTCTCTTCTTTAGCAATCTTAACATGTTCATCACCACTATAAATCTCTTCAAGTTTTTTCCATACTTCATATGCAGTTTCAAGACCATGAACATCTACATATTCAGCATCAGATAGGGAACTAATAATAGCCTCCAATGCTTGATGATTTTATTGATTTTCTTTCTTCTGATCATCAATCAGAGTTCCATTAGGTGCAATATACTTAGTATCTATATGATCCTAGTACCGACTTCCCAAATTCCTGATGTAAATCTTCATTCTGTTGCTCCATATCCTATAGTTTTCTTTGTTGAGCTTCAGACCTTCCTTCTTCATCATGATCTAGTAGATCTTTTCCTCAAGCTATTATGCTTAGACCTTAGAGGACCTGAGATGCTCTGATACGAATTGATTGTATGATGAAAGAATAAGTATCTGGTAGATTACTGAGAGGGGAGTGAATCAACAAATAGAAAAACTGATACAAAATTCCCAAACTCAAATTCGAACATATAAAGTAATCTTATCAATGAAATACCACTGTCAAGATCAATACTCATAAGAATATCGGTTGACTATTACAACAACTTAATAGTAAGCAACATTTAACTTGTAAATATCCAAATGCTTTATCATATGCCAATGCTTCATTTCTTAATGCTTCTGGTTATCATGCCTTAGATCAGAAATAGTTAATCAAATCAACAATACGATCATAACCACAAAAACATTCACCACATGACACAAGTATTTATACGTGGAAAACCCAAATAGGTAAAAACCACGGTGAGATGAGACTCACAAAATAATATCTGAATTCTTTTGAAGTTCACCCTGTTAGGATCGAGGCATGTTAAAGATTTTACAAAAGTCTTGTTAAGAACTGATCCTGTTAGGAATCAATCGGTTAAGGGATTGACTACAAATGCCTTGTTAGAAGAAAATACCCTATAAGGAGTAACCTCAGTAGAGGATCTAATAGGTAACCAAGCTTGTTAGAGCTTACCCGGTTAGGGGATTTTAATAAGTCTAGAGCTTACCTGATTAGAGTTTCTTGAACTATCTGAATAACACTACATTTGCTTGATTAGATCCATTTAAGCTTCTATCGGCCTTTATTCAAACTCTAGACTCATTCTATGGTTCGACAACCACACACTCAATTGATTTCTGCCAACTCTTGCCTCCTCTAAACAAAACAACTTCATCAACCTTAAATACAAATCAATTAGGTCGATAACATAAAAAAGTTCTAATCCTCTCATCGAGATTACAAAAAGGTCGGTACAAGCATGACCGTTGGATTTCATAGCAATCTCTACACATTAATCAAGAAAACCTCAATCGGTCCTTGATTACCACTTCATCTAGCTTAGTAACTCATCATGCATTTTGCATTAGATGCAATAAACTTTGCTCATTCACTAGACAAACAATCGCAGAAATTTTTTTTGAACTTGTCTTCATACAATGAATTTACATGTCATCATCATTACCACTCAATATCAGATCATAATCCAACATAACCAATTCAACAACCTTAATCGGCTAGGGTTTAACAAAAACAATTGGTAGGGTTTACTGGTTACATAACATAGAAAGGGTTTAACCTTTTACTTCGATTACCGATTCAACACACAAACTTGCATACCAGTTTACAATAACCTTCAAAAAGCTCTTCCTACTGGTTATAAGACAATATCAACAATAAAAATAATATCAGCAATATCATTACCCATTCAATTGACATCAATGACAACATAACATATCATTAATGCAATCTTCATGCAAATGCCAACAACATGGACATCTCAAACTCTATCTTCATCTGATCTGCAAATTCTTTGCACATGATGTCCTTGTCTCCACCAAAGATAATATCATCCACATATACAACAACTATATGTTAGGATTCCCAAAGATACTGAGAGGGGGGGTGAATCAGTATCTAATGGGTTAATGGATTTTCTGATCTTGTTAAACAAATTGCATTCCAAAACAATGTACTGGTAAGCCAGAATTAATGCAGTAAATAAGAACAATAAGAACAACATAGAAAGCACACCATAACACAATATTTTTAATGAGGAAACCCAGTGTGGGAAAAACTTTGGTGGGATTTGTGACCCACAATATTCACTTATTGGCCAATAAATGAATATTACTTACAATAGGGGCCTGCACATGCAGGAAGGCTAACTGCCTAAAGCTCACTGCTTAATTGCAAAAAAGAAGTGTCACTGACTTACAAAAATGGATTAAATATAATGTACTGCTTCGGTTCAGCATCTGCTATGCCAGGTTCAATACTAGTTTAAGCTCACAAAATAGCCATAAACCTTACTCCAAAATTTGCCTTAATATTTGCATAATACTTCTGTAATAATCTAACCATGTCCACACACTAAATGATCTACAAGATCTCATACCTATATATGTGTCCTATTACAATTCACATTGTTGGCTTACAAAAAGATATTACAATTAAATACAAAATGTAATAAACAAAATCCTATCGGCTGGGGTGTCGGTAATCATCTTTGCCAGTGTAGAGTTTGTCGGTGTCGGTTCCATAGGATTGCAAGGTTGCCATCAATGACAATACATTCAATCACCTACAATTTCTCATTTGAGTGTGCATTTTCCAACAATATCCCCCTTTGGCATTGATGGCAACACTCGTGAGAAAAAGTCAAAATTGTATCCAAAATGTGTTGTCCAAAAATCTTACCAAAACTGTGTGCTCCCCCTGAGCAGATGATCTCTTATGTCCATTATTTTTCTCATTCCTAGTACTCTCCCTTTGACATGAATGACAAAGGTTTTCAAAAATGTCAACTGAGTGTAGTTCTCAGCTGGATCCATGTAACTGGTGGGTTACTATCTGATATAGATTTGCTAGTGCAAAATTTAAGCTGTTAGTGAACCTTTCACTATCCTTTAATGTTGCTTCTATCCTTTGGATGGTACCGGTGAGTATGTGTATTTTCTCTTCTAGTGTCTTAAGTCCTAAAACAAGTGCCTCTAATATCTCTTTTCTCAAGGAGATGAGGATGTCAAGTTTCAGACCTAGTATACATTTTAGTTCCTTTGCCTTGAATTTTAATCTCTCCTTATCTTTTTCAAATTTTTCAATTTTCTCTTCAAAGCCTACAATTTCCTGCTCTATTATCGATATAGGTTATGATGAACCTATGAGATTATCAATAATATCATTTATTTCCTTTTGTGCTATGCTGATCTCTTTATCTATGTCCTCTGTCAAAATGTTAGTCTTGCATGAATCCCTGTACAACTTCTTAAAGTCCATTATTGTTTTTCCTAGTGTCGGTAATAATGTATCAATGTGTTCCTTACATCTGTTTATTGACTCTTCAAAGAATTTTTATTTTCCACATTGCACTTGGGTGCTATCAATTTCAATAAAGGAATTGTGTGATCAATAGCCTTATATGCCTGTGCATTACACTCTGTGATTTTCTTGATGGAGTCCAATTATATCTCTATTACATTTGTCGATCTGAATTCTGTTAAGGAGGAACCAGATGACTATCCAACTACCTTAAAAATCTGCAATCCACCGGTGTGAGTAACCTCTTTGCTTGAGTTGTCCTCTGGTAGTTCAGTTTGAGTCCGCATCTCAACTAGCAAAGGTTTGGGTTTCTTAGCTGTTGCCGGTGGCATTGTTTCTGTCTCAACCTTTTTCTCTTCATGTTTCTCAGAATGTACCTTAGTTGGTTTCTCTGTGCTTTCCATTGCCAGTTTCTCTAATTGTGTCTCAGTGTTACCTATCGGTTTCTCTATATGTACCTCTGAACTGTCCATTTCTAGTTTTTCTAGCTTGTTAGGTTTCTAAGTGTGTATATAAATGGTATCTGTCTTTCCAGTATCCAGGGGATCAGTTGATTGTTCAGTGTGTGTTTCAATCCCAATCTCAACATTTCCAACTGTATCCTCAACATGTGTTTCAACTGCAATGTCCTCAGTCAGTGGCTTAGTTGCCACATATTTTCTCTTAGTGGTTTCCTTATCAACCACAATGTTTACTTCTTGTGTGTCAATATTCATAGTAAATAATACCTCTGAATCAAGATTGGTGTCTTCATGTGTTGTCTCCATACTCTCAACATTATCTGTTACCGGTGGTGTATCAACAATCTCAACTAGTGGAGTATCAGAATGAGATAGGGGCAAGTTATCTGTTACTTTTATGCTCAGAGGACCACCTACCTTGCCTTTACCTTTATCCTTTTCCTTTTGATAAACTCTGAAAGTCTTTGGTCGTTTAAGATCTTCTTGCTTTTCCTTCTTTACAAAGAAGATATCCCATTTGTCCACTGTCTCTTCAGTGATCTCATTCACTCTACTAGCCATTAAAGCTACATACTGGTGACCAATGGAAAATACAATCCTGTTAGCCTCACTTATCAGTTCATCAATTTCTTCTACTAATTTCACTGGGTGAACTGCAAGTAATTTTCTACCTTAATATTCTTGTCTAATTCCACAATTGCTAACCTTTTTGCATCTAATCTTCTGTACAAGTCACTTGGCAAGTCATCTACAACTTCTATCAAAAATTTCTTGTAAATGTCTAAATGTAGAATAACACTATTTTCTATGCTTGACAAGTTGCTACAATTTGACAAGTTTCCATCTTCAGTAATTTCATTTAGAAGATTATCAAGTGGAGGAATAACTTGTTTTTCCTTCTTCTTCCTGGGTGTTATTTTCTTTGTCAGAGGCCTTACTGCTTGTTGTTTCCATCTTGTTCTCTTGGGTGTAGGAGCAGGTACCGGTGAAGGTTTCCTTTTTCTTTCTACTCTCTGAAACTCTCTTGATATTTCATTGTCAGAGGAGGTGCCAACCGGTGAAAGATGTGCTTTTGGTTGTAACCCTTCCAAGTCACTTTCCTTGATACCAGTCTTTTTCAACAAGTCTTCCTTGATTTATTTTTCTTGTTTAGTTACTTCTCTGATTGTTTGTTCTCTTCTTTTCCTTTGTTTCATGGTTTGTACTCTACTTTCAATGGTTTCAACATTTCCAAATACTTCTTCTTCAGGTTCTCTAGAAGCTTCAAGGAGGGCTTTAGCATATGTCTATTATGTTTTCATCTGCCTCATAAGCTATTTGAGTTATCCAAATTGTTCTAGGAACCACTACCTCCATCCAGATTTCATCCTTCTTTATAACAAAACATATCTCCTTTTGGTATTTGTCAACTATGGTCTGAGATAGTTTTTCCCTAGTCTTCATTCTAGCCTTTAAATCCTGAAAGTGTTCAATTATGTTCTTTTCCCTATCATCTCCCATGTTGTTAAAGATATCCAAAAGTTGTTTCCCTATCGGTATGTCAAAACCAAATTATTTTCTACCTATACCAGGAACTTCCTTAGTGATGTATAGCAATAGACATATATGTAAGTTACTAAATCTAAATGTGCCTTTCTTTTCTCCTTTAATTTTCTTTAGATTGTCAATCTTTGCATTACTGTTTACCATATCATAAGCACTTTTGATACATAAACTAGAAACAAAGTTTAATCTATTAGCATGTATTGTTTTGTATCCTAGAATCATGCTAATGAATCTGACATTAATATCCTTCACATAATTGACTCTCAAGGATCTGCTATCATGTGTTGCATCGGTTAGGGTCATCACAGTGTCATCAGAGACCTTCTTTCCTTTTTCTGGTCTACTACCAGTGGAAGGTAAGCCAGTCACTACCCTAACTACTTCTTTTGTAATCTTATGGATGGAATCTAGCCAGAAGAACTCCCCATGAACTCTGCTCAATACAATCCTTATAGCTTCCTTCGCAAAATCAGGAATGCTAAGTATCTCCACAAAACCTAGGGTTTCAATTATCTTGTGTTCTGGTTTTACATTACCATTTTCATCACAAATTATAGTCCTATACATGTTCATAGTCTCATCAGCACCAAGTTCTTCAATATGACAATGTATGTAAATCCTAGGGTCTTCAGCATAAGCAACTCCTTTGGGTATTTTAGAGAATGTTCCTAGGGTATCATCCTGCTTCGCAACTTTGGGAATGATTTTAAATATGGCCCTAGGGCGTTTAACCACTTCAATTACAATAGAGTTTGCAATGAATTTAGGTGTAGAGGAGGAAGCCATTATATAAATACCTTAATCTTCCTTTAGGTTTGAATGCTTGAATGATTTTGCTTCACTTCTTGCTGTGGATGCCTTCACTCAGGTTTTTCGTGCTCTTAGGAAATTTGAATGCTTGGTGAGTGAAAAAGAGTGAAAAACACTTGCTTTATAATGTCATATCCTTCAACTACCATAATAAATGCTAGCTAGTTAAGTGAAAACTTAACTCATGTGCCGGTAAAGAAGAATTTCATCTTCTTACCATCAACCAAGGGTAAACTAGCATGTTTTCAATTTGTTGCCATAGCCCCAAGGGATTTCTTTTCAGTTAGATGAAGAATCTCCTGCCAGTGGAGTGATATTTTTTTCTACCGGTGAAGGAATAGCCTCATCAACATTCTAATCTATCTTTCTAATCCATTGTTTTGAAAATTCTTTCTTTACCTCATCAACCTTTTCTTTACCTTTCAAACTGGGTCCTTTGTTATTTGTCGGTGATGCCTTACTTCTACAAAATTTTGTAATATGTCCAATCTTGTTACAAGCATAACAAGTCACATTATTTTTCTAAATAGCTTTTTCATATCCTATGCCGATATGTGTTCTGCATTGATTAGATAAGTGTCCAAATCTTCCACAAACATAACATCTTACATTCATTCTGCAATTTTCTGAATTATGACCAATTTTGTTGCATTTAGAACATCGATCGGTCGGTGCATTATTGTTCTGATAGTTTCTAGATCTACACTGATTTTCTTTATGACCATACATGTTACAATTAAAACATTTCCCATTAAATTTGTAGGCATTAGGTTATCTTACCAGTTTGTTGTAATCACGATTGTTTGCAGTACCAGAGCTTTCACCAACTTCAAAGCCAAGACCATTAGTATCTCCATTAGGTTTATGATTTTTTAGCATGTCACTAAGTTCTTCTGAACTTTTCTTGAATTTCTCCTTATATTGATTTGTAGTAGCCAACTCATTTTCCAAGAAATATTTTTGACTCATGAGTTTAGTTTTATCATGTTCCAAGTGAATCAAAGTTGTCTTCAACATATCATTTTCATGACTGAGTCTTAGATTTTCATTTCCAACATCATTGATTCTCCTAGTCAAGTTATCTTCATTCTTTTTTTTGTCTTCAGTGTCTTTACAAAATCTCATAGTCATATTATAAGATTTTGCCAAGATCAAGAGGCAATGGAAAGCACAAATAAGAGACACAAAATAGATGATAGGAATAAACTGTATTCTATCAAGATGCAAAATATGATCAACTGGATCATTACAAGATATAGATTGATTGCCCATACAAACAATGTAGATGAGCCTTCTTATATACGCAAGGCTTATGGATATGTGAGCACACAAACATGACATGTGGCTCAATAAGAAACAAGGGTAGGTAAGAAATAGGTGTGGGTAGGTAGGAGAAAAAATATAATATCCCACATGAGGTGGAATGTAACAACAAGATAAGATCAACACCATAAAAGGTGGGAATTCTCCTACACACACTATCCTAATATGGCACAAACACCCAAGTGTCTCATACCCAAACTATTATTAAATGCACATACCTTAGTAAACTTAAGTAAAGTGTAATAATATCCATGATGAATAATTATTTACACCAACACCCCCCCTTAAGTGCAACTTAGGGGAATGCACTAAAGTCTACAATGCAACAAAGCAATGCAAGATGGGTCCCGACTACGAGGCCATATTAGGTACCCATGTACAAATATAAATGAAATCTCCCATAAAAAAGGAAAGAGAGAAAAACACAATGGGAAAAAACCATCCCCCAAAAGAGAGATGATGAAAACACACAATGCTCTCAATGATGAATGAGAAGAACAAAACTATGTCCCCCCCATAAGAGAGAAGAAGAGACCATGAAGCCCCCCCTCAATGTCAAATCTCCTACAAAGATGGTCCATTGATGATGACCAAAATACCTCCCCATAAGGAAGAAAGAGAGCCAATGCTGCACCAATAATGTCAAAGTGTGACAAAACTAGGTACCAAGTCGATGACAATGAATCACTCACTGCAACAAAAAGAAGATACTCAAAAAAAGAAGAAATACTGGTACAATCCAAGTCTCACAGGATCCATGTACAAATGTGTACAATCTAAGTCTCAACTGGAGCCATGCACCAAGTCTCACAAGATATTCCTAATCTATGTGTACAAGAGGATTTCATCAAATAGTCAACAATAAAAAGATACAAAGAGGTGTGGCACTTTATGATAGTGCGAGTACAACATTTCTCAAGCAAGAACATACATCATGATAAAATATTCAAATGTGAAAACATGAAAATGATGCCACCAACAAAGAAGCCATGTAGAATACTGCAGATGAAGATGCCTCGGAATGGAATTTCACCAAGAGATACAAATGAACAACTGACCCCCCATAAAAAGATCATGTTGGCACTTGCAAATAATGGAAAAGTGGACTTCTGATTTCAATTTACAACTTCTCAAAATGAGATCTAAGAGACTTCAACAAATACTGCTAGTGATCTAAACTAAGATCCAAGCAAAATGCAAGTACCAAATATGTCAAAAATGGCTAAATACTGAAAGTACAATTTCTACTCAAAATCACTGCAAACAAATGGTAGATTATGAAAGTAGATAAAAAATATGCACTTTCAAAAAAAATGGCACCTGAAAAGGAGTCCATATGAGCCAAAATGAAGCCTCCAAAGTTGTAAAAATCCGGATTTCACGATTTCTGAAAAAACTATATCCGAAAATCAGAAAAATCCCACACCACTATACAGATCACAAAATTATACCCCAAAACTAAAAACATTACTCGAAAATATGAGTTCAGATGAGTGAGATATCGCTATTTGAAAATTTCTTGCAAAATTATAAATTTTGGAAAATTTCCGCCGCAGCTTCAAATTTCAAATGCCTCTAGATTTGGCCTCCGAAGTCTGATTTGGATGAAACAAAAGGAAAACCTAACTTTCTTGGACCTCCTCAATCCAATGGTTACCTTAGATTTGACCCCTAAACAATCAATAATAACCTGCAATAGAAATCTCCAAAATGCAAACTCCAAATAGCATCAAATTTCTCTCAATTAACAAACCAATGACACTCTAATGGCTCTGATACCATGTGAGACATGGACCAGCTCTGATAACATGTGATATTTTTCCAAGATCTAGAGGCGATGGAAAGCACAAATAATAGAGACAAAATAGATGATAGGAATAAACTGTATTCTATGAAGATGCAAAATATGATCAACTAGATCATTACAAAATATAGATTGATTACAAACAATATAGATGAGCCTTCTTATATAGACAAGGCTTATGGATATGTGAGAACACAAACATGACATGTGGCACAATAAGAAACAAGGGTAGGTAGGAAATAGGTGTGGGTAGGTAGGAGAAACAATATAATATTCCACATGAGGTGGAATGTAACAACAAGATAAGATCAACACCATAAAAGGTGGGAATTCTCCTACACACACTATCCTAATATGGCACAAACACCCAAGTGTCTCATACCCAAACTATTATTAAATGCACATACCTTAGTAAACTTAAGTAAAGTGTAATAATATCCATGATGAATAATTATTTACACCAATACCTCCCCTTAAGTGTAACTTAGGGGAATGCACTAAAGTCTACAATGCAACAAAGCAATGCAAGATGGGTCCCGACTACGAGGCCATATTAGGTACCCATGTAAAAATATAAATGAAATCTCCCGCAAAAAAGGAAAGACAGAAAAACCCAATGGGAAAAAATCATCCCCCAAAAGAGAGATGATGAAAACACACAATGCTCTCAATGATGAATGAGAAGAACAAAATTATGTCCCCCCCATAAGAGAGAAGAAGAGACAATGAAGCCCCTCCTCAATATCAAATCTCCTGCAAAGATGGTCCATTGATGATGACAAAAATACCTCCCCATAAGGAAGAAAGAGAGCCAATGTTGCACCAATAATGTCAAGGTGTGTCAAAACTAGGTACCAAGTCGATGACGATGAATCACTCGCTGCAACAAAAAGAGGATCAGGCATGGAGACAACCTACTTTGAGCATCATCTGGATACTTAAAAATAGAAGAACTACTAGTACAATCCAAGTCTCATGGGAGCCATGTACAAATGTGTACAATCTAAGTCTCAACTGGAGCCATGCACCAAGTCTCACAAGATATTCCTAATCTATGTGTACAAGAGGATTACATCAAATGGTCAACAATAACAAGATACAAAGAGCTGTGGAACTTTATGATAGTGCGAGTAAAACATTTCTCAAGCAAGAACATACATCATGATAAAATATTCAAATGTCGAAACATGAAAATGATGCCACCAACAAAGAAGCCATGTAGAATACTGCAGATGAAGATGCCTCGGAATGGAATTTCACCAAGAGATACAAATGAACAACTGACCCCCGATAAAAAAGATCATGTTGGCACTTGCAAATAATGGAAAAGTGGACTTCTGATTTCAATTTAAAACTTCTCAAAATGAGATCTAAGAGACTTCAACAAATACTGCTAGTGATCTAAACTAAGATCCAAGCAAAATGCAAGTACCAAATATGCCAAAAATGGCTAAATACTCAAAGAACAATTTCTACACAAAATCACTGCAAACAAATGGTAGATTATGAAAGTAGATAAAAGAAATGCAGTTTCAAAAAAAACAGCACCTAAAAAGGAGTCCATATGAGCCCAAATGAAGCCTCCAAAGTTGTAAAAATCAGGATTTCACGATTTCCGAAAAAACTATATCCGAAAATCAGAAAAATCCCACACCACTATATAGATGACAAAATTATACCCCAAAACTAAAAACATTACTCAAAAATACGTGTTCGGATGAGTTAGATATCGCTATTTGAAACTTTCCTACAAAATTATAATTTCTAGAAAATTTCCGCCCCAGCTTCAAATTTCAAATGCCTCTAGATTTGGCCTTCGAAGTCTGATTTGGATGAAACAAAAGGAAAACCTAATTTTCATGGACCTCCTCAATCCAATGGTGACCTCAGATTTGACCCCTAAAGAATCAATAATAACCTGCAATAGAAATCTTCAAAATGCAAACTCCAAATAGCATCAAATTCTCTCAATTAACAAACCAATGACACTCTAATGGCTCTGATACCATGTGAGACATGGACAAGCTCTGATGCCATGTGAGATTTTTCCAAGATCTAGAGACAATGGAAAGCACAAATAATACAGACAAAAAAGATGATAGGAATAAACTCTATTCTATCAAGATGCAAAATATGATCAACTGGATCATTACAAGATATAGATTAATTGCCCGTACAAACAATGTAGATGAGCCTTCTTATATAGACAAGGCTTATGGATATGTGAGAACACAAACATGACATGTGGCTCAATAAGAAACAAGGGTAGGTACGAAATAGGTGTGGGTAGGTAGGAGAAACAATATAATATTCCACATGAGGTGGAATTTAACAACAAGATAAGATCAACACCATAAAAGGTGGAAATTCTCCTAGACACACTATCCTGATATGGCACAAACACCCAAGTGTCTCATACCCAAACTATTATTAAATGCACATACCTTAGTAAAATTAAGTAAAGTGTAATAATATCCATGATGAATAATTATTTACACCAACACCCCCCCTTAAGTGCAACTTAGGGGAATGCACTAAACTCTACAATGCAACAAAGCAATGCAAGATGGGTCCTGACTACGAGGCCATATTAGGTACCCATGTACAAATATAAATGAAATATCCCATAAAAAAGGAGAGAGAGAAAAACCCAATGGGAAAAAATCGTCCCCCAAAAGAGAGATGATGAAAACACACAATGCTCTCAATGATGAATGAGAAGAACAAAACTATGTCCCCCCCATAAGAGAGAAGAAGAGACCATGAAGCCCCCCCTCAATATCAAATCTCCTACAAATATGGTCCATTGCTGATACCAAAATACCTCCCCATAAGGAAGAAAGAGAGCCAATGCTGCACCAATAATGTCAAGGTGTGACAAAACTAGGTACCAAGTCGATGATGATGAATCACTCGCTGCAACAAAAAGAAGATCAGGCATGGAGACAACCTACTGTGAGCATCATCTGGATACTCAAAAATAGAAGAAATACTGGTACAATCCAAGTCTCATGGGAGCCATGTACAAATGTGTACAATCTAAGTCTCAACTGGAGCCATCCACCGAGTCTCACAAGATATTCCTAATCTATGTGTACAAGAGGATTACATCAAATAGTCAACAATAACAAGATACAAAGAGGTGTGGCACTTTATGATAGTGTGAGTACAACATTTCTCAAGCAAGAACATACATCATGATAAAATATTCAAATGTGGAAACATGAAAATGATGCCACCAACAAAGAAGCCATGTAGAATACTGCAGATGAAGATGCCTCGGAATGGAATTTCACCAAGAGATACAAATGAACAACTGACGCCCGATAAAAAGATCATGTTGGCACTTGCAAATAATGGAAAAGTGGACTTCTGATTTCAATCTACAACTTCTCAAAATGAGATCTAAGAGACTTCAACAAATACTGCTAGTTATCTAAATTGAGATCCAAGCAAAATGCAAGTACCAAATATGCCAAAAATGGCTAAATACTGAAAGTACAATTTCTACTCAAAATCACTACAAACAAATGGTAGATTATGAAAGTAGATAAAAAATATGCACTTTCAAAAAAAACGGCACCTGAAAAGGAGTCCATATGAGACCAAATCAAGCCTCCAAAGTTGTAAAAATCAGGATTTCATGATTTCCGAAAAAACTATATCCGAAAATCAGAAAAATCCCACACCACTATATAGATCACAAAATTATACCCCAAAACTAAAAACACTACTCGAAAATACGAGTTCAGATGAGTGAGATATCTCTATTTGAAACTTTCCTACAAAATTATAATTTCTGGAAAATTTCCGCCGCAGCTTCAAATTTCAAATGCCTCTAGATTTGGCCTCCAAAGTCTGATTTGGATGAAACAAAAGGAAAACCTATCTTTCATGGACCTCCTCAATCCAATGGTGACCTTAGATTTCACCCCTAAAGCGTCAATAATAACCTGCAATAGAAATCTCCAAAATGCAAACTCCGAATAGCATCAAATTTCTCTCAATTAACAAACCAATGACACTCTAATGGCTCTGATACCATGTGAGACATGGACCAGCTTTGATACCATGTGGGATTTTTCCAAGATCTACAGGCAATGAAAAGCACAAATAATAGAGACAAAATAGATGATAGAAATAAACTCTATTCTATCAGGATGCAAAATATGATCAACTGGATCATTACAAGATATAGATTGATTGCCCGTACAAACAATGTAGATGAGACTTCTTATATAGACAAGGCTTATGGATATGTGAGAACACAAACATGACATGTGGCTCAATAACAAACAAGGGTAGGTAGGAAATAGGTGTGGGTAGGTAGGAGAAACAATATAACATTCCACATGAGGTGGAATGTAACAACAAGATAAGATCAACACCATAAAAGGTGGGAATTCTCCTACACACACTATCCTAATATGGCACAAACACCCAAGTGTCTCATACCCAAACTATTATTAAATGCACATAGCTTAGTAAACTTAAGTAAAGTGTAATAATATCCATGATTAATAATTATTTACACCAACACCCCCCCTTAAGTGCATCTTAGGGGAATGCACTAAACTCTACAATGCAACAAAGCAATGCAAGATGGGTCCTGACTACGAGGCCATATTAGGTACCCATGTACAAATATAAATGAAATATCCCATAAAAAAGGAGAGAGAGAAAAACCCAATGGGAAAAAATCGTCCCCCAAAAGAGAGATGATGAAAACACACAATGCTCTCAATGATGAATGAGAAGAACAAAACTATGTCCCCCCCATAAGAGAGAAGAAGAGACCATGAAGCCCCCCCTCAATATCAAATCTCCTACAAATATGGTCCATTGATGATGACCAAAATACCTCCCCATAAGGAAGAAAGAGAGCCAATGCTGCACCAATAATGTCAAAGTGTGACAAAACTAGGTACCAAGTCGATGACGATGAATCACTCGCTGCAACAAAAAGAAGATTAGGCATGGAGACAACCTGCTATGAGCATCATCTGGATACTCAAAAATAGAAAAAATACTGGTGCAATCAAAGTCTCATGGGAGCCATGTACAAATGTGAACAATCTAAGTCTCAACTGGAGCCATGCACCAAGTCTCACAAGATATTCCTAATCTATTTGTACAAGAGGATTACATCAAATAGTCAACAATAACAAGATAAAAAGAGGTGTGGTACTTGATGATAGTGTGAGTACAACATTTCTCAAGCAAGAACATACATCATGATAAAATATTCAAATGTGGAAACATGAAAATGATGCCACCAACAAAGAAGCCATGTAGAATACTGCAGATGAAGATGCCTCAGAATGGAATTTCACCAAGAGATACAAATGAACAACTGACCCCCCATAAAAAGATCATGTTGGCACTTGCAAATAATGCAAAAGTGGACTTCTGATTTCAATTTACAACTTCTCAAAATGAGATCTAAGAGACTTCAACAAATACTGCTAGTGATCTAAATTAAGATCCAAGCAAAATGCAAGTACCAAATATGCCAAAAATGGCTAAATACTGAAAGTACAATTTCTACTCAAAATCACTACAAACAAATGGTAGATTATGAAAGTAGATAAAAAATATGCACTTTCAAAAAAAATGGCACCTGAAAAGGAGTCCATATGAGCCCAAATGAAGCCTCCAAAGTTGTAAAAATCAGGATTTCACGATTTCTGAAAAAACTATATCCGAAAATCAGAAAAATCCCACACCACTATACAGATCACAAAATTATACCCCAAAACTAAAAACATTACTTGAAAATATGAGCTCGGATGAGTGAGATATCACTATTTGAAAATTTCCTGCAAAATTATAATTTCTGGAAAATTTCTACTGCAGCTTCAAATTTCAAATGCCTCTAGATTTGGCCTCCAAAGTCTGATTTGGATGAAACAGAAGGAAAACCTAACTTTCTTGGACCTCCTCAATCCAATGGTGACCTTAGATTTGACCCCTAAAGCTTGAATAATAACTTGCAATAGAAATCTCCAAAATGCAAACTCCGAATAGCATCAAATTTCTCTCAATTAACAAACCAATGACACTCTAATGGCTCTGATACCATGTGACACATGGACCAGCTTTGATACCATGTGGGATTTTTCCAAGATCTAGAGGCAATGAAAAGCACAAATAATAGAGACAAAATAGATGATAGGAATAAACTCTATTCTATCAGGATGCAAAATATGATCAACTAGATCATTACAAGATATAGATTGATTGCCCGTACAAACAATGTAAATGAGACTTCTTATATAGACAAGGCTTATGGATATGTGAGAATACAAACATGACATGTGGCTCAATAAGAAACAAGGGTAGGTAGGAAATAGGTGTGGGTAGGTAGGAGAAACAATATAATATTCCACATGAGGTGGAATGTAACAACAAGATAAGATCAACACCATAAAAGGTGGGAATTCTCCTACACACACTATCCTAATATGGCACAAACACCCAAGTGTCTCATACCCAAACTATTATTAAATGCACATACCTTAGTAAACTTAAGTAAAGTGTAATAATATCTATGATGAATAATTATTTACACCAACACCCCCCCTTAAGTGCAACTTAGGGGAATGCACTAAAGTCTACAATGCAACAAAGCAATGCAAGATGGGTCCCGACTTCAAGGCCATATTAGGTACCCATGTACAAATATATATGAAATCTCCCATAAAAAAGGAAAGAGAGAAAAACCCAATGGGAAAAAACTGTCCCGCAAAAGAGAGATGATGAAAACACACAATGCTTTGAATGATGAATGAGAAGAACAAAATTATATCCCCACCATAAGATAGAAGAAGAGACCATGAAGCCCCCCCTCAATGTCAAATCTCCTGCAAAGATGGTCCATTGATGATGACCAAAATACCTCCCCATAAGGAAGAAAGAGAGCCAATGCTGCACCAATAATGTCAAAGTGTGACAAAACTAGGTACCAAGTCGATGACGACGAATCACTCGCTGCAACAAAAAGAAGATCAGGCATGGAGACAACCTGCTATGAGCATCATCTGGATACTCAAAAATAGAAAAAATACTGGTACAATCCAAGTCTCGCGGGAGTCATGTACAAATGTGTACAATCTAAGTCTCAACTAGAGCCATGCACCAAGTCTCACAAGATATTCCTAATCTATCTGTACAAGAGGATTACATAAAATAGTCAACAATAACAACATACAAAGAGGTGTGGCACTTGATGATATTGCGAGTACAACATTTCTCAAGCAAGAACATACATCATGATAAAATATTCAAATGTGGAAACATGAAAATGATGCCACCAACAAAGAAGCCATGTAGAATACTGCAGATGAAGATGCCTCGGAATGGAATTTCACCAAGAGATACAAATGAACAACTGACCCCCCATAAAAAGATCATGTTGGTACTTACAAATAATGAAAAAGTGGACTTCTGATTTCAATTTACAACTTCTCAAAATGAGATCTAAGAGACTTCAACAAATACTGCTAGTGATCTAAATTGAGATCCAAGCAAAATGCAAGTACCAAATATGCCAAAAATGGCTAAACACTGAAAGTACAATTTCTACTCAAAATCACTGCAAACAAATGGTAGATTATGAAAGTAGATAAAAAATATGCACTTTCAAAAAAAATGGCACCTGAAAAGGAGTCCATATGAGCCCAAATGAAGCCTCCAAAGTTGTAAAAATCAGGATTTCACGATTTCCGGAAAAACTATATCCGAAAATAAGAAAAATCACAAACCACCGTACAGATCACAAAATTATACCCCCAAACTAAAAACATTACTTGAAAATACAAGTTCGGATGAGTGAGATATCGCTATTTGAAAATTTCTTGCAAAATTATAGATTTTGAAAAATTTCCGCCGCTGCTTCAAATTTCAAATGCCTCTAGATTTGGCCTCCGAAGTTTGATTTGGATGAAACAAAAGGAAAAACTAACTTTCTTGGACCTCCTGAAACCAATGGTGACCTCAGATTTGACCCCTAAAGCTTCAATAATAACCTGCAATAGAAATGTCCAAAATGCAAACTCCAAATAGCATCAAATTTCTCTCAATTAACAAACCAATGACACTCTAATGGCTCTGATACCATGTGAGACACGGACCAGCTCTGATACCGTGTGAAATTTTGCCAAGATCTAGAGGCAATGGAAAGCACAAATAATAGAGACAAAATAGATGATAGGAATAAACTCTATTCTATCAAGATGCAAAATATGATCAACTGGGTCATTACAAGATATAGATTGATTGCTCGTACAAACAATGTAGATGAGCCTTCTTATATAGACATGGCTTATGGATATGTGAGAACACAAACATGACATGTGGCTCAATAAGAAACAAGGTTAGGTAGGAAATAGGTGTTGGTAGGTAGGAGAAACAATATAATATCCCACATGAGGTGGAATGTAACAACAAGATAAGATCAACACCATAAAAGGTGGGAAGTCTCCTACACACACTATCCTAATATGGCACAAACACCCAAGTGTCTCATACCCAAACTATTATTAAATGCACATAGCTTAGTAAACTTAAGTAAAGTGTAATAATATCCATGATGAATAATTATTTACACCAACACCCCCCCTTAAGTGCAACTTAGGGGAATGCACTAAAGTCTACAATGCAACAAAGCAATGCAAGATGGGTCCCGACTACGAGGCCATATTAGGTACCCATGTACAAATATATATGAAATCTCCCATAAAAAATGAAAGAGAGAAAAACCCAATGGGAAAAAACCATCCCCCAAAAGAGAGATGATGAAAACACACAATGCTCTGAATGATGAATGAGAAGAACAAAACTATGTCCTCCCCATAAGAGAGAAGAAGAGACCATGAAGCCCCCCCTCAATATCAAATCTCCTGCAAATATGGTCCATTGATGATGACCAAAATACCTCCCCATAAGGAAGAAAGAAAGCCAATGCTGCACCAATAATGTCAAGGTGTGATAAAACTAGGTACCAAGTCGATGACGATGAATCACTCACTGCAACAAAAAGAAGATAAGGCATGGAGACAACCTACTGTGAGCATCATCTGGATACTCAAAAATAGAAGAAATACTGGTACAATCCAAGTCTCACAGGAGCCATGTACAAATGTGTACAATCTAAGTCTCAACTGGAGCCATGCACCAAGTCTCACAAGATATTCCTAATCTATGTGTACAAGAGGATTACATCAAATAGTCAACAATAACAAGATACAAAGAGGTGTGGCACTTTATGATAGTGCGAGTACAACATTTCTCAAGCAAGAACATACATCATGATAAAATATTCAAATGTGTAAACATGAAAATGTTGCCACCAACAAAGAAGCCATGTAGAATACTGCAGATGAAGATGCCTCGGAATGGAATTTCACCAAGAGATACAAATGAACAACTGACCCCCGATAAAAAGATCATGTTGGCACTTGCAAATAATGGAAAAGTGGACTTCTGATTTCAATTTACAACTTCTCAAAATGAGATCTAAGAGACTTCAACAAATACTGCTAGTGATCTAAACTGAGATCCAAGCAAAATGCAAGTACCAAATATGCCAAAAATGGCTAAATACTGAAAGTACAATTTCTACTCAAAATCACTACAAACAAATGGTAGATTATGAAAGTAGATAAAAAATATGCACTTTAAAAAAAAACAGCACCTGAAAAGGAGTCCATATGAGCCCAAATGAAGCCTCCAAAGTTGTAAAAATCAGGATTTCACGATTTCCAAAAAAACTATATCCGAAAATTAGAAAAATCCCACACCACTGTACAGATCACAAAATTATATCCCAAAACTAAAAACATTACTTGAAAATACGAGTTCAGATGAGTGAGATGTCGCTATTTCAAAATTTCCTGCAAAATTATAATTTCCGGAAAATTTCCGCCGCAGCTTCAAATTTCAAATGCCTCTAGATTTGGCCTCCAAAGTCTGAGTTGGATGAAACAAAATGAAAACCTAACTTTCTTGGACCTCCTCAATCCAATGGTGACCTTAGATTTGACCCCTAAAGCTTCAATAATAACCTGCAATAGAAATCTCCAAAATGCAAACTCCGAATAGCATCAAATTTCTCTCAATTAACAAACCAATGACACTCTAATGGCTCTGATACCATGTGAGAAATGGACCAGCTTTGATACCATGTGGGATTTTTCCAAGATCTAGAGGCAATGGAAAGCACAAATAATAGAGACAAAATAGATGATAGGAATAAACTCTATTCTATCAGGATGCAAAATATGATCAACTGGATCATTACAAGATATAGATTGATTGCCTGTATAAACAATGTAGATGAGCCTTCTTATATAGACAAGGCTTATGGATATGTGAGAACACAAACATGACATGTGGCTCAATAAGAAACAAGGGTAGGTACGAAATAGGTGTGGGTAGGTAGGAGAAAAAATATAATATCCCACATGAGGTGGAATGTAACAACAAGATAAGATCAACACCATAAAAGGTGGGAATTCTCCTACACACACTATCCTAATATGGCACAAACACCCAACTGTCTCATACCCAAACTATTATTAAATGCACATACCTTAGTAAACATAAGTAAAGTGTAATACTATCCATGATGAATAATTATTTACACCAACACCCCCCCTTAAGTGCAACTTAGGGGAATGCACTAAAGTCTACAATGCAACAAAGCAATGCAAGATGGGTCCCGACTACAAGGCCATATTAGGTTTCCATGTACAAATATAAATGAAATCTCCCATAAAAAAGGAAAGAGAGAAAAACCCAATGAGAAAAAATAGTCCCCCAAAAGAGAGATGATGAAAACACACAATGCTCTCAATGATGAATGAGAAGAACAAAACTATGTCCCCCCCATAAGAGAGAAGAAGAGACCATGAAGCCCCCCCTCAATGTCAAATCTCCTACAAAGATGGTCCATTGATGATGACCAAAATACCTCCCCATAAGGAAGAAAGAGAGCCAATGCTGCACCAATAATGTCAAAGTGTGACAAAACTAGGTACCAAGTCGATGACGATGAATCACTCGCTGCAACAAAAAGAAGATCAGGCATGGAGACAACCTGCTATGAGCATCATCTAGGTACTCAAAAATAGAAAAAATACTGGTACAATCAAAGTCTCATGGGAGCCATGTACAAATGTGTACAATCTAAGTTTCAACTGGAGCCATGCACCAAGTCTCACAAGATATTCCTAATCTATGTGTACAAGAGGATTACATCAAATAGTCAACAATAACAAGATACAAAGAGGTGTGGCACTTGATGATAGTGCGAGTACAACATTTCTCAAGCAAGAACATACATCATGATAAAATATTCAAATGTGGAAACATGAAAATGATGCCACCAACAAAGAAGCCATGTAGAATACTGCAGATGAAGATGCCTCGGAATGGAATTTCACCAAGAGATACAAATGAACAACTGACCCCCCATAAAAAGATCATGTTGGTACTTACAAATAATGCAAAAGTGGACTTCTGATTTCAATTTACAACTTCTCAAAATGAGATCTAAGAGACTTCAACAAATACTGCTAGTGATCTAAACTGAGATCCAAGCAAAATGCAAGTACCAAATATGCCAAAAATGGCAAAATACTCCAAGTACAATTTCTACTCAAAATCACTACAAACAAATGGTAGATTATGAAAGTAGATAAAAAATATGCACTATCAAAAAAAATGGCACCTGAAAAGGAGTCCATATGAGCCCAAATGAAGCCTCCAAAGTTGTAAAAATCAGGATTTCACGATTTCTTAAAAAACTATATCCGAAAATCAGAAAAATCCCACACCACTGTACAGATCACAAAATTCTACCCCAAAACTAAAAACATTACTTGAAAATACAAGTTCGGATGAGTGAGATATCGCTATTTGAAAATTTCCTGCAAAATTATAATTTCTGGAAAATTTCCGCCACAGCTTCAAATTTCAAATGCCTCTAGATTTGGCCTCTGAAGTCTGATTTGGATGAAACAAAAGGAAAAACTAACTTTCTTGGACCTCCTCAATCCAATGGTGATGTTAGATTTGACCCCTAAAGCTTCAATAATAACCTGCAATAGAAATCTCCAAAATGCAAACTCCAAATAGCATCAAATTTCTCTCAATTAACAAACCAATGACACTCTAATGGCTCTGATACCATGTGAGACATGGACCAGCTTTGATACCATGTGAGACTTTTCCAAGATCTAGAGGAAATGGAAAGCACAAATAATAGAGACAAAATAGATGATAGGAATAAACTTTATTCTATGAAGATGCAAAATATTATCAACTGGATCATTACAAGATATAGATTGATTGCCCGTACAAACAATGTAGATGAGCCTTATTATATAGACAAGGCTTATGGATATGTGAGAACACAAACATGACATGTGGCTCAATAAGAAACAAGGGTAATTAGGAAATAGGTGCGGGTAGGTAGGAGAAACAATATAATATTCCACATGAGGTGGAATGTAACAACAAGATAAGAACAACACCATAAAAGGTGGGAATTCTCCTACACACACTATCCTAATATGGCACAAACACCCAGGTGTCTCATACCCAAACTATTATTAAATGCACATACCTTAGTAAACTTAAGTAAAGTGTAATAATATCCATGATGAATAATTATTTACACCAACACCCCCCCTTAAGTGCAACTTAGGGGAATGCACTTAAGTCTACAATGCAACAAAGCAATGCAAGATGGGTCCCGACTACGAGGCCATATTAGGTACCCATGTACAAATATAAATGAAATCTCCCATAAAAAAGGAAAGAGAGAAAAACCCAATGGGAAAAAACCGTCCCCCAAAAGAGAGATGATGAAAACACACAATGCTCTGAATGATGAATGAGAAGAACAAAACTATGTCCCTCCCATAAGAGAGAAGAAGAGACCATGAAGCCCCCCCTCAATGTCAAATCTCCTGCAAAGATGGTCCAATGATGGTGACCAAAATACCTCCACATAAGGAAGAAAGAGAGTTAATGTTACACCAATAATGTCAAAGTGTGACAAAACCAGGTACCAAGTCGATGACGATGAATCACTCGCTGCAACAAAAAGAAGATCAGGCATGGAGACAACCTGCTGTGAGAATCATCTGGATACTCAGAAATAGAAGAAATACTGGTACAATCCAAGTCTCATGGGAGCCATGTACAAATGTGTACAATCTAAGTCCCAACTAGAGCCATGCACCAAGTCTCACAAGATATTCCTAATCTATTTGTACAAGAGGATTACATCAAATAGTCAACAATAAAAAGATACAAAGAGGTGTGGCACTTTATGATAGTGTGAGTACACCATTTCTCAAGCAAGAAAATACATCATGATAAAATATTCAAATGTGGTAACATGAAAATGATGCCACCAACAAAGAAGCCATGTAGAATACTGTAGATGAAGATTCCTCAGAATGGAATTTCACCAAGAGGTACAAATGAACAACTGACCCCCCATAAAAAGATCAGGTTGGCACTTGCAAATAATGGAAAAGTGGATTTCTGATTTCAATTTACAACTTCTCAAAATGAGATCTAAGAGACTTCAACAAATACTGCTAGTGATCTACACTGAGATCCAAGCAAAATGCAAGTACCAAATATGTCAGAAATGGCTAAATACTAAACATACAATTTCTACTCAAAATCACTGCAAACAAATGGTAGATTATGAAAGTAGATAAAAAATATGCACTTTCAAAGAAAACGGCACTTGGAAAGGAGTCCATATGAGCCCAAATGAAGCCTCCAAAGTTGTAAAAATCAGGATTTCACGATTTCTAAAAAAACTATATCAAAAAATCAGAAAAATCCTACACCACTGTACAGATCATAAAATTATACGCCAAAAAAAAAAAAATTGCTCGAAAATATGAGTTCGAATAAGTGAGATATCACTATTTGAAAATTTCCTGCAAAATTATAATTTTTGGAAAATTTCCGCCATAACTTCCAATTTCAAATGCCTCTAGATTTGGTTTCCGAAGTCTGATTTGGGTGAAACAAAAGGAAAAACTAAGTTTCTTGGACCTCCTCAATCCAATGGTGACCTCAGATTTGACCCCTAAAGCTTCAATAATAACCTGCAATAGAAATCTCCAAAATGCAAACTCCAAATAGCATCAAATTTCTCTCAATTAACAATCCAATGATACTCTAATGGCTCTGATACCATGTGAGACATGGACCAGCTCTGATACCATGTGAGATTTTGCCAAGATCTAGAGGCAATGGAAAGCACAAATAAGAGAGACAAAATAGATGATAGGAATAAACTCTATTCTATCAAGATGCAAAATATAATCAACTAGATCATTACAAGATATAGATTGATTCCCCGTACAAATAATGTAGATGAGCCTTCTTATATAGGCAAGGCTTATGGATATGTGAGAACACAAACATGACATGTGGCTCAATAAGAAACAAGGGTAAGTAGGAAATAGATGTGGGTAGGTAGGAGAAACAATATAATATTCCACATGAGGTGGAATGTAACAACAAGATAAGATCAACACCATAAAAGGTGGAAATTCTCCTACACACACTGTCCCAATGTGGCACAAACACCCAAGTGTCTCATACCCAAACTACTATTAAAAGCATGTACCTTAGTAAACTTAAGTAAAGTGTAATAATATCCATGATCAATAATTATTTACACCAACACATATCTTGCATCTCATTCCTCAAGGTCATGTTTTCTTGCTTCAACTTGCTTACAAGATCATTAAGAGTTTATTTTTCATCATCATCACTCTGTATCTTCTCATTAAGTTCTCTTATTTTTCTTCTAGAAATAGTAAGATTCTCCTGAAGTGCTTGAGTGATTTCTTGTGCAGCCTTCAGATCATCTTCAAGTTTGATATTCTTTAACTTTTCTGCATCATAATCTGCAAGAGTTGTTTCCAATTGCTTTCTCAAGTTATCCATCTATATCGATGTTAGAATCTCCCTCAAGCTGTTAGGCTTTTGAAAAAAGAGGACCAGGCTTTGATACCAATTGTTAGGATTTCCAAAGATACTGAGAGGGGGGTGAATCAGTATCTAACTGGTTAATGGATTTTCTGATCTTATTAAACAAATTGCATTCCAAAACAGTGTACTAGTAAGCCAAAATTAATGCAGTAAATAAGAACAATAAGAACAACATAGAAATCACACCTTAACATAATATTTTTAATGAGGACACCGGTGTGGGAAAAACCTCGATGGGATTTGTGACCCACAATATTCACTTATTGGCCAATAAATGAATATTACTTACAATAGGGGCCTGCACATGCAGGAAGGCCAACTGCCTAAAGCTCACTGCTTAATTACAAAAAGGAAGTGTCACTAACTTAGAAAAATGGATTAAATATAATGTACTACTTTGGTTCAGCATCTGCTATGCTAGGTTCAGTACCGGTTTAAGCTCACAGAATAACCATAAATCTTACTCCAAAATCTGCCTTAATATTCGCATAATACTTTTGCAATAATCTGACCATGTCCACACACTAAATGATCTACAAGATCTCATACTTATATATGAGTCATATTACAATTCGCCTTGTTAGATTACAAAAAGATATTACAATTAAATACAAAATTTAATTGTATGCAGGAAAAGGGGGTCGATAGAACTTAAAATGTGAAAAATGAAGCCCAAGGAGCCTTGTTCACACACCCACAAGACTTCTTGGTGCAAGCTATGGAGTCATGAAGTATGGCTCAACTTCCTAAGGTTGGTTCCATGGTTCTCTATCTCACAAGGTCCCTCAAACCAATTTCTTTGCTCTCAGATCACTGAGCAAAGTGGTTTAGGGATGACAAATGTAAGAATGAGGGATGCTTTGGTTAATTTTTAAAATGAAATGTATCCTAAGTTATACATGATCCTATAAATGCAATAAACTAGTTATAAGATGACAAGATTAGTAACAAGACTCTCCTAGCATGCTATATTAGTCTATGATTAAGCTAGATGATAAAAAAATACTCTAAACATGCATATTTAGATTAATTCTTATTGAAAAGAGAGGCTAAATGATGAGCACAAATGATATATTAAAGCTTGGATGGATTTTAGTATGTGTGATTCTAAATACTTGGATGATGAAAAATGGAGGAATGAGAGCTCTATTTATAGAAAAAATAGGGCAATGGATGGCCAGATTGAAAGATTTAATCAAGGGTTGAGTTTGAAAGTTGGGAATCCATGTTTGCAATTTGCACCAATGAAATGGTGACAAATGTCAACATAAGATTGGTTGAGAGAAGGGGTTGGAGACATTAAATGTCTGAGAAGACCTCATGGTTACCTTATGGGATAAGGGTTAAGATTAGGTTAAGGTTATCCAATGGATAAAGGTTTTATCCAAAGGATAAACTCTTGTGCAAAAGATTAAGGATAACCATGGTCAAAGCAATAAATGCTTGATGAGACCCTTGGGTTACATGGAGGTTGAGTTTAGGGAAATTCTTTAATCATGCTAGAGGGTTGAGTTAACCATTAATGGTCTGGGAGACTTTCAAAGTTAAGTGGTTGAACCCTTTAAGGGTTTTCAAAGACTTTGAGGTTTTGAGAAGTGACTTCCCCTTGCTTAGGGATGTGACAAAGTTTAGGAAATGGGTTAGGTTAATTTAGAAGTGATCACAAGAGTCTAGAAGGGGTTAGGAATAGGGTTTAGGAAGCAAGTGGGAGATGTAGGATTTTGCAAGTGGATGAAGGGATAATAGGATTTAATTGAATAAAATGAATTTAATTCAATTTGGTTGTAGTTTGGGGAAATCAAATAAATTAGATTTATTCAATTTAGGATAAACTATTTAATTAAATTTGAATTTAATTAAAAGTGGATAGAAGGGATTTAATTGAATAAAATGATTTATTCATTAAATGCAAAAAAGAGGCCTAGTGAATTTAATTTAAATAAATTGAGTAATTTACTTAATTTAAATAGAGGAATGTGGGTGATTTAATTAAATTGGATTTAATTAAATAGAGAAATGAACATAAAATATTCATTTAGGAATATGGTCATTTTTATACGTCTACATTTTGCCCCTCTTTGAAGTGACGTGTGTGCACATGTTAATTCAAAGAAAATGATGTGTTATTGTGATTTATGATCAAATAAATATTAATGTCATTTTGAGATATGCCATGCCCTAGTTTTGATAATTGATGTTGATAATGCCCCCTCGGGAGATGAATCAAAATTTGGAAAAATTGATATTATTTGATAAGTGTGTTTTCTTTGCAAAATTTTGGCTATGTGGAATGCTTAAATTTATTTGATTTGATAAGTGTGTTTGCTTTGCAAAATTTTGGCTATGTGGAATGCTTAAATTGATTCATCTCCCCATAATTGATGTGTGTGAGGGTACGAGGAAGACCACGAGCGAATTACATGCTCAATCTCCTAACCCTAATTTTATTTTACCCTATAAAAGGGGAAAAGTGCATGGTTTTGTCTCATCTGTGTTTTTTGATTTCAGAGAAAGAGACTTTTGGAGAGAAGACAAAAATGCCTATTCCATATTCTACACATTGATTTGAGCACGTTCGGAGGTATTAGAGGCCTGCCGCGTATGAACCACTGGTAAATCAACCTTTTTGACCCCTTTTTGATTTTTGATTTTGTCATTTTTGGTACTTTTTTGGAATTTTTCATGCGGGTTTTACGTTTTAGCGCATCTAGGTCGTTGGTCAGCGCATACGAAAAATTCCATAGCACATAAGGTTGTAGATTTTAGGTTGCATCTGAAAATGTAGGGTAGCACATAGGTTTGCTAGGTTAGCGCTTAGGTTTGCTAGGTTAGTGCATAAATGCACATTAGTGCATTAGGGATACAGGGTAGCGCAGAAAGTGAAATAGGTGGTGCATCAAGTAAACCTAGCGCATTGGGTAGATAGGGAGTCACATGGGTAGGGGTAAGTAGAGCATAGGCTAGACCTAGCGTATAGGGTTAGATAGGTAGCACTTGGAGAAAACAAGTAGTGCATAGAGTTAATCTAGTGCATGGAGAAAATAGGTTAGCGCATCGAGTCAATCTAGCATGTAGCCAAATTTAGTTAGCGCATGCAGTTGGTTTTGTGAGAAAAGGTGATTTTGTGAGTGAGGAAAAATGATAGGATAAGGTCAGTTTTGCTGGGATAGGTGTAAAATGTTTCGTTTCTATGTTTGCTGTCATGGTTTTGATAGTTTGTTCAATATAAGTGCCAATATAACTTGGTTTGATTTGCGATTTTTCAAGTTAATATAGATATCGATGTGGATTTGGGATAAACTTGATTTGATTTGTATTGTTTCAAGTTAATATATGTGGAGCCTGATTTGTGTTACAAGCTGATATGATTGTGGAACTTGAGTTGTTTAACAAGTTGATATGGGTTGGAAACTTGAGTTGTTTTACAAGTTAATATGATGTGGGGACTTGAGTTGTGTTACAAGTTTGATATGGTTTTTGAAAAGTTGAGTTGTGTTACAAGTTGATACGGATAGATATGATATGATTTTTATTTTGATATCTATGTTTTGATGAGGAAATTGATATTGGACTTGTTTTGCTATTTGACAAGAGCGATTGGGAGTGGTTTAGTCACGTGAGCAGTTCCTGAGACCATGGGCATTGATACCACGATTGGCACAAGATGATCTAGACATTATTGAGAGATGCAGCCTGTCTTCCCTATTGGATATGCCTCAGTTTACTATGAACCGGGGTTTAATTACAACACTTGCAGAGAGATGGCACAGTGATACAAACACCTTCCATTTTGCCACTGGGGAGATGAGAGTGACCCCCGAGGATTGTTACCAGATCCTGTGCATACCTGTAGTAGAGGCACTACTACCTTATGAGCAGTAAGAGGAGGGTGGGACAGAGGCACTTTGTCGGATTTTTCATGATGATACAGTGTGCGGATATGAGATTTCATGGTAGGAGTTTCTGGATTTGGACTGTACACCTCTTCCATCAGTACTGGCAGGGTTTGTAGGTGGTTTTCTATGTCTCGACCACAGGTCGAAGGGACTTTCTATGGGATGGGGACTGGTGCTGGAGGAGATGATGACACAAGGTCACAGGTTCGCATGGGGATTAGATATGCTAGCCCATTTGTACAGGGACTTGCGTGAGGTAGTATACCTAGGTTATGACAGTTTGTTAGCTGGCGTTACACTTCTATAGGTATGGTGTTGGGAGCACATTTCTATAGCTAGGCCATTGGTGGATAGAGATCGGCTGGTTGGACATGCCTATGCATATGGATACAAGGGGTTAGTTGTCCAACGGAAGCTAGGCAAGCTAGAGCATTGGAGGAGGGTATTGGATGATATTGATACGGTCATAAGGCAGCCGTATATAGGTTGTGAGGTTTGGGCTGAGGATGGGTTGGAGATACCATATGTCTTCATGACCCGATTTTTGATAGGGAGGACCCTTTTTGTGATTGAGATATTTTTGGTTACGAGAGTTTTGTGATAGTTTGGTCGGCAGCAGGGGATACCACAAGGGACCTGTTTGTATGTTTATGAGATGTATCTTGAAAATAAGATGAAAGATATGATATGTTGTGAGACGTATCTTGAAAATGAGATGAATGATATGATATGCTGTGAGATGTATCTTGAAAATGAGATGAACGATATGATATGTTGTGAGATGATATGCAACTAATTGTAAAATGATATGCAACTAATTGTTTTTTTTTTTGGAGCACCCTCATTCTGCATTTGTCATCCAATATAACCACATGTTATTTGCTTTTGATATATGTATCATCATTGAGCATGGATTGATTTTTGGATATGTTGAAAATTTATACAAGCATAATGGTATAATTGAACCATGATAACCTGAGAAAAATTTACATGATGTTTGATTTTGCAAGATAGCACAAGCATCAAGGTATAATTGAACCAGGACGACCAGAGTGTGGATTGCATATAAACAGACAAGATTAAACCATTTGTATGCGTAAAGTGGAATCATGTCTTCAGTGATATTTGTTGAATCATGTCTCAAGACAAGTATCTACACAGTACAAATGATCACCTCACAGACAGAAGTCTAAGAAAATATTGGAGTTTCTCGATGTTCTCTAACTTGGAAGCATTGTTGAGAAAATTTAGAGAATCCAATAATTCAAAAAGTTAAATGCAAAAATAGTCAAGACTTTATGCAAAATGCAACATTTGATACTTTAGAAATTCATCCATTGTATTTCTCTTGTGAATCTGTTATCGATCGATGTTTTGATTTGGGTTTGTGTAAGTTTTTGCTTTGTTGGACATGATGCTCTGAGTTTTGCAAATAGTTTTGACAGTTTGAACATGTTTGTAAGTTTTGATGTTTATTGTCTCTAGCCAAGTGTACCTCTCGATGCAGGTATGTACAGTGATTACCAAGCCATGGTAAAGTGTGGTGAAAGGATAGATGGATAAATCAGGATAGAGACTATGCTAAGTATGTCCTGAATGGATATTTGCTAAGTGTCGGGCGATGGCCGATATTGTTTTACTATGGAGATAAGGATGTGGATATAGATAAAGGAGTTGTCCTTTCACAATAGTGCCTATTACAAGGTTTTCACCAGTTTCTTTTATTGTACCTTTTTATTTACTTTTCCTTGATTTTTTGATTTTTTGATTGTTTTTGACTTTTTCTGTGCATTAGACTACTTAAGTGTAGTATTTCTTTAGATGAATGTTGTTAGTTGGTTCGTTGAGCACATCTCCTTCTAAATTTGTTAGCTGATAAGCACCGGATACATAGACTGATATGATGACATAGGGACCTAACTAGCTAGGTTCAAATTTTCCTTTCTTTTCTCGATCTTGCTGATATCTAGGATTTTCCTTGAGTACTAGATCACCAACTTTGAAATTTCAGGGAACGACCTTGTGATTGTAGCTTCTGCACATGCGTTGCTAATATGCTTTGAGATGAGTGTAAGAATGCTAACGTCTTTCATCTAAGAGTTCCAGTTCTTGTAGTTGGTTGACTCGATACTCTTCATCTAGGATTAAGCCTTATAGAGAGACTCTAAGAGATGGAATTTCTACCTCTAGTGGTAAAATAGCTTTTGATCCATAGACCAATGAGAAAGGTGTTGCTCTTGTAGGTATGCAGATGTATGCCCAAAGTGCCGGATTGAGTTGTACATGCCAATCTTTGCTTGCATCATTCACTATTTTCTTTAGGATTTTTAGTATTGTCTTATTGGATGCTTCTACTTGACCATTCCCTTAGGGGTAGTATGGTGTAGAGAACCAATGTTGTATTTTGAATTGTTCACATAGTTCTCAAACATCTTGGTTTTTGAACGGTCATCCATTATCAATGATGATGGAGCTTGGAATACCATATCTACAGATCAGATAGTTTAGGATAAAAGAGGCAATTTGTTTTCCAGTCACTATGGTCATAGGGACTGCTTCTATCCACTTGGTAAAGTATTCTATTGCAGTTATAATGAACTTGTGTCTATGTGAAGATGAAGGATGAATTTTGCTGACCAAGTTGAGTCCCCAATGACAAAAGGGCCAAGATGTTGTAAATGGCTATAGTTCCTTTGCTGGTGCATGTATCAAATTGCCATGGATCTGGCATTTAGGGCACTTTTTTGCAAAATGATAAGAATCTTTTTCCATGGTTGGCTAGTAATATCCCATTCTTAGAAGCTTTTTAGCAAGAGTTGTACCGCTTGAATGTGTGCCACAAATACCTTCATGAAGCTCGTGTAAAGCAGAATCAGATTCATTACGATCAAGGAAACAAAGAAGAGTACCATCTAGACCTCGACGGTATAAAGTATCAACAGTAAGGGTATAGCGGGCGGCTTGTCGGATAAAATTACGCTTTTGGTTTCGGGATTGGTCAATGGGTAGAATATTGTTCTTTAGATAATCATATATTGGTCCATACAAAGGGGAATCCAAACCAGTGAAGGAATAGACAACATGGGATTTAGAGTGGTCATAGGCTAGGGAGAACAGTTGCTCTACCAGAAACTTGTAATGACTCTATTTCTCTAGAATCTGTAGTAATGAAGCGAGAGTAGCCATTGCATTGACTGCTTTGGTGTTCAACCTTGGTATTTTCTCGAACGTGATGTGTACAAAATACTTTTTGAAGCCATCCACCATTCATTTGTAGGGTAGTAGCTTGTCATCTTTTGTCTGATAGTCATTGTTGATTTGATTGACGACTAGTTGTGAGTCTCCATAGACCTTTAACTCCATGATTTTCCATTCTATGACCATTTTGATGCCTATAACCAATGCCTCATATTCAACCACATTATTTGTACATGGGAACATAAGCCTATATGATCTGGGTATAGTATGTCCTTCAGGAGTGATGAATAGAATGCCAACACCTGAACCATGTGTGTAGGATTCGTCAAAGTATAGGGTCCACTGCTTGGTAGAAATATCAAGAACGTCTCTATCCGGAAATTCAATCTCCATAGTTTGTTTTCCTAGTAGCGGTGCTTCAAGTAGTTGATCTGCAATTGCTTGTCCTTTGATAGCTCTTCATTCTGTGTATTGGATATTAAATTCACTGAGAATCATTACCCATTTAGCCAATTGGCCTGTAAGAGCTACCTTGCTGAGTAGATATTTGAGAGGATCAATTTTTGCCACTAGCTTAATTGTGTGTCCTAGCATATAATGTCAAAACTTTTGACAAGCGAAGACTACTGTTAGACAAGCCTTCTCAATAAATGTGTAATTGAGCTCATAGCCATTCAATGTCCTATTGATGTAGTATATTGCCCATTCTTTTCCTTGTTGATCTTCTTGTGCCAATAGTGCCCCCAATGATACATCTATTGTTAAAATGTAGAGAATAAGTGGCTTCCTTGCTATTGGTGGTACTAGAACTGGTGGGTTCACCAGATATTGCTTGATTTGATAGAAGGATTCAACACATTTGGCTTCCCATCTGAATGGCACATTCTTATGTAGCAAATGATTAAATGAGAGACTTTTATATGCTAGTTGAGCGATGAATCGCCTGATTGATTGGAGTCATCCTTGTAGAGATCTGAATTGGCTGATGTTCTTTGGTGGTGGCATCTCCATAATGGCTTGTACCTTTGCTAGATCTGCTTCAATACCTTTAGCTGAGACTATGTAGCCTAGTAACTTGCTTGATGTAACCTCAAAGACACACTTCTTAGGGTTGAGCCTGACTTGGAATTTTTCCAATCGATCAAAAATCTTTGTTAAGATGCTGAGGTGTTCTACTCTAGTGAAGGATTTAGCTAGTAAATCATCCACATAGTCTTCCATGAAGGTATGCATCATGTCATGAAAGATTGTTGTCATTGCTCATTGATAAGTAGCTCCTGCATTCTTTAAGCCAAAAGGCATAACATTCCAACAGTATGTTCCCCAAGGACATGTAAATGTTGTTTTATCTTGATCCTCTGGGGCTATTTTTATCTGATTATCTATCCATTAGTGAGAGCATTGCATGGCCTGCTGTGAGGTCTATAATTATGTTGATACTAGGCAAAGGAAAGTCGTCCTTTGTACAGGCTTTGTTGACATCTCTAAAATCAGTGCAGATTCTGATATTGTCGTCTGGTTTTGATACTGGTACTATGTTGGAAATCCATTCTACATAGTCGATGGGTTGAATGAATCCGACATCTAATAGTTTCTTCAGTTCAGCCTTAACCATGACTGCTACCCATGGATTCATCTTTCATAGTTTTTGCTTGACTGGCTTAACTCCTGGAGAGATGGACAAGTGATGCATGATTAAGTGTGGATCAATTCTGGGCATGTCTGCATATGACCAAGCAAAATTAATTTGATTTTCTTTAAAAAAGATGATAAATGTTGATCTTTCCTCCTTTGTCAGAGATTCTGCCAGGTGTATGTTTTTGGTTGCTTCTGTAGTACCAATGTTGATTGATTGAGTGGGATCAATCAATATGGGTGATCGCTCATGAAAATGTTCAAGAAGAGTTTCAAGTCTCCCATCTTTAGGTGCCTTAAAAAGGTTTTCACCCTCAGATGCATCCTTTATTTTTACTTTTTTGTGATCTAGAGTTGCCATTAACTGGTTTTCAGCATCAGATATTTTATTTGGTTCATTTTTGCAACTAAGAGACTTGGCACTCCCTTGATTGCAGATATCATTATCATGTTCACTAGTAGAGCCTATTTTCGGGTTAACGGTGCATAGGTAGTGGATAATAGATTCATCATCTGGGAAAATTGGAATATCATGCATTTCGGGTTCATCCCAGTCAATGAGGTCAAGAAAGATAAGTGGTAAGGACTCGTTTGGTGGATCAATCTTTGCTACTGTAAGTGTCAAGACAAAGGTTTCATCATGATTGGTTTGGGTGCTAAAGAAGTTCAGGATTCTATCAAGGTCTTTGATGGTATCATCCTCTGTATAGACTTGTTCATAATGTTTCTGCTCGCTTTCCTTAGCATCATAGATATTCTGTGGTCCAAATTCAAGTAGTCTAACTTCTACGTTATGCTCTTCTTGAGAAAGGGATATGGAATTAGTATTGTCAGCGGTATCTCCAGTAGCATTTGAGTAGCTACCCCATTCATATTCATTGGAATCAGTCTCAGAGTTATTATCCCAGATCTTTTCAGTGCTGTAAACAAGTATGTTGTATGGTGAAAATAGATCTTTGATAATTGATACTAGTTTGATAGTTTTCACTGATTCTGTGTTGGGTCCTGCTTCTACCTTTTGTATTTGCTCATATATTGTTCCTCCTTGGGGAGGAATAATGATATCAGGAGGTAGTTCTGCTTTTTTAGATATTGGTGCTTGAATATGAGCTACTGTTGTAGCTATGGCCTTCTTGTGATTGAGGAGTTTCTCTTGATGTTGCTTCTGTTCTTTACATTCATGAGCCTTGCGGATTGTTTCTGCTGACTCAAATAGTGCTTCTTGCTAGGATTCTTCTTTGTACTTCTTCTTTGCTTTCCATTGAGGTTTTGGAGTTATGCGTGGTATCTTTCTTAGTAGGAAGGTGAGTTTACAACCCAATCTTGTTTTGTCTCTACTGAGCTGTGAAGGAAGGTCTATTGGTTCAATGACTCCTTCTTTGCATTTTCCAATAGGTCCTTTACCATTATATCCCATTTGTTGCATGATTAAGTAGCCCTTTCCATATAGGTGAGTTGGTAGAACTATGTCTAGAGTAGCTGCTCTATTATCTTCTTCCTCATCTTTGTATAACCAGCTAAGGATGTCCTTTTCCTCTGATTCATGCGCTAGAGTGTCGAGTTGGATGAAGGTACCATCAAATTTGGTGATGGGCTAAGTTACCTGATGCATTGATGTTGTAGGTAATCCATGAGATCTAGGTGATGTTGGTAAGTTGGCCAAACACATGGGTTCCAAAGAGTATTCCCCCATGCCTTGTTCTCTGATTTGCATTTTCTACTTGAAATCTCTAGGTAATGATTCAGACTTTGCCTTCTGTAGATCTGAGATTGAGGATTTTTGTTTTTCCCTATTATGGGGAACCAAACTATCCTGGGCTGTCCCCATTGCATTACAATGTTTAAATGGATTGTGATCAGCAGATATAGAGACCTCTTGTCCATTATAGGGAAATTTTACACACTGGTGATACGTAGAAGGCACTGCTTGCATTTCATGTATCCAAGGTCAACCTAATAAAATATTGTATTTGAGGTCTATGTCTAAGACCTAACACATAGTATCCTTTTGTACTGGTCCAACTTGAATGGGTAATATCACGGTTCCTTTAGATGAGCTTTCTTCATCATCATATGCTTTTATGGTAATCTTTTTACGTGGATCAATAGAATCCTCAGAGAAGCCTAATGCACAGATAAGTTTTAAGGTACATATATTAAGTCCAGCTCCTTCATTTATCAAGACTCATTTTACTCGGTGTTTATAGAGGATGACTTCAATATGGAGGGGAGTGTTATGTGGGTGACTTAAGGAAGTATTATCATGCTCTGAGAAGGTGAGATTATGAGGCCCTATCATATGAGCAACCATGGCTTGGAATTTGTCACCATCCAGATCTTGAGGCACATTGGTTTCCAACAGCGCTTGTTCTAATATGTCCTTGTGTTTTGGCGACAGTTTCAACAATTCTAGTATAGATATTTGAGCAGGAGTTTTGCGTAGTTGGCTAACTAAATCATATTGGATTTTTGGTGTAGTGTTTTTTGTTGTTGTGTGGCCCTTCAAGACATATTTATGAGCTCTAGTTGTTACGTTGACTGATTCATGATTATGCTGGTCTCAGATTGTGATGATGTTTTCATGATTGTCTTTAGCTGATATGTGATTGATGGTGTTATTGTAGATGTGATTGATATGAGCCCCACGTGTATCATTAGAGGTTGAAGCTCCATCTTTGTTGTAGTTTGGAAGAGGATTTTTAAAGGCTCCATGGTCACCATTTGTCTTGAGACCATCCATTGTTAAATCACCTCTATCAATCATGTCTTGAACAATGTTTTTCAATCTCATGCAATCGTTCATTCGATGACCTTTGTTGTGATCAAAATCACAAAAGTGTGAGTCATTCCACCAAGGTGGTTTGATTTGTGGTTCATAGTTGCTGATTGCAGGCAAAGAGATAATCTTGTTTTCCAGCAGTTCTCTGAATGCTGACTCTAGGGATTGTCCCAGTGGTGTGAAGACACATTTTTGGAAATTGTTGGTTCCATCTCATGAATTGTTATTAGGTCCTCGATTTGTAGTTTTGTTTTGAGTATCATTGGTGTTGTTTGTGTTGGGTTGACCTTGATTGGTATTCGGTGCATATGTGTTAGCGTCTGGGTTAGCACCTTTAGGATTTTTTGTAGCTAGAGGATTTCCTGATAATGTGAGCACTGGCTGTTTAGATTTTGGATCTTGTGATTCATTGTCGCTTTCATTTCCATTTTTTTTGTTTCAAGTCCAAAATCTAGATTTGTCTAAGTTGGTGTTATTTTGGTTATTGTAGTTTGATGAACTTGTTCCTTCTTTGAAGAATTTGAGCGTTCCTTTCTTGACACATGCTTCTTCTACTTGAATGTCATTTTCAATCAGTTTAGTGAAAGATGGTTTGCATTGGAGTTTGAGCCTGTAACTCATCTCACCATTCAAGTTGTCAATGAAAATTTCCATTTTCTTCTTTTCAGGAATATCTCGAGGATATCGTGAAACAATACGTCGCCAACATTGAAGGAATACCATGAACATTTCATTGTTTTTCTATTTGGTGTTACAGATGTCGAGCATGGTTATAGCATGTTGAATGTTATAGGAATATTGAGTGATGTATTTGTTGACTAGTTCATCAAATGATCTGACAGGAGGTGTGATTTTGGATAACCATTCCATTGTTTGTCCTTCGAAACTTCTTGGGAATAACCTCATCAGATAAGTGTCGTCATGAGCGAATTCAAGGCTCATGGTACATAATTCTCTAACGTGATCACGGGGATTTCTTTTCCCATCATACTTGTCAAATTTAGGAACATCAAAATTTGGAGGAAAAGGGATCATGTGCAACCTTCTATCAAATGGACAAGGACAAATTTCATTTAGTAAATACCGTACTGTTGTCCCTTGTTGCATGTCTTGCATTTGTCTTTGTAACATTTGCATTTGCTGAGTAAGGGCAACCAAAGGCGCATTGTTTTGCCGAGGGAAGAGTTCTTCCCTTGCATTAATCCTAGGTTGAAATGGTGTATGGAATGGTATGTTTTTCTCAGGGATGTGTTGCTCAGGGATGTTTTTCCCTGGTGTATGTTGTTCCAGTATGTTTTTTTTAGGAATATCTTACTCAGGGTCACATGCTTCCCCTTCTCGTTGTCATTCTTGATATTTGTAATGTTGAGATCTCATTCTAAATATGTCTGTGTCAAAGTCTTCAGGGAGTTTAACCCCTTTGCTTGTGAGCATGGGAAAGTATTTTTCCTTGTCATTTTCCATGAGTCTTTCCACAAGATTTTGGAATGAAGCACTTTCTTGGAATTCCTGAAGAAGTTCTTCAGAAATTTCAGCATCCTCTAGATGCGGACCTTCAAATGGATTTGATAACCTTTGATTCATACTAGATTCTGCTTGTGCCTCGCTTTGGTTTTTTTGTTGACAGAAGGTAAAAGGCATTTTAATAGAAACTTTCTGTGACAAAGGGGACAAAATCCTCTTCGATATGTTGCTCTAGGGTTGGTGGCTCAAATTGGGGTGTGTTGTAAGTGATGCACTCGTTGGGAAAGAATGCTGGATTGATCTTTCCTCCACGGTTTATGATTTGACTGAATGCAGATTTTTGACAATATGCCCTAGTCTTCAAAGGCTCTTTATCAAATTCATTGGATTTGTTCTGGATATAAAGTTTGATGTGATGAAGGAATGTTTGATGAGATTTTAAGAGTTGATGATTGATGTGTAAAAATTTATTTCTTTTGAAAAATTTGGAAAAACTTGGTTGTTGTTTCTTCAATGTGATGTTATGATAAATATTCTTTCTTCTCAGAATATGGGGATTAGTCATGCATAAGTGATTTAATTGGTTTCCTTTGAATTGTTTTGGATTTATTTGATCTTGTTTTGAAAATTCAAGTTTTACTTTATCAAAGTGAAGGTTTAGATGCCCCCTCATGACAAAGCATGTCAAATGATATGGATAAAGTCTCCCGATATGGAAACTTGATTTGACAACCTGAGATTTTGAACAAGTGTTTTTGAGATATAATCCGTGAGATAATAAAGGACCTAATCATCACTTGTGATGATGTTTCTCGATTTTGATAGAATAGATATGTTTATCATGCGATTAGTTTTGGATTCTGGACAACTTTTGTTTTGACATGAAATTTGCTCAAGAAATAGTTTTTAACACTTTGTTTTTGATACTCTGGTTTGATGAGGATGAAGCTGATGAAAGGATGTTCTCAAAAATGCTTTCCAAATTTTTAAAATTTTCCGCTATTTTGCCCACTATTTTTCTAGGTTTGATCACACACTAAAACAGAGACCAAATGTGCTACATAAATTTCTTGATGTGCTAGGGAAAAGACCCCAAGCACTAGGCTGCCCCTGGTTATGCACTAACTAGTTGAGACGATTAAAATGTGTTTTCTATTTTTCTCAAAAATTCATGTGCTAATATGGGCCTTCCATGTGCTAACTGATAAACCTGATGCACTAGAGATTGACTCCTACGCGCTAAGCTGATGCTTTGACACGCTAGATTGTTTTTCAGATGAGCTAACTTTTTAACGCTATTTCTAAATTTTGGTAAAGCGCTACTGTTAAAACTGGATGCGCTAAAGTGAAGGTTTGATGCACTAAAAGATGTATCACATGCGCTAAGAAGTTTCTCTTATGCGCTAGATTGCCCTATTTTGACTGTTTTCTGTGATTTTGATGTTTTGTCTTAGGTTATCAATGTTGATGGATGATTTTCTAAAGTAACAAATGCAAACACAACACAAAATACATAACCATTTTTGCCTAATCTAAACAGTATGTGTATATTCTATGGGGATGTGTTCAAATCCCCAATGTTTTAATAGGTTTGGTTACAATGAATACACTTCCAAAAAGACTCTTTATTCAAGGGTCATAAGTAATACCATAGCCCACTAGTCTCGATACTCTATCAACTCAAACAACCGTGTCACCCCCTAGAGGGCACCCATTTTTTTGCCTTTTGCCAGAAATTAACTCATAGTGAATTGCTTCGCAATTGAGTAGTTATCTTGGGAGATATATGGTGAGCAATCTTGGGGGCAGATTCTTCCCCACCCTTGCACTATGATATTACAAACATCTGGTTACTAACTCAACTCAAGGTTCATAATCAGGCTTCCTGTTCGATCGTCAGTGATAAACTCCCTCAGGAGGCTTCCCAACCTTTAGAACAAAGGCTTTACGTATCTCGAGGATACTGGAGGAAGGCTAATCACTGCACGCAACCGTTGAAAAGGACTTTCGTCACTTTCCACTTTTGATTATAGTGGGTTGGAATACTTGGTGTTAAAGTCATTTCCCACTTAGGTTGTTCCCTTCACACTGGCCATCAACGGCTTTAAGAGTTGATTTCAACCCCTTTAGAAGGCAGGCCTGCTAAAGGGTTTTATTTACTTGAAATACTGAAAGAATAAGAGTAGTCTGGTTTTTTGATCATCCAGTTAAGGGGAGAGCATATATCTTCTACTTTCGAGACAAGGCAATCCAGTTGTTCTTTTTATCCTGTCAACTCAATGGTTTTCTAAGATCTATATGGAGATGTTGCTCCACAAAAACATGATGTTTATTTTATTTCCTCAAATTAGTGATTATCTAATCTAGGAAAAGAACCTGGTCAACAAAGAAAAACTTCGATTTGGTCAACAAAAGAAAATCGGCAAAAGGGGAATAACTTCCCTCTTTGATTGTAATTGACTTTTGTGACTTGGTGTGATTCTTTACTTTGCCCAAATTTAAAGATGGATCCTTTTATGCACCAAAGGATGGTGAAATTCTTTTTAAGCCCTTTGCAAAAATGAAAATTTGTATTGTTCATTTTAGAGCCCAAATTGAGAAATTTTCTCCTAGAAAAGCAAGAAAAATTTTGATTGTTGTTTGTTTTACTTGCCAAAAATAATAGTGAGTTCAATTTTATTTAAACAAGAAAAAAAAAGAAATTTGAATTTTGCCTAACTTAGAAAAGTTAGCAAAAATTTAAACTACTTTAATTCTAGCCTAAATAGATTCAGAACCTACAATCAAATGTTAGTACCTGCAGAAAACCAGTCAATTAGTTAGCAAAGAGGTAAATTCTGTGGACTTCTACAAGTCTAAATTTTAATTTCTGTTACAAATTAGCTCTCTGTTTTCTGTCTGTGATGCGCTACAGAACAGACTATACACGCTACAGGATGACTGTGATGCACTACTCTGTTTCTCTAATGCGCTATTCTGTATTTCTGATGCGTTACTTTGTTTTATGGATGTACTACTCTATTTTACTCCCACGCTGAGACCTATAGGAAAATGTTAGTGAGGACGACGCGCTAAGCTAAGGATGTCATGCGCTAGATGATGAATCCCACATGTTGAACATAAAATGGGATGCGCTAGGAAATGTTTTCCATGCACTAATTCTTGTTTCCCGCGGACTTGCAAAAGTGGTTAAATTCAAAAACCAATTTGAAATATGGGGTCAGGTCCCACAATGGGCACCAGAAATGTATGCAAGAAAACTGAGTCGATAGAACTTAAAATGTGAAAAATGAAGCCTAAGGAGCCTTGCTCACACACCCATAGGACTTCTTGGTGCAAGCTATGGAGTCATGAAGTATGGCTCAGCTTCCCAAGGTTGGTTCCATGGTTCTCTATCTCACAAGGTCCCTCAAACCAATTTCTTTGCTCTCAGATCACTAAGCAAAGTGGTTTAGGGATGACAAATGCAAGAACGAGGGATGCTTTGGTTAATTTTTAAGATGAAATGTATCCTAAGTTATACATGATCCTATAAATGCAATAAACTAGTTATAAGATGACAAGATTAGTAACAAGACTATCCTAGCATGCTATATTAGTCTATGATTAAGCTAGATGATAAAGAAAATACTCTAAACATGCATATTTAGATTAATTCCTATTGAAAAGAGAGGCTAAATGATGAGCACAAATGATATATTAAAGCTTGGATGAATTTTAGTATAAGTGTGATGCTAAAGACTTGGATGATGAAAAATGGAGGAATGAGAGCTCTATTTATAGCAAAAATAGGGCAATGGATGGCCAGGATTGAAAGATTTAATCAAGGGTTGAGTTTGAAAGTTGGGAATCCATGTTTGCAATTTGCACCAATGAAATAGTGACAAATATCAACATAAGATTGGTTGAGAGAAGGGGTTGGAGACATTAAATGCCTGAGAAGACCTCATGGTTACCTTATGGGGTAAGGGTTAAGGCTAGGTTAAGGTTATCCAATGGATAAAGGTTTTATCCAAACGATAAACTCTTGTGCAAAAGATTAAGGATAACCATGGTCAAAGCAATAAATGCTTGATGAGACCCTTGGGTTACATGGAGGTTGAGTTTAGGGAAATTCGTTAATCATGCTAGATGGTTGAGTTAACCATTAATGGTTTGGGAGACTTTCAAAGTTAAGTGGTCGAAGCCTTTAAGGGTTTTCAAAGACTTTGAGGTTTTGAGAAGTGACTTCCCCTTTCTTAGGGATGTGACAAAGTTTAGGAAATGGGTTAGGTTAATTTAGAAGTGATTAGAAGAGTCTAGAAGGGGCTTGGAATAGGGTTTAGGAAGCAAGTGGGAGATGTAGGATTTTGCAAGTGGACGAAGGGATAATAGGATTTAATTGAATAAAATGAATTTAATTCAATTTGGTTGTAATTTGGGGAAATCAAATAAATTAGATTTATTCAATTTAGGATAAACTATTTAATTAAATTTGAATTTAATTAAAAGTGGATAGAAGGGATTTAATTGAATAAAATGATTTATTCATTAAATGCAAAAAAGAGGCCTAGTGAATTTAATTTAAATAAATTGAGTAATTCTCTTAATTTAAATAGAGGAATGTGGGTGATTTAATTAAATTGGATTTAATTAAAAAGAGAAATGAACATAAAATATTCATTTAGGAATATGGTCATTTTTATATGTCTACAATAATAAACAAAATCTTGTCGACTGGGGTGCTGGTAATCATCTTTCCCATTGTTAGTGAGCTGTCTGTCGGTGTAGAGTCTATCAGTGTTGGTGCCATAGGATTGCAAGGTTGCCATCAATGACAATACCTTCAATCACCTACAATTTCTCAATGGAGTGTGCATTTGCCAACACTATAATCATGTGATCTCCATTTACCTTGTCATACAAGTTGATGTCTGCATTCCCTTTCTAGAATCCTTGCTCCTTCAAGTATTTGTCTAATTGAGAATACCATGTTGTGGGAGCCTACTTCAAACCATACAAGGATTTCTTCAATTGGCATACAAAACTCTCATATTCATGCAACGAGTACCCTTTTGGTTGTTCCATATACACCTCTTCTTCAAGATTAGCATTAAGAAAAGTATATTTTACATCCATCTAATATACCTTATAGGCTGAGAAGGCTAAAAACATTCTTATTGCCTCTAACCTCGCAACTCGTGCAAAGGTTTATTCAAAGTAATACCCTCAACTTGAGCATACCCTTTGCAAACTAACCTTGCTTTATGTGTGACTATCTTACCTTATTCATTCATCTTGTTCCGGTAGACCCATTTGGTACCTATGACATTCTTGTCTGCTGGTCTAGGAACAAGTTCCCATGTCTCATTTTTCTCAATTTGTCTCAGTTCTTCATCCATGGCATCTACCCACTTCTCTCTTTTGCTAGCATCATCAAAAATTTTGGGTTCTACTTCAGTCATGAAACAAAAATTTACCTATTCACCTTCTTGGGCTAATCTCCTTCTGGTCTACACACCTTCATTCCTATCTCCTATGATTTGTTTTTCTAGATGATTCTTTTGCACATACTGGTTGGGAATCTTGTTTGGTACATCCTCTACCAATCCATTATCAGATTGTTCTTTATATTCCACATCCAAGTCATCAATGTAGAGTGCATGTGTAGATTGTCCTTTGTGTGAGTCTTCATCTATTCTCATATTTACACTCTCAACCACTCTTCTCAATCTCTTGTTATAGAATTTGTAGGATTACTGTTGGCTGAGTATCCCAAGAAAATTCCTTCATCACTCTGGGAATCAAAACTTTTCAATCTATCAGCATCTTTCTTGATGAAGCACTTACTTCCAAACACTTTGAAGTGTTTCCTTTCATTCCATAACTCATAAGGGGTCATACTACTATTCACCCTTAACTATACCCAGTTTAAAGTGTAGACATCAATATGAACTACTTTCTTCTAGTATATATCCAGTATGCTGGCCTCATTCAACATTGTCCTGGCCATCTCCTTCACTATCCTATTTTTCCTCTCTACCACCCTGTTTTGTTGAGATGACCTTGTAGCTGAGTATTGTCTTCAGATTCCATGTCTCTCATAGTAGTCAACAAACTCATTTGAAGAAAACTTTCCACCCCAGTCAGATCTTAAGCATTTTAATTAGTGTCCACTTTCATTTTCCACCATCTTTTTGAAAATTTTGAATCTCTCAAATGCTTGTGACTTGTCATGCAGGAAGGCTACCTAGGTCATTATTTTGTAATCATCTATGAACAACATGAAATACCTTTCTCCCACCACTGCTCTTATCCTTTTTGGCCCACATAAGTTTATATGTATCAACTCCAAAGGTCTTGAGGTGTTATATTCTTTTTCTTTAAAGATGACTTTTGCTTGTTTACCTCTAACACATTCATCACAGAATGTGCTTGCCGGTTTTATGATCTGAGGTATGTTTCTCACATATTGGTTCTTTCTTATCTTAACTAGATTGTCAAAATTCACATGGCCTAGTCTCTGGTGCCACAACCAGCTTTCATCAACTTGTCACATCATGCATTCAGACTCATAGCATTCCTTCAGATTTTAGACATTACCCTCTATTTCTCTTTCCTTCTTCTACCACCTGACCGGTACTCTACTTCCTTATCTAGGAATTGATAGAGTCAAATGAGAAATTGTACCCTTTGTCACACATCTAAATTACACTCAGAAGGTTATGCTTCAAACCTTTGATCTTGATGGAGGAGTTGTCACCAAAACGGACTGAACCACCTTTCCAATTATCAAGCTTGATGAACTTTTTCTTATCTCCGATCATATGATTTGAGAAACCACTATCAAATACCCATAAATTCCTTCTTTCATCATGTAGAGAAGTTTGTACAATTAGGCTAGACTCTATCTTGTTTTTCTCCTTCTCTACCCAAACTAGTTTCTCTTCTTTTTTTTCCTCTTATATCACTTTGTGTTCCAATTTTGTTTCCAACTTCTCATCTGGTACAATTCTCTTTTGCTTGTTGGTTCTCAGGAATCATAGACATCTCAAATTATTTCTCCATATTCTTAGAAAATTCTATGCATAATTTATCTTCACCTCCAAAAATAATATCATCAACAAATACATCAACAATCAGTGTATCATCATTAGTGATTTTATAATATAAATTACTGTTAGCACTGCCTTTATTAAAACCAAGCTTCAAAAGATATTTATCCAACCTTGCATACCAAGCTCTAGGTGCTTGTTTCAATCTATATAAAGCTTTCCTTAACCTGCAAACCATATTTGTATCATTTGATAGTGAAAAACCATCAGGCTGCTCAATATAAACTTCCTCATCAAGATCCGCATTCAAAAATGCACATTTAACATCCATTTGATAAAATTTGTAGTCTTTATAAGCAACATAGGCAAGAAATAATCTCACAACTTCAATCCTAGCTACAGGTGAAAAAGTCTCTCCATAATCAATTCTTTCCTTCTGAGAATATCCTTTACAAACCAGTCTAGCCTTATTCCTTATAAATTGACCACCCTCATTCAATTTATTTCTAAAAAACCATTTAGTTCCAATAACATTTTTATTTTTAGGTCGGGGAACCAAAGTCCATGTGTTATTTTTCTCAATTTGATGTAAATATTCTTTCATAGCTTTCAACCAATGTTCATCTTTACATGCTTCAATTACTGATACCGATTCAACTTGTGAAATTAAACATACCCAATTAGTTGCTAGTATTCTTTTTGTCCTCACTCCATTGCTCTTATCCCCAATGATTTGATCTTCAGAATGATTCAATCTCACATACCTATGAGTCTTCTGACATTCTGTTCCTCTTCCATGTTCTTCAGTTACTGTATAATTCTCTGATGTTGCCAGAGTAACTAGTTCAGCTCTTTGTTCCAATTAAGGTGCTACTGATTCAGATATAATCATTTCCACTGTTGGTTCCTTCTCATAAACTCTGATTTGACTTATGTTTAGCTCATCTACTTTGACATTAACACTCTCCACAATTTTCTGCAATCTCTTGTTATAACTGATGCTTTGCAAAAAGGACAAGATTAGGATAAACAAACACCTGAACAAGAAACAACAAGAGTTGATTGTTAGATGTTAGAAAATCATAAATGAAAAACTATCATAAGCAAGCATATCAAGAAAGACACTACTAAGCAAAAAGAAAGCTTAAGGAATCTACAGAAAGCAACTAAGCTCCTCCAAATGCTCTCTACCATGCTGGTAGTTTCCCCTTCTTCCTCTCCTCTCCAAGTTCCCAAACAATGTAGCTCTCAGCAACTTTTTGCACTATGGATGCTTATGGAGATTCAAGATTGTAAATGAACTCAAGCTTATGTTATGGAAGTGTAAAACAAACTAATAAAACATGAGTGCAAGTTGAAATAACCATAAATGGTTATGCAAGAGCCATTAATGGTCATTTAAGAGCCATTAGTGATTTTGGAAGACTTTGGAGGTTAAATTGTTGAACACACAAAGCATTAAATGCTTTTCAAAGACTTTGAAGTCTTTGAGAAGTGACTCCAAGTTACTTAGGAATGTGACAATAATTAGGGGATGGATTAGGATAATTAGGAAGGGGTTAGAAGAATCTAGAAGGGGTTTAGGTTTGCAAGTGGATTTGGTGGGTGAGGGAAAATAGGATTTTTATTTAAAATAAATTAATTTATTTCAATAAATATGTGCAAGATGCATTTGTATGAAAATGCAAGTGGTGGGGATAAATGATTTAAATAAATGTTTGATTTAATTTATTTAAAAGAGGAAAAGGGGATTAAATGAAATAAATATGATTTATTCATTTAATTGATTGTGAGTTTGGTATAATGAATTAATTAAAATAAATTGAATAATCTATTTAATTAATAGGAGAATATTTGAAGATTAATTAATTAAATATTAATTTAATTAACTGACGGCTAGTGGATTTTTAATCAAATAAATACAAAATATTCATTTAATTAAGCTAGACAGATTTATGTGACTACATTTGCCCCTCTTTGAGATGGTGTGGTTTATCACGTCATTTCAAAGAAAGAAAAATAGGTGTGAAGAATATGCCCCAAAAATGTTAATTTAGTGGGTGGTATGCCCCGTCAAGAAATGGGTCGAAATTTTTTGAAAAATCGGGCGATCTCTCGAAAAAGAGTGAAAATTGGTAGGGTGATAGAAGAGAAGAAGTTAGCAGCGTGGGTGAAAGATAGAAGAAATCAGAGGTAAAATGGAGAAATGGGAGGCTCAAGAAATTCACGGGAACCACGTCGGTGAGTGGGGGAAAGTTACGGTGATGGGGAGGGTTTAAATGGGGAGAAATGGGTGAAAACATGATCATTTGTTACCGCGACCAGTGTGAAACCAGAGCTCTAATAGTGACATTTTTAGAGGAGCGAGCAATAGTTAGGATGCCGGTACCTATTGCAGAGCACCGTTTCGAGCGAGTCTGTCGATTCCATCAGCCAGATGACTATGAACCAGTGGTACGCAAATTTGAAATTTAAAATTTTACACATTTTTGTCATGTTTTTTGTTGAGTCCAAGTTGAGTTAGAACAATAGCGCTGAAACTATGTTTTGGTGCTTTTGTCTAATTAACTAGCGCTTTTGTGCCGCAATGGCGCAATTGTGCTATTGTTTGAGCACTATTAAAAATATTAGCGCTAGTGTATGCATGTTTAAGTGCTATTGTTTGTTTAGCGCTATTGAGGGGTCTATTGAGCACTTTTGTCTTTAAGCAGTGCTATTGCATAGGTCTTGTAGCACTTTTTCAATTTGAGCGCTTTTGTAGGGTTGATTAAGCACTTTTTTTAGGGGTTTAACATTATTGTGAGGGTTTTAGCGCTATTGTTTAGGAAGTAGCACTTTTGTTGAGGAAAATAGATGCCCCAATGTGTGTGAACAAAAATCTCCCGATGTCAATGATGGATGGATAGGGATGTGAAGTGAGAGTTGTTTTGAACCATAGCAGCTCTGATGAGAGCTAGGTCATTAGGATAAATGCCTATTTGAAGTTTAGGTGTGCTATGATTGCTTACCTGTTGAGACCCGAAGATAATTGATCAAAGTATCTATTGATAGTCTAGGTTTAAACTTAAGAAAGTTTGAAAACAAAACAAATGATGATGATTGATTGATGCCCATGTACAGGAGGATCTACACGTGTTACAATTATGCGAGAGACATCCAACGACACAAGGGTTATGGGATCGGCTGATACAGGCCGAGATTGATTGCATTGCAGTGACTAGGCTGTACGATGTGATGCATATGTCTGTGATTCAAATGAATCATGGTTTGATTACAGCTTTAGCAGAGCGCTAGCACAGTTAGACGTGCACATTTCACCTTGCATAGGGGGAGATGATAGTGACATTGGAGGATGTGTGGCGTATCCTTCATATTCCCATTCGAGGTGAGCTAGTCACATATGACAGAGCATGGGGGACTCTAGCAGTGCAATGATTCTTTGATGAGGACATGTTTATTAATGATGGCTCCATAGCAAGGGAGGACATCACGACGTTGTACGAGCCATTGCCCGCAGTTTTATCTGGGATCATGGGAGGGCTACTATGTCCTAATAGGAGCTCGCATGGTCTGGCTGTTGGATGGGGACATGTTATAGAGCAGATGATGATGGAGGGGACTCAATTTGCCTAGGGACCGTGCGTGTTAGCGCACATGTATCAAGAGTTGCATGAGGTAGCGTACCGTGGGAGAGGCTCATTGGCAGTAGGAGTGACGTTGCTACACATCTGGGCATGGGAGAACTTACCAGTGACTCGACCAGTGAGTCTTAGATTTTGGGCTATTGATCAGCCTTATATGCTCATGTACAGTGGCATGATGAGTTAGCCCCACCTAGGGAAGTTAGAGTGGTGGCGGCGGGCATTGGATGATCTTGATGCGGTGATTTGGAGACCTTATCTAGAGTGTGAGCCCTAGGAGGATGATGCAGAGGCCTTGCCATATGTATTTATGACCCAATTCCTGATTGGGTGGACATCCTATGATGTAAAGAGACAGGTGCTAGGTAGGGTTCTGAGGCAGTCTGGATGATAGTAGGGACCGTCGAGGGGATCAAGAGACTATGTCAGAGTGGTGCGAGAGAGATATGCATGGGGGCCAATACTTCCATATGATCAGACATTGGCAGAGTTCCAGATGTTTCAGGCGAGGCCATGGTATATACAACCGAGGGTGGTGGATGCTGTGGTGTCAGATGAGTATACACAGTATATGGTAGCTCATCTGATTCTGTGGATATTTGATCTAGCAGAGCTGATTCCTGCTTTTGAGGATGAGAGGGGATGGAGACAGAGGAGGGGAGGAGGTCAAGGACTGATAGCAGGTGGAGGAGGGAGAGGAGATGGTGGAGGTGAAGGAGGAGACGGTGGAGGTGGGGGAGGAGGAGGAGGAGATGGTGGAGGTGGAGGAGGTGGCAAATTAGGTGGCTTAGGTGGTCAGGTCCAGTGGAGAGGGAGAGGCAGATTGCCACTGTAGATATCTCAGGGGCCATTAGTGCCAAGCGGAGTCAGATTAGGTGGTCAAGGTATGGAGAGGGAGATACCAATGGATAGAGGGGTGGGAGCCATTGGAGAGGCACCTATGGATATAGGAGAGGGAGTGGGTGGAGATATTCAGGAGTAGCTAATAGTACTTTTGCAGTCTCAACTTACAACAACAGAGACACGGGCAGATGATTTGGAGGCAAAGGTTGCAGCTAGAGATGTGCAACTATCTGCACGAGAGTTAGAGTTGACTACAGTGTTGTGGGAGAGAGATTAGGCCATGGACAGGTTGAGCCAGTTGTAGGTGAGAGTGAGTTTTTTGGAGGGAGCACAGGGATAGGGGCCATCTGTAGAGGCATTGGCGAGAGAGGTATGGAGAGCATGTGAGGAGGTGGCTTATTGGTGGGGCCTATATGAGTAGGTGGTACCATCTATTCAGTGGGCACTGAGCTATTCACAGATGCGGTAGGCCAGATCAGAGTGATCAGAAAGGATACAGAGTAGTGGGGGTGTGATGGGTCCTCTACGGAGGGATAGGTTAGGGGATGCAGGAGCTAGTGGGGGTTTGATGGGTCCTCCATGGGGAGATAGATCAGGTGGTGCGGGGACTAGTCCTGGAGTAGGTGGCGCTGGTGGTGCAGCACCTAGTCAGAGTGGCATATGAGAGAGAATTTTTCATATATGTATTTATATTGTTATTTTGGACTATGTCTTGGATGGCTCTTGGTAGCCGATTTTGTAGACTTCATTGTACTCTGATATATGAGATGATATATATGAGGAGATCCCATATTTTGATGATATGCATTTTATATGTATGGATGTTATGCAGGATGGTGATTTTATGAGTTATACTTAGATGGATACGTGTATTTGTATGCATTTATGAGATGATTCCTATATGCATGTTTTTATGATGATTTATGATGATGGATACTGACATATGAATGCAGGTTTATACATGTGTGCATGTTTTGTTAGATGTAATGCTTTATGTATGTAAATGCATCTAGATGTTTTTAGATGAATGAAATATGAATAAACAAATGTAAAGTACAAATGTTTATATGATGATGTCTAAATGAATGTGTACGTGAAATGGATATATAAAATGGTATGAACAAATGCTTGGAGACAAATGGTTTTATGATTCTAAATGCCTAAATATGATTAAGTAAAAAATGATAATGTGATGATAATGCAACTTATGATTTAATAACTACACCTTAATGCAATTTAAAAAGGGATAATGAATGCATTGTAAATGAATTCTAAAATGAGCATAATAAGACACTTAGTAATGGATAAATGAATGCACTTTTTAACTAATGAATAGATAAAGGAATGGATGCAACGATAAATGATAAAGGATAATAAAGGATGATGAAATGATAATTGATAACTGACACTAAATGAATGCATAGTAAATGGTTAATACAATCAAGTATAATTGATTTATATGAATGAATCTAAATATCTCGATTATGCAATGATGAGATGATATAAATGGTTAATAAATGATAATGAACTATAATGATACGAAATGTACTTGATGTAAATGAAACTAAATGTAATGATGATGATATGACCATGAGGAATGCAAGGTATTTTTAGACTTTGCATGATGCATTGATGATGTATCAGAGTACTCGGTCACGATTGTATCCAAGACTAGCTTAATTTGCACATAGCTTCTCATTTTAACTTTGTTCATATTGACATACAAAAATATCATACATATGAATGAGTGAATGGATGGACAATATGCAACGGAATGCAATATATACAGATGGGATGAAATGACGATCCATAGTGCTCTATTTTCATCATTGAGCTTTTAAAATGTTGGAAGAGAATACAAGCATCTTGACATAATGATTCAAGATGACCTGAGTATTCCTTTCATGAATTTTGATATAGCAAGTTAATACAAACAACTTGATATAATGGGTCAAGTTGACCAAAGTATTGCTTGTGGAACAAACAAGGATCATCTCCATTTATGCATGACTTGGATTGTCCTCCTTGATCTTGGGTTGATCATATCCTAAGACAAGTTCATACGTTAATAAGAGACAAAAACCTTTATCCAAATTGGATGTGGAGGAACCAAAGAAGGAGCATTGTTCTGTAAGCAAACAGTATGTACATAAAGAATAAAGAATATGGATCCTTGGTAATGGTTCATGCTCATATGGTCGAGGTATACACTATAGTCAACAAGTCGTAGTGATCTATGACTGCATTTTGCATAAGATAATGTAGCTTAGTGAACTTCCCACGTAGGCACCATTAGTACATGCCCCAGAACTTCATTGGAGTAATGCACCGAAGATACACAAACAATGTTGTAGGATCCTAATATTTATACATGAATGAATTACTCACAAATCAACCAAGTATTTGATAGCTTAACACCTAATTTTCTTGTCAAAGAAAATGTCATTTTGTCTTTGTTTTGGTAAGGAAGGATGCATCCTTGTTGAAGACAGTTTTGGGTGTTGATGTTGATTGTTTGGTCAATTTGGAGAAGTGATCATCATGCAATTATTTTCAATGCTTGTTTGGTATCTGTTTGGATGAGTATTTACAATATGTTGCCATTTTTTTTGATTGATTGTTGATGTTTTCCAATGTGTTTGGATTTTGGTGAGATAGTTGTAAATGTTTTTAGATTTTGATGATTGTTTTCCAATGCTTTGGATTTTGATGATTGTTTTGAATGTTTTTGGATTTTGATGATTATTTTGAATGTTTTTGGTATTTTGTGAGATACATTTTGAATGAAGAACTTAATGAATCACGAAACAATGTAGAATCCACTTCCATCAATAGGTTAAGGGCATTGCCCCTAGTTTAGACATGACTATGAAAAAGTGGGACGTAAGACACATGAAGTCATTTTCTTGATTGCAGGTCAATAACAAGCCATGGTGTTGGACTGATGGACGTGTGTATGTAATGAATGTGATCACAACAGGCTTGAAAGACAATGGAGCCATAGCCTTTACGAGTGGCACCTGTTTGCCAAGTTTTCACCATCGTACTTACCCAAGGTGCCACCAGAGTGGTTGTTCACCATTTGGATGCATGTTTTTACTATTTTGATTATTTTCTTCAGGACATTTATCTGCATGTTTTTGGATTGATTTTCTGGTATGTAGGGGAGCGTGATGCTCAGTGCAGCTTATGTATAAAACCGTTTGAGGTGCATGTTGTTGATTAGATTTGCTAGTAGTTCTCATTTTGAAGTAGCCAATTGATATGCCCCGGACCCAAATACAGAAGTGATAACATATGTACCCAGCCAATTTGATTCAAACTTTCCCTGATGTTCTTGGTTGGGTTGGTTACGAGGATTTTCTTAGAGAACAAGATCACCTACCTCAAATGTATGAGGTCTAACTCAAAGATTATAGCTTCAGCTCATGCATTGCTGATAGGCCTTGAGGTGATTGTATGTAGCTTGTCATTTTTCATCAAGTAGTTCTAAGTCCTGAAGACGTGATACTCTGTATGCTTCATCATCTATCAGATTATGCAAGGAAACCTATAGTGATGGTATCTCAACCTCAATAGGTAAGATAGCTTCGACACCATAGACCAATGAGTAGGGACTTGCACCTGTAGGGGTTCGAATGCTATTTCGATATGTGCATAGTGCTCGATTCAATTGAACATGCCAATCATGACCGACATCATTGACTATCTTCTTTAGGATCCTCTATATGTTTTTACTTGATGCTTCGGCTTGACCATTGCCTTGTGGGTAATAGGGAGTGGAAAAGCAGTGTTGGATGTGAAATTTATCACAAAGTTCATAGACATCTTGATTCTTGAAAGGAAGACCATTATCTATGATGATGGACATGGGTACACCATACTGGCAGATGATGTAATTGAGGATGAATGAGGTGATCATCTTACCGGTAACTTGGGTAAGTGGAACAGCTTCGATCCACTTGGTGAAATATTCGGTGGAGGTAATAATGAATTTATGGCCGTTGGATGAAGATGGATGGATTTTACCCACAAGGTCAAGGCCCCATTGACAGAAAGGCCATGGTGTTGTGATCAGTTGCAATTCTTGTGCTGGTGCATGTATCAGATCTCCGTGAACTTGGCATTTCTTGCACTTTCTGACAAAGTAGTAGGAGTCCTTTTCCATAGATGGCTAGTAGTATCTAGTGCATAGGATTTTCTTGGCGAGTGATAGACTGCTTGCATGGGTTCCAAAAATTCCTTCATGTACCTCTTCCAAGGCCTTTGTTATCTCATCTTGTTCCAGACATCGAAGGAGAGTACCATCAAGACTACGTCAATATAGGGTTTCAACAATAATGGTATATCAAGCGGTTTGGCGAATGAAGGTTTTACGTTGGTTATTCAATTGGTTAGGAGGAAGGGTGTGATCATGGAGATAAGTGTAGAACTCACCATACCATGGGGATTCGGAACTGATAAGGTTACATATCATCTTGGATTCGGGGATATCATAAGTGGGAATCCAAAGCTATTCTACCAAGAACTCATAGCGTGTTGAATTCTGCGGAAGATCTAGGAGAGATGCGATGGTAGCCATAGCGTCAACAACTCGATTCTGATCTCTCGATATCTACTCAAAGGTGATAGTAGTAAACGATGCCTTTAATTTGTCCACCATTTGCTTGTATGGCATGAGCTTGTCATCCTTGGTCTGATACTCATCTATTTCTTATTGAAGGACTAGTTGGGAGTCACCATATACTTGTACCTCTTGTAATTTCCATTGTACGGCTAGCCTGAGTCCTGTGATCAAGGCCTCATACTCTGCTATGTTGTTGGTGTATGGAAATGTGAGTCTGTAAGACTTCGGGATGCTATCACCTTGAGGTGTGATAAATAGAACGTCTGCCCCTGAGCCATGCATACTATACGAACCATCAAAGTATAGTTTCCATGGTTGTGCTCTTGTGATCATGAATAACTCTTCATCTGAAAAATTGGAAATGAGAGGATGATCGCCTATGAGTGGTGCATCATCCAACTGATCTGCAATAACTTGACCTTTGATAGCTTTACGGTCCTGTAGCATCCTAAAATTATGACACTTGCAATTTCGACCGTATTTGGGTCTTCACGATGGCGATGCAACACTGAACCTGAATGGAGACCCCGAAACTTGCTCATGACACCAAAAACTGCATTTTCTTGCACCCTGGCCTGAACCTCCTTTGCACCCTGCTGTCCCGGGAGGTGGGACCAGAGTGCCCAGTACCCTAGTCCTTCAGGACCAGGGCGTCCAGTGCCCTGGTCCTCCAGGACCATGGCGCCTAGCGCCCTGGTCCCTGGCCCTATTTTGGCCCCAGTTTCCTATGGGGCTTCGGGTCCTTTTGTTTGCAATTTGGAAAATAAACTTTCCTGGTTGACCTAAGGTCGGGAAAATCAGTCTATTAACCCTAATTGGCAAGTATATAAACTACATTTGCCTCTCCCATTAGGGGAAATGTAAGAGGGACATATGTGTACAAGCGTGGAAACTATACTCAAGCATTCAAGCATTCAAGCATTCCTTCAAGCAATTGATCATTCTAAGTCTCCATTCAAGGCTAAGTGTTGCATTCAAGACAAGGATTCAACCATTGAAGAGGAGATCACTTACAACACATTACATGCTACAAAATACAACATACAACAAACAACAACATCTATACCTTCGCATATAAGGATACAAACATCCTTACAACAAGGTATTAGTACTTGTTTACATTACATTTACAGCAATTTCTCATTTCTTGGTTAATTCCAAAACTGAGGTTTGACCTAAAGGCAAACCCCTAATCCCTAACCCCCTAATCGTCTTTGCTTTTCTATGTGTAGGTTTGCAGGTACGCGGCTGAAATTGAAGATCTGGAATCGTTGTGCAGAGACGAACAGATCCCCCTTCGTTTCGCGGATTTTTCGGAGGACCGTGTGCACACCGGGTGCCATTGTCCCAGCAACTTTTGCTCAAATTTGTAGGACAGCGCCATATCAACATTTTACTACTAATTCCAGGTCCGCAGCTTCATCCTATATCCCTAACTCAGTTTATAAGCGAATCTTTCTCACTTTCTATGCATTCCTAGCTTAATTCTTCTATCAACATTCTTTACAAAAGAGGGTAGCCTTGCTTTCTTAGCCCTTGAAACTCATTTAGCATCCAATCTTGCATTGTGTGGGATTGGATCTTGTGGGTTTCAACCCCTCTTTTGAATGTAAAGTCCCTCCTAAGTGAAAACCATCAACCCTAGAGTAACCTCCCTTCTCTCTCCTTGGAGTTGGAAGAGGGGAGAGCAACTAGGGTTCGATCGCGATTTTCTGCTTTACATTTTGGTGAACCCGATGTGAACATCCTTTCTGATTATTCATAGTTAGATCTGAAAATTGGATTCCTTGATTACATTTCCATGTTTGATCTTGTGCAAAATTTTAGAGGTTAATTGCATAAAAACCCTAAATTTTCTTTTTAAGTAATTAAACTTGTGAAATGTTTAATTGTTGATGCTTGTTTCAGATCTGCCCTTCTATTACAAATTGTCAATTCATATTTGTGCTTTAATTTTGAAAATTAAGTGGCTAAATGTCAAAACCCTAATTTTTAAAACCTTCTTGATTCAACCTTTGACTGATAATTTCACTAATCAAAACACTTCCAAATCGGCTGTAACTTTGGATTCCACAATAAAATCACAATATCTTTCACCCCTGAAAATTTGGAAAAAAGTTACGAGGACCGTGTGCACTCTGAGCGCCATCGTCCCCGACATTTTTTCCAAAATTTCGGGAGCGAGATCTTACTGTATTTTTCTGCCAAACTCCAGAATTTTGGCTGATTTTATCAATTTTAACACCTTCAAAATTACAGTCAAAGTTGGTCTAGCGATTGCTTGGATTGAGGCTTCTAATCATTCAAAAATTGTTGAAATTGAAATTTGTGTCAAAATTGTGTTTCTTACAGTCCTAAATCTGAAAAGTGTGTTATCATTCATTCGAAATTTCAGTGATTTATTCAAATTTTTGCAATTTGTGACTTTTGAAATTAAGTGCTTAATTACAACAACTTTGATTTCCTCTTTCAAAATTGAATTTTGCGTGAAATTGAGTCAACCTTCAAATTTTAAAACTTGCATTGCTTTTGGTATTCCCTCTAAAATCATAAAATTCAAAATTTTAGTTTCCCTCTCTTTTTCAAAATTCAAATTTTGCATTTTTCGACAATCTTGGTAGGGTTCAATTTTGAAATTGCAACTTTAATTTGGCCTATCTACAGATCGTAAAATCACTCAATTTTTTCAGGTTAGCTATAAAATCATCATAACTTTCATCCTTGCAAATTTCGAAAAAAGTTGCGAGGACCGTGTGCACCCCGAGCGCCACGGTCCCGGACATTTTTTCCGAAATTTCGGGAGATTGTCCTGATTGTATTTAACAGCTTAAATCTGGAAGATTGGCTGGCTTTACTGAAATTTGCTACCTCTAAAATTCAAAATCTTCTCTCTAGTGCATGAGTTTTACAACAATAAGCCCTACTTACACTATTCCCATTAGGCGAAGCCTTAGAATTAAGTCCTTCCAAGGTTTAATTACTGAGGAGATGGAACCTAATTTGAATGGTCTTTTTAACGAGGACATGGGTAATTCCTCTAATCCTCTTAATGATGAAGAAGCTCTCCATGAGGTTTCTGTAGAACAACTTTCAAAATTGGATAACCAATTTGATGATTTTCGATAGTGGATGTCTCAAGAATACCCTGATAGTCAAGCTCTTCCTTTAATTGAGGGTCTAAAATGAATGCTTCAAAGTGATAAGAATGGAATTGATATTTTGCGTGGTATTGCACACATTGTGGATTCAAATGTGATGCCTATGAAAAGTTGTGTTGAAACCTTAGGTTATACACAACCTCCTACTCAAGACAATCATTCTATTCCTTTGACGACTTCTATTGCTAGCATACCTACTTTTACATCAAACATAATGACTACTTCAACACAAGACATTCCTCCTATGATCACTAATCATGGGGGCAATCCCTCTTCTTCAATCAATCCTCTTCCTTCATTCAATCCAACTTCTTCATTCATTCCTTTAATGAGTGTTCCTCTTATATCTCCACAAATGAACATGATGCAAGGGGGCAATTCATTTAACCATTCCATTCCTCCTTGTAGTGTTCCTCCTTTCCAATCATCTCCTATGACTAACTATCATAGTGTCCCACCACCTTATTCTCTACCTTCTTTCAATAAAATAACACCTCCATCACAATCTAACAATTCTAATATGAACTCTTTGACTGAAGCGACCATTAACAATCTTGCACAAACTGTCTCTTCTTTACAGCAACAAATTGCCTTTATGAATCAATCTAAGTTTAGTGTGCCCACATTTGATGTCGCGAGCCCACTTTCTCTTGATATTGTTTGAGCTATCCCCCCTAAACATGTTGAAATTCCGTATTTGGAGCTTTATAATGGTAAAGGTGATCCTCTAACACATGTTAAGACCTTTCAAACAATATGTACTGATTTTGCTTATGACCAAAGGTTGCTTGCAAAACTGTTTACTAGAACATTAAGAGACAAAGCCCTACAATGGTATTGCTCGTTGCCTTCCTATTCTATTACTTCTTTCGAACAACTTGCAAATGCTTTCATTCAACAATTTCAAAACAATATAAGTCCTAAAGTTACTTTGATTGATTTAATGCATTGTAAACAAGGTGTTAAAGAAAAAGTGACTGATTTCATTGGTAGATATAAGCATTTGTATGCTCAAATTTCTTTTCCAGTGCCTGACAATGATATTCAAAGAATCTTCATTTCTAATTTACAAAAAGATATTCGAGACAAACTCCTATTTTCTGAGTTTACTTCTTTCCAACAGTTGTGCGCAACTCTTCACAATTATCAACTGACTGTGAGTCAAATGGAACAATCACATCCTATGGCTCCGAGTGATAAGGGTGATAGAAGTCAACAACCATTTGGGAAGTTTAAACCAAATAGAGAGTCCATTAAATTCAATGAACACATCATCAACAACAATGTGAATGCAGCATCAAGTGTGTCTCCTATTTCTAAGTTTTTCAAGAAAGAAAGAAAGTTTACTCCTTTGAATGAATCATTGCATAGTATTATGAAAAAGTTATTGGAACAAAATGTGCTTACTCTTCCTCCTATAAGGCAAATTGATCCTGCAAAGATTACTTCACCTTATTTTGATAACAAATCTTTTTGTCAATTTCATCGTCAACCTGGGCATGATACTGAAAAATGTTTTGCTTTAAAGGGTAAAATTCAAGATTTGATTGATAATAATACTATCTCTGTTTCTGGAGTGAATGATAAAGGCAATACATCTGTAGCTCCTCCTAACCAAAATCTTTAGATTTTTACTAATCCATTGCCTTCTCATACTTCTAATGCGATTGATACTACTGATTCCTCTGTCTCACCTGATGATCTTGTGTCTATGACTCCTAATGTGATTAACTTTGTGGAGCGACAGGAAATCCCTAAAGAACTTTCCATCACCTTTGATTCTAGTGAAACTATCAGGGCACCTGATGGTCCTTTATATATAGTTGCAAAAGTCAAGAATACACCTTGTCGTGGAGTGCTTATTGATCCTTCTTGTATGGTTAATGTCATTACTGAAGAATTTCTTTTTACTTTGCAATTGAATCAAGTGATCTATGACAAAACAAATGTGGTTGTGAAACTATTTGATGCATTTTCTTCTCCTGCAATTGGTTCTATTACATTACCTATTGAGGTCCATAACAAATCCCTTGATGTAGACTTTGCTATTATTCCATCATCTGAACAATTTCGTGTGAAGCTAGGCTATCCTTGGCTATCTTCCATGAAAGCTATTGCTTCTCCTATTCACAAGTGCTTGAAATTTCCCCATAATGGTGAAGTTGTTACTGTCAATCATAGTCTCTTTAAACTAGCTGAATGAACTTCTAGCGTTCCTATTGACTACTTTTGGCCTAAACAATTCCAATCTCTTCCTCCGAGAAGTGATCATCTTTTCAAATCTTATCAAAAGTGGAAAACAGATATGATCCTATCTCTAAGTGAACCTAGAACACCCAAACTTGACATTCCTATCGTTCTTGAGAAGGAAGTTCTTCCTTTGAAAGATAAGACTAATGTCTTTCCTCAAGAAGATGCCCAACCTATTCCTATGGATGTGACTATGCCTATATCTAATAAACTTCCTAAAAGTAGACCTATCCCTCCTCGTCATGATGGACTTGGTCTCCTTCCTAAACCAAATATTCCTCCCTTATATGGAGCAGTTCCTCCTCCTTCCTCTTATGGAGAGAAGAGACCTTCCTCTTCTCCTATTGTTCAACCTAGGAGACCACAACCAAAACACCCAAGTGATAAGGATGAGAACATTCCTCCTCCTCAATCTTCTCAACTTCCTACTAAGACTAGAGAAAATCGTTCTGCACGTGAACACCAGCGAAAGCGTCATCTTAGAGCTCAAACTTTGCAATCCCCAAAAACACCTTCAACAAGCATTATTCCATTTTCTCCTCAGCCGACAATTGAGCCGAAATCTCCTAAACATAAGATGCATGATGGTCTTGATCCTGTGCGAGTTAAAGATCCTATTTTTATAAATCTTGATGATGATATAGATGAAAATGTTATTCATGATGAAAATGTTACTCCTGTGCATTCTGATAGTGAATATGAATATGTTGATGTTGATAATCATCTATCTAACAAATTTTCTAAAGAACTTATCCTAGCTCCTAGACAAGAACAACGTGGCTCAAAACATGAACATAGCCCTTGTTTGGATCTTGTGATAGCTCCATCTGCTGTGTTGGATGTTCCTCCTCTAGCATGTTCCCTACCTTCCTGAAACATTGATCAGCAAGATCGTCGGGTAGATGACGTGCTAGACTAGTTTCATTAGCATAGCAGATTCTCTCCCCCTCTTTTGTTACTTCCTCTATGTGTTATTCTCATTCTTCTATTTGTTGTCCTTAGTGTTGTCTACTTGAGGATGATGCAAAGCATTGCGACCTCTTTTGGTCTCTCTCATGTTGACTCAAAAGACACATGTGTTCCCTTCTTCTAGGTGACCTTCCTTGATTGGGGAATGAAGAACAATTATGCATACATACATATGATATACATGAATTATCATACAGCATACTGACCCCGAGGAAAGCGAAGTCACCTTGTGCTTTGTGTTTTGTGTCTATTATCCTTGGGCTTATCTCACACTTGGGGGCTAAATCCTTGCGATAACGTGCTCCTTTCCTTTCTCCATCTTATATGTATCACTACCTTAAAGCAATCACCCCCGGTGAAGTGTGTGCGATCGCTTTAACATAGGGGGGCATACATCCCATTCATATCTTTTCAAGTTACTTGAAAATTTCTTGACAAATTTAGCTTTGCCTTGAAAATTTTTGATATCTTTCTTGCATGACTCATAGTGAGGGAACCTTACTACTGACAGTCATGGTTCTCCCTCATGATCTTCCCTTTTACTGTGTCAATCAAAGTCGTAAGATCCTTAGTCCACTGGGGGCTTGGTGTATCTTGCCTCCTTGACGTGGTCAAAGTTTTTCAATGTTGTTTCCTTGTACTTTACCGAAAGTATGAGCGTACGCTTATACTCCCGCTAAAGTGGGGGCTAAATGTAGCGTCCTAAAATTGTGACACTTGCAATTTCGACCGCATTTGGGTCTTCACGATGGCGACACAACACTGAACCTAAATGGAGACCCCGAAACTTGCTCATGACACCAAAAATTGCATTTTCTTGCACCCTGGCCTGAACCTCCTTTGCACCCTGCTGTCCCGGGAGGTGGGACCAGAGCGCCCAGCGGCCTAGTCCTTCAGGACTAGGGCGCCCAGTGCCCTGGTCCCCCAGGACCATGGCGCCCAGCGCCCTGGTCCCTGGCCCTATTTTGGGCCCGGTTTCCTATGGGGCTTCGGGTCCTTTTGTTTGCAATTTGGAAAAAAAACTTTCCTAGTCGGCCTAAGGTTGGGAAAATCAGTCTATTAACCCTAATTGGCAAGTATATAAACTACATTTGCCTCTCCCATTAGGGGAAATGTAAGAGGGACATATGTGTACAAGCGTGGAAACTATACTCAAGCATTCAAGCATTCAAGCATTCCTTCAAGCAATTTATCATTCTAAGTCTCCATTCAAGGCTAAGTGTTGCATTCAAGACAAGGATTCAACCATTGAAGAGGAGATCACTTACAACACATTACATGCTACAACATACAACATACAACAAACAACAAAATCTATACCTTCGCATATAAGGATACAAACATCCTTACAACAAGGTATTAGTACTTGTTTACATTACATTTACAGCAATTTCTCATTTCTTGGTTAATTCCAAAACCAGGGTTTGACCTAAAGGTAAACCCCTAATCCCTAACCCCCTAATCGTCTTCGCTTTTTTGTGTGTAGGTTGCAGGTACGCTACTGAAATTGAAGATCTGGAATCCTTGTGCAGAGACGAACAGATCCCCCTTCGTTTCGCGGATTTTTCGGAGGACCGTGTGCACGCCGGGTGCCATCGTCCCAGCAACTTTTGCTCAAATTTGTAGGACAGTGCTGTATCGACATTTTACTACTAATTCCAGGTCCGTAGCTACATCCTATATCCCTAACTCAGTTTATAAGTGAATCTTTCTCACTTTCTGTGCATTCCTAGCTTAATTCTTCTATCAACATTCTTTACAAAAGAGGGTAGCCTTGCTTTCTTAACCCTTGAAACTCATTTAGCATCTAATCTTGCATTGTGTGGGATTGGATCTTGTGGGTTTCAACCCCTCTTTTGAATGTAAATTCCCTCCTAAGTGAAAACCATCAACCCTAGAGTAACCTCCCTTCTCTCTCCTTGGAGTTGGAAGAGGGGAGAGCAACTAGGGTTTGATCGCGATTTTCAGCTTTACAGGTCCACATACTCAATGTCAAATTTACTGAGAATCATCACCCATTTGGCCAAGTGGCCTGTCAATGTTGCTTTACTGAGCAAGCATTTGAGTGGATCAATCTTCACAATGAGCTATACTTTGAGTGTCAATAGATAGTGCCTCAATTGAGTGGTTGTCAAGATTACTGCTAGGCAAGCTCACTCAATAGGGGTGTAATTGAGTTCATAGCCAACCAGTGTGCGAGAAATGTAGTAAACAACACACTCTTTCCCTTCTTCATTATGTTGTGCCAATAGTACACCCAATGCTATACTTGTTGCTAAGATATAGAGTAACAGAGGTCTGCTTGGAACTGGTGGGATCAGCAATGGTGTATTCATGAAATAGTTTTTAAGCATCTGGAATGCTTGCTGGCATCTGGCATCCCATTGAAAGTGGATGTTTTTGTGTAGCAGATGTGTAAAGGGGTGACACTTATCTACCAGTTGTGAAATGAATCTTCGGATGGATTGTAGCCGTCCTTGTAATGTCCTTAGCTGACTGATGTTCTTTGGAGGTGGCATGTCCATGATTGCTTTGACCTTTGCTGGGTCAACCTCAATACCTTTGCTGGAGACAATGTATCCTAGAAGCTTCCTGGAGGTTACTCCAAAGACACATTTCTTTGGGTTGAGTCGAACATGATATTGTTCCAGTTTACCAAAGATTTTATCTAATATGTTGAGATGCCCTTCAGTGGTGAGTGATTTTGCTAGTAAGTCATCAACATAATCTTCCATCATAGTATGCATCATGTCATGGAAGATGGTGGTCATTTCTCATTGATAGGTCACTCCTGCATTCTTTAGACCGAAAGGCATTACATTCCAGCAGTATGTGCCCCATGGACATGTGAAGGCTATCTTATGTTGATCCTCTGGTGCTACCTTTATCTGATTGTATCTTGAAAAGCGATCCATGAGTGAAAGCATGGCATGTCCTGCTGTTAGGTCCATTATGATGTCGATGTTTGGTAGGGGAAAGTCATCCTTAGGACATGCCTTATTTAGATCTCTGAAGTCAGTACAAATACAGATGCCCCCATTTGGTTTTTCGATAGGCACAATATTCGATATCCACTCTGCATAATCAATTGGTCTAATGAAACCAACATCTAGGAGTTTCTTGAGTTCTGCTTTGACTAGTACTGCAATCTAAGGATGCATCTTGCAAAGCTTCTGCTTGATAGGCTTGGCTCCTTCTACTACTGTGACATGATGCATGACTAAATCTAGATCAAGACCAAGCATGTCTACATATGACCATGCAAAGTTGATCTGACACTTGTGGAAGAACTCTACAAATTTAGGTTGTTCCTCTGGAGTTAGAAGAGATGCCAGGTGTATGTAGTGAGGATTTTCAGGAGTCCCCATGTTGTATTCTTTTGCTTCCTCGATAAGAATCGTTGATCATTCTCATTGTGTGCTACATGGAAGGATGTTAAACCTTTCATCCTCAGGTGCCTCAAAGAGGTTTTCACCATTGGATACGCTCTTTCTTTTTACTTTTGTTGAATCAAACAGTGCCACGGTGTGGTTTTCACTGGAAGATTCATGTTTTATTGTTATATTTTTGCAGCTGAAAGGTTTGGCATCTGCCTTGAAGTATGCTGTGCTATTAAGTTCAATGGTGAATCCAACTTTATGATCCCCACTTGGTATGCTATCCCATAATTCCAAAAAGTCAATGATTGCCTCATCATTTTGGAAAAGGTCAAGACATGGGGGATTAGGTTGGTTCCATTCGATGAGTTCAAGATGGATAATGGGCATTACTTCATTGATTAGGTTAAGTTTGTTAGATGTGTCAGTGAGGGTTAAGACATTATGGTGAAGGTCGTTGATGGTACTCTCCCTATCAGAATCAAGCGTAGGATGTGACGTAGGGTCTATGGAAGAAGTTTCCAGCTCCGGAACCCAAGAGGTCTTTATCTGTGCTTCTCCATAAACAAGGATGTCTTTGTGAGGGGGAGGTAGTGATGTGTCTTCCTCATCTAAAGTATTAAGCTGGATGGAACTAAATTCCCATTCATGTGAGACAGTCTTTGAATCACTTTCCAGCATCTGATTACTATACCATACTGGGATGCCCTTTGTGTTAAACACTGCAGGTGTGATCAGTTGATGTACCTCTATAGATGAAATGATCGGTGTTGTAGGAAGAATTATGGGGATCAATGAAATCTGATATGGGGAGCATTGGTAGTGTTGACTCTACTACTTCTACTGGAACCACTGGTGTCATAGATACTACTATGGGTTCTGATATAGTTGCTACTGCTAATGGTGCTTTTGATGTTATTGCTATTGCTAATGGGATCACTGGTTTGATTGGGGGGATGATTGGCATTGTAGATGGTTGTGTTGGGATTTTGAGCCTCGATGGGGGAGTTGCAATGGTGTTTGATGCTTCTTTGATAATAAAAGGTGTCCTCTTTGCAATAGGCTAATAGAGTGATTTGTTGGGTCTTCCTTTGAATCTAAGCTTAGGAAAGATCTCATTTTCAAAGCCTAGGCCTGTATTATCCTTGGGCTTTAATTCCAGCAGTAGTGGCTCATGTCTTCCTTGTTTGCAAGGTCCCAAAGCACTTTGACCATCATAACCCATTCTTTGCATAATGAGGAGGCCTTTGCCATACTGATCTGTGGGAAGTGTAGCTTGCGGCATATCAGTGGTGATGGGATCTTTATAGATCCATTCCGCTAAGTCCTCATCTTTGGTTTCTTCTTCTTGACTCTTCCCAAGGGTGAAAGGCATCAAAGCACATGCTGGCATGATCAGTGGTTTCTGAAGTAACTACTATGGTTTGCCATGGGTTCTAGGAGAAGTGGGCATTTGTCCTACACAAAAGAGTTGACTCAAATTGTATTCCCCAAGACCTTCCTCTACTATTTTCATCTTAAGCTTTTCTTGCTTGGGTATAGTGGTGTTTGAACTGGCAAGAGAGGCTGGACTTATGTATGAGGTGGAGGAGATGGCTTCTCTATTGTTAGGAATAGTAATCTCTGGTTGATGACTGATGTTATGACAATATGCAAAGGGATTTGCATTGCCTAGGATTGTGATCTCTACACCGTTATGAGAGAATTTGATACATTGATGGTAGGTAGATGGAACAGCTTGCATGGCATGTATCCAAGGTCTTCCTAACAATAGATTGTATGGTAGAGGAAGGTCTAGAACTTGATAGATGATGTGCTTCACCACAGGGCCCACTCAGATTGGTAGTACCACCGCTCCTTTGGATGAATGCTCTGCATCGTCATAGGCTTTTATTGTGATCTTCTTGTGAGGATCCATTGATTCTATTTCATATCCCAAAGCTATGACCAAGTGTAGTGTACAAATATTCAGGTCGGCCCCATTATCGATCAAGACTTGCTTGATCCTATGCTGGTTGATAAATCCTTCAATGTGTAGCGAAGTGTTATGAGGTTGTTGGAAGGAAGAGTTGTCACTTTCGGAAAAAGTGAGACAAGGTGATGACTATAGACTTCCAACCATGGCTTGGAATTGATCTGTATTTAGGTTTGTAGGGACTGATGCCTCTTGGAGAGCTTGATCCAAGATTGTTTTATGAGATGGAGATAGGCACAATAGCTCTAAGATAGATATCAGTGCGGGCATTTTGTCTAACTGTTCCACAAGGTTATACTGCTTTGGGATAGATGGGGTGCCTTGTGGAGCTACCTTTATAGTAATCTTGCTGTGACGTGTAACAACATTGCAAGTGGAGCTCAGATTTTTGATGGTTATAGCTACAATTTGTTCACTGGCATTGTACATGTGATTTACAGTATAATTATACGCAACTTGCGTATAATCAGTGGTATCAGTGCCTCTCCTGGAAGTGGAAGGACCCCTTTGATTTGGTGATGGAAGTGGATTTTTGAACATCAGATGATCATTGTTTGTTGTCTTTGGGTCATGTCCTTCGATTTTGATGTCACCTTGGTCAATAAGATCCTGAATAAGATCTTTTAATCTGTGACAATTGCTTGTCTTGTGTCCTCTCCCTTGATGGAAATCACAATGTTCTGTATCCCTCCACCATGCAGGTTTGACTTGAGGTTCATAGTTTGATGTTTTAGGTAGGGTTACTAGATTTTAAGAAACTAGTTGTTGCAACACTGTTTCGATGGGTTTCCCTAAGGGAGTGTATGTTCGCTTTTGTTTTTGTTGACGGGGTCTGGGTTCATCGTGAGATGTGATGCAACCTTGATTTGGAGGAGCAACTATGTGAGTCTGAGGTGGAGGATTTTGTCCTGCAAATCAAACAGGTTGTGCACTTTTGATAGTTCTGGCATCCACAACCCCGTTGTTGACGGTATTTTTATTTTTGTTCCAGAAGCTTGGTTTGTCACTATTGAAGCGTGGGCGAGGACCATCCTTTGGTTCATTATAGATTTTGATAAGTCCTTTCTTGATGAGAGCTCGCTCACATTTTAATCCTTTGGTGATCATGTCATTGAAAGAGTCTATGTCTTTGACATCCAGGTGAAATTCTATTTCTTCGTTTAAGTTGGAAATAAATATTTCCACTAGTTCTTGTTCAGGTAACTGAAGAGAACGTCTACTAGACATTTGATGCCATCGTTGCAGGAATACTGAGAATAGTTGACCTATTTTTTGTTTAGTGTTACATAGATCAGCCATGGTGATATCATGTTCAATGTTATGAGAGTAATGTGCCAAGAACTTTTGAACTATCTCTTCAAAGGTCCTAATGCCACCTGGTAGTCGGGAAACCATGATTTGGTTGTTCCTCCCAAGCTTTGGGGAAAAGGTCACATTTGGTATGTGTCCTCGTATGCCGCTTCAAGGCAAGCTGAATGGAATTCTCTAACATGATCGCGAGGATCTCCCTTTCCTCTATAATTTTTGAATTTGGGTGTTTCGAATCCCCGTGGAAAAGGTGGCATATAAAGATTCCTATCAAAGGGATAGGGACAAATGTCATTGAGTGAAAATTGATTAGTCATCACACCACTATGAAGTTGTTGGGTGAGATTTTCAACTTGTTGCCGCAACATCTCTATTTCATTTGGAGGAGGAGGTGGTGGGTTACCTCGAGGAATGTTATATCCGATGGGATCTCTACCTCTTTCTTCTTCATGGCGACTTTGTCATTCTAATGCTTGTCTTAGTTGTGCAAGATCAATGTCAGAGGGGAGTTTGGCTCCTTCTTGAGCAAGCTTTAAAAAGTGAGCATCTGCATTGCTCCTGAGTATTTCGTCAAAAAGTTTGTTAAAGAGAGGGTTGTGCTGAGCCCTTTCTATTGTTGCAAGAGTAGGAGTACTTGGGTTTTCATCATTTGCATTTTCTCCAAGTGCTTCTTGAAATTCATTGATATTTTCCTCCTCTTCTTCTTCAATTTCAATTTCTTGTTTCCTTGACTGTGATTGGGTATGAGCCATTTTGTTTACAAGTTCTTGTTGAAGTTGGGTGAAAATGATGATGAGTTGTTGATGAAATGAAAGATTGATGGTTGGTGAATTGTGTTGCATGCGGATCTCTAGCACTTTAAAGGTAGATGTGACCAAAATTATTTCATTGAATTGCTTGTTGTTTTTTATAAGATTTGATGCGATAAGGTGTAGAGAAATCTGAGATGTGTTATAGACTTAACTACCTAGTAATGAAAGGATTCACTCATAAACTAGTTGTAACCTACATAGATATATCTCTTAGGATGAGCTTATCCTAGATGTAGAAACAATCTAAAAGTGATGTGATGTGTTTGATTCAAGCAATATCAAAAAGAGAACTTAGGACAAGAACCTCTTAATGTTTCGAGAGTTGAAGATGAAGTGATGATGTGTGAATGAGATAATGGATGAAATATTTTAACTTTAATAAAAACTTTGTGTCACAAATGGAGCAAATTCTACCTCTTCCCTTTCGGGCTTCGGTGGCATTTCTTGAGCTACGTTGTATGTGATACCAATTTTTGGGAAGAAGTTGGGATTAATCTTGCCTCCTTGGTTTTTGTGATAACTCAAAGCTCTATATTGCATAAAAGCTCTGCGGTTTAATGATTCGGAATCAAATTCGTTTGATTTTCCTTGAAGGTAGAGACACATGTGGCATAGAAAAACTCTATGAGAGACAAAGATTTGTCTATTTAGATAGAAGAATTTATGCTTTTTGATCAAAGCCTTTGAGATCAATGGTTTTCTTTTCAAGTTGATGTTTTGATGAAGATTCTTCTTTCTCAAGATGTGAAGAATGGTCATAAAGTTTGATACTTTTCTTTGTTTTTGATCTTTTTGGTTGTTTTTGAAAAATGTTTGGTTCGATGAATACTTGTTTTTATTTTTGGATTTTATGATGTTTCTTTGACAAGAAAACAAAGCAAGCACACAAACACAAGAATGTTGCCTCAAAAGGTACAAATGAGTATGGGTCTAGATCAACCCAATCCTTGGACTTTTTATGACCCTTTAAGTGTATTTTAGGTGTTTTTCCTTCCAAAGTCTGAAGTCAACTCAATTTGTACTTGGTCTTGACTCAAAAATGAAAATACTACAAACACTTTTTATCCCTAAGGTCAAATGGCCAGTTGTGATAAATTAAGCCCACATCTTGATATTTCTTTGACTTTGGTACTACATACCTTATGAATCCTGCCATGGCAGGTAAGGATGTGATATACTAAGTCTTGCATGAGCATAACAAATAGATGATCCCTATGATGGGGGACTCACCACTTTCATCAAGCCACAAGTGACTTTTCAAAAAGCTATGTTTCTGCTCAAGGAAATATGTATGGTGAGTATCTTGGGAGAAAAACCATCTATGCTCTTGCACTGAATTGTATCTCAAATATTCTCAATCAATAGAATGGGTGGGCTTCTACTTAAATGTGTTTAGTATTTTTTGATGTTTTTGGACATAAGTTCATTCTACAGTGACTCACTTAAGAGCCTTGTAACTTGTGGTGGGGCCCCTTTGTCCTTTCGGCAAGTTACACTATAGGAACAACTATACCCAAGGCTACAGCTTTTGCTCTCACCTAATTTCTATAGCAGCTCGAAGGATTTACCACGCAAGGTCATTCCCAAGAGTGATGTGTCTCTTGGCAGGCCTCTCTTAAAAAGATAAAACTTGAGTTTTACTAACACTTTTCTCTTGCACCTAGGACCACGAAAGCCAAGGGAGAGGATAGTGTGTGTTAGAAGTAGGACCACTCGACAAACTCTTTTGCACAAGTGTGCCAAACACGAAATGCACTTGTTCTTTTTAACTTGTCATCGCAATGTGTTTTAAGTATTTGGAGATGTTGCTCCAACAATCATGGTGTTCTTTTTAACTTCAAATGCAAAGGTTTGAGTAAACTAGAACTTTGAAAATCTTGGTCAACTTAATTTGAAGCACGTATGCATGAAGGAAAATCGCTTTGCAAAAATTGAAACAAGTTGATTGTGAATTTTATTTACACCAAAATGGAAGTGTGGATTGTGAATTCTTAGTTTGATGAAAGAAAGAAATTTGTCTTGTCTTGTTTTAAGCACCAAATAAAGTGAACCTAACTTGCAAGAGAACAAATTTGTTTTGTTCAATTTTAAAGCACTAAAAACAAATGATCCTAACTTGCAAGGAAATGGAAGATTGTTTTTTTTTTGTTCAATTTTAAAGCACCAAAAACAATTTTTTTGATTTTTAAGTTAGTTAGATTTAGACCTGCACAAAAAACGAACAATTAGTAAAAACGGAACCTATGGTGGGCTTATACAAGCCTAAGAAATTTTACTTTTTCGGGTAGAGGGTCTTTTTTACAATGTTCTGTTACAATAGCGCTACTTTGTGTTTAAACAGAAGCACTATTTAACACAAACGCGCTAATATAAAGACAACAACGCTAAAAGAAAAATTTGACAGCAAATGCAAAAGTGCCAGAACAATTTCAAAAGTGCTAAAACAATTTCAAGAGCGTTAAAACAATGTCAATAACGCCAAACTTGGTACAATAGCGCTATTGTAAGAACAATAGCACTAGAATAACAAGTTGCAATAGCACTACAATTCGATCAAAAGCTCTAAAGCATGACCTGTGTGTCAATTTCAACATTCAAACCTGTTAGTTGGTTTTATTAAAAAAAAATTGGGTGCTTGGATTCACGTCAGGTTCACCAAATGATGCTCTGCAAAAAGGACAAGGTTAGGATAAACAAACCTGAACAAGAAACAACAAGAGTCGATTGTTAGATGTTAGAAACTCATAAATTAAAAACTATCCTAAGCAAACATATCAAGAAAGACACTACTAAGCAAAAAGAAAGCTTAAGGAAACTACAGAAAGCAACTAAGCTCCTCCAAATGCTCTCTACCATGCTAGTAGTTTCTCCTTCCTTGTTCCTCTCCTCTCCAAGTTCCAAAATAGTGTAGCTCTCAGCAGCTTTTTGCACTCTGGATGCTTATGGAGATTCAAGATTGTAAATGATCTCAAGCTTATGCTATGCAAGTGTAAAACAAACTAATAAAACATATTATGAAAAAGAACTAAGATTTATTTTAGTCCAAGATGACAATATATGAGTTATTTATGCTAAATGCTCTCTAGAATTCACCATAGGTTAAATGCATACAAGTTTTCAGGATCTAGATTATGAAGAAATGGGCTCTATTTATAGGAAAAATGGAGCAATGGATGGTTGAGATTGTTTAATCTCAACAATGGTGAGGATTGAATGTTTTGAGATCCATGTGAGAGCTTTCAACCCAATCCCAGGATGACAAGTGTCAATGTGAGTGTAGCGTCCTAAAATTGTGACACTTTCAATTTCGACTGCATTTGGGTCTTCACGATGGCAACGCAACGTTGAACCCGAATGGAGACCCCGAAACCTCCTTGCGACATCAAAAACTGCATATTTCTTCACCTTGGCCTGATCCTTCCTTGCACCCTACTGTCCCGGGAGGTGGGACCATGGCGCCCAGCACCCTGGTCCCTGGCCCTATTTTGGGCCTGGTCTCCTTTTGGGCATCGGGTCTTGAAGTTTACAAATTGGAAAATAATGTTTCTAGGTCGGCCTAAGGTCAGAAAAATCAGTCTCTCAACCCTAATTGACAAATATATAAACTACTTTTCCTCTCCTAGAAAGGAGGAGAAAAAAAAGAAGCAAGAGCAAGACGCGGAAGCGATATTCAAACATTCAAACATTCAAGCATTCAAGTATTCCTTCAACCAATTGAGCATTCTAAGTCTCCATTCAAGGCTAGGTGTTGCATTCAAGACAAGGATTCAACCATTGAAGAGGAGATCACATACAACATACAACATACAACATACATTACACCTTCACATGTAAGAATACAAACATTCTTACAACAAGGTATCAGTACTTGTTTACATTACAAACATTTACATTTACAACATTCTCATTTCTTGGTTAATTCCAAAACTAGGGTTTGACCTAAAGGCAAACCCCTAATCCCTAACCCCCCAATTGTCCTCTCTTTTTTGTGTGTAGGTTGCATGTACACGGCTGTAATTGAAGATCTAGAATCCTTGTGCAGAGACGAACAGATCCCCCTTCGTTTTGCGGATTTTTCGGAGGACCGTGTGCACTCCGGGCGCCATCGTCCCATCAACTTTCACTCAAATTTGTAGAACAACACCGTCTCAACATTTTACTGCTAATTCCAGGTCCACATCTTCATCCCGTATCCCTATCTCTGTTTATAAGTGAATCTTTCTTGCTTCTACATACATTCCTAGTTCAATTATTCTATCTATATTCTTTACAAAAGAGGGTATCCTTGATGTCTTAACCCTTGAAACTCATTTAGAATCCAATCCTGCATTGTGTGGGATTAAATCTTATGGGTTTCAACCCCTCTTTTGAATGTAAAGTCTCTCCTAAGTGAAAACCATCAACCCTAGTGACCTCCCTTCTCTCTCCTTGGAGTTGGGGAGGGGAGAACAACTAGGGTTCAATTTTTCCGCTTTACATTTTGGTGAACCCGATGTGAACATCCTCATTCTGATTATTCATGGTTAGATCTAAAAATTTTGCTTCATTAATTACATTTCCATGTTTGATCTTTTGCAAATTTTAAGAGGTTAATTGCATAAAAAACCCTAAAATTTTCTTTTTAGTAATTGAGCTTGTGAAATGTTTAATTGTTAATGCGTGTTTCAGATCTATCCTTCTATTGCAAATTGTCAATTCATATTTGTGCTTTAATTCTGAAAATTAAGTGGTTAAGTGTCAAAACCCTAATTTTTTAAAACCCTCTTGATTCAACCTTTGACTAATAATTTCACTGATCAAAACACCTCCAAATCGGCTGTAACTTTGGATTCCGCAACAAAATCACAATATCTCTCATTCCTGAAAATTTGGAAAAAAGTTACAAGGACCGTGTGCACCCCGAGCGCCATCGTCCCTGACATTTTTCCTAAAATTTCAGGAGCTAGATCTTACTGTATTTTTCTGCTAAAATCCAAAATTTTGGCTGATTTTATCAATTCTAACACTTTCAAAATTAAAGTCAAAGTTGGTCTAGTGATTGCTTGGATAAAGGCTTATAATCATTCAAAAATTGTTGAAATTAAAATTCATATCAAAATTGTGTTTCTTACAGTCCTAAATTTGAAAAGTGTGTTGGCATTCATTCAAAATTTCAGTGCTTTATCCAAATTTTTACAATTTGTGACTTTTGAAATTAAGTGTTTAATTGCGGCAACTTTGATTTCCACTTTCACATTTGAATTTTGCATGAAATTGAGTCAACTTTTAAATTTCAAAGCCTGTATTGCTTTCAGTATTCCCTCTAAAATCATAAAATTTAAAATTTTAGTTTCCCTCTCTTTTTCAAAATTCAAATTTTGCATTTTTTCAACAATCTTGGTAGGGTTCAACTTTGAGATTACAACTTTATTTTGGCCTACCTACAGATCGTAAAATCACTCAATTTTTTCAGATTAGCTTTAAAATCATCATAACTTTCATCCCTGAAAATTTTGAAAAAAGTTGCAAGGACCGTGTGCACTCCGTTCGCCATGGTCCCTGACATTTTTTCTGAAATTTTGGGAGATTGTCCTGATTGCATTTAACAGCTTAACTCTAGGAGATTGGCTGATTTTATTGAAATTTTCTACCTCTAAAATTCAAAATCTTCTCTCTCTCTTTAGTGCATGAGTTTTACAACGATAAGCCCTACTTACACTATTCCTGCTAGACGAAGCCTTAGAATTAAGTCCTTCCAAGGTGTAATTACTGAGGAGATGGAACCTAATTTGAATGGCCTTTTTAGCGAGGACATGGGTAATTCCTCTAATCCTCTTAATGATGAAGAAGCTCTCCATGAGGTTTCTGTAGAACAACTTTCAAAATTGGATAACCAATTTGATGATTTTCAACAATGGATGTCTCAAGAATACCCTGATAGTCAAGCTCTTTCATTAATTGAGGGTCTAAAACGTATGGTTCAAAGTGATAAGAATGGAATTGATATTTTGCGTGGTATTGCACACATTGTGGATTCAAATGTGATGCCTATGAAGAGTTGTGCCGAAACTTTAGGTTATACACAACCTCCTACTCAAGTCAATTTGACAACTCCTATTGCTAGTATACCTACTTTTACATCAAACATAATGACTACTTCAATACAAGACATTCCTCCTATGATCACTAGTCATGGGGGTAATCCCTCTTCTTCAATCAACCCTCTTCCTTCATTCAATCCAACTTCTTCATTTATTCCTTCAATAAGTGTTCCTATTATATCTCCACAAATGAACATGATGCAAGGGGGCAATTCGTTTAATCATTCCATTCCTCCTTGTAGTGTTCCTCCTTTCCAATCATCTCCTATGACTAACTATCATAGTGTCCCACCACCTTACTCTCAATCAATACCTTCTTTCAACAACATAATACCTCCATCACAATCTAACATGTCTAATATGAACTCTTCGACTGAAGTGACCATTAACAATCTTACACAAACTGTCTCTTCTTTACAGCAACAAATTTCCTCTATGAATCAATCTAAGTTTAGTGTGCCCACATTTGATGTTGTGAGCCCACTTTCTCTTGACATTGTTCGAGCTATTCCCCCTAAACATGTTGAAATTCCACATTTGGAGCTTTATAATGGTAAGGGTGATCCTCTAGCACATGTTAAGACATTTCAAACAATATGTACCGATTTTGCTTATGACCAAAGGTTGCTTGCAAAACTGTTTACTAGAACATTAAGAGATAGAGCCCTACAATGGTATTGCTCGTTGCCTTCTTATTCTATTTCTTCTTTTGAACAACTTGCAAATGCTTTTATTCAACAATTTCAAAACAATATAAGCCCTAAAGTTACTTTGATTGATTTAATGCATTGTAAACAAGGTGTTAAAGAAAAAGTGACTGATTTCATTGGTAGATATAAGCATTTGTATGCTCAGATTTCTTTTCTAGTACCTGACAATGATATTCAAAGAATCTTTATTTCTAATTTACAAAAAGATATTAGAGAAAAACTTCTATTTTCTGAGTTTACTTCTTTCCAATAGTTGTGCACAACTCTTCACAATTATCAACTGACTGTGAGTCAAATGGAACAAGCAAATCCTATGGCACCTAGTGATAAGGGTGATAGTAGTCAACAACCATTTGGGAAGTTTAAACCGAACAGAGAGGTCATTAAGTTCAATGAAAACATCATCAACAACAATGTGAATGCAGCATCAGGTGTGCCTCCTATTTCCAAGTTTTTCAAGAAAGAAAGAAAGTTTACTCCTTTGAATGAATCATTGCATAGTATTATGAATAAGTTATTGGAACAAAATGTTCTTACTCTCCCTCCTATAAGGCAAATAGATCCTGCAAAGATTAATTCACCCTATTTTGATAACAAATATTTTTGTCAATTTCATCGTCAACCTGGGCATGATACTGAAAAATGTTTTGCTTTAAAGGGTAAAATTCAAGATTTGATTGATGATAATACTATCTCTATTTTTGGTGTGAATGATAAAGGCAACACATCTGTAGCTCCTCCTAACCAAAATCTTAAAAATTTTACCGATCCATTACCTTCTCATACCTCTAATGTGATTGATACTAATGATTCCTCTGTCTCACTTGATGATCTTGTGTCTATGACTCCGAATGTGATTAACTTTGTAGAGCAGCAGAAAATCCCTAAAGAACTTTCCATCACATTTGATTCTAGTGAAACTATCAGGGCACCTGATGGTCCTTTATATATAGTTGCAAAAGTTAAGAATACACCTTGCCGTGGAGTGCTTATTGAGCCTTCTTGCATGGTTAATGTTATTACTGAAGAATTTCTTTTTACTTTGCAATTGAATCAAGTGATCTATGACGAAACAAATGTGGTTGTGAAACTATTTGATGCATTTTCTTCTCCTGCAATTGGTTCTATTACATTACCTATTGAGGTCCATAACAAACCCCTTGATGTGAAGGTAGGCTATCCTTGGCTATCTTCCATGAAAGCTATTGCTTCTCCTATTCACAAGTGTTTGAAATTTCCCCATAATGGTGAAGTTGTTACTGTCAATCATAGTCTCTTTAAACCAGCTGAAAGAACTTCTAGGGTTCTGATTGATTATTTTTGGCCTAAACAATTCCAATCTCTTCCACCATGAAGTGATCATCTTTTCAAATCTTACCAAAAGTGGAAAAAAGATATGATCCTATCTCTAAGTGAACCTAGAACACCCAAACTTGATATTCCTATCGTTCTTGAGAAAGAATTTCTTCCTTTGAAAGATAAAACTAATGTCTTTCCTCAAGAAGATTCCCAACCCATCCCTATGAATGTGACTATGTCTATATCTAATAAACTTCCTAAAAGTAGACCTATACCTCCTCGTCATGATGGACGTGGTCTCCTTCCTAAACAAAATATTCCTCCCTTATATGGAGCAATTCCTCCTCCTTCCTCTTATAGAGAGAAGAGACCTTCTTCTTCTCCTATTATTCAACCTAAGAGACCACAACCTAAACACCCAAGTGATAAGGATGAGAACATTCCTCCTCCTCAATCTCCTCAACTTCCTACTAAGACTAGACGAAATCGTTCTGCACGTGAACGCCGACAAAAGTGTCGTGTTAGAGCTCAGGCAGCTACTTCTCAAACTTTGCAATCCCCAAAAACACCTTCAACCAATATTATTCCTTTTTCTCCTCAGCCAAAAATTGAGCCAAAATCTCCTAAACATAAGATGCATGATGGTCTTGATCCTATGCGAGTTAAAGATCCTATTTTTATAAATCTTGATGATGATATAGATGAAAATGTTATTCATGATGAAAATATTATTCATGATGAAAATGTTACTCCTGTTCATTCTGATAGTGAATATGAATATGTTGATGTTGATAACCATTTATCTAACGAATTTTCTAAAGCACTTATCCTAGCTCCTAGACAAGAACAACGTGGCTTGGAACATGAACATAGCCCTTGTTTGGATCTTGTGATAGCTCCATCTGCTGTGTTGGATGTTCCTCCTCTAGCATGTTTCCTGCCTTCCTGAAATATTGATCAGCAAGATCGGGGGGTGGATGATGTGCTAGACTAGTTTCATTAGCATAGCAGATTCTCTCCTCCTCTCTTGATCTCTTTTGTTACCTCTTCTATGTGTTATTCTTATTCTTCTATTTGTTGTCCTTAGTGTTGTCTACTTGAGGACGATGCAAAACATTGAGATCTCTTTTGGTCTCTCTCATGTTGACTCAAAAGACACATGTGTTCCCTTCTTCTAGGTGACCTTCCTTGATTGGGGAATGAAGAACAATTATGCATACATACATATGATATACATGAATTATCATACATCATACTGACCCCGAGGACAATGAATTCACCTTGTGCTTTGTGTTTTGTGTCTATTATCCTTGGGCTTATCTCACACTTGGGGGCTAAATCCTTGTAATAACGTGCTCCCTTCTCATTTCTTATATGTATCACTACCTTAAAGCAATCACCCCCAGTGAGGTGTGTGCGATCGCTTTAACATAGGGGGGCAAACATCTCGTTCATATCTTTTCAAGATACTTGAAAATTTCTTGACAAATTTAGTTTTGCCTTGAAAATTTTTGATATCTTTCTTGCATGGCTCATAGTGAGGGAGCTTTACTACTGACAGTCATGGTTCTCCCTCATGATCTTCCCTTTTACTTTGTCAATCGAAGTCATAAGATCCTTAGTCCACTGGGGGCTTGGTGTATCTTGCCTCCTTGACGTGGTGAAAGTTTTTTTCAATGTTGTTTCCTTGTACTTTACCGGAAGTATGAGCGTATGCTTATACTCCCGCTAAAGTGGGGGCTAAATGTAGCATCCTAAAATTGTGACACTTGCAATTTTGACTGCATTTGGGTCTTCACGATGGCGACGCAATGTTGAACCTGAATGGAGACCCCGAAACCTGCTTGCGACATCAAAAACTGCATATTTCTGCACCTTGGCCTGATCCTTCCTTGCACCCTACTGTCCTAGCAGGTGGGACCATGGTGCCCAGCACCCTGGTCCTTAAGGATTAGGGTGCCTAGTGCCCTGGTCCCCTAGGACCATGGCGCCCAGCGCCCTGGTCCTTGGCCCTATTTTGGGCCCGGTCTCCTTTTGGGCATTGGGTCTTGAAGTTTGCAAATTGGAAAATAATGTTTCTAGGTAGGCCTAAGGTTGGAAAAATTAGTCTCTCAACCCTAATTGACAAGTATATAAACTACTTTTCCTCTCCTAGAAAGGAGGAGAAAAAAAAGAAGCAAGAGCAAGACGCGGAAGCGATATTCAAACATTCAAACATTCAAGCATTCAAGTATTCCTTCAAGCAATTGAGCATTCTAAGTCTCCATTCAAGGCTAGGTGTTGCATTCAAGACAAGGATTCAACCATTGAAGAGGAGATCACATACAACATACAACATACAACATACATTACACCTTCACATGTAAGAATACAAACATTCTTACAACAAGGTATCAGTACTTGTTTACATTACAAACATTTACATTTACAGCATTCTCATTTCTTGGTTAATTCCAAAACCGGGGTTTGACCTAAAGGCAAACCCCTAATCCCTAACCCCCCAATAATCCTCTCTTTTCTATGTGTAGGTTGCAGGTACACGGCTGTAATTGAAGATCTGGAATCCTTGTGCAGAGACGAACAGATTCCCCTTCGTTTCACGGATTTTTCGGAGGACCGTGTGCACTCCGGGCGCCATCATCCCGTCAACTTTCGCTCAAATTTGTAGAACAGCACCGTCTCGACATTTTACTGCTAATTCTAGGTCCGCAGCTTCATCCCGTATCCCTATCTCTATTTATAAGTGAATCTTTCTTGCTTCTACATACATTCCTAGTTCAATCATTCTATCTATATTCTTTACAAAAGAGGGTATCCTTGATGTCTTAACCCTTGAAACTCATTTAGAATCCAATCCTGGATTGTGTGGGATTGGATCTTGTGGGTTTCAACCCCTCTTTTGAATTTAAAGTCTCTCCTAAGTGAAAACCATCAACCCTAGTGACCTCCCTTCTCTCTCCTTGGAGTTGGGGAGGGGAGAACAACTAGGGTTCGATTTTTCCGCTTTACAGTGAGATAGGTTGAGAGGAGAGGGAATAAGCATTAAATGCTTGACATGACCTGAAGGTTAACTTGGAAGTTAAGGTCAAGGTTAGTTGAATGGATAAATTCTTTATTCAAAGAATAAAGCTTTTATCCAATGGATAAACTCTTGTGCAAAGGCAAAAGGGATAACCATGGTCAAAGCAATAAATGCTTGAGGAGACCCATGAGTGCAAGTTGAAATAACCATAAATGGTTATGTAAGAGCCATTAATGGTCATGTAAGAGCCATTAGTGGTTTTGGACGACTTTGGAGGTTAAATTGTTGAACACACAAAGCATTAAATGCTTTCCAAAGACTTTGAAGTCTTTGAGAAGTGACTCCAAGTTGCTTAGGAATGTGACAATAATTAGGGGATGGATTAGGCTAATTAGGAAGGGGTTAGAATAATCTAGAAGGGGTTTAGGTTTGCAAGTGGATTTGGTGGGTGAGGGAAAATAGGATTTTTATTTAAAATAAATTAATTTATTTCAATAAATGTGTGCAAGTTGCATTTGTAGGAAAATGCAAGTGGGGGGGATAAATGATTTAAATAAATGTTTGATTTAATTTATTTAAAAGAGGAAAAGGGGATTAAATGAAATAAATATGATTTATTCATTTAATTGATTGTGAGTTTGGTATAATGAATGAATTAAAATAAATTGAATAATTTATTTAATTAATAGGAGAATGTTTGAATGATAAATTAATTAAATATTAATTTAATTAACTGATGGCTAGTGGATTTTTAATCAAATAAATACACAATATTCATTTAATTAAGCTGGATAGATTTATGTGACTACAATAACATCTATATGCTTTTCTTTCATTGGAATAACCAAGAAATATGCATTCATCACATCTAGGATCAAATTTCCTAATAGTATCATCTCTCCTGATATAATATTTACTACCAAAAATTGTGAAATACTTAACTGTAGGTGTATTGCCAAACCATAATTCATAAGGTGTCTTACTAGTTTCACCTTTGATATGTAATCTATTGAATGTATAAACCACTGTACTTACTACTTCTCTCCAGTAGCTATGAGGTAGATTAGCTTCCATCATCATTGTTCTAGCAACATCTAAGATAGTTATGTTCTTCCTTTCCACAACTCTATTCTGCTAAGGTGTCCGGGGAGCAGAGAATTGTCTTCTTATACCATGCTTGTCACAAAAGTTACTAAACTCATTGGATGTGAATTCTCCACCATGATCTTATCTCAAACATTTAATCTTGAATCCTATCTCAGTTTCTAGTTTAGCCTTAAAGATTTTAAACTTTTCAAATGCTTCAATTTTTTCTCTCAAAAAAGTAACCCACATCATTCTAGAATAATCATCAATGATTAGCATGAAATATCTATCACCATGAAAACTTTTAACTCTAGAAGGGCCACAAAAATCAGTATGAATAAGATGAAGAACATCATTTGACTTATCTTGTATACTCCTAAAAGAGGTTCTAACCTATTTACCCATTTGAAATTCTTTACATACCGAATTATAGGGCTTCATAATCTTAGATATATCCCTAACAAACTTAGTTGAACTGATCTTCACAATGCAATCAAAATTCACATGACATAGCCTTTTATGCTATAGCCAACTCTCATCAATCTGTGTAATCAAACATGTCTTCTCACTGGAGTTCAAATGAAATATATTACCTTTTTTCTATGTATTGGTTGCAATCTCCAAACCAAATCTATTAATGATTTTGCATTTTCCCTCCTTGAACTATAATTGAAATCCCTTATCCATAAATTGTCCTACACTCAAAAGATTATGCCTTAAACCTTCAACATAATAAACATTGTCAGTATTGTTCTTACCATCCAATGATATAGTTCCTTTTCCTTTGATCATACATGCTTTGTCATCTCCAAATCTAACCAAAATACCATCAAATTCTTGCAAAGATAGAAACTTCCCTTTATCTCTAGTCATATGATGTGAACATCCACTGTCTATTACCCATTCATCCTTGTCTTCAATTTTACCAGCAAGTGCCTTCCCTTCACATAAATTCTCTTCTAATGCGGGAACATCTTCCTTGATAGCCAAGAACACCCATTCCTTCCCATTGCAAGGACCACTAGCAGAATCTTCTGTTAGTTCATCATCAAAATCAGTAATGCCTTCCTCATCCGCTATGTAGGATGATTTGTCTTTATTTTTCTTGTATTTATATTCATTCTGATATCCAGGGTTAGGCTTAAATGATCTTTTAACTCTTTCTTCAAACCTCGAATTCCTTTCAAGACATCTAGATGCAAAATGACCAATCTTATTACATGCAAAACATTTAAATGGTTCTTTTCCTTCATACTTACTTCCTACTAGTCCTTTTGGCACTCTTCTAACAAATAGTGCTTCAAATTTCTCAAAATCATCATCTTCTATCTTCATATCTTCTAATTCCTTTTCATATAAAAATTTCTAGTCTTGCTTACTAGTTGTAGATGTAGATGCATGAAAAGTAGGTTCAGTCTTCATAGCTCTAGAAGGTCCAAATTCCTCAAGCTCAAAAGAAGATAGTTTCTCAACTAAAGTATCTTTGTTAATAGATGTATTAGCCATTGTTCTCAATTCATTAACATAAATAGCCTTCATTTCGTAAGTCAGTGGTAGGGCTTTCAGGACTTTACAAATAATTTCATCTTCACTTAGAGTTCCACCACAATATTGAATTCCCATAACAATCTCATTTACCCTTTCCATGAATGCAGTAATCCTTTCATCTTCTTCCATCTTAAGGTTTTCATATATCACTCAGTAACCATCACATTTAGCATCTTAACTATAGGTTCACCTTCATTAAGAGTATCCAACTTATCCCATATAGCCTTTCTAGATGATTTTTCAGTTAATCCCATTATTTTCTGATCAGAAAGTGCATACAAGAGGGCTTCTCTTACTCTACAATCATTCTCAAGCTCCTTGTCCAGGTTTGCTAGAGGAGGATTTCTAGATCCCAGATTGTAGAGTGTGACACCATTTTGCATGATCTCCCAAATCTCCTTGCCAAGACATCTCAGATGAATCTCCATCTGAATCTTCCATACTATGTAATTTGTTCCATCAACCCTTAGAATATCCCTTTGAAAGATAGATCCACAAGAACTGGATGAACTTGAACTATTAGTTGCCATAGGATCTTCCTCAAGTGGTTAAGCTTTCTGCAGAGAGGACCAAAAATCTGGTACCAATTTTTAGATAGTTCAGATAACTGGAAGAGAATTGAGAGGTGGGGGGTGAATCAGTTGTCACAGATTATAGGAACATTCAACAATTAAAAATTTAATACCAAAACCCAAAAAATTAATACCAAAATATAAATTAATCAATTAAGCATAAACAATAATCATAGAATAAAAGCCATCCACACAACATGAAGATTTGTACGTGGAAAACTCAGTAAAGGAAAAAACCATGGTGGGAAGCCTACCCATGGTCAGATAATACTTTTGGAGTAAGTATGTGAATTACAATGAAGGGGCCTACATTTGCATGAAGGTCGACAACCTAGAGCACACTGCTCATCATAAAAGGAGCCTCACTGACTACATATAAATCTAGACTATAATCTGGAGAAGTGTTGAACTGCAAAATATAGCATCTCTTATTCCTGAGTAAAGTTCCAGTTAAGCTCAATACTAGAGGACTAAATCCTCTTACATAAGCCCAATTCAATCTTCAATGATCGAACAACTCCTCTACCTAAATGATATTACATTTATTCACACATTACATTCCTTGACCATGACCTTTTTCATTAACCATGATGATCTACAATGAGATCTTACATTTATTTATACAAACCCTCAACCATAAACAGTCAGGTTGGCCGCCGGATAATAAACCAATTACATAATTACAAACCATGTCGGAATTAGACCAAACAAGTAATATCAACGCATAACACATCTAGGAAATACATCAATAGGTCCTATCAACATGTTACATTAAAGTCGGTCCATAAGCTAGATCAACTAGGACCAAGTATAGGTCCACATGCTTCAACAATGATCTCCAAATGCCAAGTCTTGAACATGATCATCAATAGCATCCTGAAAATCCATTTGAAGTTTCACCAACACCACTTATGCAATTCATCAAAGATCTACATCAAAAGCTCTACTGGTGAAACCCTTGCTGGAACCAGAAACCAATCTTCTAAGCAAGCAAGATAGCATCCAGTCACCAGACCAAAACCAACTGACTAAATGTGAGTATAAGTATCATGAACAAGCCAATTCCATTACCAGATTATATCGGAGCCTACTGGATCATACTGGATCCAAGTTAACCATAAACCACTTAACCTATCGAGACCAGAAAGGTGTCGGTAAAGCATCCAAACATCTAGTGTTAAAATCAATGACAAAACATCAATGCAACACATAATCAATTCCACCAAATGGCCAACATGACATATTCTATTTTTTATTATATTGGTTTGGCCAACATATTCTATAGTTTTGGTTTTGACTTTCTATTTATTTAGCTTCCTGAGATTTGTTGAGGGTTGGTACTCATAAGAATTTTCTTTGATTGAAACTTTTCGATTATATTTTGGGGCTTGGCTTGGCTGGATTTTGGTTGGAATTGCTTTTCATCGGAGTTATAGACCTTCTCTTCAATTACTGGGTTGGAGATTTTTTTGTGTTTGCATTTTATTACTAAAAAAAAATGTCTTCTCTGTGTTTGAGAGAAATATTGTCTATGGTGAGGTTCGATTAATAAAATAAGCTTTGCAAATATGTTAGTGGGGAAGGCTATTGTATTCCTTTGTTATATATTATGGGAAGGTTTGTTGTGATTGGCTTGCAAGGACTATTCTTTATGATTTTGCCAGAAGAGAATATTGTATAGTGTTAAAGGTTCCTATGTATTGATTGTCTGGGTTATTTTGATTTTAGCTTTAGAGTTTGACTTATTTTTCGAACTTAGCCTAATGTTTCTGGGCCATTTTTGAGTCTTTTGTGTTTTGTGTTATATGTGTTAAATGATTATGCATATGAGCTATTGTATTTATTATATGCCTTGATTTTGTTATTAGAAGCGTTAAATTATACGACTTATGTGCTAAATTGATATGTGAAAGGATTTTTATATTAGTCATATGTACTAAATCATTCTATGAAGGTGTTGTTCTGACTTGCAAATTCCCTACTCTGCAGGGCATATGGGCTAATATGCTTTATTTGTCTTCTGAGATATTTATTGGCTTTCTAAGTCTTCAGTTTGGGTTTCTTGGTTATTCAGAGGATGTCTTATTTCATTTTATGAGTTCTTGAGTTGTTCCAGGGATTTCTATTTGATTAGAATTGTGTATTATTTGTTAACATATGGTTTTGAGCAAGATGTTGTGCCTTGTGGATGTGTTCTCTTGGGCTCTTATTGAGTTTGAATTGATATTATGTTTATATGCATGATGTGTATTCCATGTTGTATATAAGGCTATTATGATGACTGTATGCGGGAAAAGTGGGTCGATAGAACTTAATATGTGAAAAATGTTTCAAAATACCTGTCCACACACACACACAGGACTTCTTGGTGCAAGCTATGGATTAATGAAGTATCACTCAACTTCCCAAGGTGGGTCCCATGGTTCTCTATCCTACAATGTCCCTCAAACCAATGTTTTTGCTCTCAGATCACTGAGCAAAATGGTTTAGGGATGGCAAATGTAAGAACGAGGGATGCTTTGATAGATTTTAGAATGAAATGCATCCTAAGCTATGCATGATCTTAAAATGCAATAAACTAGATTATAAGATGACAAGGTTAGTATAAATACTATCCTAACATGATATATTAGTCTATGATTGAGCTAAATGATAAAGAAAATATTCTAAACATGCATATTTAGACTAATTCCTGATTTCAAAGAGGCTAAAATGATGAGCATAAAAATGATATATGAAAGCTTGAATGTATTTGAGCATAAGTGTGATACTACAAATTTGGAGGATGATTAAAATGGAGGAATGAGAGCTCTATTTATAGCAAAAATAGGGCAATGGATGGTCAGGATTGAAAGGCTTAATCAAGGGTTGAGTTTGAAAGTTGGGGATCCATGTTTGCAATTTGCACCAATGAAATGGTGACAAGTGTCAACATAGGGTTGGGTTGAGAGAAGGGGTTGGAGACATTAAATGCCTGAGAAGACCTTATGGTTATCTAGAAGGTAAGGGTCAAGTCTAAATTAAGATTACCCATTGGATTAAGAGTTAATCCAAGGATAAACCTTTGTGCAAATGATTAAGAGATAATCATGGTCAAAGCATTAAATGCTTGATGAGATCCTTGGGTTGGATGAAGGTTGAGTTAAAAGAAATTCTTTAACCATGTAAGAGGGTTTGAGTTAACCATTAATGGTTATGAAGACTTTGGGGAATTAAGTGGTTGAAGGCTTGAAGCCTTTAATGGTTATCAAAGACTTTGAGGAATTAAGTGGTTGAAGGTTTGAAGCCTTTAATGGTTATCAAAGACTTTGAGGGTTTGAGAAGTGACCTCCCTTTGCTTAGGGATGTGACAAAGTTTAGAAGATGGGTTAGGCTGATTGGAAGAGTCTAGAAGAATTTAGGAAGGGGTTTAGGAAGGCAAGTGGGAGATGTAGGATTTTGCAAGTGGCTGGAGGGATAATAGGATTTAATTGATTTAAATGATTTAATTCAATTTGGTTGCAATTTGGGGAAATTAAATAAATTAGATTTATTCAATTTAGGATAACTGTTTAATTAAATTTGAGTTTAATTAAAAGTGGATAGGGGGGATTTAATTGAATAAAATTATTTATTCATTAAATGGTATAGTGAATTTAATTTAAATAAATTGAATAATTTACTTAATTAAATAGAGGAATGTGGGTAATTTAATTAAATTGGATTTAATTAAATAGAGAAATGAACATAAAATATTCATTTAGGAATATGGTCATTTTTATACGTCTACAATGACATATGTAATTCATGTCTTCGAAGTTTATTATTGATTGATTAACCTTGGTTTTTGGTTAGGTTGCTTTGAGAACCCTTGTTTATGAGAAGTGCATTGTGTTACCCTAAGGTCTAGGTGCATGCTAGGGGAAGTGGGCTTCCAAGTGAGTGACACGGGTTGCAAGGAGTAGATAGTCAGGTTACCTGGGGTCTTGACCACCAGAGTATCTCATTAGGATTATACCTTGTAATAAAGTGATAATTTAAATTAATTGATTCTAGAAGGGTTGGGTAATAGTAATTCACCATAGTAAGATAAGAAAAGGTTATGGTGGTCCCAATACCTTGCCTAGTGGTGGTATTCAGGATAGGACTAGGAAGGTCTTGGTGATCTAGGTAAGATACTCTCCCTTGCTCCTTCAAGGTTGAGATGGCTCTGCATGGGAATTGTGGATTGTGGGGTAGGTTCCCATTATTGTTGCATGTAATGACACTCTTTCCCTACATGTAGGTCCTAGAACCTTGAGTCTTGATTTATTGAGTAGCCTCTAAAAGTCTTATGATATTTGAGCCTTGATTAGCCATGTGATGTGTGAAGTTTTATCCTTTGGTTGATAGGTGTCAGCCTAGATCTAGAGTGTGAGTGGGATCTTATGTCATCTCCTAGAATGGGGGGTTGTCCATTATGGTCAAGTCACAAAATTTTGCACCCTTATTGAACAATCATACTCAAGAACATTGTGAAACAACCCCCAAGTGTGGGACCTTTCACATGTGAGGTTGAGTCTTTGGAGAATGTCAGCTTCCTTTTTAGTTTGAGAACAAGTGTTGTACCAACCCAACATTGGTAAAACTAATCTATGATTTGACAGGGAAAAGGGAGAGAGATAAGGGTTGTGTGAAAGAAGGGAAAGAGGTAACTTCCAGCTAGATTGGAGTGATCTTCCCTACTTATGATTACAGAAAACACAAATAAAACCACCCAAGACATGTAAAAGATTCTATCCTAATTAGCTTCCAAAATGTAGATGAAGGTTGGAATTTACAAGATAGCAAGAGGAACTAATCTAGCTCATGGATGATATCCACAAGGAATCAACACAATCACCTATACTAAGGAAACAAATTAAAATACATTCAAACAAATAGGTAAAAACATTACACAAGTTGAAAGAACTGAAAGAAGGCAAAACATGCAAATTCTATTCATGCAAGGGCAAAGAAGATTTTTACAAGTGCAAAGAAACATAAGTTTTCTCTAGAAGAAAAGAAAACAAGATCTTATTTAAATATTACAAATTTTGTTTTATAGTTCAAGCATAACTTAGATGGTTACTATAGCTAGGAAATCGGAAATCATCAAAACAAATCAATATTAGTAATCTAGCTCAATCACAAAAGCTCAATTGCAATGATAACAATCCTAATTACACTCAATGAAAACATGAAAACAAGACATCAATCCAAATGCAAACCATTGCAAACTTGAATGTCTCCTTCATGTGGCTCCATTGTCCTTCTTTCTCCTTCAAATAGCTCTGTTTGCACATCTCACCTACTAGTGCATAAGCATGATGTGAAAGCAAGTAGACAAGATAGTAGTGCAAGAATACTAGAAGCATGATTGATACGACCAGGGATCAGGGACCTTGATTGAAGAAATTAATTCAATTTATAGACAAATTGGAGAAAAGATCAGATTAGCATTAAATTGACATTAGAGGCAATTGATTTAAAAAAATGGCACAATTGAGTTGAAGAAAGAAGGTTATGACACCTTCTATGTCATGAATTATGACATATTGCCAATGCAAAGGTTAGAAGACTAAAAGCCTTATGACATCTTGCTATGCCAATAGTATGACGCATGAGAAATTCATGCTTCCACCAAAGCACAAAAATAGGGAGAGACTAGAGAGGAATTAATTAGGTGGAAATTGAATTTGACAAATTAGAAAATAGGTGGAAATTAGGAATTAGGAAAATTAGAAAATTAGAAACGATGACTTGGAAATTAGGAAATTGATGCAAATTATGTAAATTAATTAATAATTTCTCATTCATTAATTAATTCACAAAAAGAGGAACAATTAGTTAGCCAATTAAATTAAACATTTAATTGTGACACGAACACCTCGGATAAATAAAAAAATTATTTAACCTAGAGGGAGAAAATGGAGAGAAAATGACAAACAAGGTTAAATGAATAAATCATAAAACCCTAGAAGATAAATTAGGAATGCAAGGATGACAATTAGGTCTTGATATGAAATTGATTTGATGTTGATTCGATTTGATCATGATTCTGAATGATTTAATTGATAAACAATTGAAATTGGTTGACAAATTGACCAATATTGATAAAGAGACCAAATTGATATGCACCAATTGACATGAATGAAGAGGACAAGGATCGATGATAAATTGATTGCAAAATTGACGAGATTGACAAAGACGAGGATCATTGACAAATCAATCACAAAACGACAAGATTGATAAGAGGACAAAACCCTAATTCAAAAGCAAGAAGAATGAGGAATGTAGATGAAGGACTCGATCCTCGCAAATGATAAAGACCAAGTACGCAACATAGAAGAAATGTTAATGCGACGCAAAAACCCTAAAATAAGGCAATGCGCAAATGTTAAAGTACGTTTCCGCAAGCGTTGACCATTTTTAGGTGTCTACATTTTGCCCCTCTTTGAGACAATGCAATTTTAAGCATTGTTTCAAAGAACAATAATGAAAATGCCCCAGACACTGACAATGACATATGCATGCCCCCTCGAGGAATTGGTTAGAAACATGTAGAAAAGAGGCCAATTGATCAATAAAAATGATAGGATCGAACGGACTGACAATCGGAGATCGGATGCAGGAAGGACAAACAAAAGAAGATGCAAAAGACTGCGACTATCATAAGATGGATAGGGTGCACATCCATCTATGCACTAACAAAGATGTATAAATGAGGCAAAGAGAGTGAAAATTGCTCATTTGCACTAGCCAAAGAAGAGAATTTGCTACTCTAGAAAAGGACACTTGCAGAAAGATGGCGAACATTCCAACAGCAGATCACCTTCGAGAATGTGTATGCATGTACAGATGATCGGACGATGCAGGAGCAGCGGTATGTATCTCAAAAACCCATGTTTTCTCCTTCAAATAGCTTTGTTTGTGGATCTCACCTACTAGTGCATAAGTGTGATGTGAAAGCAAGTAGACAAGATAGTAGCGCAAGAATACTAGAAGCGTGAATGATTCGACCAGGGATCAGGGACCTTGATTGAAGAAATTCATCCAATTTATAGACAAACTGGAGAAAAGATCAAATTAGCATTAAATTGACATTAGAGGCAATTGATTTCAAAAAATGGCACAATTGAGTTGAAGAAAGAAGGTTATGACACCTTCTATGTCATGAATTATGACATATTGCCAATGCAAAGGTTAGAAGACTAAAAGCCTTATGACATGTTGCTATGCCAATAGTATGACGCATGAGAAATTCATGCTTCCACCGAAGCACAAAAATAGGGAGAGACTAGAGAGGAATTAATTAGGTGGAAATTGAATTTGTCATATTAGAAAGTAGGTGGAAATTAAGGAATTAGGAAAATTAGAAAATTAGAAATGATGACTTGGAAATTAGGAAATTGATGCAAATTAGGTAAATTAATTAATAATTTTTCATTCATTAATTAATTCACAAAAAGAGGAATAATTAGTTAGCCAATTAAATTAAACATTTAATTGTGACACGAAGACCTAGGATAAATAAATAAATTATTTAACCTAGAGGGAGAAAATGGAGAGAAAATGACAAACAATGTTAAATGAATAAATCATAAAACCCTAGAAGATAAATTGGGAATGCAAGGACGACAATTAGGTCTTGATATAAAATTGATTTGATGTTGATTCGATTTGATCATGATTCTGAATGATTTGATTGATAAACAATTGAAATTGGTTGACAAATTGACCAATATTGATAAAGAGACCAAATTGATATGCACCAATTGACATGATTGAAGAGGACAAGGATCGATGACAAATCGATTGCAAAATTGACGAGATTGACAAAGATGAGGATCAATGACAAATCAATCACAAAATGACAAGATTGATAAGAGGACAAAACCCTAATTCAAAAGTGATAAGAATGAGGAATGCAGAAGAATGACTCAATGCTCGCAAATGATAAAGACCAAGGATGCAACATAGAAGAAATGTTAATGCGATGCAAAAACCCTAAAATAAGGCAATGCGCAAATGTTAAAGTACGATTCCGCAAGCGTTGACCATTTTTAGGTGTCTACATTTTGCCCCGCTTTGAGACAATGTGATTTTAAGCGTTGTTTCAAAGAACAATAATGAAAATACCCCAGACACTGACAATGACATATGCATGCGCCCTCGAGGAATTGGTCGGAAACATGCAGAAAAGAGGCCAATTGATCGATAAAAATGATAGGATCGAACGGACCGACAATCGGAGATCGGATGCATGAAGGACACACAAAAGAAGATGCAAAAGACCGCGACCATCATAAGATGGATAGGGTGCACATCCATCTATGCACTGACAAAGATCTATAAATGAGGCAAAGAGAGTGAAAATTGCTCATTTGCACTAGCCAAAGAGGAGAATTTGTTACTCTAGAAAAGGACACTTGTAGAAAGATGGTGAACATTCCAAGGGCAAGTCATCTCAGAGAACGTGTACGCATGTTCAGACGACCGGATGCCGCAGGAGCAATGGTATGTATCTCAAAAACTCATGTTTTCTCCTTCAAATAGCTTTGTTTGTGGATCTCACCTACTAGTGCATAAGCGTGATGTGAAAGCAAGTAGACAAGATAGTAGCACAAGAATACTAGAAGCGTGATTGATTCAACCAGGGATCAGGGACCTTGATTGAAGAAATTCATCTAATTTATAGATAAACTGGAGAAAAGATCAGATTAGCATTAAATTGACATTAGAGGCAATTGATTTCAAAAAATGGCACAATTGAGTTGAAGAAAGAAGGTTATGACACCTTCTATGTCATGAATTATGACATATTGCCAATTCAAAGGTTAGAAGAATAAAAGCCTTATGACATCTTGCTATGCCAATAGTATGATGCATGAGAAATTCATGCTTCCACCAAAGCACAAAAATAGGGAGAGATTAGAGAGGAATTAATTAGGTGGAAATTGAATTTGACAAATTAGAAAATAGGTGGAAATTAGGAATTAGGATAATTAGAAAATTAGGAAATTAGGAAATTAGAAAATTAGAAATGATGACTTGGAAATTAGGAAATTGATGCAAATTAGGTAAATTAATTAATAATTTCTCATTCATTAATTAATTAAAAAAAAGAGGAATAATTAGTTAGCCAATTAAATTAAACATTTAATTGTGACATGAAGACCTAGGATAAATAAATAAATTATTTAACCTAGAGGGAGAAAATGGAGAGAAAATGACAAACAAGGTTAAATGAATAAATCATAAAAACCTAGAAGATAAATTAGGAATGCAAGGACGACAATTAGGTCTTGATATAAAATTGATTTGATGTTGATTCGATTTGATCATGATTTTGAATGATTTGATTGATAAAAAATTGAAATTGGTTGACAAATTGACCAATATTGATAAAGAGACCAAATTGATATGCACCAATTGACATGATTGAAGAGGACAAGGATTGATGACAAATTGATTGCAAAACTGACGAGATTGACAAAGATGAGAATCAATGACAAATCGATCACAAAACGACAAGATTGATAAGAGGACAAAACCCTAATTCAAAAGCAAGAACAATGAGGAATGCAGAAGAAGGACTCGATGCTTGCAAATGATAAAGACCGAGTACGCAACATAGAAGAAATGTTAATGCGATGCAAAACCCTAAAATAAGGCAATGCGCAAATGTTAAAGTATGATTCCGCAAGCGTTGACCATTTTTAGGTGTCAACATTTTGCCCCTCTTTGAGACAATGAGATTTTAAGCATTGTTTCAAAGAACAATAATGAAAATGCCCCAGACACTGACAATGACATATGCATACCCCCTTGAGGAATTGGCCGGAAACATGCAGAAAAGAGGCCAATTGATCGATAAAAATGATAGGATCGAACGGACCAACAATCGGAGATCGGATGCACGAGGGACAAACAAAAGAAGATGCAAAAGACTGCAACCATCATAAGATGGATAGGGTGCATGTCCATCTATGCACTGACAAATGTCTATAAATGAGGCAAAGAGAGTGAAAATTGCTCATTTGCACTAGCCAAAGAGGAGAATTTGTTATTCTGGAAAAGGACATTTGCAAAAAGATGGTGAACATTCCAAGGGAAGATCACCTTGGAGAACGTGTACACACGTACAGATGACCAGACGACGCGGGAGCAGTGGTATGTATCTCAAAAACCCATGTTTTCTCCTTCAAATAGCTTTGTTTGTGGATCTCACCTACTAGTGCATAAGCGTGATGTGAAAGCAAGTAGACAAGATAGTAGCGCAAGAATCTAGAACTGTGATTGATTCGACTAGGGATCAAGGACCTTGATTGAAGAAATTCATTCAATTTATAGACAAATTGGAGAAAAGATCAGATTAGCATTAAATTGACATTAGAGGCAATTGATTTCAAAAAATGGCAAAATTGAGTTGAAGAAAGAAGGTTATGACACCTTCTATGTCATGAATTATGACATATTGCCAATGCAAAGGTTAGAAGACTAAAAGCCTTATGACATGTTGCTATGCCAATAGTATGACGCATGAGAAATTCATGCTTCCACCAAGGCACAAAAATAGGGAGAGACTAGAGAGGAATTAATTAGGTGGAAATTGAATTTGACAAATTAGAAAATAGGTGGAAATTAGGAATTAGGAAAATTAGAAAATTAGGAAATTAGGAAATTAGAAAATTAGAAATGATGGCTTGGAAATTAGGAAATTGATGCAAATTAGGTAAATTAATTAATAATTTCTCATTCATTAATTAATTCAAACAAAGAGGAATAATTTGTTAGCCAATTAAATTAAACATTTAATTGTGACATGAAGACCTAGGATAAATAAATAAATTATTTAACCTAGAGGGAGAAAATGGAGAGAAAATGACAAACAAGGTTAAATGAATAAATCATAAAACCCTAGAAGATAAATTAGGAATGCAAGGACGACAATTAGGTCTTGATATAAAATTGATTTGATGTTGATTCAATTGATCATGATTTTGAATGATTTGATTGATAAACAATTGAAATTGGTTGACAAATTGACCAATATTGATAAAGAGACCAAATTGATATGCACCAATTGACATGACTGAAGAGGACAAGGATCGATGACAAATCGATCGCAAAACTGACGAGATTGACAAAGATGAGGATCAATGACAAATCGATCACAAAATGACAAGATTGATAAGAGGACAAAACCCTAATTCACAAGCGAGAAGAATGAGGAATGCAGAAGAAGGACTCGATGCTTGCAAATGATAAAGACCGAGTACGCAACATAGAAGAAATGTTAATGCGACGTAAAACCCTAAAATAAGGCAATGCACAAATGTTAAAGTACGATTTCGCAAGCGTTGACCATTTTTAGGTGTCTACATTTTGCCCCTCTTTGAGACAATGCGATTTTAAGCATTGTTTCAAAGAACAATAATGAAAATTCCCCAGACACTGACAATGACATATGCATGCCCCCTCAAGGAATTGGCCGGAAACATGCAGAAAAGAGGCCAATTGATCGATAAAAATGATAGGATCGAACGGACCGACAATCGAAGATCGGATGCACGAAGGACAAACAAAAGAAGACGCAAAAGACCGCAACCATCATAAGATGGATAGGGTGCATGTCCATCTATGCACTGACAAAGATCTATAAATGAGGCAAAGAGAGTGAAAATTTCTCATTTGCACTAGCCAAAGAGGAGAATTTGTTACTCTAGAAAAGGACACTTGCAAAAAGATGGTGAACATTCCAAGGGAAGATCACCTTGGAGAATGTGTACACACGTACAGACGACCATACGACGCGGGAGCAGTGGTATGTATCTCAAAAACTCATGTTTTCTCCTTCAAATAGCTTTGTTTGTGGATCTCAACTACTAGTGCATAAGCGTGATGTGAAAGCAAGTAGACAAGATAGTAGCGCAAGAATCTAGAACTGTGATTGATTCGACTAGGGATCAGGGACCTTGATTGAAGAAATTCATTCAATTTATAGACAAATTGGAGAAAAGATCAGATTAGCATTAAATTGACATTAGAGGCAATTGATTTCAAAAAATGGCACAATTGAGTTGAAGAAAGAAGGTTATGACACCTTCTATGTCATGAATTATGACATATTGCCAATGCAAAGGTTAGAAGACTAAAAGCCTTATGACATCTTGCTATGCCAATAGTATGATGCATGAGAAATTCATGCTTCCACCGAAGCACAAAAATAGGGAGAGACTAGAGAGGAATTAATTAGGTGGAAATTGAATTTGACAAATTAGAAAATAGGTGGAAATTAGGAATTAGGAAAATTAGAAACTTAGGAAATTAGAAAATTAGAAATGATGACTTGGAAATTAGGAAATTGATGCAAATTAGGTAAATTAATTAATAATTTCTCAATCATTAATGAATTCACAAAAAGAGGAATAATTAGTTAGCCAATTAAATTAAACATTTAATTGTGACACGAAGACCTAGGATAAATAAATAAATTATTTAACCTAGAGGGAGAAAATGGAGCAAAAATGACAAACAACATTAAATGAATAAATCATAAAACCCTAGAAGATAAATTAGGAATGCAAGGACGACAATTAGGTCTTGATATAAAATTGATTTGATGTTGATTCGATTTGATCATGATTCTGAATGATTTGATTGATAAACAATTGAAATTGGTTGACAAATTGACCAATATTGATAAAGAGACCAAATTGATATGCACCAATTGACATGATTGAAGAGGACAAGGATCGATGACAAATCGATCGCAAAATTGACAAGATTGACAAAGATGAGGATCAATGACAAATTGATCACAAAATGACAAGATTGATAAGAGGACAAAACCCTAATTCAAAAGCGAGAAGAATGAGGAATGCAGAAGAGAGACTCGATGCTCACAAATGATAAAGACTAGGTACGCAACATAGAAGAAATGTTAATGCGATGCAAAAACCCTAAAATAAGGCAATGTGCAAATGTTAAAGTATGAGTCCACAAGCGTTGACCATTTTTAGGTGTCTACATTTTGCCCCTCTTTGAGACAATGCGATTTTAAGTGTTGTTTCAAAGAACAATAATGAAAATGCCCCAGACAGTGACAATGACATATGCATGCCCCCTCGAGGAATTGGCCGGAAACATGTAAAAAAGAGGCCAATTGATCGATAAAAATGATAGGATCGAACGGACCGACAATCAAAGTTCGGATGCACGAAGGACAAACAAAAGAAGATGCAAAAGACCGCGACCATCATAAGATGGATAGGGTGCACATCCATCTATGCACTGACAAAGATCTATAAATGAGGCAAACAGAGTGAAAATTGCTCATTTGCACTAGCCAAAGAGGAGAATTTGTTACTCTGGGAAAGGACACTTGCAGAAAGATGGCAAACATTCCAAGGGCAAATCACCTTGGAGAACGTGTACGCATGTACAGACGATCAGACGACATGGGAGCAGCGGTATGTATCTCAAAAACCCATGTTTTCTCTCTCAAATAGCTTTGTTTGTGGATCTCACCTACTAGTGCATAAGCGAGATGTGAAAGCAAGTAGACAAGATAGTAGCGCAAGAATACTAGAAGCGTGATTGATTCGACCAGGGATCAGGGACCTTGATTGAAGAAATTCATCCAATTTATAGACAAATTGGAAAAAGGATCAGATTAGCATTAAACTGACATTAGAGGCAATTGATTTCAAAAAATGGCACAATTGAGTTGAAGAAAGAAGGTTATGACACCTTCTATGTCATGAATTATGACATATTCCCAATGCAAAGGTTAGAAGACTAAAAGCCTTATGACATGTTGCTATGCCAATAGTATGACGCATGAGAAAGTCATGCTTCCACTGAAGCACAAAAATAGGGAGAGACTAGAGAGGAATTAATTAGGTGGAAATTGAATTTGACAAATTAGAAAATAGGTGGAAATTAGGAATTAGGAAAATTAGAAAATTAGGAAATTAGAAAATTAGAAATGATGACTTGGAAATTAGAAAATTGATGCAAATTAGGTAAATTAATTAATAATTTCTCATTCATTAATTAATTCACAAAAAGAGGAATAATTAGTTAGCCAATTAAATTAAACATTTAATTGTGACACGAAGACCTAGGATAAATAAATAAATTATTTAACCTAGAGGGAGAAAATGGAGAGAAAATGACAAACAAGGTTAAATGAATAAATCATAAAACCCTAGAAGATAAATTAGGAATGCAAGGATGACAATTAGGTCTTGATATAAAATTGATTTGATGTTGATTCGATTTGATCATGATTCTGAATGATTTGATTGATAAACAATTGAAATTGGTTGACAAATTGACCAATATTGATAAAGAGACCAAATTGATATGCACCAATTGACATGATTGAAGAGGACAAGGATCGATGACAAATCGATCGCAAAATTGACGAGATTGACAAAGACGAGGATCATTGACAAATCGATCACAAAACGACAAGATTGATAAGAGGACAAAACCCTAATTCAAAAGCGAGAAGAATGAGGAATGCAGAAGAATGACTCGATGCTCGCAAATGATAAAGACCAAGTACGCAACATAGAAGAAATGTTAATGCGATGCAAAAACCCTAAAATAAGGCAATGCGCAAATGTTAAAGTACGATTCCGCAAGCGTTGACCATTTTTGGGTGTCTACATTTTGCCCCGCTTTGAGACAATGTGATTTTAAGCGTTGTTTCAAAGAACAATAATGAAAATGCCCCAGACACTGACAATGACATATGCATGCCCCCTCGAGGAATTGGCCGGAAAAATGCAAAAAAGAGGGCAATTGATCGATAAAAATGATAGGATCGAACGGACCTACAATTGGAGATCAGATGCATGAAGGACAAAAAAAAGAAGATGCAAAAGACCACGACCATCATAAGATGGATAGGGTGCACATCCATCTATGCATTGACAAAGATCTATAAATGAGGCAAAGAGAGTGAAAATTGCTCATTTGCACTAGCCAAAGAGGAGAATTTGTTACTCTGGAAAAGGACACTTGCAGAAAGATTGCGAACATTCCAAGGACAGATCACCTCAAAGAACATGTACACACGTACAAACGACTGGACGATGTTGGAGCAGTGGTATGTATCTCAAAAACCCATGTTTTCAATTTGATGAATTTGACTTGCTTGCTGGACATTGCAGGGCCCACAAGGGATGCAGATAGGGACTCTTGCGCTGGTGTAGGGCGAATCATGTGCTTGTGTAGGATCTTCTACACTTGTGTAGGGGAACACAGGCGTAGGTTATGTGACACAGGCGCAAGACTCATCACACAGGCGCAGTTGTGTTCTGGCAACCCTAATTTGGTCAAAATTGGCACGCGAATGATCCAGAAAGGGGGGATAAGGGTAGGATAGGTCAGAATAGATGAAAAACACCCTGATTTGGACATGAAAATGAGGAAATGAAACCCATAGGAGCAAACCCTAAAAATGACAAAATGTGCCCCAATTGTGATGCAGAGTCGACAGTATCCATTGATCACGCGGGAGAACCGACCAGACTGCTTCATGTTACGACATAGACTCAGAAGCACGAACAGAGATACATTAGCAGGACTTGGGATATACTATGTCACATTCATGCCCGAGATTAGGGCAAACACAAGACTACTTACCGCATTGGCAGAGCGATGGCATTCAGAGACCTCCTCATTCCATCTAGCGACTGGAGAGGTGACAGTAACACTAGAGGATGTATGGCATATCCTCCGCATTTTGATTCATGGAGAGGTGGTAGAGTACGACCCAGTGACAAGGAGAGATGCATTGTGTAGATTATTTGAGTGCGACACAGATGATCTGGATATCGTAGAGAGGGAGATTGGGTGGGAGACCATGGCATCAGAGTATGATTGATGATATGTGGTGATAGCTATGGTTGTAGCATGCCTACTAGCAAGAGACAGACGAGGACATGGATTCCCTATTGGATGGGGAAGAGTGCTAAAGTGGATGGTGACAGAGGGTATGGTGTATGCATGGGGACCATGTGTAGTGGCTATGCTCTATTTTCAGTTGCATCAGATAGCATATCAGGGAGTGCAGACTTTGAGTTGTGGAGTCACACTGTTACAGGTATGGGTATTTGAGCACATAGCCATATGTCAACCAATTGTAGAGAGATAGGTATTACCACATCGACCATATGTGTACTACTATGGGGGAGCACTGAGATAGGGTCCTTTTGGATACATATTGTATTGGCAACATGAGCTAGATAGATTGAGAGAGTTCACATGGAGGCCATATCGTGATTGTCCAGGATGGTTAGATGACAGTGAGGAGCTACCGTATTGTAGACAGGAGAGGTACCTAATTGGGTGACCAATGAATCACCAGAGAGTGATTGAGATGTACCTGCTAGAGAGAGTCATACGACAGTTTGGAGAGAGGCAGGATGTACCTAGGAGGACTGCACACTTTGCCCGATCTCACAGAGAGACGAGTCAGTGGGGGAGTATGATTCAGCCACACATAGCATATGCTAACTTCACCCAGCTACAATAGAGACAGTGGGATTGGAGATCAGATGTAGTGGACACCGGGATGACAAAGGAGTATGAGAGATGGTTTGCATGATGGCGGCCAGTGCCATTGACAGATCCTGAGATTCCAGTACCAAGGAGACAGGAGGACTTCCCACTCGCTGGAGAGGAGGAGGGAGATGATGAGGATGAGGAGGATGAGGGCGGTGATGAGGATGAGGGGGATGATGAGGACGGAGATGAGGATGGGGATGACGAGGATGAGCCAGATTCAGGCAAGCAAGAGGCATTGCAGGATATACCCATAGAGCTGGAGATAGCTAGCATAGAGGAGATGGAGATGTGTAGGGCTACCATAGTGAGTCAACATGATCACATTGCGACTTTAGAGAGAGAGAATGAGTAGTTCAGAGCAGAGATAGCTAGACTTACAGCAGCTCAAGATACAGCAATAGCTCAGGCACAGCGAGAAGAACAGAGAGTCACTGAGTATATTGGGTCGATTCGGGATGCTAGTGCATGGGAGATGGCATAGATGTTGGTAGAGACCAGAGAGGAGATACGCCATTGGAGGACACTATATGAGAGTGCAATTCCACCAGAGCAGAGAGCAGCTTCATATCGGGCACGATTGAGGATAGAGAGCCGGGCACGCTCTCGAAGGTTAGTGAGCAGCATGGGGGTGAGTGGACCTATGAGACCACCATAGCCAGGACCAAGAGGAACATCATCCGTGAGACATGGCAGGGATGAGGAGGACAGAGGGAGCACCCAATGATAGAGGCACATGCTCCTTAGGATAGAGACAGATGTAGTTTGACATTTTGTAGTCAGCCTATGGGCCATACTTAGGACAGATAGTCCAATTTTGTACTCCGATATTTTTGTGACATATGATATGATATGCAGCACTATGATTGGATGCAATGTGTTACGGCTTATGGTTATTTTCGATGTATGGATGGCTCATGCAAGGTTTTATGTGCCATTGTGGAACATGTGTGGATATATTTTTTTATGTGTTTTTGATGCATTTATAATATGAAATGGATAAAATGCTTGATATGATGCTCGATGTGATGTTTGATATAATGCAAATGTACTAACCGAATGGATGCAGGATGTAGCATCAGAGCACTAGACCGAACTGACTATCTGAATTGATGAAAGAAATGTTAGTAAGAAGAACCTTTGGAGCAGATAGTTAGAGACGAAGAAAAACTTGCTTTCAGTAATGCACTTTGTAGGTGAGAACCTTTATTTTAATATAGCAAAATGGATGCGGCGCAACATGGCATTGAAGGCCAGAGCTGAAATACAACCCTTTTTGCAAAAGACAGACACATCACAGACAAACAACAATCACAACCAAAAAGAAAAGGATCATGAACCATCTCAGTCACCCTAAATCACTCAGTGACATCATTGAGCAACATAGGAACATGATCAAAGCCAAAGATAAATCAGTAAAAAGATAAGATGCACAAATTCCAACAAGTCAAACAAACATCTTGATCTTCATTGTCAAAAGTTGAAAGTGCTGATAGGATGATCATGTTGTCTGGTTTCAGGACATGCGATACCCCGTCTAAGACAAGACACATTCTAGTTTCGAGTATACCACACCCTGTATAAGACCCATGATAGTAGAGACAAGGGCAAATGATATTGATGGTAACGTTCGATTGATAAGACAATTGCGATCAGTTTGAATGTCTGGTTTGATTGAAAAAGTTCATCTGTTTAAGCGTGATTTCATTAAAGCATAGTGTATGATTGTGTGTCATTGGAGGGATGCTCGGGGATTTGTCTTATGCACAAAAGGGATCATTTATTGCAAAATGCTTGTTTTTGGATTTTAATGTTTTGAAATTTTTTTGTGTTCATTTTGTCAGGACTTTATTTGACTTTTTTTTGGGATTTATTTCAAGACAATTTTTGATTTTTTTCGAATTATTTCAAGACATTTTTCAATTTTTTTTTTTTTTGAATTATTTCAAGACATTTTTCAATTTTTTATGATTTTTTCAGGACATTATGCGATTTTTTTGTTTGGATTTTTTTAGGACATTATATGATTTTTATGATTTTGCCCTCAGTGTCTAGCAAGGCAAGGAATATGACAAATGGATAAACAATCTTGCTGAAATGTTGGTGGATAGAGGGAAGACAAAGGCCTTTTATCATGGAGACAATACGGATGCAATTTTCAAGGGCTATTGCGTGATGGGACAAGAGACTGGATATGACAATGTAAAGCAATGACATGGCATGAGGGACATGTCAAGAGGTTTTGAAATCATGTTTAAATTTTCTGTCCTTATTACAGATCAAGATCAAGGAATGAAAAAGAGTGTATGGATAGTGATAAGATATGGATAGGATAAGCAAGACCAAGAATGGATAAGGGACATGGATTGAAAGTCGAGATTGGCTATGGGATAGTGGCAGAAAGTTGCAATAAGCTAGGGGATATGGATGAAAAGTTATAATAAGAAAATGGATAAAGACCAAAAGCTATGATGGACTAAAAGCTGCAAACAAGATACATGATGCTCATGATGATCCTCAGCCTTTTCAAGATCCAAGGTGGAAAGGAAAACTGGACATGAGGGACAATAGGATAATGGAGGGTAATGACAGGGGTTTGATAGGATAATGGAACAATGAAGGACAAAAGGATATGATAGGATAAAACCTGTCCCCAAGTACGATATGCAAGAAGTTCATAAATTATGCATGACGCCTGTTTGTGAGGTTTTCATCATGGTACTTGCCCAAGGCACCTGTTTGCCAGGTTTTCACCAGTGGACGAATTATTTTTGCTTTATTTTTTTCTTTTTTCTTTTTTTTTTTCACTTTTTTTTTTTGGATTTTGACTTTTTTAAGATGGACACATGATAGGGGATGGAAGAAGGACTCAAGCATCTTTTTGTTTGGATAGTAGCCTTGAAAAAAATGGACCATGACCTTTAAAAGTATGCTCAAAGACATTGATAGGATAAGGACATGGAAAAAGAGATGAAATTAAGGCAAGGATTTATGTAAAGGATTGGATCAAAGGGATCGAAGGATGGAAAATATGCATTGGATAATGGATAGGGTATTGGAAGAATTGTGCTTGAGTGAATAGAAATGTTGGAAAGATTGACATTGGCACACACCTTGAGGGGTGAGGGACTGATGGAGGAAAAATGGATCTCAGATTGTGAGATTTGGATGGAGGAATAGCTTAGGATTTTGGGACATAAGGGCCCAAAATGGATGAAGAAGGTGATGGAGGAACAAATTTGAGAGGGTTGGATGGAGGAATAGCAACTTTGGATACCAAGTTGATTGTTTCTTTAGGCTTTTGTGCTTCAAGGAGCCGCTTAGGGATCCACATGGTTTTTGATTTTTCATGCTTTTGTGGTTCCTTGGAGTGCATTGCTTGCACAAGGGATTTAGGAACCCATATATATTTTGACTTGGCTTTATTTTGCTCAGTGGGCCTTTGTGGCCTTTTGGATATTTCTTTTTCTTTATAGATCATATTGTTCTTTGTTTTGACATGTCGATTATATTGGACATGTTGATCCTTGAATACGGATTACTAGACTTATGACTTTTATACTTGGCATCCAAATTGCTTGGAGGGGGAAAGGAATGCATGGATGGATAAGAATGAAATGGAGTTCTTTTGGATGGATGAAATTTACTCAAGGATGTGTGCCTTTGCCGACCTTGCATAGAGGAGGAAGGGATATAAGGACCTAAGATGGATGGAAGGGATGATGGGGAAGGGATATGTTTGGATTTTGAAGGGGTGTTGGATTTAGTAGGGGTACCCACGTCTTGAGGAATTTCACTGAGGCCATGACCCTTAATATTTTCTTTGATATGAAGGGGTTCTTTCTCATGGAGGTCTACCCCTTTGCCTTTATGAATATTTTGACTTTTAGGATACTCTTTTCTTTGGAAAGAAGACGCGAGTCCATTATGAGGTGGATATGATATGAGAGAAATAACGAGATCTTGAAGTGGATCAGATTGGACCAAAGTGGAAGAACCCATTATGCATGTCGAGGGTTCATGAACATCTTGCACTGACATGTTAGAATCATGAAGGGGATCAGGATCATGAGGGGGACTAGGATTGTGTAGTGGACATGGTTCAATGACAGGCTCTTCAAGAGATGGAATGGGAGAAATAATGGGATCATCAAAAGGAATGAGATCTTGGAGTGTATATGGAGCATTAAGACAAGGAGATGGAGGAACAAAAGGATCTTGTGGAGGATTTAAAGGAAGAATTTGATCTTGAAAAGGAGGAAGATCATTGGAATCCTCTTTAAAGGTGCTCTGCTCTAGAATTTTAATGGGATCATCGGAAAGGATGGAAGGGATATCTTGATCTTTCTTAGGAAGTGGAATGTCAATGGGATTTGAAAGGACATTTTTTTCATGAAATGGAATGGGATCATTTGGGATTGGATGGACTGGGATATCTTGATCTTGCTCGGGGAATGGAGTGTCAATAGGACTTTGGATAGGATGGACAAGAATTGGGGAACCATCATGAGTGTCTGGGGAAATGGGATCTTGGGCAGGAATTGGATGGGATGATAAGGTTTTTGGATCTTGATCTTAATTTTCTTTAGGACTCATTTCTTCGCGCTCTAAATTATCCTCTTGATATGAGGTTGGACTTTGGATATGCATGGGGGATTCTGACAAGGAATCAATGTTTTGGCATGAAGGAGATGCACTTTGAACATTTGTGATGGATTCTGGCAAGGAATCAATGCTTGAACATGAGGAAGAAGGACTTCGAATGGGGTCCTCTAAAACAGGTAATGGCAATAAAGTACATGGTGGCATTGGGTCTTGTATTTCTGAAACATGACAAGGATGTGCATCATGAATTGGATTATCTTGGCAATCAATTATGGATAGCTCTTGGATAATTGCATCCTTGGGTGTATTATTTGATGAGGACAATATGGAAGGTTCTTGTGAAACTTCTAGAGGTGTACGGATAGATGCCACTAGAGAGTCAATTTGCTTGTGGGGGGGTGAGGCATTGCTAGACATAAGTGTATTATCTTGATCTTCTTCAAAGAACTCACTTGGTAATTTCCTTAAGATCATTGCAATAAAGCCACCTTTCTTTCGAGGTTTTGACATAGTTGTATCTGGAATTTGAACTTGTTTGGCAAGGAGTTGGTTCTGATCTGATATCATGTTTTGATGTTGAACTAGATGTTGATCAAATTGGTTTGACATGTTCAAAATTTGGCTTGGTGTGTGCTGCAAGTTTTGTTTTTGAATTTTTGGTTGTGGTTGTTGACATTGATATGTTGATTGAACTTGTTGATATTCCACCATTGGTTGAACTATTTGTTGACATTGTATAGTTGGTTGGACATATTGTTGAAATTGGACCATTGATTGTGCTGGTTGTATATGTTGAACAATTGTTTGAACCATTGGTTGTATTGGTTAAAATCTGATTGATAGTAAACACCTTCTTGTTCTTGTTGTGGAGGAACATAATGTTGAAATTGATGTTGTCTCTTTTCTTGAAATTGTTTCATCATCTCTATTTGGGAGAGGAGAGCTGGTATGTCTGATTGTTCAAGAAGAGATCTTACATCAATTGGCTCAATCTTTGGATTTTGACCTGGAAATTTTTGAAACATTTTGGACATTTGTGATCTATTCTTCACAATGTTTTTCACTTTTTGTTCCAATATCTCATTTTCTTGAGCTAGCTTCTCCTCTAGTTTTTGTATTTGGAGACTTGTTTCATCATAAAAAGTTTGATTGATATTGCCTTGTTGTTGGGTTGGATATAATTGTGATTGCCTTGGATTAAAATTTGATTGCATTGTTGGTTGATACGTCAAACTTTGTTGCATCATTGGTGCTTGGAACCTTGTTTCAATAGACATGTCACTATGCAATGTTTTTGGGATTTTTGATTTTAAAAGGATGATGTATGATATGCAACTAAATGCAAACTAAATAGATGAAAATGCAGTCTATGGCAAGAATGCAACCTATTATTTTTGTTGTTTTTCAAGATTTTGACAAACTCATGAATGCAATTCTAAGAATGAGACCCTTAGGAAATTGAAATGATGTCTAGACCTCAAAGGACAAAAAAAGACCAAGTGACAAAAGGACAAAATGACAATGTCTCCCCTATATGCTTGGATACTAAGCTAGGTTTGACCAAATGACAATAATGGCATAAAGAGAAAAAGTTTGATAAGGTCTAGACTTCCTAACAATGACTTAGGGTTTATCAAAGATTTGGATTACTCAAGTATGACAAAACCTAGTTTTGACACTATATGCAAAGGAACAATTACTATGCAAATGACCCTAATATGATATGATAATGACCTAAGCTTAATGAAGAAACCTAGGGTATGCAAATGCAAATGTATGACAATGTCAACCTAAGTTTGAATTATGAAATGGTATTACTCTAATGCAAGAGGACACATGCAAAAGGATGACCCTTATTGATATGCAAAGGAGTATGACCTAGATGAAACCTAACCTTGGTACTTGACAATGACTTTGCAAAATGCAAACCTAGGATGAACCTAAATCTAAGTGACATGAATGTTGAGACAAGATTTTGAAAAATGTTTGACAACCATGTTTGAAGGTGTTTTGAACTTTGTTGAATTAAATACTCTTGTGTTTAACCTTGTTTTTGAAATGAGACACAACTCAACTTTTGACAAACAAAGAAGACAAGATATTTCAACTTAGACTCAAGCCAATCATGCTCATTCACACATTTCTTATGGTAGGCAAGCACATTAGGTACTTGAGAGGTAGACTCATTATGGGATTCAAGGAGAATACATAGATGCTTGAACCCACAGGATCCCCTCCATGGCACTCACTTCTTAGGGCAGCCAAGCATCAGTCCCCATGGAAATCTCCCCATGGAAAACTTAGTATCTCTTCCAAGTATCCGAACTTGTCCTTCTCAAGCAACTAGAAGGGTTTTTGGCCTCTAAATACAAGGTGTTTAGTAAGGATTTTTGTTAAGTGTTACTCCTTGGTGTCACGCAAGCGTGATTGAGACATTAAGCCCACCCAAGTACCAAACAAATGTAGTCACGCAAGCATGATTTAGACCGTGAGGTCCTACTTAGATGTTGATATGAGAAAGAGTTCAATGGTCATCACTTCCCAAGTAACTACAATTCCCACGTAACCCTTCCTTCAAAGCTTTCGCTCATCAGGTATTTATTTATAGTGAGTTAGAATGCCAAGGTATTCTAGCTGTACTCACTTTGGGTCATTCCCTTCTCATGATTGTCACTTGCTTGCAAAAGCAAATGGTCGGGAAGGCAGTCCCTCTAAAGGTGACACATAATCAAAACATGAGCATGGTATCGAAGATCTGGATTTCTGATCACCCTAAGAAGGATGAGAGCATACTCTCCTACTCCAATGTCAAACTCAACAATCAAAGCAAACATACGTTCATTCCATCCTATTTAGAAATCATACTAGGTGCCTAAATATTAATTACAAACACAAAGTTTAGTTCTAGTCCAAGGCAACCTGCAAAACCCAAGTCAGAAGTTTGATATGTTTAGTCTTTGACTATCAAATCTGCATAAAACGTGTTAGTAGTTTCATTTATTATCTTTGTCATGCGTATGCCAAGGTTCTGCACAGAGAATCAGTACCAAAGAAAACCAAAATGCAGAAACAGAATGGAAAAACAAAGTAATTTGCAAGTAAAAACACTACTTTTTTTACCTTGGTTTCTGGCCTTACACAGGCTCAGAATGCATGACACAAGCGCAAAATGAACTACACAAGCACAGAATGCATTACACAGGCACAATATTGCCTACACAGGCGTAGAAGTACTCACACAGGTGCAGGATGCATTACATAGGCACAGGATTGCCTACACAGGTGCAGAAGTACTCACACAAGCGCAGGATGCATTACACAGGTGCAAGATTGCCTACACAGGCGCAGATCCCTCCTACACAGGTGTAGAAGTGTCTAGAAAGCTCTGGGTCGCCCTGTTTCTTGAGTTTTTTACCTGCAAATCAGCTCAAAAGCACTCAAAAGCATCGTTAGGGGGTTAGTTCACATCGGGTTCACCAATTAATGTAGCTAGGAAATCAGAAATCATCAACGCAAATCAATATTAGTAATCTAGCTCAATCACAAAAGCTCAATTGTAATGATAACAATCCTAATTACACTCAATGAAAACATGAAAACAAGACATCAATTCAAACGCAAACCATTGCAAACTTGAATGTCTCCTTCATGTGGCTCCATTGTCCTTCTTTCTCCTTCAAATAGCTTTGTTTGTGGATCTCACCTACTAGTGCATAAGCGTGATGTGAAAGCAAGTAGACAAGATAGTAGCGCAAGAATACTAGAAGCGTGATTGATTCAACCAGGGATCAGGGACCTTGATTGAAGAAATTCATCCAATTTATAGACAAATTGGAGAAAAGATCAGATTAGCATTAAATTGACATTAGAGGCAATTGATTTAAGAAAATGGCACAATTGAGTTGAAGAAAGAAGATTATGACACCTTCTATGTCATGAATTATGACATATTGCCAATGCAAAGGTTAGAAGACTAAAAACCTTATGACATCTTGCTATGCCAATAGTATGACGCATGAGAAATTCATGCTTCCACCAAAGCACAAAATAGGGAGAGACTAGAGAGGAATTAATTAGGTGGAAATTGAATTTGACAAATTAGAAAATAGGTGGAAATTAGGAATTAGGAAAATTAGAAAATTAGGATATTAGAAAATTAGAAATGATGACTTGGAAATTAGGAAATTGATGCAAATTAGGTAAATTAATTAATAATTTCTCATTCATTAATTAATTCACAAAAAGAGGAATAATTAGTTAGCCAATTAAATCAAACATTTAATTGTGACATGAAGACCTAGGATAAAGAAATAAATTATTTAACCTAGAGGGAGAAAATGGAGAGAAAATGACAAACAAGGTTAAATGAATAAATCATAAAACCCTAGAAGATAAATTAGGAATGCAAGGATGACAATTAGGTCTTGATATAAAATTGATTTGATGTTGATTCGATTTGATCATGATTCTGAATGATTTGATTGATAAACAATTGAAATTGGTTGAAAAATTGACCAATATTGATAAAGAGACCAAATTGATATGCATCAATTGACATGATTGAAGAGGACAAGGATCGATGACAAATCGATCGCAAAATTGACGGGATTGACAAAGACGAGGATCAATGACAAATCGATCACAAAATGACAAGATTGATAAGAGGACAAAACCCTAATTCAAAAGCGAGAAGAATGAGGAATGCAGAAGAAGGACTCGATGCTCGCAAATGATAAAGACCAAGTACGCAACATAGAAGAAATGTTAATGTGACGCAAAAACCCTAAAATAAGGCAATGCACAAATGTTAAAGTATGATTCCACAAGCGTTGACCATTTTTAGGTGTCTACAGTTACAATTAAGAAACCCTCACCCATGTAGGGTTAGGTTATAAAAAATATCCCAGAGGAAGATCAGATTAGAGAATGAACTGATGGTACATGAGTATAGTCTAAGAAAAGAAAAATATCCCTATAGAAAGGGGAAATCTATGCCAATTATGCATCTGAGATGGTGTATGTAGGTATAAAATATTTCATTCTATAATGAAGAGGCATGGGTGGTGCCCAAAATTGGCCTGCACATCAAGTCTGAAGTAATGGCGATGGAAACTGGTGGTTGGACAAAATTTCATTTGATATCGGGTGCAGACTGGGTTGAAAAGGGGCCTCAACCATCAGGTTGACAACCACCTTGCAAAAGATTTTAAATGCCAATGACTCAGAGAGAATTGAATACTGATCATTAATCTGAGAGATTTGCATGAAGATGGATGCACAAGATCTCTCCATGTAAGAATCCATTAGGCCCAATGCAAGATTAAAACATGGCCTTCGAATTAGGCCTTTATGAAGATCCGACAGCCAGAGATGACTAGCTTGGCTACTCGGGCCGATCTTCCTGATCACTATAAAACAACGATAACACTCTTTTCCTCCCAGTCACATCTCTTATTGCATAGTTGCACATAAGTGGAACAATCACAATAGGGAACAAAAGTGGAATGTTCCCGACTACATGATAAGTGATAAAAAAGAACTCCTACCAACAACCTCATCCCCTCTCACCATTGCTTATTGTGATGTCATGTGAAAATGGAAGATTGGAATAGGTACCAAAAGTGGAAGTGTTCCTATTTGATGAGATAAAGTGATAACAAGGAACTCTGCCTGCTAGTAGTGGGTGAAAAGGGTTTGATCCTACCATGAAGAAAGGACCCTTCAGCTGGTGATCCTTAAATGATTTTACCACTGTGATCGGTCAAATTAAAAACAAAACTTGTTACTTGGGGCCCGACTAGATGAAAAATGAAAAAGGCCCCTTTTGCACACTTCCAACACAGTGTGCATAACATGTTCATTATGCAAAACTAAAGATTTATTAGATTGGTTATCTTCAAGGGGAGGGTTTACACAAAAGGGTCAACAGGGTCAACATGGGGGGGGGGGGGGGGGGTGGTTTGATGCTTTCTTCCATTGGGATGTTCTTGTTGGATTCTCTTGTGCATGTTGTGTACTCTTCTCTCTTCAGCTATGGATAGATACTTGTAGCAAATTGATCTATATAATTCATATGGCATATGTACTTTTATATAATTCATGAGATAATTGTATTGTGACTGAGATCTATGCTCCTTGATGTTAATGGATATTGTATTCATGTGTAATGGTAGATGATATAGTAGGTGAACATATTGATGTGTCTTGTTGTATCTTGGATATTTCTTATTAATGAAATCAGTTCTATGAATATGCATTTAGTGTTATGTGAATGTCTATCATGATTAAGGAAATGGACTAGTAATGTGGTAATTAGTATTGGAAATGGAATAATTATGCTAGGATGTTGAATAAGTGATTGGGATTAGGAACATTTGGAATTGGTGCTTAAAAATGAATCTAAGGGGTTATTAGCATTTGCATTATTAGGAATGGAATCATGATAGATAGACTAGTGAGGTATCCTATGTATGCATGAAAAGAGAAATGTTAGTTGAGTTATAATGCATTAGAAGATGGTAGTAATCATGATTGTGTTATTCTTATGATGATATGTTCTTGATGTGATTATTCTCTATGCATAGATTAGGCAATAGTGTTGAGCTACCCTAGGGAATATTAATTGTAGACTTAGATTTATTTCCATCTTTGTATAGTACTTTGATGAATATGATCATGATGGTTCATTGTTTATCTCATTGATGTATGTTAAATGCATATGGGTAGTTAGTTGTATATGTTGCATTAGTAGATGTTTTTTTAAAAAATTCTCTTTTTGCATATTAGATGGTTAGTTTCTCTAGGGTATTTTGGCAAGAATTACAAGATACATGATAAATATAGGGATCATATACACCTTAAAATAGGGGTAAAATGCAAATGGTGAAATTTCCGTATCCATATCATTTATCATTTAGTTTTGGGTCCATTTTGATGCAATGATTTAATACAAATAGCTACTGACAACTTACACACTCATGGAAAATATTGTCCCCATTCTCTCATGATGTTATTGATGCCTATTTACTTTTCCCATATTCTGTCATCTTACACACACACACACACATTTCTCCACATATCTAACATTTATTATGTCTACTATTATGTACCATGTTATAGAAATTTATTCTCGACCTTGATCCTATGTTGCCTTGACCTAAGTAAATTCTAAGAGCATGAGATTAATCTTGCACCCACAAATTTTATTGATTTCCTAAAAGATTAAAATTAAATTTTGGATGATTCTTACCCACCTCTTTCTCACCATAAGAAAAACTTGATACATGTTTCACAAAATTTATTTTCATGTGACAATAAGGGTATTTTGTGTGCATTCGTTTGCGATTCAATATTTTTACATCATAGTTTGAATAAGTCTATAGTGTGTAGGTTTATTCTTGTTGGTTGTTGATCTCAAATTTGTATAAAAGATTAGATTCATAATTATCATAATTATGTCTACAAACACATGAGTGATCTACTAAATTCTAGGAGTAATTGAAAACCAATTTTTTCATTATACTCTCAACACAAAAAAATTGTAATCTTAATTATAGTTCAAAATCTATGATTCAAACAGTTGACAACTATCCCCTTGGGTTGCTAGACCAACCACCTTGTTGAAGCCATAGGGGCCTATCAAGTTTTAAACTTTTCTCATCATCTCAATTGTAATTGTGTTTGGCTTGAAGGTAACTCAAATAATATTATCCAATGTCTCAAAGGCAACTATAAGCCTTCTTGGATCATAGAGGGTCAGATTAATTTATCTAAGGAAATCATTAGAAATTTTGAAAATTGTGTGATTTACCATCCCTACTGGAAAACTAACATGGTGGCAGACATTTTTCCCAATAAAGGGGTAGTGGCTAGAAAAAGGATGACATGGAACTTTAGTGATAATCTGGATAAAGATGTCATGGCATTTCTTAAGTATGATGAAATTTGGGAAAGGGGAAATAACTCCCACACTTTTCAATTATTTAATGACTTCTCTATCACAATGTGTCATGATTTCCCTTTTATGTTATGAGATTATTTCCAATATCTTCATTTGTGTGGGTGGATATATTGCTGCATTAAAGCATTTTTACCGACATGCTTTCTAGATATTTTAGTGCCCTGGCTGATTTTCTATTCTTTAACAATGGTCTTAGCATACTAGCACTGTTACTATCAGAATGGGGGAAAAAGGCATCATGAAGAGCCTATTTAATGTGATGGCTTGAGGAAGAATCCTATCATGTGTAAGTTGTTGGTGAGGGGTGGGATCACACCATATATTAAGAAGCTTCATGGGTGGGATGCAAATGTCACTGAGAATTTTGCCAAGGGCTAGAAAATGAGAATATTTTCTTGTTCGGCATAAATGCGATGGTTGATGAGAAGCTTATCTCGAAGGTAATGAGTCTATCTATGGAGGGAATGAAATTATATTGAAATAGAAAATACTTTGAGTTTGCTATTGTAGACACCTAAAAGTTGCACAATGAATTAAGTGAATTTTATTCATTTAATTATTCTTAATTCTTCCAATTAATTAAATTAAGATTTAATTAATATCCATATTCTTCTAATCACCTATTAATTAAATTAAGATTTTATTAATATACCCTTCTTGTATCTAAGCCATTTAATTAAATTCACATTTAATTAAAAAATATGATTTTATCCCCTTTCCCATTTTAATTAAATTTACATTTAATTAAAATCTCCTTTGCATTTAAATAAATCTAAATTTATTTAAAAATCCCCCCACTTGTATTTATGCAAGTTGCATCTATTTTATTGAAATAAATTAATTTTATTTCAATTAAAATCCTCCTCCGTCCACTTGCATTTTCCTACATCTCCCACTTGCCTCCTAAACCCCTTCTAAATTCTTCTAATCCCTTCCAATTTAGCCTAATTTATCTCCTAATTATTTTCACATTCCTAAGAAAAGAGAAGTCACTTCTCAAAGCCTCCAAAGTCTTCAATAACTATTAAAGGATTTGTGTCTTCAAATGGTTAACCTCTAAAGTCTTCCAAACCATTAAAGGCTCTTACATAACCATTTATGGTTAACTCATCTCTGATCTTTGGTTAGAGACTTTCTCTATAACTTAACCCTCATCTAACCTAAGGGTCTCATCAAGAATTCATGGCTTTAACCTTGGTTATCCCTTTAACCCTTTCACAAGAGTTTACCCTGTAGGTAAAAGCTTTATCCACTGGATAACATTAACCTAACCTTAATCTTTACCTCCTAAGGTAACCTTCATGTCTTCTTAGGCATTTAATGCCTCTTAAATCTCCTCTTAAGAAACCTCTTGTTGAAAATTGTCACCATTTCATTGGTGAGAATTGTAAACATAGATTGATTAACTTTCAATCCTATCCCTTGTTGAGATTATTCAATCTCAACCCTCCATTGCCCTATTTTTTTTTATAAATAGAGCCCATTCCTTCTTCAAAAAAAAGGTCTTTTGTCCATCAAACTTATACTTAGTTTGTAGGTTAAGGAGCTCTCTTTGTCATCTTCAAAGAATCAAGCAATCATATCATAGCATTTTAGTTTCATTTAGCTCAGATGCATATCTTTTCTTAGCTTAATTAACTCATATAGCATCATCTTAGCTTTCAATTTGAAACTCATCTAAATCTTAATCATCTCATCTTAGCATATCACTAGGATCTTGGTTGCATTCCATTTAGATCTTAGAATCATTTAAATCTTGTTCTTTAGGTTGTCATCTTAAAGAATAAAGTGCTCTTCCAAGCTGAGAGCCACCTTGAATCTTGAAGATCCTTGGAGATAGAGGAACATGGAAATTTTTTAAAGAATTTAGATTCATTTAAGTGTTTTATTTAGATTTTTAATCTCTAATTCAATGTTTCATGTGTGTGTTTGAATTGTTTTCTCCTCTTCCAGGTTGATACGACTTTTCTGGCATATATTAATTGGCACCCACCGTGGGGCTCGTCCCCAAAAATAACATCATTTTTTTTGTGCAGGTTAAACACAAAGATCATGTCGAAATATCAAAATAGCGCATCAAAGAGTTATTTTAGCACATCCATTGCTTATCTTAGCACTTACATAGTACATATTAGCGCATAGAAACCATCTTTTAGTGCATCTGATCTTCTTTTTAGCACATATCCCTCTCCGTTATTTATGCGCATAGGAGTGCCAAACTAGTGCATCCAGGCCTTGGAATAACTCATCTTCCTAATTTTCTAGCACTTAGGAATAATTTATTAACACATCTATTCCATAGTTTAGCACATAGATCTGACAAAGGCAAAAATTTGGAACAAAGGTAAAAAAATTAGGCTTGTGGAAGGACAATATATATGGAATATAACATTTAAGTATAAGTGGCATTTCCTCTTCTCTTTTCTCTTTCTTATAATTTAAGTTATATTACATATATATTGTTAGGATGTTTGAGAGGGGTTTCGGACCTCTAGGAGTTGTAATGCAAAATCTAGTTTTTGGAAGATCCTCCAAATTTCAAATAGTCAAATTTCAGGGCATTTTAGGATCAGGAGTGAAAAATTTGTACCCAAGATCAAAATTTAGGCTTGTGAAGCCCACCATCATGATTTTATTTTTTTGCTAATTGATTGTGTGTAGGTTCTAATATTTTTTGTGCAGGAACAGAAGGAATTAGTTTAGTTTCCTTTGCTTTCTTTCAAAGTTAGTAAAATGAACTCACCTTTCTTTTTTCTTGCAAAATCTTAAAATGAACCTCATGATTTATTTTGGATGCATAAAATTAATTACATGCTTTCCTTTTGGTGCTTAAAATAAAACTCAATCTTTTCTTTATTGCATGGATAAAAAGGACAACAAATCAAACACTTTACTTTCTTGCAAGATTAGGGGAAAACACTTCATTTTGGGCTCTAAAATGAACAACAAATTTTTAATTTTTTTGCAAAAGGTAAAAAGAACAATCCACATTTTCTTGCAAGATTAAAAAGAACAATCAACTTGTCCATTTCTTACAAAAGCAATTTACTTTCAAGTAAACGTGCTTTACTTTATGTTGACCAAGATTTTAATTTCCTAGTCAGACAGATAAATTGCTTTGTGGGATAAAAGGAACACCATGCTTGTTGGAGCAACACCTTCAAAATAGATCTTAGAAAATCATTTCCTTGGAGGTTAAAAATAATATTGTTTGCCTTGTCTCGAAAGTGGCAGGTACATGCTCTCCCCTTAATTGGGTGACCAAAAAGACAAACCACTCTTATGCTTTATTTTACTTCAAGCACTTAAATCCTTTAGAAGGCCTCCCCTATTGAGTTGCCCTTAGGGCGCCATTAATGAACAGTGAGAGGGGAATGACCTAAGTGGGAAATGACTTTATCTCCAAGTGTTCCAAGCTACTATAATCAAATGTGGAGGGTGATGAAAGTCCCCTTCAATGGTTTTTCTCAGTGATTAGTCTTCCCCCAGTATCTTTAAGATACATAAAGACTTTGTTCTAAAGGTTTGGAAGCCTCCCAAGGGATTTTATCACTGAAGACCAAATGAAAGCCTGATTACAAACCTTAGCATTAGAAAATTTGAACCGAGTCAGTCACCAAACATTGGCAATATCATAGTGCAAGGGTGGGGAAGAATCTGTCTACAAGATCACTCACCAAATATCTCCCAAGATATCTACTTAATTGTGAAGCAATTCATTTTGGGTTAATTTCTAGAAAAAGGCAAAAAAATAGGCACCCCTAGGGAGTGAGAAGGTTGTTTGAGCTGACGGAGTATTGAGACTAGTGGGCTATGATATTGCCAATGACCTCTGAATAAAGAGTCTATCTGATGCGTCTTTGTTGTAAACCAGAACAGTGATAACATCAAAGATTTGTACACATCCTCAAAAGAAAATACACTCAATGTTTAGCATTAGGATGACCATTGTCTTCATGCGTGCTATGTATTCTTGTCATAAATGTTAAAATATATTGCAAAGTATCCAACAATCAAACTCAAAAGTCAGTTCAAACTAGGAAAAATCATAAAGTGGAATAGATTTCCAATTCCAACAAAGCATCTTTTGAGGTGGTTATCAACATTTCAATTATCTTTTGGAAAGACTTTCATCCAACAAGATAAGGGGAGTATCAAACCAAGTGATCAAGAGTTTATCATCCAACTATCTCAATGACAACAATATCTAGCTAGGTATTCAAGTTAGCCAGATCAAGTTTCCATATAAGGAGACCTTATCCATATCATTTGATGTGCTTTGTCATAAGGACCTATCGAAAAAACCCTCTATTTGACTTAGTAAGCTTGAGTATCCAAAATGAAGTATCCATCAAGTCATAAAAGTTATTTTCCAACATCATAGTAGAAGCATCAAATGAAGAAATTAGGTCAGTTAGCGCATAAGAGCAACAACCTAGTGCATGTCAAACATTTAGTAGTGCATTCACACCAAAACTTAGCGCATAATCAATATCATATTGGTAAAAATTTCAGGTAATGCTTATCAACATCATTGTAGTGCATTCAAGCATCAGCCTAGTGCATTCAAGACATCTTATAGCACTTTCATATCAAACATTAGCGCATAATCAGGACATATTAGCACATAACCTATCCAACCAAGTCATTATCAAACAATATGAAGTAGCACATAGGAAAGGCATCATAATGCATAGGGAACATTTTGTAGTGCTTATAAGACTTTCTTTAGTGCATTGGGGCTCTTGCTTAGCGGATGATCAATACTGGGGAAAGACAAAGAGAAAATTAGTCACTTTGGGAGAATTTTATCAATAGGTTCAAATACCCTTTCAGGTCCTTTAGCAAATCTAGCAACAAAACTTTGAAAAAGATCATTAGTGAGAAAATTCCCAAATCCAACAAGGCACTCTTAGAATGAGTTTTTCAAATAATTAAGCTAGCTTGAGATAAGACTTCATCCAACAAAATTAAAGAGTATCAAAATAGTGATCAAAGGTTCCACCATCCAACGGATCCTATAAAAAAAATACCTACTTAGGTCCTCAAGTTGTCAAATCAAGTTTCCATATCAGGAGACTTTATTCATATCATTTGACACACTTTGTGATCGAGGCGAATCAAACTAAACCTCTACTTGATAAATTAAACTTGAGTATTCAAATGAAGTATCCAAATCCAACATCAACATCAATATTGATCATTTGTGTATGACCACTCCCCACATTTTAAGAAGAATAAATCTTCATCAAAAGGCTAAGTTAAAGAAGAGACAACCTAGTCTTAGGGCCCTTATCAAAAGGAGTAAATTTCTCTACATCAATCTATCAAAAATATAAACTTTGATCATTCGTATGACCATTCATCATCAAATTGAGAAAAAGGAAACTCAGTCAAAGGAAATGAGTCCTAACCTAAATCAAGATCAAGATATCATGGCTCTCCAATCTAATCCCCTTTTTTATCAAGATTCCACCTATCAAGAATCTCATGATGATCCCCTAAGATTTTGATATTCCATCCACAATGATCCCCTTTTATCTCAAGAGTAGAGTCCCATTCAATATCCACCTCCTAAGCAAGAGCATGATATCCCTTCCCTCTCCTTCACTAATCTTATTCGAAATCAAGAGGAAAGCACAAACTCAAATGATCCTACTCCAAGTCAAGATCAAGATCAAGTAATCTCTTCATCCTCCAAATCCATTTTAGGTCCTTTAATTCCAAAGTCAAACTTTTCATCTTCCAAATCCATTCTAGGTCCTTTCATTCCAAAGTCAAACTTTTCATCCTTCAAATCTATCTTAGGTCATTTCATTACAAATTCAAACTCTTCTTCTTCTAAATCTATCTTAGGTCCTTCCAATCCAAAGTCAAACTCTCCATCTCTTCCATCCATCTTTGGTCCTTACTTCCCTCCATCCACCAATCCATCACCTGAAATGATATATAAGAAAGATCAACAAAGGCATAGATCTTTGAACTTGTTTCAACCATCTATCTAAACATCTTTCAAAAATTATTCTTCTATCATTTCCTTTATCTATTTTGGGTCCTTATGTCCTAAAATTTAATTGTCCTCCATCTCTTCATCACTTCTCAAGTTTTGTACTAACACTCATCTTGAATACATTTTCATCTATCCTCACACAAATCTTCAAACATTCTATCTTTTATCCAACACCTCTTTTCTATCCTTACATCCCTATCATTCAATCCTTTGCATAAATTCATCATCTATGAAATAGGCATTTGTGTCATTTTGTCACATTCTTGCCCATGCTCGAATCTCACATTTAGTCCTTTTCCTAGATATCTATTCATGAAATGCTTCAGAATCCAAGGTTGTTCCTCTTTAACATTTTCTTTTGGTTGGGATACACACTCAATCCAGAAAAGAACCACTTATCATATCTTGGTACCGACATATTTTGATTACTATATCTCATACACTTAATCAGTTTCTCTAAATCATTATGATCTCTTAGTCGAAGACATGGCTATTTAAAAATCTTAAATCTTGTTTCAGCACCATTGTAATTATCAGACCCATGTAAGTTTCATCACTTACAAGCCAATGCAAGAAAAATAAAGAGCAAAAAGAAATATCAAAAGCATGAGCAAGAAAGGAAATATCCAAAAAAAAAAAAAAAGCAATATTAAAATGCTTGGCTATGGGAACATGCAAGTAACTCCACCTAGGCTATGAATTCTTGACTGGAAATGGAGCAATATTTGTGAGATTACAATGATAACCTCATCGGGGCTATGGACACTCGCTGGCAGTGAGGCTTTATCCAAGATGCTTTTGAAGTCGGGGTAACTCATGTTGCTATCCACGCTAGATTCTAAAAATTACAATGATCATATGAGCTAGAATGAACCCACTTGCACACACATAGGTAATAAAAGACTAAGTATCGTGATCTAGTTTGGGATTCTTCTTCCCTTTTGAGTCTACTTCCTAGTTGCTAGAAATGTTCAGTTGAACTTTCTGGAGGTTCTAAGTGTGGGTTGGGTCTCTATCTTTGAAAAGTTCAGGAACACTTATTCAGGTGGTGCCAAATACTGTGACAATCTTACATATTATCATTTTGTAGATGGAAACCTCTATGCTTGGGGGATAATTTTATCCACTCTATTCTTCCTAACATATCTCCCATTATCCTTCCTCCAATATCCATTACCCTATCTAGATTCGTCATTTTCTATGTTGTTGTTTTACTTTATCCATACCCTCTAATTCATATCTGGTATCCTATTTATTCATTTCTTCTATCATCTAGTGCTATCTATGATCTTGCTTCACTTTATCCATACCCTCTAATCCATATCCCTTATCCTATCTATTCATTGCTTCTATCATCCAGTGCTATCTACTATCTTGCTTCACTTTATCCATACCATCTATCCTATCTATTCATTACTTCCATCATCCAGTGCTATCTATGATCTTGATTCACTTTATCGATACCATCTATCCTATCTATTCATTGCTTCCATCATCTAGTGCTATCTACGATCCTTGTTCACGCTAATCCATACCATCTATCCTATCTATTCATTGCTTCCATCATCCAGTGCTATCTATGATCTCACTTCACCTTATCCATACCCTCTAATCCATACCATCTATCCTAACTATTCATGTCTTCCATCATCTATCACTATCTATGATCTTGTTTCTCATATCCATATCCTATCTGTATCCATATCCCCTTTTCCATCCTTGATCTTGATAAAAAATAAGGACAAAAACATGATTTCAAAAATCTCTTAGGCTACCTTCATCTTTGTCCTATCCATTTCCACCTCAATGGTTCAGTCATCCATTCATTATCTTTCTATACATTGGGGCAGCCAAATACATCTTTCTTCTAATCCAAAAACTCAAAAACTCAAAATATCCAAAAATTGAAAATCAAAGCATGAAACCATGGATCATCCATCAAATCAGATTAGCAACAGGAAAACTCTCCAAAGTCTACAATCAAAATGATCACATGTCTTGTTAATCAAGTCATCAATCAAAATATTTCAACATCAACATGTCTTATACAGGGATAGGTACACTCGAAACTAGACAGATTGGTCTTATATGGGGTACTCACTCTTTGAAACTAGACATTTTTTATCAATCTTCGAGTCTTGTTAATCAATCCATCTATCAACATCAACATCAACATGTCTTATACAAGGATATGTACACTTGAAACCAAATAGATTGATCTTATATGGGGTACTTACTCTTTGAAACCAGACATTCTTATCAATCGTCAAACAAAGCAAAACGATGGCATAGATCAGTATGACTGCTAGATTTTGTTCTAGTTAGCCTTATCTTTATCAGTTCATGGCAGTACATGTTTCACAAATCATATTGTACATATCATATCCACCCATCTGAGCCATCAGCACAAATTCACAAATGCTTATCAATCCTAGACATACTTAGCGTAGTCACTGTCCTTGGTTTATCTAAATTATTTATCCAAATCGTATCCCACCATGGCTTGGTGATCAATGTACATATCCATATCAAAGTTGTATTAACAACAAGGGGCAAAATCTTGACCTCACTGGGGGCATTTCACCTTCAGGATTTTCAACATTAGACCAAACCCATAGCATGACAACAAGGACCAGACAACCCACAATGAAAATGACAATGAAAGAAGGCTAGACATCAAGGCTCTTTGAACTGATTTCAACTAAATAAAAGATCTATTTGCAATATGTTTTATTTGACAAGAATGCATTCCAAATAGAATGCATGCTTACTTATGGTTGTTAATTTTTTCTTATCATATCTCCTAAGTAACTCAAGGATGTATCAACGACTAGAGAATAAAGGAAGGAATGTGATGTTTTCTTTGTCTTCTATTTGGGAGTGAGGCCTTCTATTATGCAAATTTGTCTTACAACGTGATCAAGTAACATATCACTGAAGACATTTCAGATTTATATGAGACAAAGGTTAACTCTTGTCTTTTTTACACAAGAAACACTCAAGTCATCTCGATTCAATTATACCTCGACGCTTGTGTCACCTTGCAATATCAAAATCCATGTAAGTTATACTCAGGTCATTATGGTTCAATTATACCATGATGCTTGTATCAACCTTCAACAAATCAAGGCGCAATGATGAAAACAAAGGAAGCACTTGTACTTTGATCAAAACATATGGAAACATTGAGAACAAGAATGCATATTAAGCATTGCATTAGCTTCAAATCATTATCATCTTAATCTTGCTTTAGGTTGCATATCATTTTAATATTCCATTAGTATCATTTCATTATCATTATCATCGGCATGCCATTCTTACATCTCATTTTCAATAAACATCTCATATCATTATCATTATCATTATCATGAACGTCTCACATCATACTTCTCCTTTTCAAGATACATCTCATCATCATCATCTAGTCGCATTCATCATTGCATCCATCACATGCATATCTATTACATCATCATAGAATATTTCTTCACTTCCATATCTTCATCATTCATCCAACTCTCATCTATCATGTCTTATACAGAATGTATCTTTCTTGAAACTAGACGTTCTCTTATCTATTAGGTCTTACACAGGATGTATCTTTCTTGCAACTAGAAATTTTGATCAGGTCTTATACAGGATATATCATTCTTGAAACTAGATGTTTTGATCTCATCTTTGTCTTATACATGAGGTGTCATTCCTGAAACTAGACTTGATGTCAAATCCAATCAATCTTATCAATTTGTTTCATCTGATCCATTCTCTCATGTCTTATACATGATGTATCTTTCTTGAAACCAGACATTTTGATCAGGTCTTATACAAGATATATCATTCCTGAAACCAAACGTTTTGATCATATTTGTCTTATACAGAAGGTGTCATTCCTAAAACTAGACTTGACCTCAATCTTATCAATTCTGATCAATCTTATCAATCTATTCCATATGATCAATCACTTCCAACCATCATATGCATATCACCTTCTAAACATATAGTATCATTACAATCATCATATAAGCATGTAAAAATAAAAATAAAAGAACACACACATAACATCATCTGCATCATCATCTACAAAAGTCATAGATTAAAAGCATATCATATAGCTCATCAAAATCAAAATAGTTGCATCCATATCATATCAACAGGAACATGTGTGAACACATGCTGATCCAAGGGAAAATCAATGATACAAGTCAGAACCAATCATCAGTCAGAACAAATAAATGTCCAAAGTTCCTATCAATCAATCACTGAATCCAAGTTCCATATCACAAATCAATCAATTCCAAGTTCCATATCACAAATCAATCAATTGAAAGTTCCATACCGCAAATCAATCAATCTAGGTTCCATATCGAAATCTATGAACCAAGTTCATTATAAAAAATCAGTCCATCAGGATCCATATCAAATCAAGACCCATATCAACACTTGAACCATATCAAAAATCAGAATTCATACCCACATGACCTTCATGGATGTGTGGGGAATGTACGCGCTATGCCCACATTAGTCTTCCTCATTTCTTCAATCTTTGGTGGACATGTGGGGAATGTACGCACTATGCCCACATTAGTCTTCCTCATTTCTTCAACATTCAGTGGACGTGTGGGGCATGTATGCACTATTCCCACATTTGTCTTCCTCATTTCTTCAACATCCAATGGACGTGTGGGGCATGTACGCGCTATGCCCACATTAGTCTTCCTCATTTCTTCATCATCCAATGGACATGTGGGGCATGTACATGCTATGACCACATTAGTCTTCCTCATTTATTCAATATTTGGTGGACGTGTGGGGCGTGCACGCGCTATTCCCACATTAGTCTTCCTCATTTCTTCAACATTTAGTGGATGTGTGGGGAATGTATGCACTATGCCCACATTAGTCTTTCTCATTTCTTCAACATTCGGTAGACATGTGGGGAATGTACGTGCTATGTCCACATTAGTCTTTCTCATTTCTTCAACATCTGGTGGACGTGTGGGGCATGTGCGCACTATGCCCACATTAGTCTTCCTCATTTCTTCGATATTCCTTTTAAAAATTTATCAGCAGATAAATATAAAAAAATTTAACAATTCAAATCATCCAACTTTCGAAAATCATCCTACATCGCGACACTGCCTTGGAAATCATAATTTTCTCAATTTATCTCCCAAGGGGGCATCATCAATATCGTTCATCAAATCTATATCTGGGCCATCATATTGAATCTTGACATCAATTTCGTATCAATCTCATATCGACTTTTCATATCAATTCAATTCTTCATATTTGCAGAGTCATATCAAATCTCAACATGAATTTCATATGAGTCTCCTATCGACATCAGTCTCATATCAACTTTTCATATCAAATCAATTCTTCATATCCGTGACATCGTATCGATATTTTTTATGACAAATTGTGCATTTTTCTTTGAATCAACATGTGGTCAGATGTTAACTCAAAGAGGGGAAAAATGTAGACACCTAAAAGTTGCAAAATGAATTAAGTGAATTTTATTCATTTAATTATTCATAATTCTTCCAAGTAATTAAATTAATATTTAATTAATATCCATATTCTTCTAATTGCCTATTAGTTAAATGAAGATTTCATTAATATACCCTTCTTCTATCTAATCCATCTAATTCAATTCACATTTAATTAAATACCCTCTAGCCATTTTAATTAAATTCACATTTAATTAAAAATATTAATTTATCCCCTTACCCATTTTAATTAAATCTACATTTAATTAAAATCTCCTTTGCATTTAAGTAAATCTAAATTTATTTAAAAATCCCCCCACTTGTATTTATCCAAGTTGCATCTATTTTGTTGAAATAAAGTAATTTTATTTCAATTAAAATCTTCCTCCATCCACTTGCATTTTCCTACATCTCCCACTTGCCTCCTAAACCCCTTCTAAATTCTTCTAATCCCTTCCAACCTGGCATAATTCATCTCCTAATTATTGTCACATTCCTAAGCAAATAGAAGTCACTTCTCAAAGCCTCAAAATTCTTCAATAAACATTAAATTATTTTTGTCTTCAAATGGTTAATCTCTAAATTTTTTCAAACCATTAAAGGCTCTTACATGACCATTTATGGTTAACTCATCTTTGAACTTTGGTTAGAGACTTTATCTCTAACTTAACCCTCATCTAACCCAAGGGTCTCATCAAGCATTCATGGCTTTAACCTTGGTTATCACTTTAACCCTTGCACAAGAGTTTACCCCTTGGGTAAAATCTTTATCCATTGGATAAACCTTACCTCCTAATGTAACCTTCATGTCTTCTCAAGCATTTAATGCCTCTTACATATCCTCTCATGCAACCTCCCGTTGACAATTGTTACCATTTTATTGGTGAGAATTGTAAACATGGATAGATTAACTTTAAATCCTAGCCCTTGTTGAGATTATTCAATCTCAACCCTTCATTGCCCTATTTTCCCTATAAATAGAGCATATTTCTTCTTTAAAAAAAGTCTTTTGTGCATCAAACTTATAGTTATTTGGCAGGTTAAGGAGCTCTCTTTGTCATCTTCAAAGTATCAATCATTCATATCATAGCATTTTAGTTTCATTTATCTCAGATGCATATCTTTTCTTAGCTTTCAATTGGGAACTCATCTAAATCTTAATATTCTAGTTTTTCATTTCATATTCATCATCTCATCTTAGCATATCACTAGGATCTTGGTTTTATTCCATTTAGATCTTAGAATCATTTAAATATCATTCTTTAGGTTGTCATATTAAAGAATAAAGTGCTCTTCAAAGCTGAGAGCCACCTTGAATTTTGAAGATCCTTGGAGATAGAGGAACATGGAACAATTTTAAAGAGTTAAGATTCATTTAACTTTGCTTTGTTTGGATTTTGAATTTCTAATGCAATGTTTCATGTGTGTGTTTGAATTGTTTTCTCCTCCTACAGGCTGATACCACATTTCTGGCATACAACTATAACTCCCTAAATCATAGAAGGAGAGAGAGATTTTGGTTAGGTCTCCACAGGGAAGCTATAACATATTGCAGATTAAGGTAGTTTGGAGAGAGCTTCTAAGAGTGTTAATAAAATATATCTCATTGGATGGGCATTTTACTAAATCCTTTGGCCACCACTGCTTCCTCCTTCCAATTTTATCATTCTTTCAGAGGAGGATGATACAAACTCTAGTGGTTTGGACAAGGAATATTGGGATACTAAGATAGAGGAGGAAGATTGGGATGCTAAGATAGAGGAGGGAGATTATGTTCCCCCTAAGAAGACAAAAAAATCTCCTAAAAATCCTTGACTATGGGGAAAGATAAGGGCAAGGGGAAGGAAAAATCTACTTCCCCCATGACTGGTTTGAGAAAAATGAAGAGCATAAGGATTTCTTCCTTGCCTCCCCATGATGATGACAGAAGCAAATTTGTTGGGAGGAGGAAAAGTTGTGGAGATGGTTGACCGTTCCTATGGGGTGAGAAATAACAATGTTGTCTTATCTCCTGATTCAAGTGGCCCTCTTTCTCCTCACCCTACCTCTCATGGTTGACTGATCATTATCCCTTTTGGAGTTGAATGTTGATTCATGTCACTTGAAACCCTTGACTCTTATAGTGAAAGATAGTGCTATTGAAAGATAGTGCTATTGATTTCTTTAGTCTTTTCAAATGGGTCTTCCATCAAAGTAAGGAATTATAATTTAAACAGAGGGAAACTAGAAGTAAATTAGAGGCGATGGAAGCCATTGGCACTGGTAATAGTAGGGACTATTCTATTAAGGTAATCTAGACTGAAGAAGAGAAAAATTTGATGGTAGATTGTTTGAGTAAGACCTTTCAGGCCATTGAGAATTTGAAGGACTATGAAATGAAAGTCTCTGGTCTTGAGGATAAACTAAATAAAATTAAGGATTCTGTCCACACTATCATGAATCTGAGCCACAAAGTTGTAAAATCCACTACTAAATGAATGTGTACTATGGTACTCAACTTGTAGAATGTGAATCAAGGTATATAGGTAGTGGAAGTGGATGGAGATAAAGACAAAGTTCAAGAAGAATCGTCTAGGCCTAGCAAGAGAACAAGAGAAAATTTGAAGAGAGAGGTTGAAAAACTCCACAAGACCCAAATGACCTTAAGAAGGTGGCACTGAATATGATTCAGTTTAAGGTGAAGGTTGTAGATAACCTAAATAATCTAGTTTAGTCTCTTCATTTGTCTTTGATATTTTCTGTTATTTTCTAGTTAGTTTTTTGCTATCATTTGGTTGTTGGTTCTATGGTCATATTTTGCGCATCTTTTATGATATGTGTTTGTACTATCTAATGTTAATCTTGGTTTAAGACCAGTTGTTAAATGGTTTTGGGTCCCTTCAAAACCTATTTTTACTATAATAAAAAACTATCTTATATTTTCATAAAAAATGAGTTTGGTAAAAGAATCCACTTATAAAGAGTAGTATCACATTGAGGGATGGTGTCTATATACACAGATCTAGGATGGGGTCATGTACCTACCTCAAGTTACAAAAGGGATTTTATATGTAAAAGTGGGAAGCTAGGTAGTTGTGTTATTAGTTGGACGTCTTTTCTTTAATTTTGTCATCTCTGTGTAATAGCCAAGTAATAAAATTTACTTCTTTTCTCTACTATTAATAGTTTTTATTGAATGTATTTTCTTACTAGTTAATCTTATGATTGGATTGTTTGTATTATATTGATTAAAATTATTATTTTTAAAAAAATAAAAAATAGACATCTAATAGAAAAATGGGATAAGTAAGATTAAAGCCATGTTGTGAAGTTCTTTCAAGGTATTCACACCTACAAAAGAAAACATTTAAATAAACAAGACAAATTTTACACAAATTTGAAGATTTTCTTCAATACTAATTGTTTTATATTGAATTATTTGATTTTTTTTTAGGTCTCTCTCCCTACATTTCTTATTTTTTGGGAAAAAAAATTAAGAAAGGCACTAACCTGAGGTTGTTCTTATTTTTTATGTTTTTGATATAAAAGTAATTAGGAATGGGAACACTTTAACAAATGAAAACCACTTTTAATAAATGTATGTATAAACACCTCATTTTTTTTTCTATATTTTTAGCTTAAATTATAATCACAACATTTGAATATGGATTGATTTGTAAATGTCCCTCAATTTAGAATAAATTTTGGCTTAAATTCAAAGTTTTGAGGAATTGGTCTAAGAGGCTTCTTTTCTAGAAATAATAGAAAGATCTTTTATAATTTCTTTGCAATTTTTTTATACTTTTAAATTTAAGTTATTATTTATTTTTCAGACTAATATATTTCGGCAAGTCATATCATTTTCCTATACTCTGAATCCATAAGAAAAAGCCAAAAATAAAGCAATGTAAGTATAGTAATTAATGTATTTGGTATAATCTTTGTTAATGGAGATGGGTTGGATAATCAACCTCTTTCTTAGAGATCTAATATTAAATAGAAAGCCCCAAAGACTGGGTGGATCAAAATATTTTTTTATGGGGCAGCCAAAGGCCATCCAAGTCAAATGGGATGGGATGCATTACTAGCAATGATCATGGGAAGATGGTAGTAGAAAAGGCCATGGCCCTAGGGAAAAAGACCAACAATTTGGTAGAAATTAGAGCTACTATTCTTGGTCTATACTTGAGATTAGAGATGGGAAATAGGAAAATTCATTTAGAAGGAGACTCTATGATAGAAAAAAACACTATCAAGAAAAACCATAATCCCAATTGGATGTTAGTGCCTTGGATCCACCCAATCAAAGAATTAATTAATGAATATGAAGATTTTAAAATAGGGCACATAAATAGAGAAGCAAATGAATGGGTGGATATCCTATCCAAGAATGTACCTACTAATGGGGGATAAATCAAATTAGAATTTGCTACCAAAGTGGTTATAGCATATTATCTAATTGTTGATGGTTGATTGAGGTGGTGGAATTTCTTTTTGACTTTTTGAGGGGTATTGATGAAATTTGTTTTTTGTTTTTATCCTTTTTGTCACCAAGTTGGTTGACTGAGGTGGGGGAATAGCTTTATGGCTTGCTAAGGTGTATTGATGAAAGTTGATTTCTATTTTTTCTCTATGGTCACCAAGTTAGACGTAGTGGTGATGGAACTTCTTCCTTTTTGGGTGGTTGGTAGTTCTTGTTGGCCATTTGGTGGAATTGATTATGTGTTGCATTGATGTTTTGTCATTGATTCCAACACTAGCTGTTTGGATGCTTTATCGACAAGCTTTTGGTCCCAGTAGGTTGAGTAGTTTCTGGTTGGTTTGGATACGACATGATTCGGTAAGCTCCGGTATGATTTGGTTATGGAATTGGCTTATTCATGATACTCATGTTCATATTTAGTCAGTTGGTTTTGGTCTGGTGGTCAGATGCTATCATGTTTTCTTAGAAGCTTGGCTTCTGGTTCCAACGAGGGTTTCATTGGTAGAGCTTTTGATGAAGATCTTTGTTGAATTGCATAAGTGGTGTTGGTGCATCTTTTGGTGGAGTTTTAGGATGATGTTGGTGATCATATTCAAGACTTGGCAGATGGAGATCATTACTATAGCATGTGGACCTATATTGGGTCCTGGTTGGTCTAGGGTATGGACCAATTTAATCAAGCGTGTGGATTGGACCTCTCGATGTGTTTCCAAGATGTCTTATCTATTAGATATTATTTTTTTGGTCTAAGGCCGACATGTTTTGTAATTATGTATTTGGTTGATTGCCTGGTGGATGACCTGATTGCTTATGCTCAAGGGTTTGTATATATATGATGTAAGATCTCATTATAGATCATCATGGTCATGGGAATGGGAAATGCATATGTAATGTGCGAACAATGTAATATCATTTAGGAAGAGGATTTGGTCGATCATTGGAGATCGAATTAGATTTATGTAAGAGGATTTAGTGCTCTGGTATTGAGCTTAACTAGAAGTGTACTTAGGCATAGGAGATTCTATCTTTGTAGTTCAAAGACTTCTTCGGATGTAGTCTGTATTTCTATGTAGTCAGTGAGACTCCTTTTGTGACGAGTAGTGCGCTATAGGCTGTTGGCCTTCCTGCAAGTGCAAGCCCCTCAATTTTAATTCACATAATTACTACAGAAGTATTATCTTACTATGGGTAGGCTTACCACTGTGGTTTTTCCCTTTACTAGGTTTTTCACGTATAAGTCTTGGTGTCATGTGGATGGTATTTATTTTGTGATTATTGTTTATGCTTAATTGGTTTAACTACTATTCCAATATTTGGTTTAAGCATCTCGGTATCAATATTTTGATTTTTTTTATTAAAAATTTAATTGCTAATGGTTTTGATAATCTGTGACAACTAATTCACCCCCCCTCTCAATTGTCTTCTAGTTATTTGGAATGTCTAACAATTCTTTCCATATGTCATAGTTATTTATTCCAATCCTTGGTTTGAAATTTAAATTTTTTTAAATGAGTGACATCACTCCTAGTGGATGAAGTATATTAGGGGTTTATAGGATTTATTATTAGATTTTTGATGGATTGTGTATAATGGTGGCATGTCTCAAATCCTAGTCTCTTTGTGCTAAAACACTTTGTAAAGTTGAAAATTGAACCTTAGTGACTCCCCACCTAGGAGAGAGAAAGGAAGTCACTAGGATGATTCTCACTTTGGAAAAAAATTAAATTCAAAAGAGGGAATTAAATCCACTAGATCCAAATCTAAGGGGAACAAGGATATGAATTTTAAGTGGATTGCAGGGGTTGGAAAGTGATTTCCCCTCTTTTCTAAATACATATTGTGTGGGGGAAAAAGCGAGACTAGGTTAACATACCCTAATCCTACCTTTTGACACACATTACGGAATACGAAAGAGCCTAGAGATATCGCACAATTGGCTACTTCTTTTTGTGAAAGAGAGAGCCACGGGATATCTATTAGGATTTCTATTCCTTTGTTGAAATTGGAAGATCAAATGATGCAAATTCAATCCCTAACCCCAAAGTGCAAGTATGAACTAATAACAAGATTGCAGAATTGAACTTAAACAATGGAAAGTTGTAAATACAAGGATGAAATAAGAATGCAGGTGCATACCCGGAGTTAAAATCTGACTGAAAATGTTCGGGACAGGGGCGTGGGCGCCTCTGTCCTGATTCTGCCCCTAAAACTGCTCCGGAAACTGCTGTTTTTGTACTTTGGAAAAAGCTGTCAAAAATGCTGAAAATGCTGTCGGACCAGGGCGCCCAGCGCCCCTGTCCCAGGGACCAGGGCGCCCAGTAGGGACCAGGGCGCCCAGAAGGGACCAGGGCGCCCAGCGCCCCTGTCCTAGCAGGACCAGGGCACCCCACGCCCCTGTCCTGGTCTTTTTCTCTGAAATTTGGTGGGAAGGTCGGTCTCAGTCTGCTTCTCCCGGATCTGCAACCTGCGGCGTCGTCCGAGTCCTGAAACCTGCACTTATATCTAAAAAGGTGTTTGGGCGGCTATATAGGGTTTTGCCTTAGTCAAACCCCCGCTTCGGTGATTTCCACCTCCACGAATAGCCAAGTTGTATTGTAAAATGTATTGTGTGTGTAGACCTAGTGTGTGTGCAAGGTCCTTAAATGCAAGAAAGCAAACTAGAGCAACCTAGAAAGTAAACCCTAATTGCTTGTAAATGATAATGTAAATGCTCTAAATCAAGATGCAAAGTGATCTAAAGCATGAATAAAGGATATATTGAAGCTTATGCAAAGACATGAAAACAACATGAAATCATACCCAACCCTCAAGGGAGGAGTACAAGCCAATCTTCAGTCGGTAATTTCCTATTGTTCTTCAATGTCTTCCAAGCCCTAAGTGGATGAATGAATTTGATAAGTGCTTGATAGAGGAATGTTGAATGTTGTTGAAGTCTTTAAAGATCTGCTCTTTCGCTGCATAGAAGGTCCTTGAAAGCCAAAAATCCCATCCTTTCAAATGAAGAAAGAGAGCTCTTATGTATGAAACCCTAGGTCTTAATTTCGACTTTTGGCCGACCTAGAGATTGAATATCCCGCCAATTTCTTGGGGTTAAGCTTTATTTTATGATTGGATCGTGCTCCCAAAATTTCGGGAAAAATGTCTAGGACCATGTTGCACGGGTGCCATGGTCCCGACAACTTTTCACCAAATTTTCAGGGCCGTCAGATATGATGATTTTAGAGAGAATCCCGAAGTTACAGGTGATTTTGAGATGTTTTGACCCCCGAAATCAAGCCCCCAAGTTCAAAATAGGACCTAATTAGGGTTTTTGATTAAGTGATGTATTGGAGGAATAAAATGCGAAGGGCGCACTTTAGTGAAAGGGCCCAACTTTGTGATGTAGAGAATGATGAAATAGGAACCTTAGACCTAATTAATTTGATTAATTAAGTGCTTAAGGAGAAATGCAATGCAAAATGCAAAATGCACTAAGGCGGGTGCTAAACTAGGTGTGAAATTGTACCACCCTAGCGAGTGCGTACAATTTACGACGCTACACATATGTTGACTATACAGAAAAGGGAGATAAAATGGATGAAACAAGGAGCTGTCGGTTCGGGATTGCGCTGTAACTTCAGATCTGAGATATTCAGACTAATACAGATCTGCCTTGCAAATTTGGAGAAAATCCACTGGGACCATGTTAAAAGTGCACATGGTCCTCCGAAAAATCTGCGCCCTGAAAACGGTTTTTTTGTCTCTGTAAATGGAGTCCAACCCTATAATTATAGCTACGCACCTGCAACCTAAATAAAAAAAGAAGGGAAGAAGGGTTGTGGATAGGGTTTTGCCTTAGTCAAACCCCGGTGGAGGAATCAACCTTAAAAGAAAGTAATTGCAAATACTTAAATGTAAATGTAGGAAATGTATACCTTGTAGATCTTCAATTGATGATGATGATTTCTTTTCTTCTTGAATGTAATCATAGATGTTGTATGAAATGGCATGTAACATGAAAAAAACCCCTAACACAAACACATGCTTGCAAATGAATGTTATAATGTTGCTCCAATGGATGAATGAACAAGACACGTGAAGGAGATAACTTGGTGGATGTTTGAAGACTTCAATGCTTGATGAAGACCTTTCGCTTGAATTTCATTTATTCTCCTTGTCTTTCCTATGTATTGCGTGTATATCAAATGAAGGAGTTGAATCTCCTTTCATACATGCCCAAGAGAATTAATTTTCATCCATCAAGGGCTGACAAAGGGAGATTGAAATCCCCAAAGAGAAAATTAAGAAAAAGGGGCTAGATGGACCCATCTTAGGGCCTCCCTAAGAGGGAGGAAATGGGCACCATTCCCCTATCCTAGGGGGGACAAGGGCATCATGCCCCTATCCAACCCTATCTTGGGGCCTGGACAGTTTCATGAGGAAGTATAAGGGTTGAAACAAGGGAAGAGTTAGGATGAAAGCACACAGAGGGGTCTGAGTCGAGAGACAGATGTAGTCGCTTAGGTGAGGACCTAAAATATGGCAAAAATTGTTGGGGTCGCATTTTTAGGACACTATATTTAGCCCCCACTTTAGTGGGAGTATGGCTTACGTCAATACCACTGGTAAAGTAGAAGAAAGAGAGAGATAAATATGAGAGATATAGAGAAATACCACAAGGAGTATAAGACATCACTAATCTTGAGGAACAAAGCCCCCAATCTTAGGGTCTTAACTCACTCAAAAATATGCAAGAGCATACAAGGCCAAAAGAAAAAGACTGACCAAAACAAGATAAATAACAAAAGACACATGACAAATACAAAATACACAAGACCACACATAAACTAGCTGAAGAGACCTCGATACAAATGTCTCAAATAACTAATTGAAACACAAAGACCAATGCCATCACATAAACACCAATAATCACATAAAAGAGAAAAGTTGACATCATCCATGAACTATCAATAGTAAAACTACGGGTTGATGAAAGGAAGGAGAGAGAGGACATGAATACACACTTTGGTGATCCTTGAGAAGAAAGGCGAACAAGAGTAAACAATGGACATCTCGCCCCTAGAATTAGTTGATCCATGGAGAAAAGGGACATGGAAAACTAGCCCCTAGAATCTCTCTAGGTGGTCCATGTAAGGGAGGAAGGTGAGAATGTCATTAGTTCCACTCAACCTCATGCACAGGTGTGTAAGTGAGGCTCAAATAACCTCATAGGAGTCTATGCTCAAGTATGCTACAACCTGTATAAGATGTATAGTAAAAATGTCAAGAAAGGCATCACATCTCACTCTAAGGGACCCTACTTTGGTTTCGAGAATCATCACCCTGTATAAAACAAAAAGTATTGACATCTCACTCTAAGAGGCTGGCCCACTATACAAAAGAAAAAATGGTGACATATCACTCTAAGAGGCTACCCTCTGGTTCCAAGAATGACCCACTCTACAAAAGAAAAGTGGCGACATCTCACTCTAAGAGGTTTCCCTCTAGTTCTGAGAATGACCCACTGTACAAAAGAAAAGTGGCAATATCTCGCTCTAAGAGGCTGCCCTCTAGATCTGAGAATGACCCAGTATACAAAAGAAAAGTGGTGACATATTGCTCTAAAAAGATGCCCTCTAGTTCCGAGAATGACCCATTGTACAAGAGAAACAATGCATGAGAGAAAAATAGTACAAAAGGAGCAATGTGGGTGCCTCCCCCTTAAGATGTCAACATTGTTCAATGTTGATATCTCAAGGAAAGTAGAAAAAGGATACTTACCTTCAATGCAAAGAAGATACCATTATGTAGCAATGTCATAAATCCAAGCAACAGAGGGAATACTCTTCAAGCAAGGGTAAGATAGTTGAAAAGAGGTATCTTGTTGTAAGTGTAAAGGAGATCCTTGGAGGAGAAGAGATCTTTATTCAAAAGAAATATACCCCCAAGAGGAGTTGTCTTATAAAAATATAATGTCTTCTAGAATGAAGCACAAAAGAGAACAAGAATGCAATCCTTCCTCCTATTGCTAGGTGAAAGGGATTCTTGATGAAGGATGAATCACTTTTATCCCAATGTGAATGGGTGACTTTATTATTACCAAGTGTAAAAGAGGCTGTAGTCAAGGAGTTACACCTCTTGTATAAGAGAGAACCCTTGAGCAAACAACAACAATTTCACACAAGGAAAGACATCAAGTAATGGAAATCAGATCATCCCCAACATAGGAAGGAGTGGATCCTTAGAGAAAGAAATAAAAAGAGAGATCATTTCCCCCCAAGTGTAGGAACAATGAGAAGAGCTTACACAATCTTCTAGAGAGAGATTAAACATAAGCAAATGTACAATGAACTTACATGAACATATGCCAGAAAAGACATTAGTAAATGTAAAATATATGTCTCAAGAAGTGGTAATCTTATAAGAGAAGAGATAAATAAAAACACATATTCCTCAAGAGGGATTAGTCATAAGAACGTACCATTGTAAGAAATGATAATCACATATTAAAAATTCAGCCCCTAAAGGAAATAATGATAAATGAGATAAAAAGGAAGAGAAATGAGTGAAATCCTTGCCCCCCAAGTGAGAAGAACAAGGATAAATATTACACATCTTCTAATGGAGATCATTTTCAAGCGATATGCCTTCCTAATGGGCTGAATCCTCTCAAGGAAGGGTCATGTACTTTATAGGAGACCATTCCATGCTAGCGGCATATCATATTTATAAATAATTGAAACCATAGAAGAGGTAAGTTTTCCAATAGAATTAAGAGAAGAAGAAGAAGTGTATTACTCATTAAAGATACTCCTTGCTAATGAAAGAGAAAAACCAAAGAACAATTATATGCTCACATAACTTTATGCAAGAAAGGAGATCTAATAATGAGTAATGCATGAAGATAAATTAATGGGAAAAAAGAAGAAGAAGTGACCTCATGTTGCTACCACAAAGTACTTAAAATTGAAACAATACCACCACAAATGATAAAGAGCCCCTAGTCAAGTTGGCTAGTTATGTCATGGGGTGAAGAGAAACATGAGAAGAAAAGAAGTGGTAAGGCACTATGTTCATGTCAAAAAAGACAACTAGATCTATTGTAAAAGAAATTTATACACGATCATATTGCTTTTGAACAAATTTCTTAAATTCATGAAATTTCCCAAGAGAATGTGAATATGAATCATGAAAAATACAGTATTTCTCACCTTTCACTTGCTTAAGATTCTTGTTTGGATTTTTAGGAGAAAAGGAAATATTCTTATCATATTTTAATCTCCAATAGATTCTTGTAGCTAGTCTATCAGGATGATAAATGTGTTTTAAGTCATTTTATTGACATGGAAGAGGAGAATTATTAGAAGAAGAACCTTAATCATCCACAATTATAATTTTTCCACTGTCGATGCCATTTTGAATAGATTTTTGAAAATCAGGGCAATCATCAGCATTATGATCATGGGTTTGATGAAATGAGCAAAAGGGACATTTTGAAGAAGAAGCATTCTTGTGGGCTCTTTTGATTTGTTGCTTTTGAAAATAGTTATTAAAATTTTCAAGCCTAAGGAGTTCATCCCTAGAGAGAGGAGTATCATTTTCTAGGACTTTTGTAGTAGCTTGCATAGGAATGTTTATAGGGACAAAAATTCCTTGTTCAAATTTCCCAATTCCTTGTCCTCTAAAACCTTGTTTTGTTATTCTATTAAAGCCACAACTATAATAATTTTACAAATGGGAAGTTGGGGAAATAAGATCATGAATTTTCTTGAAACTTGATGTGTAAGGGGGAATAAAAGGTTTTGTGAATGAAGAAGGAATATCATGGGAAAGGACAACCTTCTTTCCTTTGTTAGGATTATCCTTTTTGGGAGATTTGGGATGAACATCTTCATCATCTAAAGGTTAATCTTTACTCATTTCTATGCGAGGGGAAAGATCATGAATAAAATTGATAACATCATCCTCTCTACATATACTTTGGTGTTGAAGATAGGTCTTAGGAGAATAAGGAGGGTCTAAAGAGGTAAGAATATTAATAGTTTGATGTTGCCCTTCTTTCTTAAGGGTATGTGTGTGAGAAAAAGATGGATCTATATCATTGTCCAATGCTTTCTCTTTTGTAAAGAGATCATTGGTTAGAATATTAGCTTTCATCTTATTCACACAAGATACCCTAGGAGAGGTATGCAGATTAGAGTCTCCCGGGTTGTGATCTACAAAAGCCTTAAGGTGATTAATACATGAAATGCATTTTGTTAATAACATAACCATAATGAAACAAAAATGATACATGAAAGATTTGAGATCAAATTGAAAGGAAATGACTTTGAAATCCAAGCAACACAGTATGACCAAGTGCTATGAATGAAAAGAAGCAACATCAAATGAAAAAATCCATTATCCAACATATGAGTGTAATAAATATGTGTTAAAAAAAATGTAATCATATGTGAAATAGAAAATAAATATGATCCATTGATTGCCATTGAAAGTCACTAAATTAAAATCTTAATTTTCTTGAAAAGAAGATCTAAAATTAGGACCTTTTAATGAAAATTAATTTAAAAGTTAAAAGTGTGGAAATTTGAATTTGTATTCGACTTTAAGGGGTGCAAAAATTGATAAATTGTGCCAATTTTCTAGATTTAAGAAGAAAAATACAGTCAATTCAAACTACCGAAATTTTGGGAAAAAACCTAGGGACCGTGTGCAAAGTGCACTTGGTCCGACCAACTATTTTTGAAATGTTTAGGGATGATAGAAATTATGATTTTATTGCAGAATCCAAAAAAATAGCTGATTTGGAGATGTCTAGATCGGTCAAGTTAGTAGTCAAAGGTTGAAATAGGAGATTCTTAAAAATTAGGGTTTTTCATAAATTTGAATTGCAATTTTGAAATATAAATCAAATCTGAAACAAGCAATTAAAATGCTACACTTCACAAGCTTAATTTTGTCAAAATGAAAAATTAGGGTTTTATGCAATCAACCTCTAAATTTTGTAAAAAGATTAAACTTGGAAAAGGAAGTTTGAAATTCAAATTGCAATAATTCAGATCTAACAATAAGAAATCAAAATTAGAGTGTAAGGCATTGGGTTCACCAAAATGTAAAGTGGAAAATTGAACCCTAGTGACTCCCCACCTAGGAGAGAGAAAGGTAGTCACTAGGATGATTTTCACTTGGGAAAAACTTTACATTCAAAAGAGGGACTTAAATCCACTAGATCTAAATCCAAGGAGAAAAAGGATATGAATTCCATGTGGATTTCAAGGGTTGGAAAGTGATTTCCCCTTTTTAAATAGATATGTTGACTTGTTGACTATGCAGAAAAGGGAGATAAAATGGATAAAACAAGGAGCTACTGGTTTGAGATCGCGTTGTAACTTTGGATCTGAGATATTCAGACTGATACGGACTTTCCCTGCAAGTTTGGAGAAAAGTCATCAGGACCATGTTTAAAGTGCACACAGTCCTTCAAAAAATTCGTCCACTAAAAATGGTTTTTCCATCTCTGCAAATGGATTCCAATCTTGCAATTACAACTGCACACTTGCAATATACACACAGAAAAGAGGGGAAGAAAGGTTGTCGATAGGGGTTTTCCTTAGTCAAACCTTGATTGAGGAGTCAACCTTAAAAGAAAGTAATTGCAAATACTTAAATGTAAATGTAGGAAATGTATACCTTGTAGATCTGCAATTGATGATGATGATGATTGCTTTGGTTCTTGAATGTAATCACAAATGTTGTATGAAATGGTATGTAACATGAAAAACCCTAAAACACACACATGCTTTCAAATGAATGTTGTAATGTTGCTCCTATGGATGAATGAACAAGACACATGAAGGAGAGAACTTGGTGGATGTTTGAAGACTTGATTGCTTGATGAAGACCTTTCACTTGAATTTTGTTTATTCTCCTTATATTTCCTATGTATCACATCTATATCAAATGAGGGAGTTGAATCTCCTTTTATACATTCCCAAGAGAATTAATTTTCATCCATCAAAGGCCGACAAAGAAAGATTGAAATCACTGAAGAGAGAATTAAGCAAAAGTGGCTGGATGGACCCATCTTAGGGTCTCCCTAAGAGGGAGGACAGGGGCACCATGCCCCTATCCTAGGGGGAACAAGGGTGCCATGCCACTATCCTACCCTATGTTGGGGCCTAGACAGGGTCATGAGGGTGCATAAGGACTGAAACAAGGGGAGAGTTAGGATGAAAGCATAGAGAGAGAGAGAGAGAGAGAGAGAGAGAGAGAGAGAGAGAGAGAGAGAGAGAGAGAGAGAGAGAGAGAGTCACTTAGGTGAGGACCTAAAATGTGGTCCAAATTGTGGGGGTCACAATTTTAGGACACTACACACTTTACGAGCCTTCTATATAATTAGTAATTCATAGTATTGATTTTAAAATTTGGCAATTTTTTTTAGAAAGATGGTGGAGAGGTTGGATCCTCAGGCCATTCCTCTTATTAATTAAATACAGAGATTTTTGAATCTTAATCTATGTGAAAGTATGATTGTCATCTCAACAAGTATTAGAAAACTATCTTTTCATTCTACTGAACAATCATTTTTTTGTCATGTGTTTGATCCCATATTCCCTCAACTACTTAAAGGATAACTTGTAGAGGATAAGAATTTATATCTTTGGTGATGCAAAATGATAGATTAGAGAAATTTTTCTTGCAGACCTATTGGCATTGTATTATAATTGATGTCAACCAGTATGCAGTCAGGTAAGTAAGGTATGTTACTAGTATGCAGACATAAGTATTATCTACCGGTAAGAAAGAAAGGGACAATAGAAAGGGACATGATCACTGGTATGCAAGGAGATGTGTAGTCAACTAGGATACATGAGGAGATAGATGCATAGCAGTTGGAGATAATTGAAGACTACAAACTACCAGTATGTTGGAAGGAGCAGTGTCAACTAGTAAACAGGGCTATCGGTATGCAACAAAGTGTAGAAGAGATCGGACTAATATAAGGAGAAGTATCGACTGTGTTTAGTTGGTGACTGAGTCTAAAGCAACACAATGGATTGAGCTGAGTTGGATGCCGATTGAGATGCCACGTGGTCTCCAAGTGGAAAGTGATCAGTGTATCATCGATTGGTAAGACATTTAATGTAGTCTACATAAATCATAGGACGATGATAGAGGTTGTGGCTCGAACAAGAATGACATAATAATATTGAGATTAGCGATGTAAGGATTGAAGCAGGACAATGAGTAGCAGATATTATTTGGTGAAGAAAACATCCAGATCATTTATGGTGATTGACAAAAAGAAGAGCCATGTTTGCCAAATATAGTAAGCGTGTTCAAGAAGGAATGGAAATAGTGGTGAAGCTTGATTTGTTGCAGGTTGTCAATCATTGAATGGAGATCTAATGTGATCTTATATGATTCGTGGTAGGTAGAAGAAACCCTAACCACAGATAGTTTGAACCTCATTCTTTTGGGAAAGATTATGTATAAATATGAAGATTGTAGATTAAATATGATGATGCCAGTTGCAAGAAGAGAGTGTGCTTGAGGATGTAGATTGATAATCAGCCTAAGAGTTGATCACAAAAGATTGAAGTGTCTAAGTATTTGAAGGTAGAATTGGTAAGAGACTTTAATTGGTAGAGAAAGGGAAATCGGTGAATTGTTACAATGTATAGAAATCAAGTGAACTAGTAGGGCTAGAATTGGATGTGACTGAACTGGTAGGAAGGCATCAAAGAGTGATAGAGTGTAGGGTGAGGATCAGAGAAAGTCAAGAGAGGCAAAGGCTTACCAATAAGGGGTCAGAGTGAGTTAATAGTGAACCAGTAGCAAAAGAAGCAATGAGATAGAATAACTAGTGGAGTGTATTCATTAGAGATGTTACAATTTCTAGTTGTAACAAGGTTCTTTTATTGTAATAAGTTTTTATTTCATTTTGTATCACTGAGTTGGTTCCCACAAAATTAGGGGTTGGTATCCTAAATCAGTAGGAGTTGGTGGTCCTTGGGGTAGTGCCCTAAATATTTGTAATACTGTGTTTTATTGTGAGGCTCGACAGGAGCAATAGAATCCAACAACATTTCTCACATAGGTATTTCACACATTGTGTTTTCCTTGTATATCCAGTGTTGTGAGATGAATTCTTTGCGTTTCTTTGATTACTAGTGTTTTCATTACTTTACCAGTTGCACACACATAGTTGGAAATGTTTTGATTCCCCCCCTCCCCCCTCCCCCCTCTCAGTGACATATTGTGTTCTAAACTTGGTATGAGAGCCTTAGGTTCCCTATTGGTCAAAGCTTTCTCTAGCTAGGGTAGATTCTGGTCTAAGAACACAATGACAAGAAATGAGTCCTCCTCTTCCAAAGACCCCCTGTTTGATGGAACCAACTATGTCTTTTGGAGCAGAAGAATGGAAACATATCTATCCTCACTAGGTTTTGATATTTGGATGTCTGTAAAGAATAGGTATACTATCCCTAGTGTTCCTCCCATATATCAGGATGCTAAGAAGGAATATGAAAATGATGCAAAGGCTAAACATGCTATCCTTAGTGGGTTACCAGATAATGAGTTTGATAAGGTTATGCACTGCTCATCTGCCAAGGAGACTTGGGATAAACTGTAGAGATTATTTGAAGGAGATGTCAAGGTTAAGGAGGCCAAGCTGCAAACTCTAAGAGGTTATCTTGAAGGCTTAAAGATGAAAGATGAAGAAAAGATTGCAGACTACCTTCACAAAGTTGATGAAACTATGAACACCATCAGAGGACTTGGTGAGGGTATAGAAGATGAAGTTATTGTCAAAAGGGCACTTAGGTCACTCACACCTAAGTATGATACAAAGGTCTCTACTATAGAGAAAGCCAAGGATCTGAAAACCTTTTCTATGGATGAGTTATTTGGCTCCCTAACTTCTTATGAGATGAGGACAACCGGTGAAGGAACATCAAGGAAAGAGGCTTCTTTCAACTCCATCAAAAAGGGATAGGCAGAAATTTCTCATGGTGAATCAGGTGAAGACTTAGATTTAGAGGTGGAAAACTTTGTGAGGAAGCTTAAAAGAGGATCCGGTAATTACAAAGGTAAACTGCCTCTCAAATGCTTTAACTATGGTAAAATAGGACACTCTGCTACAAAATGTCTCTATGGTCAAACTGGTGGAGATGAGAAAAAGAGTTCTAATAGATCTCCTGGTACGGATAGAAAGAAGAAGATCTTTTGGAAGGAAACAAGAAGCTACTGGAGAAAAATGGTCTATATACCTTTGAAGATGATGCCACAGATGAAGAAAGTGCATCACAAGAGGATTGCCATGAGGGTGAAAGATAAGTTAATCTATTTATGGTACTAGATGAACCGGTTGATGAAGATGAGGAAGATGAAGATGTTGAAGCTAGAGTGGACTTCGAAGGTGAAATCATAAGTGCACTTGAGGAGTTGAATAAAACAAGAAGAGAACTCAAGAAGGTTAAGCATGATGCTATAGAGGAACAAGAACAACTGAAGAAATCTCTAGAGGATTCCAAGAAGATAATAACTGATCTGAAACTCCAGTTGGAATAAACTAAAAGGATATATGAGGTCACATGCTCTTATGCATTAGAGAAGGAGAAGGAGCAGCATAAATTAGAATAAGAGAATTGTAAGGCTCATAAAGGAGCTTGAAAAGTGAAAGGATGAATTGAAGATGAGGAGCAAGTATGAGGGCAACACTAAAGCCTTGGACAAGATGTTAAGAAATCAAAAGCTCTCAAAAGATACCGGTGATTTAGGATTTGAAGAAGGATAGAGTTCAAAGAGAAAAGACACATCTGGTAAGGAGATAAAATTTACCTCCTCAAGTGAAAAAAAAGAAAAAAAAACTTTCAGTGTCACCAAAGCTACTGAGAAAAAGATATATGCTGAAGCGGCAAGAAACTACCTTTTAAACTGGTATGCTCAAACTATGAACCAGAAGCCACACTCAATGTACTAGAATTCTGATTCTAAAGGGAAGCCCAAAGTTGATAATGAAGGATTCATAAAAGTCTATAACATGAGAAGAAGGCATCCGAGGAGACAAAGGATTTCTGGTCCAAAGCAACAAGACTAGTATGTATCCAATTTCCATGGTTATTGCTACCAGTGTAATAAGTTTGGACATAGAATTGTTGATTGTAGAATGATGAATAAACCTCATATCAATTTTGCAAAAAAAAATGCATTCGATGTACCCTAGGATATGGATGTTGTTTTTAATCAATTTAATGGATCTAGTCATAGGAGTTTTGAATGTAGGAGAAGCCAACTGGTGTCCTACAATAGGTTTTCAAGTTCATCATTTAAATCAATGTGAAGTGTTATAATTGTCAAAATTTTGGGCACACTACAAAACACTGCAAAATCAGAACAACCAAGAAAAAGAAGTTAGTTCCTGATCAGAAACCAGTGACAAAAATGGAGCATGAAATTGCAATAGACAAGAAGAAGGAGGCCAAACCGATTTGGCTTGAGAAAGACAAGAACAAAGCTGACTCAAGTCTGATTGTGCAGTATGCCCTACATGAAAAAAGAATAAAATTATGGGTTGTAGATAATGGATGTTCCAATCACATGACCAGTGAAAAAACAAAATTCATTAAACTTGAAGATTGGAATGGAGGCTCAATAAGATTTGGAGACAACTCTTCTATCAAGATAAAATGAAAAGGTAACCTAAATATAGATGGAAAATTGAAGGCACATGATGTATACTATGTAGAAGGTCTAAAGCATAATTTTCTAAGTGTGAGTCAGATGTGTGATAAAGGATATAAATTCACTTTTGACTCTACCAGTTTCCAAATAAGAAAGGAGAGTACTGATCAGATTGTAGAAGAAGGAAAAAGGATAGATGGAAATGTGTACAATCTGAAGGAATTCTATGAGTCCCAATGCATGATGGGACAAGTAGATGAGAGTTGGGTATGGAACAAGAGATTAGGCAGCATAATTTTTGATAATTTGGTCCAAGTTAGAAAGAAGGACTATGTGAGAAATATACCACCAATAATCAAACCGGTAAGTACATTTTGTGATGAATGTGTAAGAGGAAAGAAGACTAAGGTGACCTTCAAGACCAAAGAGCATAATACTTCAAGGCCACTTGAACCTGTGCACACTGATTTATGTGGACCAAATATAACAATAGCTCTAGCCAGTGAAAGATACTTCATGCTCTTCATTGATGATTTTTCAAGAATGACATGGGTCACTTTCCTACATGACAAATCTTAAGCCTTTGAAAGATTCAAGATTTTTTGGAAGATGGTTGAGAGGGAAAGTGGATGCAATCTAAAATATCTAAGATCGGACCAGGGTGGAGAATTCACATCAAATGAGTTTGAAGACTACCATGAGAGGCATGGGATAAGAAGACAATATCCAGCTCCAAGGACACCACAAAAAAATGGTGTAGTGGAAAGGAAGAACATGATAGTCAAGGAGATGGTAAGATCCATGCTAGATGAGGCAAACATACCAGATATGTATTGGAAGGAAATAGTTCATACTACTCTATATACCTTGAATCGGGTTCAATTGAGAACAAACAATAGGAAGGCATCCTATGAATTGTGGTATGACTGGAAGCCATGAGTCAATTATTTCAAAGTGTTTGGGAGTAAATGCTTCATCAAAAGAGATTAGGATGGCTTAGCTAGCTTTGAATTCAGGAGTCATGAAGGTATCTTCTTGGGTTATTAAACTCACAACAATGCCTACAAGTGCTATAACAAAAGGTTGAGAAGTGCCATTGAGAGTATACATGTCATAGTTTATGAAGATATGCTTAAAGGAAGACAAGCAAGAGTAGACGGGTATGATGACACCTTTGATGAAGAATAAATTCAGTCTGATAGTGAACCAAAAGAAGCATCCAACAAGTCCCCTAACCGGTATGTGCAAAAAAATCACCCAGAAGAGGAGATTATAGGCTACAATAATGATCGTGTGCAGACCAAAAGACGACTTGCCCGTTGTAATGGACAAGTCAATTTCTGCCTCATGACTGAAATAGAGCCTAAGACATTCAATGAGGCCAACAAAAGTTAAAAATGGATGGTTGCAATGGGAGAAGAGCTGCAACAAATTGAGAAGAACAAAACTTGGGAGTTAGTTCCTAGACCGATAGATAAGAATGTCATTGGCACAAAATGGGTCTATCAGAACAAGATGAATGAAGAAGGTAATATTGTTAGGCATAAAGCTAGGTTAGCATGTAAAGGGTATTATCAAGTAGATGGGATTGATTTTGAAGAAACATTTGTACCAGTTGCTAGACTTGAGGCCATTAGAATGTTCCTAGCATTTTCAACTTACAAGGGATACAAGGTCTATCAAATGTATGTAAAATTTGCCTTCTTAAATGGTAATTTGAAAGAACTATACATGGAAAAACTAGAAGGTTTCCTCGTACATGATGATGAAACTTTTGTGTGATGGTTGAAGAAAGCATTGTATGGTTTGAAGTAGGCTCCAAGAGCATGGTACTCAAGGTTAGACAAATATCTAAAGGAGCAAGGTTTTAGAAAGGGAAGTGTAGATAGAAATCCATACATTAAAGTAGATGAAAACCACATGATTATTGTGGTTGTATATATGGATGACATCATTTTTGGAGGTAACAAGGATTCCTTGTGCAAAGAATTTGCTAATCAAATTTAGTCAGATTTTGAGATGTCAATGCTTGGAGAGCTGTCTTACTTTCTTGGTTTGCAGATTTCATAGCAAGGTAAAGGGATATTTATCTCTGAAACCAAGTATGCCAAAGATATGTTGAAGAAGTTACAAATGGAAGATAACAAACTGGTAAGTACACCCATGGTGGCTGGATGCAAGTTGGGCAAGGATGATGAATCACCAGTAGTGGATCAAACATTGTATAGATCCATGATTGGAAGTTTGTTATATCTTACTTCTTTTAGACCAAATATAGTGCAGGCAATATGCATGGTGGCTAGATTTCAAGTTGTACCTAAATAGTCACATATGAATGCAGTTAGAAGGATCCTTAGGTACTTGCAAGGAACACTTAATTATGGACTATGGTACCCTAAGCAAGGAGAATTCACCATGCAAGCCTACATTGATTCTGATTGGGAAAGATGCATTGATGACGCGAAGAGAACAAGTGGTGGTGCATTCTTCTTAGGTAACCGGTTGGTTTCATGGCACAACTAGAAGCAAGATTCAATCTCCATATCAACTGTTGAAGCTGAATATATTGTTGTGGCTACATGTTATTATCAGGTGTTATGGATGACAAAGACCCTTAAGGATATTCAAGTAGAGATAATTGATTCTATTTATATCCAATGTGACAATTCAAGTGCAATGAACATTTCAAAGAATTTGGTTATGCACTCAAGGACAAAGCACATTTCCATCAAATACCATTTTCTTAGGGAAAAGGTTGAAGAGTAGCAATTCAAGGTGGAATATGTCCCTTTAGGTGAGCAAGTGGTTGATATCTTCACCAAACCTTTATCGGTAAGCATATTTGAGTATCTGAGAGACAAGTTAGGAGTTGTATCACCTACTTCATGCACTAAAGTGTGTATGGTGATCTACGGTTTAAAGGGAGTTCACTACCACATCTTTTGCTTCTTGAACCATTTGTTGGACATATGGAAAGATTTGGTATGGATGTAACAGTACTGGTTGGTTTGACATTGTGGAAAGTTCTCATTGGCTCTGGTTTGTGGTTTCTTTCAATGTCTACTGAATTTGTACTTAATTAAAATCACAATTGGGCTACCAATTGAAAAGAACAATTGCCTTGTTGGTAAGCCTACTATATCATAGGGGGAGATTGTCCTGATTGAGTATATGCAGAGGAACTAGTATGATAGTGATTGAGATTATCCTAATAGTGGAAAACACAAAGGGGGAAATACATAGTCTAACTGGGGAGAATGAATCATATGTAGAACTGAACAGAATGAAGAAATGCCCTAGCCCTCTGTCATTTTTGTCAAAGGGGGAGAATGAACTGGTTGAAAAAATGCAATGTGTGTTGACATCAATGCCAAAGGGGGAGATTGTTGGCATTGTATTGTCATTGATGTCAACTATTATGCAGACAAAAGTATTATCTACCTATAAGAAAGCAAGGGACAATAGAAAGGAACATGATCATCGGTATGCAAGGAGATGTGTAGTCAACCAGGATGCATGGGGAGATTGATGCATAACAATTGGAGACAATTGAAGACTACATAGTACCAATATGTAGGAAGGACTAGTGTCAACCAGTAAACATGGCTACCGGTAAGCAACAAAGTCCAAAAGAGATGGACACAGTGATTCACCCCAGATACCTGTTGTGGGTAGGCAAGTTTGATGACGAGGCTAATATGATCCAACCTGCAGAATAAAGAAGAGTCTGGCTCAAAAGACCGGTAGGGTAAGAATACCAGTAGTATAAGGAGAGGTAACGACTGCATGTTTAGTCAGTGACTAAGTTTAAACTGACACAATGGACTGAGCTAAGTTAGATGCTGACTGAGATGCCACATGGTCTCCAAGTAATAAGTGATCAGTGCATCATTGAAGTAGTCGGTGACTGGTAAGACCTTTAGTGCAGTCTACATAAATCATGGGATGATGATAAAAGTTTGCAGCTCGAAGCAAAATGATAGAATAATATTGAGATTGGTGATGTAAGGATCGATGCAAGACATCGAGTAGTAGATCAGATTTGGTGAAGAAAATGTCTAGATCATTTATGGTGATTGACAAAAAGAAGAGTCATGTTTGCCAAATATAGTAAGTGTATTATAGAAGGAATGGAAATGGTGGTGAAGCTTTATTTGTTGTAGGTTGTCAATCATTGAATGGAGATTTGATGTGATATGATACAATTTGTGGTAGGTAGAAGAAACCCTAGCCACGAATAGTTTGAACCTCATTCTGGTGGGAAAGATTATGTATAAATATGAAGATTGAAGATCAAATATGATGATGCTATTTGCGAGAAGAGAGTGTGCTTGAGAAAGAAGAGAGATAGTTAGTCTGAGAGTTCATTGTAGAAGATTGAAGTGGTTGAGTATTTGAAGGTAGAACCGATAAGAGGCTTTAACTAGTAGAGACAGGGAAACCAGTGAACTATTACAGTGTATATAAATCAAGTGAACCGGTAGTGCTAGAAACGACAGTGATTGAACTAGTAGGAAGGCATCACAGAGTGATAGAGTGTAGGGTGAGGATCAGAGAGTCAAGAGAGGCAAAGGTTGATTGGTAAGGGGTCAGAGTTAGTTAATAGTGAACTGATAGAAAAAGAAGCAGTGAGACAGAATAACTGGTGGAGTGTATTCACTGCAGGTGTTACAATTTCCATTTGTAACAAGGTGCTTTTATTGTAATAATTTTTTATTTCATTTTACATCACTAAGTTGGTGCTCGGTGTAGGGGTTGGTGCTCCTTTGGCTGGTGCCCTAAATCAACAGGAGTTGGTTCTCCTTGGGTTGGTTCCCTAAATCTTTGTAATATTGTGTTTTATTGTTAGGTTGGATTGGAGCAGTAGACTCTTGCAACATTTCTCATCGAGGATTTTCCCGCATAGGGTTTTACTTGTATATGTAGTGTTGTGAGATGCATTCTGTTGTGTGTGTTTGATTACTACTATTTTCATTACTTTACTGGTTGCACACACATAGTTGGAAATTGTTTGAAATCACTGATTCGCCCCCCCTCTTAGTGACTTATTGTGTTCTACAAGACCCAAATCTCATAATGACCTGTCTTTACTATTTATTCTAGGGAAATTTGGTCCTTATTTCTATTTTGTCATTTGGGTTTGAAAAGAGCTTACTTTGCACTTCCTTTTTAGCATAGGGAGACTTTCAGGCATTTGTTTCAATTTTTCTAGGTGGCAGATATCTTGTGCAAGACCGATGGTCACTGTTTTGGCAATGGACACCCCTATTTACCTAACCTCTATGAAAAGGAAGATGTCTTTTCTTGAGGATATTGGCGATAAACCACTCATGGTTATTATCCATTTTGACCACCCACTCATTCTACATTCCATGAAAATGATTTTGGGTAACAAATTCATGACTATCAACCATAAATATCAGGTGAACACAAATATTATTTCATTGTTTTTAGCCACTGCCTTCGATTTGGGCTTGAATAAGGATAAGGAAATAAGTCTCTATATTACACTCTTTAAAGAATAATTTTTGGTGGGCTTGACGATATATTGTTGAATATAGACCAAGAAAAACACATTCCTATCACCAAGGACTTTTATAATTTGTTTGTGAACGTGCCCAAATTCCGTCCAGTTTTGGTCAAAGATGAGGAGGAATACTAGGATAACAAATTATTGGCTTTGAGAGGATTGACATTCTTACAAAACAAGATGAAGATGGAGAATGGAAATGGATCAAATACTACATTCAGTTGGAGGGTGTTGATGGAGCCATTTAGGCTAAGGGCATCACATCGAAGGACATGACTATTTAAGACTAAGGGATAGATGGGTGGTTCTCCTAGTTTCTTAAAGAATCTTCTTTTTTTTTTAGCTTTTTCTCTTAGGGTTAGAATGTTTAGGCTATCTTGATCTTGTTTTGGGTTCTTGGGATCATTTTGGCTAGGATATCCATATTTTTTGTTGTCTATTCTAGCTATGTTAGGGTTTCTTTTCATTTTATGTCTTTTACTACTCTCTTTGGACTTTGTCAAAAAAAAATTATTTATTTTAATATTATGGGTGCTAGCCCTTCCAGTTATTTAATTACCCCCCCAAAAAATTGTTTTTGGTGTAATAGATTAGAGCAAACTTAGTTTGAGCTAAATAAAAATAATTTTTTTCATTAAAATCATCATATTATTTGAAATTGGAACAATAAATTGTCATGTGTTTGAGTACATAGTTCTAGTTGAACAAGACAATGTTTGAATCCTATTGTTACTTGAATTTAAGGATCCTAATTAGATAAAATATAATTCAAATAACAAAAATTAATTTTTGTTCCTAGGATATATTTCAATTAGAAGCTTGCTACCTATATGTAAGGCATATGTTCACATGACTAGATCATCTTTCGTTAACTACTAGATGTCAAATCTAGTGGATAAAGAATATATTTTTTATAAAAATACTCAAATTTGTTAACTCACTTCCTCTCATAGCTTAAAAAAACATCATTCCATTGTATTTGCAATTAGTATCGAAAATTATTAGAGTTCTCTCTATCTGATGTATTTTAAAGACAATTGATTAATTCAAAATGTTGACTAATTTTTTCAAATTTTAAAAATGTTTTTAATTCTTCACCTTTATCTATTTCTATTCTATACATCATATAAACAAAAGTTTTAGATACTATAGAATACCATATGTTTTTCTATGCTAAAATTTTTTAAAGATAAACTAAACCCATTTCATAACTCTAAACAAAGTTCACACTATTTCATTTTAATAAAAATGACTCAATTGAATGGAAAGATATTTTTACACTTTAGAAAAAGATGAAAAAAGGTACTTTGAAAAGAATATAGCTTCAAATATCTCCCACATACGTAGATAATTGTAATAATGAGCTCTACAAAGATGCAATGAAAAAACCAAGAGAATCCATCACAATTTCTGCTGTGGAAAGCGCCAGACTTGGCCCAACAGAAGTGGTTTTTTGAGCGAACCAAATATGTGATTAGGGTTTGCAATCTGGGGATCAGGGCTCCCCTGCCTCAAGAACAGTAGGATTGGCAAGTGGTGAAACCTAGGAGGTCAAGCAGGGAAGCTATGAAAAACTCTCTAAGGGTTGTGAATGGGAATGAACACTAAGCTTACCATCTCCAATAGGTTTTATCAGTTGCAGAATCTTGAGGAAGGTTTCATAAAACCAGCTCCCCGGGTTTCCTCTCACTCCAATAATGTTATAATAAGAAGTAATATTAATCATAGTAGATCAACAGATATCCATCCTAGGGCTTTTGAGGGTAAGGGAAAGATAGTTGCAACACCTCCTATACCCTCAGAGGCCGAGCCGGTTATAAATAGGAACCCTAATTCAGATGTGGTAGGTAGTTTAAAGATTAATGATAACCTAGTTAAGAGGATTCAATAGTCCTGTAAAGCTTTTGGGGTTTTTGCTAGATCACAGGGACTTAGAATTTCTCTAGAGGTTATTGCAGACTGGTTTATGTCTTCCTTCACATGGATACCAAGTATAGCTATCTTGACTAAAGGGTATTTGTATATTGATTGTAGAAATTCAAGACATAAGGAAGAATTCTTGATAGGTAAATCTCCAACTTTCAAAGGTTTTGATTTTAACTTTTTAGAATGGCATTTAGATTTTAACCCTAACAATTTGAAATCTTTTAAAATAGATAGACCAATTTTAATCCCTAACTTATTAGTAGAATTAATGGATATTGAAATTATTAGGAAAATAGGTAATCACTTGGGTAAATTTGTAGAGCTTAGTGATAAGAATAGGAAATACTCGAACTGTGTGATGATAATTAATATGGATATTAGTGTTAAAACTTTGAAACCTATTGAAATTAAATCAGGGATGTCGTATTTCCTTATGTATCCCAAATTTTACAAAGGAGTTCTGGACTTAGACCTTGCTCTTGCATTGTCCCTAGAATTCTCCTCTTCCCAATCTAGATCTAGCAAGATTCCTAGGGTAGACATTAGTTTCAATTTGGAGCTAGGAGGGTTTGTGATTAGGGAAGTCTCTCTTCCATCTAGGCAACTTGAGGAGATAGAAGAGGGGGAATTTATAGTAGTCTAGAGCAGGGATGACCAGTTGATCACCTCCTATCCTTACCCCCTCAAGGAATCTCCATTGGAAAAGCCCGGCATGCCTGCTAATCCAGTGACACCCTATGTCAAGAAGGGCGATCCTTTTCCAACTTTTAAAGATAGGATGGGTAGGGAGATGGAAGCTCTACCTCTTTCCTTGGATCAAGCAACAATATTGGATGATCGAAGCAACTTTAATGGTTATCCCCATCTGAAGGAATGGGTGATTATCGAGGAAAGGGTTGATCAAGAGGAGGATCTAGCCTGCAAAGAGGAAGAGGTTAACAACATTATTAACTATCTATGTGACTCAGTTACTAAGGAAATCATGGACAAATTATTGGATTAAATAATAGATAAGGATGAACTTAATCTTTAGAAAAAACTGCTTAGTAAGGTAATTCTGGCCCTTTCCCCCCCCCCTGTGGTCTCTGACATGGAGGAACTTCTTTTAGATTTAGATAACAAGGAAAATGAATCCTTAGACATCAAACTCTGGGTAGATGATAAATCTACTCTGGATTGTGCCAGGTCCTAGTAAAAGAGAGGTAGGAAATCCTTATCGGAGCTAAGAGCCAATTATGGTTCAGCGAAAGGTCAGGTTAAACTCACGGACATGTTTCAGGAAGGGAAGGAGAAGGTCCTTCCCAAGGCACTATGAAAGTTGTATCATGGAATGTTAGGGGTTTAAATGCCCCTAACAAATAGAGGTTAGTCAAGTGATGTCTATCCTCTTCAGTCTAGAATTAGCTCTTTCACAAGAGACTAAATTAGGGAACGAAGATTTAGTCTCTTTTGGCAAGCGATTAGGCTTTAGACATATTATAGGGGCCCCAGCCAATGGGGCCTCTGGAGGACTTTCTATAATCTGGGATCCATGCAGTATGCTTTTTTAATTTATGAAATCTCACAATAATTGGATGAGCAGGAGGGTAACTAGCCTAAAAGATAATTTAGATTTTGTCATTATTAACGTGTATGGGCCTATCCTTAATGAGGATAAAAAAAGAGTATGGGAGGAAATTAATAATTTCACAAATACCCTTAATTTGATATGTTTTTTTAGGTGGGGACTTCAATGCAATTTTGCATCAGCATGAGAAGCGAGGAGGCTTAGGTATAAATGCTCGTGCTTCTCTTGACTTTACAGATTGGATCTATCATAGTGGCATGAGTGAGATTAATATGGTTAAGGAAGCCTTTACCTAAAACAATTGTAGGTTTGGGTTTAGTAACATTGCAGAGAAACTTGATAGATTCTTTGTCATGGGAAGTCTCTGTTAGGATTCCCAAAGATACTGAGAGGGTGGGTGAATCAGTATCTAAGTGGTATATAAACTTACTTGACTTAAAAAATGAAAAGCATATTAAAATTGTGTATCGGTAAACTAGAAATAATGCAGTAAACAAGAATAACAACAACCACATGATAAGCACACCATAACATAGTATTTTAATGAGGAAACCCTGTATGGGAAAAATCTCACTAGGATTTGTGACCCACAATATTCGCTTACTGGCCAATAAGAGAATATTACTCTTACAATAGGGGCCTGCACATGCAAGAAGGCCAAGTGCCTAGAGGTCACTGCTCAATTACAAAAGAAGTCACACTGACTTACAAAAATGGATTATACTAATCCAATGTCTTATACTGCTTCAGATTAGCATCTGCTATGCCAGATTCAATACCGGTTTAAGCTCTGCTACAACATAAACCCTTAACCAATATTTAGCATATTAGCTCTTCTTATTTTGCATCCTATCACACCCTTCCTATTAAAAAATGATCTCATACATATATGAGTCATATTATAACTCTCCATGTTGGCTTACAATGATTTTACAATTAATTAAAAAATACATTTTAAACAAAATTGAAGTCGACCAAGGTGTCAGTATCCTTCCTTTCACTGCCGGTGTTCTGTATGCCAGTGTAGAGTCTATCGGTGTCAATATCTTTGTCTTGCTGGTGTGCTATGATTGCAAGGTTTCCATCAATGAAAAAACCTTCAATCACCTTTGGCATTGATAGCAACACTCATGAGAAAAATTAAAAGTGTCCAAAAAGATATCCAAACATAGTTTGCCAAAATTGTCTTTCCAAAACTGTATGCTCCCCTTGAGCAGATGAAGTCCCTTCCTTCTGACCATTTTTCTCATCCCACTATTCCCCCTTTGACATCAATGACAAAGGTTGTTATTTGATGTCAGTGGAGTCCTGCCTGGATTCTTGTAATTGATGGGTTACAATCTTAAATATATCTGTCAAGATCAAATTTATACCATTACTGAATGTTTTGCTATCATTTATTGCCTCTTGAGTTCTTTGCACAGTACTAGTGAGTATGTGCATTTTCTCTTCTATTGTCTTCAGTTCGGGAACCAGAGCCTCAGATATTTCTTTTCTCAAAGAAATAAGGTATTCAAGTCTTGGACTAAGTCTGCATTTCAAGTCCTTTGCTTTATCCTTTATTCCTTGTTTGTCATTTTCTAACTTCTTGATTTTCTCTTCTTGATTTGCAATCTTCTTCTCTAACTCCAAAAATGAATTCGATGCACCTATCAAATTGTCAACAATATTGTTTATCTTATCTTGTGCTTTGCTGATCTCCTTGTCAAGATCCTCTGTCAAAATATTTGTTTTACAGGTGTCCCTGTGCAGTTTCTTGGAGTCAAGAATTATTTCTCCAAGTTTCGATAATAGAGTATACATTTTCTCCTTGTTCTCCTTTACAATATCCTCAAATAATTTCTCTTTTTCTTTTATCATTCTCTCCTTAAATGTATCCTTATTTATTTGATCAATAGTTAGTAGGTTGCCGGTGATGAACTTAGACAATGTGTCTAGTTGACCTAAATAATCTTTATTCTCAACACTGCACTTTGGTGCTATCAATTTAAGAATTGGTATTGTATCATCAATAGCCTTATAGGCTTGTGCATTGCATTTTGTGATCTTCTTTATTGAATCTAGCATGACCTCTATTACATTAGTAGGTCTGAATTCTACCAAAGCTATACCAGATGTTTGTCCAACAGTCTTTACAATAGCCATGCTACCAGTTGTGGTTATTACCTTTCTTGATTCGACCTCTAGTAGGTCTGTCTGTGTTTGCATTTCTACAAACAAAGGTTTATGCTTTTCAGTTTGGGCATGTGGCACTGTCTCTGTCTGAACCTATGCTTCAACCTTTACCGCTTTTAGTTTCTCTAATGGTGTCTCAGAAGGTTTCTCAGATGTAATCTCGATCTGTACCTCTAAACTTTCCTTAGCCAGTTCTTCAGATGGTTTGTCTGTAGTATCTATCGGTTTCTTTATGGTATCCTCTATCGATTGCTCTGTCTGTGTAGGTTTTTCTATGTTTGTCTCAATTTCTGCAACCGGTGACTCAATAGTCACATTTTTCTCCTTATCCTCAGTGGTTTCTCTATCAACCACAATGTTAACTTCCTGAGTGTCTACATTTACTGTATACAAAATTTCTGATTCAGGGTTTGTATCTTCTACCAGAGTCTCCATACTCTCTGTGGCCGGTTGATTTTCAGTAGTGTCTACCAGTGGAGTATCTAAAAGAAGTGGGGGCATATTGTCAGTTATTTTTTAGGCTTGGTGGTCCACCTACTTTACCTTTTCCCTTATCTCTATCCTTTTGATATACTTTGATAGTCTTAGGTCTAAGTAATTCTTCCTATTTTTCTTTCTCCACAAAGAAAATATCCCATGCATCAGCAATTTCCTCAGAAAATTCCTTTACTCTTCCTGCCATTAATGCTACATGTCGGTGATTAGTAGAAAACACTGTCTAGTTAGCCTCAATGATTAATTTGTCTATTTCATTAGGTGAGTTAACTAGATGCACTGTGAGTAATTTTTCAATCTTAATCTTTTTATCCAGTTCAACAATGGCTAATCTTCTAGCTTCAAGTCTCCTATACAGATCATTTGGAATTTCATCAACAATTTGCATCAAAAATTTCTTGTATATATCTAAGTGTAGAATTACACTATTCTCTATGCTTTCCTTATCATTAGCTGATAGTGTATTATATATTTTGTTTATGTTCTTCAGCTTACCATCCTCTATAATTTCGCTAAGAAGTTTGTCTAGAGGAGCAATAGTCTGTTTCACCTTCTTCTTCTTAGGAGTCATTTTCTTTGTTGGAGGCCTTACTGCTTGTTGTTTTTGTCTGGTTCTTTTTGGTGTAGGAGAGGGTACCGGTGGGGGTTTTCTTTTTATTTCCACCCTTTTAAATACTACCGGTATATCACTCTCAAAAGAAGATCCAACTGGTGAAAGATGAGTTTCCGATTGAGGTGCTTCCAACTCACTTTCACTTATACTAGTTTGTTTTAGCACATCTTCCTTTCCTAGCCTTTGCTTCTACTCTCTTAACCCTTTTCCTTGATTGAATTGTGCTTTCAATTGTTGCTGCACTACCAAATACTTTCTCTTTCGGTTCCTTTGGAGCTTCAAGGAGGGCTTTTGCATAAGTTTCTATGATGTTTTCATTTGTTTCATAGCCCATTTCAGTTACCCAAATAGTTCTAGGGATAACTGGCTCCATCCAGATTTCATCTTTCTTGATCACAAAATAGATTTCTTTCTGATACTTATCCACAATATCTTGTGACAATCTTACTCTAGTTTTAATTCGAGCCTTCAATGCTTGAAAACACTCATTTAGGTTTTTCTCCCTGTTCTCTCCCATATTGCTCAGTAAATCTAATAGTTGTTTTCCTACTAGGATGTCAAAGCCAAACTCTCTAGCACAAATACCGGGTACTTGCTTGGTTATGTACATCATCAAATAAACAAGTAAGTTTCCGAGTTTGAATGTTCCTTTCTTATCTACTTTAATCTTTCCCAAATTGTCTATCAACTCATCTTTAAGCCATTCACATATATCTATTCTTGCATTATCATTGACCATATCATAGGCACTTTTGATACATAGGCTAGAAATTGAATTTAACCTATTTTCATGTGTAGCCTTATAACCTAAGATCATACTGATAAATTTGACATTAATGTCTTTTACATCATTTACCCTTAAAGACCTTTTATCAAATGTTGCACCAGTTAGGTTTGTCACTGTCTCATTTGAGACCTTCTTTGTTTTGTCTGGTCTATTACCAGTGGAGGGTAACCCTATTACAGCTTTTACTACTTCTTTTGTGATTTTATGAATTGAGTCCAACCAGAAAAATTCACCTTGTACTCTGCTTAACACAATCCTTATGATATCCTTGGGAAAATCCAGGATATTGAGAATTTCAAAAAAACCTAGGGTTTCCACTATTTTGTGTTCTGGTTTGACATTTCCAAATTCATCACAAATTACGGACTTATACATATTCTTAATCTCATCATCACCTAGTTCCTCAATATGACAATGTTTATACATCCTAGGATCTTCAACATATACTACTCCCTTAGGAATTTGAGAAAATGCACCTATGCTATCATCTTTCTTTGCAATTTTGGGAACTAGTTTGAAAATGGGTCTAGGGCACTTAATAACCTCAACAAAAGTAAGGTTTGCAATAAATTCAGGAGTGGATGAAGATGCCATAGCTACAAATACCTCAATTTGCCTTAGGGATGAATTCTTTGATGGATTGTTTCTCTTCTTCGCTTAGAATGCCTTCGCTCAGGAATTTTCAAGCTCTCGAAGATTTGAATGCTTGGTGAATGAAAAAGGAGCCAAAAAACTTGCTTTATAATGTTATTTTTGCCAACTGCCATATTTAATGCTCGCCGGTTAAGTCACAACTTAAGTCATCTACCAATATCTAAGCAATTTCAACTTCTCACCATCAACTGAGGGAATAATACCAATTTTTTCATTATGTTGCTAACCCCCAAAGGATTTTTCTTTAGTTAGATGAAGAGTCTCCTGCTTGTGGAGTGTTACTCTATTCTACCAGTGGAGGAGTATTCCCATCAACATTCTAATTTGACTTTCTGATCCATTATTTTGAGAATTCTTCCTTTACCTCTTTAACTTTTTCTTTACCTTTCAAACTAGGACCTTTGTTATTTGTCAATGATGCCTTACTTCTACAAAATTTTACAATATGTCCAATTTTGTTACAAGCATAACAAGTCACATTGTTCTTCCGAATAGATTTCCCATATCCTATGCCGGTATGTGTTCTGCATTGGTTAGATAAGTGTCCAAATCTTTCACAAATATAACATCTTACATTCATTATGCAATTCTCTGAATTATGACCAACTTTGTTGCATTTAGAACATTGACCGGTGGGTGTATGAGTATTCTGATAATTTCTAGATCTTCACTGATTTTCTTTATGACAATACTTGTTATAGTTAAAGCGTTTGCCATTAAATTTGTAAGCAGTAGGTTGTCTTGCCGATTTGTTATGATCATGATTGTTTGCAGTATCGGAGCTTTCACCAGCTTCAAAGCCAGGGCCATTTGTATCACCATTAGGTTTCTAACTCTTCATCATGTCACCAAGTTCTTCTAAACTTTTCTTGAATTTCTCCTTGTGATGATTTGCAGTAGTCAGTTCGCTCTCCAAGATTCTTTTATGTCTTATGAGTTCAGTTTTGTCATTTTGTGTGTGCATTAGATCTATCTTCAACATATCATTTTCATGACTAAGTCTTGTGTTTTCATTTCCAACATCATTTAGTCTTCTAACCAAGTCTTCTTCATTTTTCTTTCTATCTTCAATTTCTTTACAAAATCTCATAGTCATATCCTACATCTCATTCTTTGTTGTATTGATTTCTTGTCTTAGCTTGTTTACAAAATCATTTAGAGTTTCCTTTTCATTTTCCTCATTCTGCATCTTTTCACAAAGTTCTCTCCTCTTGTTCCTTGCAATAGTAAAATTCTCTTGAAGTGCTTGAATAATATCTTGTGTAGCTTTCAGATCATCCTCAAGTTTGATATTCTTCACTTTTTTTGCATCATAGTCTGTAAGAGCTGTTTCCAATTGCTTTCTCAAGTTTTCCATCTCTACCGGTGACAAGATCTTCCTCAAGCTATTAGGCTTCTGAAAATAGAGGACTAGGCTCTGATACCAATTGTTAGGATTCCCAAAGATACTGAGAGGGGGGGTGAATCATTATCTAACCGGTATATAAACTTACTTGACTTAAAACATGAAAAGCATATTAAAACTATGTACCGGTAAACCAAAAATAATACAGTAAACAAGAATAACAACAACCACATGAGAAGCACACCATAACATAGTATTTTAACAAGGAAACCCGGTGTGGGAAAAACCTCAGTGGGATTTTTGACCCACAATATTCTCTTACTATCCAATAAGGGAATATTACTCTTACAGTAGAGGCCTACACATGTAGGAAGGCCAAGTGCCTAGAGCTCAGTGCTTAATTACAAAAGAAGTCACACTGACTTACAAAAATGGATTATACTAATCCAATATCTTGTAGTGCTTCAGATCAACATCTGCTAAGCTAGATTCAGTATCGGTTTAAGCTCTGCTACAACATAAACCCTTAACCAATATTTTGCATATTAGGTCTACTTATTTTGCATCCTATCACACCCTTCCTATTACAAAATGATCTCATACATATATGAGTCATATTACAACTCGCCATGTCGGCTTACAATGAATTTGCAATTAATTACAAAATACATTTTAAACAAAATTGAAGTTGGCCATGGTGTCGGTATCCTTCCTTTCACTGTCAGTGTTCTTTATGCTGGTGTAGAGTTTGTCGGTGCTAGTATCTTTGTCTTGTCGGTGTCCTATGATTGCAAGGTTGCCATCAATGATAAAACCTTCAATCACCTACAATTTCTCATTGGAGTGTGCATTTGCAAACAGTCTCATCAACTTTCCCTATACCTTGGATGCCTCTATTCTACCTTTCTTAGGATCGGATCACTTTCCTATTCAACTTGACATTCAGGGCAAGCTTGGCCCAAAAAGATGCCCTTTTAAATTTGAGAATATGTGGTTGAAATATGACAAAATCCTCGAACTTATAAAGGAGTGGTGGAATGAGGCCAAGGTCTTAGGGGCAAGGATCTTTAAGATTGTTATCAAACTTAAGATTACTAAGCAGAAACTCATTCACTAGAATAAAGAACACTTTGGCAATATTTTTGACAATAAAGCCCAAGTGGAATCTGAGTTGGTAGAAGTTAACGAGAAAGTGTTGAGACATGGGATGGATGAGACCCTGTTTCTCAAAGAAAAGAAACTCCTTGCCGATCATGAATCAATTCTCGCCAAAGAAAAAGTCTTCTGGAAACAACAATTTGGAGAGACATGGCTAGAAGAAGGTGATAAGAACACCAAATTCTTCTATAATAGTGTGAGGATGAGAAGATTTATAAATCATATCTCAAAGATAAAGTTAAGTCACGGCTCCAAGGTAGCTAATCCTAAATCCATTGCGACAGAGGCTATAGAATTCTTTTCTCTTATCCTCAATTCTGATTGGAGCCCTCATGGCTCTATCCAAGACAAGTTTATCAATTGTATCCCAAAGCTTCTAAGTAAGGACAAAACTAATTCTCTTACTACTAGATTTTCTTTAGAGAAAGTAGAAACAACTCTTATGCAGATGAGCCCAGATAAATCCCCTAGGCCGGATGGCTTTCCGACTAGTTTCTTTCATAAATATTGGACCTTCTTAGGTGAGGAAGTAATGATAGCTCTAAAAGGAATGAGGAACTTAGGTAATATCCTCAAAGAAAGTAACAATACCTTTTTGGCCGTTATCTCTAAAAAGGATAAACCTGAGCATTTTGATGAGTTTCGACCCATTGCCTTGTGCAATACTATCTATAAATGTTTTTCTAAAATTCTATCTAATAGGCTTCAAAAACTCCTTCCCCTGTCGATTAGTGAGGAATAGATGGGTTTTGTTCCTAGAAGATCTATTTATGATGGGGATATTATAGCTCAGGATGCTATCCACTATGTCCAGAAGAATGACAATCCTAGTATGCTCTTAAAGATTGACATCAGGAAAGCATATGATAAGGTGAATTGGAGATTTCTATGTAGATGCTTAGAAGCTTTTGGATTCCCCCCTGTCTGGATTAATTTGGTTTTTGAATGTATCTCTATGACTAAATTCTCAGTACTGGTTAATGGTACCCCTGAAGGATAATTTAGTTCCTCTACGGGTTTGAGGTAGGTAGATCCTCTATCCCCTTTTCTCTTCATTATTATGGCTAAAGCCCTAGGGAGATTGATTTCTAGGGCCAGGGAGAATAGTCAAGTGTTGAGCATTAGAATCACTAGCAACCTTGACCCTATAATGCATCAACAATTTGTGGTTGACACTATGCTATATGGGCTTAGTAATCTAGGCGAGGCTCGAGATTTTAAGAAAATCTCAGACTCTTACTCAATGGCTTTAGGTCAAGAAATTAATCTGGCTAAATCGGAAGTCTTCTTTTTTAACACTAAGTTAAGTATACAAAAAGACATCTGTGTATTTTGAATTTCAATCTAAGAAGTCTTCCCTCTAAGTATCTAGGCTTGCCTTTGGATAAGGGTTCTAGGTCATCTAATCTGTAGGATGGAGTAGTAGAAAAGATTAAAAGTAGGGTAGCAACATGGAAGGGTAAGTGGATATCCTCTGCAGGCAAAGCTACTCTGGTAAAATTGGTTTTAGCTTCTATGACTATCTACCAGCTTTCATGTTTCAACCTGCGCCAGTCCAAAAAGGAAATACTAAACAGACATCTAAGATCTTTGTTTTGGCAAGGGGCAAAAGAGAAGAAACGTATCTCCCTAATGGATTGGGACAAGATTTGTAGGCCTAAGTTGGTTGAGGGTATTGGGATTAAGGACATTAAGGTCCAAAGCAAGGCGTTAGGGGCCAAATTAGTATGGAGAATGTTCAGATCTCCTCACCTTAAGTGGGCCCAAATCCTCTACCATAAATATCTTTGAGGTAGGGATCATATGAGCCTCTTCAAGGATGGCTCCCCTCCGAGAGGTTCGCATATATGGAACTTTATGCTGGACTATAGGAAAATCATCTTAGACAAATTATCATGGAATCTGGGAAAGGGGGATAAAGCCCTCTTCTGGTCAGACTCTTGGGGAGGTTTTCTAGTCCTTCAACAAAATGTTAACCTGGAATCATCTAGCGAAGTGCTTGAATCTATGTGGGGTAGGAATGTCAAGGACTACATCATGCCTTTTGAGGGGGACTTAGCTAAGGGTTGGTCTTGGAGATCCCTTGATCTGGTAAACATCCCTGTCGGGGAGAAATTGTTGCTTCAAGACATCCTTAACAATAGGATGGGTACCTTCAACTTAGGGTCAAATTCTCTTATCTGGGATGGGTCAAAATCAAGAGAATATACCTCAAAAGATGCTTACAATCTCCTCTTGAGTCAGCAACTTTCATCTTCCACCTTTGTCCTGGCAACCTTGTGTTGGGACAAGATGCATCTACCGAAGGCAGGATTGTTCTCATGGTTTTCCCTCCAGAATAAGATTTGAACAGTAGATAGATTCAAAAAGATGGGCTATGCAGGCCGTAGAAGATGTCCCTTGTGTGAAGAGGCTGAAGAATACAAAGACCACATCCTTCTCAATTGCAATTATGTCTTTAAGTGTTGGTTGTGGTTGTGCAACAAATTAGGTGGTCCTTTGCCTTTCTCAATACCATCCTTGGGATGTTTCAGGCATGGCCAATCCTTTTTAAGAATTCCCTTTATGCGGGACTTTGGCACCTTGCCCCCTCTTTGGTTATTTGAGAACTCTAGAAGGAATACAATAGGAGGCTCTTTAAGGAGTAGAAGATGGATTGGACTCTTTTGGTGAATAAAATAGAAGCCTCAATAGTGGACACTTTAAATAGTAGAACCTCTAAATTTCCTAGTAATCTCTCAGAGATGACCTACTGGGATGAGAAGATGAGGGGGAGGTGGTTTGGTTTGAGGATCTCTCCCTTTGTTGGAATTGGCAACTCTAACAATCAGGAGTTGAGGAAGGCTTGCAAGTGGCAAGCCCCTAAAAAGGGTTGGTTTAAACTAAACTTCGATGGTGCTTCCTATGGGAATCCAGGTCCTACAAGCATTGGATGTTGTTTGCATGATGAGGGTGAAAGGGAATTGGCCAGGGTAGCAAAACCCATAGGGTTTGAATCCAACAACAAGGCTGAAATCTTAGCCCTAATTGAAGGTCTCCTTCTTTGTCAAAATAGAGGTATTCGCAAACTAGCCATTGAAGGAGACTCGGCCATTATTATCAATGGCCTATGGAAAGGTTCTCTGACTAATTGAAAGCTGAATGCACTCTTATCTAGAGCTCTTGGTCTGCTTAAATATTTCAATAAAATGACCTTCAACCATATATATAGAGAAGGAAACTCCAAAGCAGATGAATTAGCTAATGCTGGAGCTGATGAGTAGATCATTAGTTAGGAGGGGCTAACCCCAGATTGAAAAATTTATTAAGCCTTTCTCTAAGCTCTCAGATTTTATTTCTATTACTATGCATATGTATATATGGATATGAATATATATATAGACATACATGTATACATTTAATTATATATATATATATATATATATTTAAATACAATTAATTATATATATATATATATGTGTGTGTGTGTGTGTGTGTGTGTGTGTGTGTGTGTGTGTGTGTGCATGGATGTATATGTATTAATAATCATATAGATATAGTGTATACTAATAAAAATAAGAGAATACGGTGCCTCAAGAGTCAGCTTTATTTCTATAAACTCCAGAGCGGATGAATTAGCTAATGTTGGAGCTGATGGGCAATTATTTAGTTAGGAGAGGCTTCTGGCTCTATGGTGTGGAAAGCTTAATTTCATTCATCTTCTAAAGATCATCTCTTAAGGGCCCTATAAGATTTTATTTCTATTAATATATATATGTATATATGGATATGCATATATATATAGACATGCATGTATACAATTAATTATATATATATGCCTGGATGTATATGTATTAATATTCATATAGATATAGTGTATATTAATAGGAATAAAAGATGATGGTGTTTTAAGAGTTATCTTTATCTACATTATTATTCTATTTTTAGCATCGATTTAGCTCATATTTATCTAGGGCTTTTTAGCCATTTTTTAGAGGTAGTCGATTCCTTTTACGGGATATTTCTTGTTAGACACATCCCTCGATTAGTACCTCTTGGATGGAATTCTTATGATGTTGATGTGACTCCCTTTCTACATTTTGCAAGAAATTGCTTAACAATTTGTTCATGTAAAGGCGGTGATAATAATTACTATGATCGTGGAGATTACTTTCATCATATCTTGATCTTCTGATCTCTGTCACCCATCAATATCTATCGTCCCTCTATGGTAAGATGAGTTGTATTTCTTGATACATTTAACTCTAGCTCTATTTTAGTTTGTTTTGCCTGGGTTATGGCTTATAAGTTTTTCAAATAGTTCTGATGGATACGCCACTAAGACTAATAGGGCTCAAGTGGCAAATGGCTTTCATAGGAGAAGTTAAGGAGGAGAGATTGAAAGACATCTTGGTCCATCCGAACCCTCTGGTCATTACAACAGTTCTGAAAAACCTTGGGAATGACTATATTATGAATGAAGACCGCATTAGAGCCAATTCAGATATTGCTGCAATCTTCTTGGCAGTGGCCAAGCATTTTGAGAATGATAGGAATGTGGTTATGAAACTCTATAAAAATATATTTAAGAAGGAACTTCTTGGTGAACTAGAGAGGGTGGTGGTCAATATCGACGAAGAGTTCACTACTTCGAAGCCTCATGACTACGCTATTCTCATTAGGATGAAAAAACCAGTGCCAAGATACCCGATTCTATCAATAGAGGACTCGATAGCACACGAAGCCTACAACCCCATCAAGCGGAGGAATCTCTTCTTCCTTATGTGGCTACTACGGGCTAAGAAGCTGAAGTGCAATAGATGGTTTTCTAACTATCTAGAAGCTGAGAATATAGTAGTGGTTTCAGACGATGTGGAAATTCCTCCTTCCCCTGCTTTCCCCCCTGCCAATTTACCAGCCAGCTTTGGTGAAAAGTTCCCACAGAAGAAGGTTAGTAAAGCTCGGGCTAGTTAGAGGAGCTCATCTTTGTATCAAGCCTCCTACCTCTTTCAGTGTCTTATGTGCTTATAGTTTGTTTTTGTCTTAGACTAATTAAGACTTTTTCCAAACATATGACTGTAAAGGCAGTTATTTTGTTCAAAACTATAGTTCTGCTTATTTTCCTTTACATGGGATGTTCCCTCGAAAGTCGGACTTATTTTTCTGAACATAGTTGTGACTAAGATTATTGTTTTTTGCAGTAATTTTCTTATCCTAGATAAATTGATGGCCTTGAAGTGTGATAGCTTGTTTCTGCTCTTTCTAAGCTTTTAACAAGTTGACAAATTTAAATTTAAATTGATTTTGTATTATAGATATGTATATATATGTGTGTATAAATATAGATATATATGTGTGTGTGTGTGTGTGTGTGTGTGTGTGTGTGTAAATTTATATATATATATATATATACACACACACATACAAATAGATATATAAATCATTTTTTCTGGAGATGGGGTTGAACTAGCAAAATTTCTTATATAATTGTATTGTGGTTTCTGTCTAGTTCTATCCCAGAAGAGATTGGCCTTCTTTTGAATAGTTATCGAATGATTCTGTAAGGTGATTGTCCTTATTTTCTATTGTAAGCTTCTATGGTGATTATGTGAGCTTCTTCCTTTAAATCGGTGCTGGGTCTTTAGCTTTGAGGATGTTGTTGATTTATTATGAAGGTTTGCACTACTTGTTGTGAAGGTTTTCTGGGCTAACTTCTCATTAAGTGCTGGTTGTAGGATTATCTTGGTGATTTTTATGCAGGTTTGGTCACGATTAGCCTTGCAGAGCCCTCCCCTTGAGGTTTCAGGTTGCCGGTGCTTCATTCCTCATTCAGGGATTTTCCTTTCATAGCTCTCTTATTCAAGCTCTGTATTGTTATCTTTGACACTGATCTTGGTCAAAAGATCTTTTGCAGATTATTTGTAACCTTCTTCTGAGGAGGTGACTCTGGCTATTATAGGTGAAGCAGTTATCATTTTTAGGCTGAAGCAGCTCTTCTAGAACTTCTAGATGTCTAGATTGATATCTCTTAGTCATATAGCCCTGACTGGATGGGATTTCCTAGGGGCCATTGTATTTTTTTCTCTTTCATGTTTTTAGGTATCATTATATTCTGATCCTATGGGATCTGGGCAAGATCGAAGGTTTTCTTACTCCATTCTTTCCTACTAGTGCCCACACTGAATGGAGCTTGTAATCATTTTCTTTAATTAATAATTTTTTTTGGCTTCGGCCTTTTACCAATAAAAAAAATAAGATAAAAAAAATGACTCAATTGAATAAAATTATTCACAATTAATAAGTCTACACATAGCATAGAGAATGTCTCATGGAATCTGCCCCTTCCGAAGTGGATGAAAATTAATATTGACGGGGCGGCCAAAGAAAATCCTTGGCCAGCTAGCTATGGGGGTGTGGGGAGAAACCATTTGGGTTTGCTGGTCTTTGCGGTGGCGCTCCCTTTGGGCACCCAGACTAACCATTTTGCAAAGGCCAACGTCGCCTACATAGGTCTAAACATGGCAAGCAAGGAGGGGTTTAGACGGGTCTAGCTGGAAAGTGACTCACTTAACATTATCAACTACATTAAGGAATGTACGGTGCCTAGCTGGACTATTTCAAACTTAATAAATGACTTCCTTGAAATGATTGTCATCTTGGAGGATTTCAAGAGCTCACACGTTTTCTAGGAAGAAAACAAACCAATAAATCATTTTGCCAACTTGGCGGTGGAGAACATGGCGGTTAAATGTTGGAGAGAAAAGGAAACTTTATCGAAAACTCTGTGCGACCTGGAAAGAAATGATGTCGAGATCTTTGGCCTTTCCAATGAAATTAATAATGAATGATTATGATAGGATGGGAGTTGTTGGGGTGGTATTTCAATTTATTACCACTTTAAGAAGTTTTAGAACTTTCAATTTGCCCTATTTTTGGTTTGGTTTCCTCCTGGTTTTCCTGGAGACTTGTTGTTTGATTTGCTCAAGCTATAGAATGAGAGGTGAAAAGAATAGGTTTAAACTGATAACCTATGATAAGTGGCAGAAGAATAAGGAGGTTTGGGAGGAAATTTATGAAGGTGGGATGGTGCCCTTTTTGGAGAGACTGCATGGTAATTCTGCCATTGTTACAGATAGCTTTGTTAAAGGTTGGAATAAGGGTGTGATGACTGCCTTTGGTGTGGAGTTTCAAGTTAATGAAACCATGGTTACGACTGTTACTAGTCTGGATATGAAAGGCAAGAAATTATATAGAGACATGAAGTTGGGTGAGGAGGCTATTGCTTCCTTTTATGATAAGGAAAAGGAACAACAAAGGGTTACGAAAATGGCGGACAGTAGCTGTATAACAGGAAAGAGTTGATTTCCCTCTAGGTTGATATGGAAGAATTCATCATGAGGTACATCACCCTGGATGGTAGATATGCTAACATTTTCTCGTATCATTTTACTACCTTAAATCATTTTAAGCATGGTAGAATTATTCCATCCCCTTCTATTTGGTTTCATCCTTGGAGAATAGTTTGGTTAAACATTTTGAAAACCAGGATAACCCTATGATTCATAAAGGGCTTATCTTGTTGATTATGGATTATGCCCAAGCTCATGAACTGAAACCCTCCCCCAAGGATAAAACCCACATTTCCTCCTCTAACCCTAATGTGCAGCTTGTTTCTGACAGGAAGATGGATGAGGATGATAGTGGTACTGCCATGGTTTGGCCCGATATGAAGGATATGAAGGACCCTGAGTATAGACCAAAGAAAGAGGGGGAGCTTATGGTGACCCCAAGTATAGAATAAAGGTTGAGAGAAAGGCGTTAGGGGCTAAATTAGTATGGAGAATGTTCAGATCTCCTCATCTTAAGTGGGCCCAAATCCTCTACCATAAATATCTTTGAGGTAGGGATCATATGATCCTCTTCAAGGACTCCTCCCCTCCAAGAGGCTCGCGTATATGGAACTTTATGCTGGACTATAGGAAAATCATCTTAGACAAATTATCATGGAATCGGGGAAAGGGGGATAAAGCCCTCTTCTGGTTGGACTCTTGGGGAGGTTTTCCAGTCCTTTAGGAAAAAGTTAACCTGGAATCATCTAGAGAAGTGCTTGAATCTGTGTGGGGTAGGAATGTCAAGGACTACATCACACTTTCTGAGAGGGATTTAGATAAGGGTTGGTCTTGGAGATCCCTTGATCTAGTAAACATCCCTGCTAGGGAGAAATTGTTGCTTCAAGACATCCTTAAGAATAGGATGGGTACCTTCAACTTAGGGTCAAATTCTCTTATTTGGGATGGGTCGAAATCAAGGGAATAAACCTCAAAAGATGGTTACAATCTCCTCCCGAGTCAGCAGCTTTCGTCTTCCACCTCTGTCCTGGTAGCCTTGTGTTGGGACAAGATGTGTCTACCAAAGGCAAGATTGTTCTCATGGTTTTCCCTCCAGAATAAGATTTTAACAGCAGATAGATTTAGCAAGATGGGCTATGCAGGCCCTAGAAGATGTCCCTTGTGTGAAGAGGCTGAAGAAGACAAAGACCACATCCTTCTCAATTGTAATTATGTCTTTAAGTGTTGGTTGTGGTTGTGCAACAAATTAGGGTGGTCCTCTTCCTTTCTAAATACCATCCTTGGGATGTTTTAGGCATGACCAATCCTTTTTAAGAATTCCCTTTATGCGGGACTTTGGCACCTTACCCCCTATTTGGTTATTTGGGAACTCTGGAAGGAATGCAATAGGAGGCTCTTTAAGGAGAAGAAGATGGAGTGGACTCTTTTGTTGAATAAAATAGAAGCCTCAATAGTGGAGAATTTAAATAGTAGAACCTGTAAATTTCCTAGTAATCTCTAAGAGATGACCTACTGGGTCGAGAAGATGAGAGGGAGGTGGTTTGGCTTGAGGATCTCTCCCTTTTTTGGAATTGGCAACTCTAACAATCAAGAGTTGATAAAGGCCTACAAGTGGCGAGCCCCTAAAAAGGGTTGGTTTAAACTAAAATTCGATGGTTCTTCCTGTGGGAATCTTGGTCCTACAGGCATTGGATGTTGTCTGCATGATGAGGGTGAAATGAAATTGGATAGGGTAGCAAAACCCATAGGGTTTGAATCCAACAACAAGGCTGAAATCTTAGCCCTAATTTGGTCTCCTTCTTTGTCAAAATAGAGGTATTCGCAAACTGGCCATTGAAGGAGACTCAGCCATTATTATCAATGGCCTTAGGAAAGGTTCTCTGACTGATTGAAAGCCGAATGCACTCTTATCTAGAGCTCTTGGTCTCCTTAAAGATTTCAAGAAAATGACCCTCAACCATATATATAGAGAAGGAAAGTCCAGAGAAGATGAATTAGTTAATGTTGGAGCTGATGGGTAGATCATCATTTAGGAGGGGCTAACCCTAGATCAAAAAATTTATTAAGCCTATCTCCAAGCTCTCAGATTTTATTTTTCGGCTCTATGGTCTTTTAGATAGAAAGCTTAATTGCTTGTTAAGATCATCTCCAAGAGCCTCTTGATATTTTATTTCTATTAGTATGCATATGTATATATGGATATGCATATATATATATATAGACATCCATGTATACATTTAATTATATATATATATATATATATATATATATATATATATATATATATATATATATATATATATATATATATATATATATATATATACAGATTTAGATACAATTAATTATATGTGTGTGTGTGTGTGTGTGTGTGTGTGTGTGTGTGTGGATGTATATGTATTAATAATCATATAGATATAGTGTATACTAATAGGAATAAGAGATTACGGTGCCTCAAGAGTCAACTTTATTTCTATAAACTCCAAAGCGGATGAATTAGTTAATGTTGGAGCTGATGGGCAAATATTTACTTAGGAGGGGCTTCCGGCTCTATGGTGTGGAAAGCTTAATTTCATTCATCTTCTAAAGATCATCTCTTAAGGGCTCTATAAGATTTTATTTCTATTAATATATATATGTATATATGGATATGCATATATATATAGACATGCATGTATACAATTATATATATATGTATTAATATTCATATAGAAATAGTGTATATTAATAGGAATAAAAGATTATGGTGCTTTAAGAGTTATCTTTATCTACATTATTTTTCTATTTTTAGCATCGATTTAGCTCATATTTATCTAGGGCTTTTTAGCCATTAATTAGAAGGTAGTCGATTCCTTTTACGGGATATTTCTTGTCAGAAACTTCCCTCTATTAGTACCTCCTAGATGGAATTCTTATGATGTTGATGCGACTCCCTTTCTATGTTTTGCAAGCAATTGCTTAATAGTTTGTTTGTGTAAAGGTGGCGGTAAAAATTACTATGATCGTGGAGATTACTTTCATCATATCTTGACCCTCTAATCTCTGCCACCCATCAGTATCTATCGTCCCTCTATGGTAAGATGAGATGTATTTCTCGATACATTTAACTCTAGCTCTATTTTAGTTTGTTTTGCTTGGGTTATGGCTTATAAGTTTTAAAAAAAGTTCTAATGGATACGCCACTAAGACTAATAGGGGTCAAGTGGAAAATGGCTTTCATAGGAGAAGATAAGGAGGAGAGATTGAAAGGCATCTTGGTCCATCTGAACCCTTGGGAATGATTATATTATGAATGAAGACTGCACTAGAGCCAATTCAGACATTGCTGCAATGTTCTTGGCAGTGGCCATGCATTTTGAGAATGATAGGAATGTGGTTATGAAACTCTGTAAAAATTTCTTTAAGAAGGAACTGCTTGGTGAACTAGAGAGGGTGGCGGTCAATATCGACGAAGAGCTCATTACTCTAAAGCCTCATGACTATGCTATTCTCATCAAGATGAATAATCTAGTGCCAAGATACCCAATTTTGTCAATAGAGGACCCAATAGCACACGAAGCCTATAACCCCATCAGGTGGAGGAATCTCTTCTTCCTTACGTGGCTACTACAGGCTAACAATCCGAGGTGCAACAGATGGTTTGCTAACTATCTAGAAGCTGAGAATATAGTAGCGGTTCCGGACGATGTGGCAATTCCTCCTTCCCCTGCTTTCCCCCCTACCAATTTACCAGCCAGCTCTAGTGAAAAGGCCCCACAGAAGAAGGTTGGAAAGGTCAGGCTAGTTAGAGGAGCTCGTCTTTGTATCAAGCCTCCTACCTCTTTCAGTCTCTTATGTGCTTATAGTTTGTTTTTGTCTTAGACTAATTAAGACTTTTTCCAAACATATGACTGTAAAGGTAGTTATTTTGCTCGAAACTATAGTTCTACTTCTTTTCCTTTACTTAGGATGTTCCCTCGAAAGTTGGACTTATTTTTCTGAACATAGTTCTGATTAAGATTATTGCTTTTTGCAGTAATTTTCTTATCCTAGATAATTTGATGGCCTTGATGTGTGATAGCTTGTTTCTGCTCTTTCTAAGCTTTTAACAAGTTGATAAATTTAAATTTAAATTGATTTTGTATTATAGATATGTATATATATATATATATGTATAAATATAGATATATATATATATATATATAGATATGTGTGTGTGTGTGTGTGTGTGTGTGTGTGTGTGTGTATCAATTTTTCTAGAGATGGGGTTGAACTAGGAAAATTTCTTATATAATTGTATTGTGGTTTCTGTCTAGTTCTATCCAAGAAGAGATTGGCCTTCTTTTGAATAGTTATGGAATGATTTAGTAAGGTGATTGTCCTTATTTGCTATTGTAAGCTTCTATGGTGATTATGTGAGCTTCTTCCTTTAAATCGGTGCTAGGTCTTTAGCTTTGAGGATGTATTATGAAGGTTTGCACTACTTTTTGTGAAGTTTTTCTGGGCTAAATTCTCGTTAAGTGCTAGTTGTAGGATTATCCTAGTGGTTTTTATGCAGGTTTGGTCACGATTAGCCTTGCAGAGCCCTCCCCTTGAGGTTTTAGGTTTTCGGTGCTTCATTCCTCATTCAGGGATTTTCCTTTCATAGCTCTCTTATTCAAGCTCTGTATTGTTTTCTGTGACACTAATCTTGGTCGAAAGATCTTTTACAGATTATTTGTAACCTTCTTCTGAGGAGGTGACTCTGGCTAATATAGGCGAAGCAGTTATCATTTTTAGGCTGAAGCAACTCTTCCTGAACTTCTAGATTTCTAGATTGATATCTCTCAGTCATATAGCTCTGACCGGATGGGATTTCCTAGGGTCCATTTTATCTATTTCTCTTTCATGTTTTTAGGTATCATTATATTCTGATCCTATGGGATATGGGAGAGATAAGAGGTTTTCTTCCTCCATTCTTTCCTACCGGTGCCCACATTGAATGGAGCTTGTAATCATTTTCTTTAATTAATAATTTTTTTCGGCTTTGGCCTTTTATCGATCAAAAAATAAGATAAAAAAATGACTCAATTGAATAACATCATTAACAATTAATAAGTCTACACATAGCAGAGAGAATGTCTCATGGAATCTGCCCCTTCCGGAGTGGATGAAAATTAATATCGACAGGGCAGCCAAAGAAAATCCTTGGGCAGCTGGCTGTGGGGATGTGGTGAGGAACCATTTGGGTTTGCTAGTCTTTGCAATGGCCAAAATCACCTACATAGGTCTAAACATGGTGAGCAAGGAGGGGTTCAGACGGGTCTGGGTGGAAAGTGACTCGCTTAACATTGTCAATTGCATTAAGGGATGTACGGTGCCTAGCTGGACTATTTCAAACTTAATAAAGGACTTCCTTGAAATGATTGTTGGCCTGGAGGATTTCAAGATCTCACACATTTTCTAGGAAAAAAATAAACCAACAAATCATTTGGCCAACTTGGCAGTGGAGAACGTGGTGGTTAAATGTTAGAGAGAAAAGGAAACTTTCTCAAAAACTCTGTGTGACCTGGCAAGAATTGATGTCGAGATATTTGGCCTTTCCAATGAAATTAATAATGAATGATTATGATGGGATGGGAGCTGTTGGGGTGGTATTTCAAATTATTACCACTTTAAAAAGTTTTAGAACTTTCAGTTTGCGCTATTTCTGGTTTGGTTTCCTCCTGGTTTTCCTGGAAAGTTGTTGTCTGATTTGCTCGAGCTACAGAATGGGAGGGGAAAAGAATAGGTTTAAACCCACAACCTATAATAAGTGGCAGAAGAATAAGGAGGTTTGGGAGAAAAATTCTGAAGGTGGGATGGTCCCCTTTTTGGAGACACTGCATGGTAATTTTGCCATTGTTATGGATAGCTTTGTGAAAGGTTGGAATAAGAGTGTGATGACTTCCTTTGGTGTGGAGTTTCAAGTCGATGAAACCATGATTGCCACTGTTACTAGTCTGAATATGAAAGGCAAGAAATTATATAGAGATAGGAAGTCGAGTGAGGAGGCTATTGCTGCCTTTTATGATAAGGAAAAGGAACAACATAGTGTTACAAAAATGGCAGACAGTAGCTATAATAGGAAAGAGTTGATTTCCCTCTAGGTTGATATGGAAGAAATCATCATGAGGTACATCACCATGGATGGTAGATATGCTAGCATTTTATCGCATCATTTTAATACCTTAAATCATTTTAAGCATGGTAGAATTATTTCTATCCCCTTCTATTTGGTTTCGTCCTTGGAGAATAGTTTGGTTAGACATTTTGAAAACTAGGATAACCCTGTGATTCATAAAGGGCTTATCTTGTTGATTATGGATTATGCCCAAGCTCATGAAGTGAAACCCTCCCCCAAGGATAAAACCCACATTTCCTCCTCTAACCTTGATGTGTAGCTTGTTTCTGACAGGAAGATGGATGACGATGACAGTGTTACTGCCATGGTTTGTCCTGATATCAAGGATACAAAGGACCCTGAGTATAGACCAAAGAAAGAGGGGAAGCTTATGGTGACCCCGAGAACTAACAGTAGCAAAAAAATCAATCCTCCAAGGTGGGCGACAAGTAAGTAAAAATCTAGCAGCAAGAAAATTCAAGACCTGGAGCCCCCCACCAAAAAGAAAACAAAATTAACCAAATCTAGTGGGTCAAAATTCTCGGACCATGAGATTAGGTTGGAAATCCCCATGAATGTGGATGATAAGAAACAAGGGTTTGTGAATAAGGAAAATAAAGGCGAGAATAAGAAGGAGAGGGTGTCGGGAAATCTTCTTTTTGAGGCTAGTAGAAGTTAGGAGAACTGCTAGAAGTGGGTCAAAATGGAAATTGGATCCCTGAAAGATGGTATAAAGGGAGTTATTGAGACTTTCACAGAATCCCCTGGGCCCAGTAGAACTGAAAAGATCATGAGCATGATCTAGAAGATTTCTCAGGATGTTGAAACCATGAAGGTTGTCCATGAGTGCAAAATTGAGAAGCTGGAAGAGTATGTGAGTGAAATCAAGGAAAACCTGAACAATTTGGTAGAAATCAGTAGGCAGGCGATGAACAATAGTGTTGATAATTTGGGAAAAATTAATTTCATGATGACTAAATATAGAACCAAATCCATCACTAGTGACCCTCCCTTGGGGGAAAAGCAGAAAATGTTGCCTCAAAGGGTTGATAGAGTGCTACTAGTGGGAATAATAGCTCAGGTCCTTGCACTAGAACCAGAAGCTAGAGCTAGGATCAGGAAACCTCTAGATTCATCATGAAGGATTTGGAGAAAATTAATAAGAGGAGTATTCAGAAAAATATAGATTTAGTGAACTCTCTTAGTTGAGTGCTTTGCCCTATTTTTTGGCTCTGTTGTTTTGGTTTTCTGTATTTTGGTCTATGTGGGGTTTGTCCCTTGTTTTTCTTATTTTTATTGTCTGGTTGGCTGTTGGCCTTGGTCTGTGATACTTTGGGTTTCAGGTCACTATAAAACTTGTTTATCTTTATCAAAAACATCATTCACAATTGTTTATACTTTAAAATAAATTTAAAAGTTTTCCAATCAATGTTCTCTTTTTGTAGCATTTGTTCATGGATATGTATGATAAAATTTAGATATTAAATGTTACAGGAAAGTATAATGTTTGTTGATTAATTTTGGTGCTCTAATAAATAATGGTGAGCAACTCTCTTTATAATTATTTTTTGATTTTTTAACTTGAATTAAGCATATTTCCTTATAAGTATTTAAGTAACTATGTTTGTGTAGGTTGTCATCTTTATTTTAATAGCCCAAATCATTATGTCTATAGGTTTTATAGTTAACAAGTTTGCTTGTATAGGAGAATAGTGAATTAGATAAAGTGGGTATAAATCATTATCCATGTATTTTTCTAGATATATGTTACATTGAGAAATTTTATATGATTCAATAGAAATAATTGTTTTAAGGTTTAAACACAAAGTTGGTTTCTTAAAGAAAACAATAATAAATTTTAGTTTTTTTATATAAATATGACTAAATTTTATACAACTCATAAACCCACCCCCCCCCCCCTCTCTCTCTCTCTCTCTCTCTCTCTCTCTCTCTCTCTCTCTCTCTCTCTCTCTCTCTCTCTCTCTCTCTCTCTCTCTCTCTCTCTCTCTGTATATAAATATAATTAATTATTATATTTATTAAAAATTATTAAATTTAAATATTCCATTTAAAGTAAAATTTAATTTAAATATTATATTTTAATATTTTAAATCATCTTTAAAATTAAATGAAAATTAAAAGAACTATTAATGTGTTTTATTATGTTTGAGGTCATTTATCATTTTTATTTAATTAAATTTTCTTTTAAATTTAATTTCTCACAAATATATTATTAAAAACCTAAAACTGATTAAAAACGTAAAATTATTTTGTATATGTTATAATGAACACAGTTCAATTAGTGTGCTCATGATTTTTAAAGGTGGAGTTGGTCATCTAATCAAGTTTAAGTCTTTCATTTCTTAAAAAGGGATTGGGGTACTTGAACAATACCTAGATATTATAGGCTCTTTCTTTCTTATTAGAGTGTTTACAAAAAAAAATATTTTATTTTTTATACTACAAGAATTAGGTAGCCTAGATATAAATTGTATTGCACGATAAATATTTTAGTGTCACTTATAATGCTAGCATGACATGCCATTTGGTATCATGTGGGCTGGGGGTGACTAGACCTTGTAATTCAAGAAGGAAACTACTTAGGTTATTTTCTTCTTTAGGTTATTCTTTTCTAGGATTCTTATTTACCAACAAGTTGAACCATTCTACAAACTTCCTTATAGGATCATCCAATTTCTTCCAAATTTGGAAGAATTGAGTTAAAAGTTCATTTATATTAGCCATTGATTTGAACCCTACAAGAAATCATACTTTTAGGTCATGCCAATTCATAATGCACCCACCTTTCAAGTGCTAAAACCAAAGTGCAATATGTCCAAGAAAACTTTCAGCCAAATTATTCACAAATACATCTTCTTTGGTGAGTCTCAAAATTGTACATGCAACTATGAATATGAGAATGTGACTCTCAACATCATGTGAATTCTCTCTAGTGAACTTTGGAAAATGATTATGTAATCCTATAGGAAAGTTTGTATATTGACCCATGACTAATGGAATGATGTGAGTTCCCTATTGATGAGATGGATTTTTTTTGAGTAATTAGGACATTATCTAATTATTTAGTTAATTGGGTCCTTTCATAAATTTATCACTTAAGCTAAACTTAGGTGCTTTTTATCTTTTATTGGATTAGGCTAATAATAGATAAGTTCACTTATTTGAGCCAAAATTTAGTGTATACACCTAAAAATGGTTTGAAGATAATTAATTTAATAAACAATTATTTAATTAATACTCCTCCCCAGTTTAATTGAATTCATCAACAATTTTATTAAATTTCCCCTTTCATCTACTTATTAATACATCTAAGGATTTACTTAATAGGTTCATTTCAATAATCCCCTTTGATTAATTAATTCCCTCCATCAAAATCATTTATTCTAATCCCCTAATTAATTAAAACAAATCAAATTCATGAGTTGTTGAGATTAATTAGCCTTTTCTTATTATTGGAATTTTTAAATTCAAATTCTCTTAACTTCTACCACTCCTAAACCTAACCCACTCCATCTAACCTCGGGTTTTGCCTAACCACCATGTTCCCTTTCCTTGAACACTTTGCCCTCTCATGAGCAAAGCTTTGTGACACTTGTCACTAAGTGTTCCCTTTCATCTAACCTCTTCTAGAAGCCTCTTGACACTTGTCACCATGGAGATGACAATGTTCCCTTTCATCCAACCCCTTCTCCTACCTACCACCAATTGTCCCCTTTCATCCAACCTCTTCTCAACCCACCTCCAATTTAACCATTGATATCTTCAGATCAATTTTGACTATTGATTCCTGCCACCTTACCCCTAGCCTTGGGAAATCCTATAAATAGACCCCATTTTGGAGCACAAAGGGTCCCAATTTGATATCATTTGCATCCTAATTTTGATTCATCTCATTTGCATTCAAGCATTGTTACTATAGGCATCTAGCTTCTAGTTTATCATTTCAAGCATTGTTATCATGTTCAAATCTTAACTTAATTGCATCTTCATTCTAGCCTATTTTCTAGAATAATCATGAAATCATATAGCTTAATCATGCTATCATTGCTAGATCATGCATCTTCATCATTTAAATCCTCCATCTAAGTGTAGTCAAGTCACTGGAATTTGCATAATAAGATCTGAGAGAAAAAATCATACTCGCATTTACTAGGAGGCGATAGATCGCTTAGTTATGGTTTTATCTTTCTTTGATTTAAATTCATTAACCATGCTTGTAATGATCTATTGAGTGTTTTGTGTTTGCAGGAATAGGTACACTTCACATACACGACATTTAGTTCTTTGAGCTAATTTTATTTTACTAATTTTAGATTAGGTTTCTCTTGTTTTGTATAAAGCAAACCATTCACTCATTGTTATCTATGAAATTCATTTATAGGTTAATATACATATCAGATTACTCTTTGGATAAATTCACTCTCAAGGTTGCATAGTATTACTCATGGATTTTTATCTTCATATGTGATAGGTATTTTTTTTATAGGTGATTCATTGACTTGTGGGATTGAACAAATAACTCCAATAGATTTGATTCCATAGTTGCATGCATAAAAATATTAGGAGTAGGTAATTTAGTTCTACAAAGTTGTGACCTCCATTGTAGGGGAGGTATTCTTATTTTCTGAAGGAATAAAATGAACCAACACTTCACTTCTTTCCCTATTTTATTCACCAAAATTATATTGGTAAATAGAATTATTGCAACACTTTTCTTTAATAAATGACTGTGAATTGCCCGTTTAGAAGAAACAAACAAACCAACAACTGGAGAGGTTGTTATTAGGTTATTAACGTTCCTCTCAATTTATAGATACAACTCCATATGATGTATTTTGCATTTTTGAAAGAGTATGCTTTTAACAAGAAAGCTGGAAAGGCAAGATGGAAAATAAATAAAATCACCTTGAATGATCAGATAACTAAATTATGATGAATAAATGGTCAATTTAGAAATATAAGTGTGCATACTTGATAAAGTAGAATTTAAGTTTCAAAAAAATAATAAGTTCATAGGTTAATATACTATTTTGACCTTGATGGTCCAACATAAAATATATGAAATATAAATTAACACTGAAAGACTAAAAGAACATAAAACCATTAATGCACATGGGGATAGTAATTTTAAAAGTAAAATAGATGTCACTCAAACTTCATAATTAAATTCTTTATTTCAAAAAAATTTAGTGTCCAACAAGCCCATAGGCTTTCCAAATCCCACATCATAAAATATCACCCCTTCACCCTATGATTTTTTGCAATAAATAACAATGGGGGACTTTTCAATTCTCATACCCATTTCTTCAAAATGAATTACAATAAAAATCAATAAACTTTTTCCTTCCCATTTACATAACACTTGTTTAGATTTCAAATGGTTCTCACAACCTTCGCAAGTGCCAAATTTTGAAAATAATAGCTTGATGTAGCCAATCAACACTTTCAAGGTTTGAGATATAGTAGAGCTCTAAAAGGGGTTTCAAAAATTCATCTCTTGTCTTGAGTTTGATGTTGCATGTCTTCAACATCATATTGGAATGCTTCTAAATTTGGGAGGTTTGCCTCAGGCTTCGACAGAGTTTTGAAAATCTTGTTAGATCCAATAACAATTTTTTAACCCTATGCAAAGGCTTACAATATAAGAAACTTAACCTTGAGCTTTTAAAACACATAAAATTTCATTAGGACTTCAAAGGTTGCGAGAATCTTGTTGGCGCTTAATGGACATGTGAGGACATAGGTAAGTCCCAACATAGGTTGTTAAACAAGTCTTGAGACCAACACAAAAGATAATGGATATTAAAGCTTTGAAATGAAAATAAAGTGAACTTTTGTTGGGACTTTTAGACAGTTTTGAAAGTGTTGTTGGAGATTGACAAGGGTGTGGGAACCTCATTGGGTTTTGATGTAGGTTTTGAAACCGATGGAGAAAAGGAAAATAAAGGGACGATGATCAATTTTTAAGTATAAAACGACACTGTTAAAGTTAAATGAAGTTTTGATAACTATGTTGGATGTTGCCTAAGTTTTCTAAGCCTTAGAAATTTTCCACTAATTAAACCAAATGATAAAAGAAAGAGACTAACCAAGAGCAAGGCACCATACATCCTTTTTTCTTGTTTTGCACTAGAACACATGATAATGGATGGACTTACATGACGAAATCTAGAGGATTCCATTTCTTTATATGAACTTCAATATATATGTATGTCTAGATATTTACTTTGCAAGCATGTTTGTGAGTGTGTAGAAACACTTTTGAGATTTGTGGTCATTCTAGGGATCTCATACACCTTTAATGGGAGCAAAATCTAAATGATGAAAATTGCATACCCATATAAATTATCATTTAGTTTTGTGTCCATTTTCATTGAATGACATAGTACAATTAGGCATTCACAAATTACACACTCGTGATAAACGGTTAGAACTCATTCTCTGATATTGTTATTCATTCCTATTTACTCTTTCCATATTTTGTGTCATCTTATCTATACATCTACACATATTTCCACATATCTAAAATTCCTTAAGTCTACTGTCATGTATCATGTTCTAGAAATTTATCCTTCACTTCTATCCTATGTTTCCTTGTCCTAAGTCAATCTAAGAGCATGGGATCAATCTTGCACCAACACATTTTATTGATTGTTTAAAAAATTAAAATTAAAATTTGGGTTGTTCTCACCCACCTCTTTCTCATCATTATCCAACTCGATATATAATTTATAAAACTTTACACATGTAGATTAATTCTTATAGATTGTAGATCAAATTCGCATAAATAACTAGATTCACAACTCTCATAATTCAGTGTACACAAAAATCATCTATTAAATTGTAAAAAAAAATTAAAAACAAAATTTACCAGTCTATTTCAACACATAAAAACTTATAATTAAAATACAGTTCAAATATTATGATTCAAACAATGGGTTACTATTTTACCTCTTTCACAAAACCTACATTTGCTAAAAGAATCCACTTTTTGATAGCAGTACATATTGACAGATGGTGTCTTTATACACGAATCCAGACTGGGGTCATCTACCTACGACAAATTACAAAAGAGGAGTTTTATATTTAAAAAAGGGAAGTTGGGTTGTTTTGCCATTAGTTGGACGGCTTTTCTTTATTTTTGTCGTTTCCATGTAATAAATACCGGGTGGGGCTATAAAGGACTTTTAAGAAAATATTCTCACTGAACCACAACCGACATTTTGGAGTAGTACGCGTAAAGAAAGCCCATTTTGCCTAAATATATTAGTCCTCGGCTGGAACTATGAAACAAGATCCGCCAATCTGCAACATCCTGTGTTCGAATGCTGTAGAGCCCTGATTTTAGTCCTGGATTTGCCCATGGACAATTACATGTACTGGCCCAAGCTTCACCCGCAAGAGCAGCTAACGGATCTGGCAGACTGTAGAATAAGAAAACCCTCTGTGGAAGACGACATGCGAAGAGGCATAAGGTCCAAGAAGATGAAGCTACAAAAGAACACAGAGCATGTTATAAATAATAACAGAAATTCAAATTTCACCTCTTCCAAGAGGCACGGATCTGTCAGGACAAGCCGATCGCCGCCGGTGGAGTCCAATTCCGTCGCAAACGCCTCCAACGCATACAAGATCCCTCCGCCCAGATTGCCGTCCTCACCAGCCAAAGCGGTTAACTGGCGGCTGGCTTGCTTTCTGGCCAGTGAGTACCTTTCTGGCGGGACATTGCTGGGGAAGCCATGGCCAACGGAGGATTCGGACACGATACCCTGGGAAAATTACACCCCTCGGCCGAAGAAGAAGCTCAGAGGACACGAAGCTTCCAGAGAAAAGGAGGCTCTTTATTCTACTCTCACTGCCAATTTCCTCCTCTCTGATGACATCCACATACCTCATATTTTCAATCCTTCACAGTTGGCCGCTTGGCTCGGATTTAAATGACCATTCCGCGCAAACCCTGCAATGAAAATTTTGAAAGGTGGCTGTACTATTTTGTGGTGGAAGATCCATTAGCAATTGCTATTGTCTTATTGTCAAGGAGGAGACAATTCCTCTTTTTATTATTCAAGATTAGCTGTTGTGACAGATTTTTCTGTATATAAGAAGGGTTTGGATGTTCATGGAATCGACAGATTCGGAATGGATAAATACGTTTATGGACAAGGCATTTTAGAACTCTTTTTATTTCCTTATGTACGTTGAATTATGCTGTTGTAATCGAGCCAAAGCTGTTTAAAATTTATCCAGGCTTTTGACAGCTTGTTTGGTTTTAGCAAAAGCCGTTGGATCCACCTTATCTTATGCGTCTAACCCTGCATAGTAACTTGCATGGATTTTCCTCTCACTAGTATGTAATATTCTCATTAAACAAAAAAAAATTCTTATTTCTTATACAACTATTTGATTTCTTTGTTGGTGTCTCTATTTACACTTGGTCACACTAATTTGAAGTTTTTCTTATTCAGGAATTTGATAGAAAATTAATTAGGAATGGGCACAATTTAATTCATGAAAGTCACTTTAAAAAGGTTTAAAAACTTAGTTTTTATTTTTTTTTAATTTTTTAGTCAAAACTCTTTATAGAGTGTGAATCTCATCTTCATCAAATATTTAGACAAAATCTTATGGTATGGATCTTAAATAGAATATTTTAGCTTTTTTAATTCCTAAATAATAAATAGCAAAATATATTTTATATATAAAAATGATTAAATTTAATATGACATACTTTTAATTCTTTATTTTAATTTGAAGAAAAAATGACTAATCCTCAACCACTTTCTTAATAAATATCTATTGCATATTTAGTACTCTCTTTCTATATATACTAAAACATCATTAAAATTGAAAATATATTATTAGAGAACTATTGATATGTTTTAGAAACAAATATTAGACCTTTGAGCTAATTCATCATTTTTCTTTCTTTTGACTTTCTTCTAAATTCAATTTGTCATGTAAATCCATGATATTTTGTGTTAGTTGTGTGTCCAATAGAAAAAAAAAAGATTAGAGTTCTATAAAGTGAATAAAAGTAGTGCAAAAATATTAAAATTATTTTGTATATGTTTTAAGGTTTGCTCACCATCTTTTAGGGTCTGGTTGGTCATCAATTCAAGTCTCTATATTATCAAGAGGGATTAGAATGTCCTGCTTGCAAGACATCAATTTTATAAGAAATTTCTTTCTTATTAGAGTGCCTATACAAAATTATTATTTCTATGTTATTCCAATTTTTAAAATAAATATAAAACATCAAAAAAATCATAGACAACTACCGGAACTTAAATTTTCAATCTTAAAACTGAAATTCATGTCAGCATCATTAGAAGGAGGGACTTCTCATACATTCTTTCAAAAATCCCACTTCATTCCTCATAGCTCTAATTATTTATGTTTTCCTCTTTCCAATCGAAGAACTCTATTGCCGACAACCATTTCAATAGCATGTACACAAATCCTAGGCTTTATTTTCAGTGCCTTCCTTATGCATAGATCTTAAATGCCACCTAGGATATTGTTTATCATTTGTTTGCAACCAACCGAACATTGGATTCCCTGTTGCATAGGAAGGATTACATTGACGGTAAAGGACATAATGCTAATAATCAACAATGCATTCCACTTCTTTGTTGAAAACATCATTTGCAAGGAAATCTCGCTCGTTGTATTTATAAACATGTTGTACAAAGAAAGTTAAGAAATAATTCCAAATGGGCTAGACATCTTGCAATGTATTTTTTATAGGTATTGTTGATTGATCATACCATCGTCTCTTACCTACGTTGTCATCAAATAATCAAATAGAATATTAGTAATGTTACTTAATCATATGTAAGAAATACCTAGATATTACAGGCTCTTTCTTTCTTATTAGAGCGTTTACAAAAAATATTATTTTATTTTTTATACTACAAGAATTAGGTAGCCCAGATATAAATTGTATTGCCCGATAAATATTTTAGGGTCACTTATAGTGCTAGCATTACATGCCCTTTGGTATCATGTGGGGTGGGGGTGACTAGACCTTGTAATGAAAGAAAGAAACTACTTAGGCCATTTTCTTCTTTAGGTTAGTCTTTTCTAGGAATATTATTTACCAACAAGTTGAACCATTCTACAAACTCCCTTATAGGATCATCCAATTTCTTCTAAATTTGGAAGAAGTGAGTTAAAAGTTCATTTATATTACCCATTGATTTCAACCCTACAAGAAATTATACTTTTAGGTCATGCCAATTCATAATGCACCCATCTTTTAAGTGCTAAAACCAAAGTGCAATATGTCCAAGAAAACTTTCAGCCAAATTATGCACAAATACATCATATTTGCTGAGTCCCAAATTTGTACATGCAACTATGAATATGAAAATGTGACTCTCAACATCATGTGAATTCTCTCTCGCGAACTTTGGAAAATGATTTTGTAATCCTATAGGAAAGGTTGTATATTGGTCCATGACTAATGGAATGATGTGAGTTCCCTATGGATGAGATGGATTTTGTTTGAGTAATTAGGACATTATCTAACTATTTAGTTAAATAGGTCCTTTCATAGATTTATCAATTAAGCTAAACTTAGGTGCTTTATATCTTTTATTGGATTAGGCTAATAATAGATAAGTTCACTTATATACACCAAAATTTATTTCTTTGAGCTAATTTTAATTTACTAATTTTAGATTATGTTTCTCTTGTTTTGTATAAAGAAAACCATTCACTCATTGTTATCTATCAAATCCATTTATAGGTTAATCTACATATTAGATTACTCTTTGGATAAATTAACTCTCAAGGTTGCATAGTATTACTCATGGATTTTTATCTTCATATGGGATAGGTATTTTTCTTGCAGGTGATTCATGGACTTGTGGGATTGAACAAATAACTCCAATAGATTTGATTCCACAAAGTTGTGACCTCCATTCTAGGGGAGGTATCCTTATTTTCTGAAAGATTAAAATGAACCAACACTTCACTTATTTCCCTATTTTATTCACCAAAATTATATTGGTAAATAGAATTATTGCAACACTTTTATTTAATAAACGACCCTAAATTGCTCGATTAGAAGCAGCAAACAAACCAACAGTTGGAAAGGTTGTTATTAGGTTATTAATATTTCTCTCAATTTATAGATACAACTCCATATGATGGATTTTGCATTTTTGAAAGAGTATGCTTTTAACCAGAAAGTTGGAAAGGCAAGATGGAAAATAAATAAAATAACCTTGAATGAGATAGCTAAATAATGATTCATAAATGGTTGATTTAGAAATATAAGTGTGCATGCTTGATAAATTACAATTTAAGTTTCAAATTAAAAATAAGTTCATAGGCTAATATACTATTTTTGACATTGATATTCCAACATAAAATATATGAAATATAAACTAACACCGAAAGACTAAAAGAAAGAAAACCATTAATGCACATAGGGATATAATTTTAAAAGTAAAATAGATATCAATCAAACTTCATAATTAAATTCTTTATTTCAAAAAAATTTAGTGTCCAACAAGCCCATAGGATTTCCAAATCCCACATCATAAAAAATCTCCCCTTCACCCTATGATTTTTTGCAATAAATAACAAAGGGGGGCTTTTCAATTCTCATACCTATTTCTTCAAAATTAATTACAAGAAAAATCAATAAAATTTTTCCTTCTCATGTACATAAGACTTGTTAAGATTTCAAATGGTTCTCACAACCTTCGCAAGTACCAAATATTGAAAATAATAGCTTGATCTAGCCAATCAACACTTTCAAGGTTTGAGAATATAGTATAGCTCTAAAATGGGTTTCAAAAATTCATCTCTTGTCTAGAGTTTGATCTTGCATTTCCTCAACATCATATTGGAATGCTTCTAAATTTGGGAGGTTTTCCTTAGGCTTCGACAGAGTTTTGAAAATCTTGTCAGACCCAATAACGATTTTTTAACCCTGTCCAAAGGATTACAATATAAGGAACTTAACCTTGAGTTTTTAAAAAACATAAAATTTCATTAGGACTTCAAAGATTTCGAGAACCTTGTTGGCACTTAATGGAATTGTGAGAACTTAGTCAAGTCTTGACATAGGTTGTAAAACAAGTCTTGAGACCAACACAAAAGATAATGGATATTAAAAATTTGAAATGAAAATGAAGTGAACTTTCGTTGGGAATTTTAGACAGTTGTTGGAGAGTGACAAGGTTGTGGGAACCTCGTCAGGTTTTGATGTAGGTTTTGAAACCGATGAAGAAAAGGGAAATAAAGGGATGATGATCAATTTTTAAGTATAAAATGACATTGTTAAAGTTAAATGAAGTTTTGATAACTATGTTGGATGTTGCCTAAATTTTCTAAGCCTTAGAAATCTTCCACTAATTAAACCAAATGTTAAAAGAAAGAGACTAACCAAGAGCAAGGCACCATACATCCTTTTTTCTTGTTTTGCACTAGAACACATGATAATGGATGGACTTACACGACGATATCTAGAGGAGTCCATTGCTTTATATGAACTTCAATATATTTTTATGTCTAGATATTTACTTTGCATGCATGTTTGTGAGTGTGTAGAAACACTTTTGAGATTTGTGGTCATTCTAGGGATCACATACACCTTTAATGGGGGCAAAGTGTAAATGATGAAAATTGCATACCCATATAAATTATCATTTGGTTTTGTGCCCATTTTCATTTAATGACATAGTACAATTAGGCATTCACAAATTACACACTCATGATAAACGGTTAGAACTCATTCTCTGATATTGTTATTCATTCCTATTTACTCTTTCCATATTTTGTGTGATCTTATCTATACATCTACACATATTTCCACATATCTAACATTCCTTAAGTCTACTATCATGTTCTAGAAATTTATCCTTCACTTCTATCCTATGTTGCCTTGTCCTAAGTCAATTCTAAGAACATGTGATCAATCTTGCACCAACACATTTTATTGATTGTTAATAAAATTAAAATTAAAATTTGGATTGTTCTCACCCACCTCTTTTTCATCATTTCCCAGCTCGATATATAGTTTATAAGACTTTATACATGCAGATTTATTCTTATAGTCTGTAGATCAAATTCTCATAAATAACTAGATTCGCAACTCTCATAATTCAGTATACACACAAAAGTTATCTATTAAATTATAAGAAAAAGTAAACAAAATTTATCATTCTATTTTCAACACATATAAAAACTTATAATCTAAAATACAGTCCAAATATTATGATTCAAATAATGGGTTACTAATTTACCTCATTCATAAATCCTAAATTTGGTTAAAGAATCCACTTTTTGATAGCAGTACATATTGACAGATGGTGCCTATATACACAAATCCAGACTGGGGTCATCTACCTACCACAAATTACAAAAGAGGAGTTTTATATTTGAAAAAGGGACGCTGGGTTGTTCTGTCATTAGTTGGACGTCTTTTCTTTATTTTTGTTGTTTCCATGTAATAAATACCGGGTGGGGCTATTAACAACTTTTAAGAAATATTCGCACTGAACCACAACCGACATTTTGGAGTAGGACGCGTAAAGAAAGCCCATTTTGCCTAAATATATTAGTCCTCGGCTGGAACTATGAAACAAGATTCGCCAATCTGCAACATCCTGTCTTCGAATCCTTTAGAGCCCTGATTTCAGTCCTGGATTTGCCCATGGACAATTACATGTACAGGCCCAAGCTTCACCCGCAAGAGCAGCTAACGGATCTGGCAGACTGTAGAAAAAGAAAACCCTCCGTGGAAGACGACATGAGAAGAGGCATAAGGTCCAAGAAGATGAAGCTACAAAACAACACAGAGCATGTCATAAACAATAACAGAAATTCAAATTCCACCTCTTCCAGAGGGCACGGATGTGTCAGGACAAGCCGATCGCCGCCGGTGGAGTCCAATTCCGTCGCAAACGCCTCCAACGCATACAAGATCCCTCCGCCCAGATTGCCGTCCTCACCAGCCAAATCGGTTAACTGGCGGCTGGCTTGCTTTATGGCCAGTGAGTACCTTTCTGGCGGGACATTGCTGGGGAAACCATGGCCAACGGATTATTCGGACACAATACCCTGGGAAAATTACACCCCTCAGCCGAAGAAGAAGAAGCTCAGAGGACACGAAGCTGCCAGAGAAAAGGAGGCTCTTTATTCTACTCTCACCGCCAATTTCCTTCGCTCTGATTACATCCACATACCTCACATTTTCAATCCTTCACAGTTGGCCGGTTGGCTCGGATTTAAATGACCATTCCGCGCAAACCCTGCAATGAAATTTTTTGAAAGGTGGCTGTACTATTTTGTGGTGTAAGATCCATTAGCAATTGCTATTGTGTTCTTGTCAAGGAGGAGACAATTCCTCTTTTTATTATTGAAGATTAGCTGCTGTGACACATTTTTCTGTATATGGAATCAACAGATTCGGAACGTATAAATACGTTTATGGACAATGCATTTTAGAACTCTTTTCATTTCGTTATGTACGTTCAATTATACGAATGTTGTAATCGAGCCAAAGTTGTTTAAAATTTATACGATTGTTGTAATCGAGCCAAAGCTGTTTAAAATTTATCCAGGCTTTAGACAGCTTGTTTGGTTTTAGCAAAAGCCGTTGGATCCACCTTATCTTATGCGTCTGACCCTGCATAGTAACTTGCATGGATTTTCCTGTCAATAGTATGTAATATTCTCATTACAAAATAAAAAAATCTTATTTCTTATACAACTATTTGATTTCTTTGTTGGTGTCTCTATTTACAGTTGGTATTTTCTTAAATTAAGACACTAATTTGAAGTTTTTCTTATTCGGAAATTTGATAGAAAATTAATTAAGAATGGGCACAATTTAATTCATGTAAATCACTTTTGATAAAAATAGGTTTAGAAACCTAGTTGTTATCTTTTTTTTAATTTTTAAGTCAAAATTCTTTATAAAGTGTGAACCTCACTTTCATAAAATATTTAGACAATATCTTAGGGTATGAATCCTACATAGAATATTTTAGCTTTTTAATTCTTAAATAATAATAACTAAAATATATTTTATATATAAAAATGATTAAATTTCATATGACATACATTTAAATCTTTATTTTAATTTGAAGAAAAAAATGACTAATCCTCAACCACTTTCTTAATAAATATTTATTGCATATTTAGTACACTCTTTCTATATATATTAAAACATCATTAAAATTTAAAATATATTATTAGAGAACTATTAATATGGTTTGGAAACAGTTTTTGTTTGGCGAAGGGAATATGTTGCACGTGGTCCTCTGATCTCGGATAAATGTCGGCTTTACTGTATTTCGCATTGAGCTGAGACGCTTTCGAGATTCAAATAGCCAGAACAACATATTCGACCTAGTGGTGGTTAACTGGAGCTGCAGCCAGAAAGTAGTCGAGATATTCGAAGAAACCCCTAGGAATGGTGGATAGGCAGATGCGATGGGCAGATGTGCCATTTGACGACCATGATTTGGCTCAGTTACAAACTTTTGATCATTCTCCTCAATGGGTTGTCAAGGATGGTCGCTGGCATGACTTGGCTTATGACAAAGTCCTGTCGGCTTCGTCATATTTTCACAAATTTATAGGTAATTCTTTTCCAAAACCTTCACGTTATTATAAATCTCATGTTCCCAAGGCATTAATATTTCAGGGCATTCTGGGTCCTCATCCTGTTGATCACCCAAAGACTCCTTTTAAGCATTTTCATTCCTTTTTTGGTTCTAAAAAACCTAGGAAGCATAGATATGTTTCGCCTCAACCACCATTCGACATTTGTGATGGCTCCCCACATTCTGATGGTTTTTCCCCATTAGCTTCTTTTGGATCTCCCTCCTAGAATTGTAATCCTTCCCTCCCATTTTATGTCACCTAGCCAAATAACACTTTGGCTTCTAACCCTCACTTCCTTTCTTCCCCGAATGACATTCATGTTGCTAAATGAGCTCCCTTCCATCCAAATCCTCTTCCCCATAACTCTCCCTCTGTATTTTCCAATACAATAAGGGGTAGTCCGCATTCTTCTGTGCAGTATAAGGTTATATTCCCCGATTACATGATTCAGGACTCTATGAAGTTATTGCATTCTACTGCCCTCATTGGTAAGCTTCTTTCTCTGATTTCTCTTGGTAAATTGTTAACATGGGCAAAGTCTAATTGGGATGGTATGAAGGATTTATTTCTATTTGATAAAGATTCTCTATATTTCATTGTGATTTTCGATTCCGAAAAGTATAGGGATTGTGTGCATAGATTTAAAGGGTGGTTTTGTTTTAGGATAGGAATTTTTACCTATGCTTGGTCTCCTCATTTTGATATTCAATCGGCTAAGCCACAGTTTATGCCCTTCTGGGTAACTTTCCCTGGTCTTCCTTTGGAGTATCATGATATGTATATGGTTGAAATCCTGGCAAACAAATTGGGCATCTTTATTAAGCATGATTTAGTTCCTTTGAAACGACCCCATCTTCCGGTTAGGGTTTGTTTGTTATTAAATCTGTCTAAACTCATTCCCTCTGAGATTACTATTTTCTCCAAATATGGTGCATGGATTCAGCCTGTGGTAATTCAAGATTCGATCGCTTTTCATTCTTATGCTCTGTTACTTGGCCATTTCACCTCTCAATGTTGTGGTGATTCTGATGCACCTTTACAAGTTTGTTCAGATTTTTCATCTAATTTTTGCCAATGTTCCTTTTTTAAAAGTATGGATCATCAGTCTTTGAAGGATTATAATGTTAAGGATTCTGCTCCTTTACTTCTTTCTGTTACATCTCTTGTTTCTTTTTCTGGATATACAGTATGTGATGTGCCTCTAATGGATTTTACTTTTCTCTGCTCTCTGGTTGTGTTCTTCTTTGTTCTATCTACCATTCGTCAGTTTTGTTCTATTTCTTCAAACTTGGTTAAGTTTCTTCCTAGTCCTTTCAAGGATTATTGGTCTTCTGAATTTCATTTTGAACCTTTTTTGTTCTCCTCTGTGAGTTTTTTTCAAATATCTTGTCCTTTGATTCCATTTCCAAAATTGTTGTTACCTTCGAATGGTTGCACAAATCATTGCTCTGTTAATTCTTCTCCTCTTTCTTCTTTTGTGGGTCTAGCAGATGATACCAAAATTGTTCATAGTTTGATTTTTGATAGTGATTCTTTTTTGCCCATTCCAAGGTGTCCTTCTTCTCTTTTCATTTCTGAAGAGAAGATTCAACTTATTGCTTCAGATATTTTATTTTCAGTTTCTTTTGATCTATTTGATGAGATTGTTGCAAAGAAATTTCTTGAATTTTCTTTTTCTTCTACATCTACATCTTTGGGGCCTGTCCATGATGGTTGTCATGTTTCCTCTTCTTAGCCAAATTCAGTTGAAGGTGTGGATGTGAATCTTATTGATAGTCCTTCTTCAACTGTTTCTAATGTGTATGGATTTGATTTCTCTCAGAAGTTAGGCTTGGAGAAATCTCCTTCTGTTTCCCCCCCCCCCCCTATTGTTAAAACTCCTAAGAAGAGGGGTTAGAAACGAAAATTGGCTAAAATCAAGGAGGAGATTGCGGCTGGTATTCAATCCACTATTGTAGAGAAATTTTCTTCCCAAGTCAAAACAAGGAGGGCATGTTGCTCTCCTTGTGATAAATGAGGATTTTATCCTAGAATGTCAAGGGCTTAAATGCCCCTAACAAAACGGGAAGGATCAAGAAATTTCTTGATTCTTCAAAAGTGGATATCATCTTATTGCAAGAGTCTAAACTTTCTCAGGATTCTTTTGATAACATAATTTCCAAATGGTCCCTTTGGAAAGTTGTTCATGTTCCTTCTTTGGGTGCTTCTGGTGGTCTTATAACTTTATGGAATCCTAAATTAGTCAAAGTTGAGATGTTATCTTTTGCTTCTCATTGGCAGTAGTTAAAGGTTAACTAGTTTGAAGTCTCTTTTGTTCTGTTTAATATTTATGGTCCGACTTCTCCTTCAGATAAAACTGACTTATGTGATTCATTATCTGAATTGTTTTTACGATATGATGATTTTTTTATTGTCCTTGGGGGTGATTTTAATGCTCTCCTTTCCTTGGATGAAAATGTTGGCATATGTGAACCGACATGAAGACATGATGACATTGTATGTTGTCATTGATGTCAATATGTTGGAGAGTGAATCGATAAGATGCTGAAAAGTGAACTGGTACAATGTGATGAACCAGTATATGTGCAAAGAAGTGAACAGGTATATTGAAGATAAACAGTTAGCAAAGTGAACCGATATAGTGGTATAAACCAGTATATTGAGCAATAGGTGAAGTGGTATGTTTGTCCAAGAGAACCGGTGTGATGAAATGTGAACCGGCATATGGAATGTTCTCTATGAAGATTTAACATGATATGACTAACCGGTTGGTAGTCTTAGCTTAAGGGTTTCCGGTTGAAGTGTTCCAAGCCTGTGTGATTCAACTGATGACATCATATGATGAGTTAGAATTGTAATGAAAATCAGCTTGAGTGCATGAAGGATCTTGCATGAAGAAGATTGATCCTATCTACCTCGGGAATAAGCGAAGTCTCTATAAACGGTGGAGAACGCGTGATGGGTTACAAGCTGCCATGAAAGCGGTGAAGAATGAACGATGGAGAATGTCTTGAGATTCAACGCAATGTGTTCAATGGTCAGGATTGAACTGTTTGAATTACTTAATCTAAATGTTTTAGGGTTTATGGTTTATGCTACCAACCTATCTGTTTCCTATAAGGTTGATGTTGTGTTTCTTTCTGAGGTTGTTGGAAAATGGTGTGTCTGTATCTAAGTGCAGAGATATGTGATTCTTGCTAGACCAGATGAGATAAGAGGATTGATTCCTACATTGTGTGTGTGCAGAAGGAAGGAACTTATGAGGATCTGCCTTAGGCATTGAGTGCTATTATCAGATCATTGTAATACCTGTTGGTCTTTAACTACTTCAACAGTTGGAAAATCCCTTGACTAGGTAACTTTAGTCAGCTTGTTGTAAATACTTTAATAGGGTGACTCAAACTAATTGAGTTCTTGAAATCCTCTAACAAGGTAACCTCTAACAGGGTTTAACCCTTAACCGGGTATTTAGCCATCCCTTAACCGGGTGATCCCTAACAGGATCTATTCCTAGTAGACTTGTTGTAACAGTCTTTAACCGGACTAGGCTCCTAATAGAGCAGACTTCTAAAGAGTTCAAAAGAAGCTTGTGGGTATTCATCCCCACCGTGGTTTTTCCCAGTTGGGTTTCCATGTGAAAAATTTGTGTGTCATCTGTAGTATTTTTCATGTGATGATTTAAGTTATTTGTGCCTGAAGGTAAATCATGCCGAACTAGCTGTTGTTATATTTCTAATGATAGATTACCTCTTCATGCATAAGGGTGAAATTAAAGTGTAGTATTATGTTTAGTGGAAAGTTAAGTGATTAACCAGTTAATGCTTGTCACAGTCATTCTTAGCTTTATCGGTTGCACTCTGTTTAAGACCGGGGTTACTATTTGTCAGACATTTGTAGTGTTTGCAATCAAACTGGTTTGTGAAAAGAATTTGTGACTGTACTGATTCATGCCCCCCTCTCAGTACCGATTTGGTATTTATTGTTCATTATTGAGTTATCAGTTGGTATTAGAGCATCCTCCAGGTCCTCTGTGTTGTAAGCTTAACCGCTTGAGGGAAAGATCCTATTGTAATGATGAAGAGAGAAGGTCCAAAGTTTAATAGAGATAACTTCAAAGTTTGGAAGGACAGAATGAAGATTTACATCAGAAGCATGGGTGCTCAACACTTGAGCTATGTTGAGAATGTTTTTGTTATTCCTACTGGTACTCTCACCGATGATCAAAAGAGAGAAATACAGGAGAATGGGCAAGTCATGGAAGCCTTAATCAACAACTTATCTTACATTGAGTTTATTGATGTCCAGGATAAAGATAATCCCAAAGAAGTGTGGGACACTCTTGAGAATATCTATGGTGGTGATGAGAATGTAAAACAAGCTAAGGAAGAAATCCTTAGAGGGAAGTTTGAAGACATGCGAATGGTTGAAGGTGAGACCATTCAACAGTATGGAATAAGGATCAAAACTATTGTTGGAGATATCAAGAGTGCAGGTGGTAAAATGGAAGATTCCACAGTGGTAAGCAAAGTTCTGAGATCCTTATTACTAGTCTATGAAATAAGGGTTGTTGCTATTCAGGAGTTGAGATCAATAGACAAGACTAAGGTATCCCTAGACTCCATCATTGCAAAGTTGATAGCCTATGAGCTAAATAGTTTTGATGGTAGTGTTCAAAGACTGAATCAGCTTTTAGAGATTCTGTTGTACCATCCAGGAAAGGAAAAGAAGCAAGCACCAGTGGTGAACCAAGATAGAGAAGAGAAATGGATGATGAGGAGATCCTAATGGAATTTGAAGCTCTTCTTGCTAGGAAACTTCCTAAAGGAACTGGTAAATACAGAGGTAAGCTCCCTTTGAAATGCTTTTCTTGTAATCAGATAGGACATATTGCTATAAACTGTCCTAATGGTGACAGCAAGGACAAACCAAAGAGGTTCAAGAAATTCAAAGGAGGAAATCGGAGAAACTGTTTTGTTGCAGTTGATGAAGGTGTCATAGATGAGGAATCAAAAGATGAAGAGAATGAAGATATTGTATTTGTTGCAGTAAAGGAAGATGTGTCAGACAAGAAGGTTCTTGTCTCCCACTTTGATAGTTCCAATGAGTGGATTATTGACAGTGGTTGTTCTCATCATATGACTGGTGATCGAAGCAAGTTTCTATCTTTGGAAGAATATGATGGTGGTGTGGTTCGCTTTGGTAATGATGCACCATGTATGGTCAGAGGAAGAGGGTCCATTTCTCTGAATGGAAAGACTAGTGCTGACAATGTGTATTGGGTGGAAGGTCTTAGACACAATCTATTGAGTGTTTCCTAGCTGAATGGCAGTGGAATCACTCTAGAATTCAAAAATGGAGCGTGCAAAATCAAAGGAAAGAATGGTGAATTGATGGCCATCGATATGCAGACCAAAGCTAACTTATTTCAGCTAAATGCAAATGTAAGTACATGTCTTATGGCTAAATTTGATGATAGATGGATATAGCATAGGAGACTCTTCCATGTAAACTTTAATAACATTTTGAAGGCCAGTAAGACCAAGGTAGTCAGAGGATTTCGGGTGCTGAGAAAACTGGAAAATCCTTTGTGCAGAGAATGTCAATTGGGGAAAATGTCTTCCTCAACTTTCAAAGGTAAATCTTTCACAACAGACAATTTACTTGATCTTGTGCATACTGATTTGTGTGGTCTTATGAAAACTAGGAGTGTGCAAGGAGATAGGTATTTTATGATTCTTACAGATGATTGCTCAAGAATGATGTGGGTCACATTCTTGAAGGACAAGTCTGAAGCCTTTGGAAAGTTCAAAGCTTTCAGAGCATTGGTAGAAAAGGAAAGTGGTAGAAGAATCAAATGCCTTAGAACTGATCAAGGAGGGGAATTCACTTCCAGTGAATTCAACAAATATTGTGAAGAGAATGGCATCAAGAGGCAACTATCTGCCCCCTAGACTCCACAGCAGAATGTCTTACCAGAGAGAAACAACTGGACTATGGTTGAAGCAACTAGAACTATGTTAATCCAAAGAAAAATTTTCTCACACCTTTTAGAGAGAAGCAGTGAGCATTGCAGTCTACACAATGAACCGAGTACTCATCAAGAAAGGAAAGGATAAGACTCCTTATGAGTATTGGACTGGTAAGACACCAGTGGTAAGCTACTTTAGAATGTTTGGTAGCAAATGTTATATCAAGAGGAGTGAACATTAGAGCAAGTTCGATGCAAAATGTGATGAAGGAATATTCCTATGATATTCCACCAAGAGCAAAGCTCTCAAATGTTTCAACAATAGGACTCAGAGAATTGTTGAAAGCATCAATGTTAGAGTTGATGAAAATTCTGGAAAACCTGAGGAAATCAGAAGTAAGCAAGTAAGAGATGAACCGATAGTAACCTTCTAGGAACTGGTTGCTAATCAGCCAAGTATCGGTAATAGTGTTCCTAGACCAGTAGATGCTGATGCTGATGAAGATGAGGATGAAGAAGAAAACTAGGAGGAATCAGTCGAGAGTATTCCTTGATATGTCAAACTGAATCATGATCCAAAGTAGATCATAGGAGATAAGGATGCAGGAATCCTTACAAGAAGAAAGGTCAAAGAGAATTCTTGTATGATCTCTGACTGTGAGCCTAAATCATTCAAAGAGGCACATAAAGATGAAGAGTGGATCAAGGCAATGGAGGAGCAACTTGACCAGATAGAGAAGAATGGTACATGGTCTTTGGTATCCAGACTGGAGCATAAAAATGTCATTGGTACCAAATGGGTTTTCAGAAACAAGCTGAATGAGGATGGCATAGTGGTAAGGAACAAAGCCAGACTAGTATGTAAAGGATATGCTCAAGAAGAAGGAGAAGACTATGGAGAAACCTTTTCCCCAGTAGCTAGATTGGAAAGAGTTCGTATGCTTCTTGCATATGTAGCTTTTAAAAGATTCAAGGTATACCAAATGGATGTAAAATCTGCATTCCTAAATGGAATACTTGAAGAGGAGGGGTATATAGAGAAACCAGATGGGTTTTCCCTAGCAGAAGACAATGACATGGTGTGTAGGCTACATAAAGCCTTGTATGGACTAAAGCAGTCACCTAGAGCATGGTATGAACACTTGCACTCCCATCTTGTGAAGATTGGATTTGAAAGAACAAGTGAAGATAGCAATATCTACTTGAAATCAGAAGGAGATCAGATTCTGATCTGTGAAGTATTTGTTGATGACATCATCTTTGGAGGTGATGACAAGATGAGTCATGAATTTTATGATGAGATGAAAAAGGAGTTTGAAATGTCACTCATAGGGGATATTAAGTTCTTCATTGGACTACAAATTCAACAAATTAAAGATGGAATCTTTATTACTCAGTCAAAGTATGTCAAAGAGGTCTTGAAGACCTTTGGCATGGAAGATAGTAAACTGGTTGGTACACCAATGGTGACCGGGTGTAAGCTATCAAAAGAAGATGACTCAGTAGTGGTAAATGAGAAGGATTACCGATCAATGATTGGTAAGTTGCATTATGTAGTGCATAGCAGACCAAACATTGCACATGCGGTGGGTATTACCACTCAGTTTCAACAAAGCCCTAGAGAATCTCACTTGGTAGTAGTCAAGTGGATTCTTAGATATCTGAAGGGAACTATTGACTATGGGTTATGGTATCCATACAATAATGATTTCAACCTTAAAGTGTTCACAGATGTTGATTGGGCTGGTAATGTAGGTGACCAAAAGAGCACAACCGGTGGTGCATTCTTTCTCAGTGGTAGACTAGTCTCATGGATGAGTAAAAAGCAAAGTTGTATCTCTCAGTCTACAGTAGAAGCAGAGTATGTTGCAACTTTTATGAATTGTACCCAAACTATTTGGATGGAGCATGTATTGAATGGCTTCAAAGTTCCTATATCTGAACCGGTTAGCATATTTTGTGACAATACAAGTGCAATTATTGTTTCCAAGAATCCGATTTTGCATGCTAGAACCAAGCACTTTGAGCTCAAGTATCATTTCTTGAGGGAGAAGGTTCAGAAAAAGGAGGTTGTGTTGGAACATGTTTTCAGTAAGGAGCAGTTAGCAGACATATTCACCAAGCCTCTACCAAAGGCTATATTTTCCTATTTGAGAGGTGAATTAGGGGTGTTGCCCCTTCAAGAGGTGAACTGAAAATATGTGCTCCACATCAGTCAGGTATGGTAGTGTTCAATATTTTTTAGGATTGATGTGTTGAAAGATGCTACTCCTCAAGGGGAACATCATAATGGAACAGGGAAGCTTAAGATATCTGCAGTATTGGGAGAGAGGTATGAAGCAGACATATATCTTTGTATATTGCCATCAATGCCAAAGTGGGAGATTGTTGGCATATGTGAACCGACATAAAGACATGATGACATTCTATGTTGTCATTGATGTCAATATGTTGGAGAGTGAACCAACAATATGCTAAAAAGTGAACCGATACAATGTGATGAACTAGTATATGTGCAAAGAAGTGAACAGGTATATTGAAGCTAAACAGTTGGCAAAGTGAACCAGTATAGTGGTATAAACTAGTATATTGAGCAATAGGTGAAGTGGTATGTTTGTTCAAGAGAACCAGTATGATGAAATGTGAACCGACATATGGAATGTTCTCTATGAAGACATACATGATATGACTAACCAGTTGGTAGTCTTAGCTTAAGGGTTTCTGGTTGAAGTGTTCCAAGCCTATATGATTCAACCGATGACATCGTATGATGAGTTAGAATTGTAATGAAGATTAGCTTGAGCATGTGAAGGATCTTGCATGAAGAAGATTGATCCTATCTACCTCGGGAATATGCGAAGTCTCTGTAAACAGTGGAGAACGCATGATGGGTTACAAGCTGCCATGAAAGCGGTGAAGAATGAACGATGGAGAATGTCTTGAGATTCAATGCAATATGTTCAATGGTCAGGATAGAACCATTTGAATTACTTGATCTAAATGTTTTAGGGTTTAGGGTTTATGCTACTGACCTATCTGTTTCCTATAAGGTCGATGTTGTGTTTCTTTATGAGGTTGTTGGCAAATGGTGTGTGTGTATCTAAGTGCAGAGATACGTGATTCTTGCCAGACCAGATGAGATAAGAGGATTGATTCTTGCATTGTGTGTGTGCAGAAGGAAGGAACTTAAGCGGATCTGCATTAGGCATTGAGTGCTATTATCAGATCATTGTAATACCTATTGATCTTTAACCACTTCAATAGTTGGAAAATCCCTTAACTGGGTAGCTTTAATCAGCTTGTTGTAAATCCTTTAACAGGGTGACTCAAACTAATTGAGTTCTTGAAATCCTCTAACAAGGTAACCTCTAACAGGGTTTAACCCTTAACGGGGTATTTAACCATCCCTTAACTGGGTGATCCCTAACATGATCGGTTCCTAGCAGAACTTGTTGTAACAATCTTTAACCCGACTAGACTCCCAACAGAGAGGACTTCTAAAGAGTTGAAAAGTAGCTTGTGGTTATTCATCCCCACCGTGGTTTTTTTCCATTGGGTTTCCACGTGAAAAATATGTGTGTCATGTGTAGTATTTTTCATGTGATGATTTAAGTGATTTGTGTTTGAAGGTAAATCACGCTGAACTAGCTATTATTATATTTCTGATGATAGATTACCTATTGATGCATAAGGGTGAAATGGAAGTGTAGTATTAAGTTGAGTGGAAAGTTAAGTGATTAATTGGTTAATGCTTGTCGTAGTCATTCTTAGCTTTACCGGTTTCACTCTATTTCAGACCGGGGTTACTGTATGTCAGACATTTGCAGTGTTTGCAGTCAAACCAGTTTGTGAAAAGAATTTGTGACTGTATTGATTCACCCCCCGCTCTCAGTACCGGTTTGGTACTTATTGTTCATCATTGAGTTATCAGAAAAAAGAGGGGGTAATCCTACAACTCAGAAGGTTATTGATGAATTTTCTTCCTTTGTGCAAGATAGTGCGTTATTCGATATTTTCCCTTCTAATGGTTCTTTCACTTGGACTAATAGGAGATCTAAATGCCAAATTGCCTCTCGCCTTGACAGATTTCTTATTTCCCTAAACCTACATTTGAGAAACTTTTCCTTTTCTTCTGAGATTCTTACCTCCTTAGATTCTAACCATTTCCCAATTTTGCTCAATTTTGATAAATTGGATCATGTTCCCTTTGTTAGACCTTCTTTTAAGTTTGAGAAAATGTGGTTCACTCATCCTCATTTTCTTTCTTTATTAAAGAAATGGTGGATAAGTGCTCCATTTTGCAAAGGTACTAAGATGTTTCAATTTTATTCCAAACAGAAATTTGTGAAATCTCAAATTATGGCTTGGAATAAATTGGTCTTTAAGAATATTTTTCATGAAAAAGAGGCAGTTGCCAATGATTTGAAGGTTGTTAATGAGGATATTATTAGACATTGCACTAATTCCTCCACTAATGATGCTCAAAAGAAACTGTAAGCTTACTAGGAGATCCTTTGCTCCGAGGTTGAAATCTATTGGCAGCAAAAGTCTCGTTAGGTTTGGCTTAAAGAAGGTGACAAGAATACTACCTTCTTTCAAGATGCAGCCAAGCTTAAAAGAGCTGCTTCTACAATTTTTATTATTAAGGATTCTAAGTTTGGTTATGTCCTTAATTCAGATCAGCAGATTAGAGAGGAGGGGGTGTCTTTTTTTAAGGAATTGTTATCTCCTTCTTTTTCTTCTTCCTCTATGGATCATCATGTGGATTTTCTTTTAGATTCTATCCCCTCCCTTGTTTCTCATGAGGATAATGACTTTCTTATGAGGCCTTTTTCTTTAGATGAGCTTCATTCTGTTGTTTTTTCCATGGCCCCTGACAAAGCTCTGGGTCCTGATGGGTTTAATATCTTGTTCTTTTAGAAATGTTGGGATTTTATTGGTTTTGACTTATTAATGGCTTTGGAAGAGTCTAGGAGGGGTGGGTATATCCTTAAAAAATTTAACATCACTTATATTTCCCTTATCCAAAAATCTAAGAATCCCCAAACGTTTGGTGAATTTAGACCCATTTCTTTGTGCAACTCTATTTACAAAATCTTCACCAAGGCTATTTCCTCATATCATCTCTCCTCAACAAGGAGGTTTTGTTCCGGGTTGGGAAACTCATGAGGGATCAATTGTTGCTCATGAAACTTTACATTCCATAAATTCGTCCAATATCCCATCTTTTGTGGTCAAACTTGATATGATGAAGGCTTATGATAAAGTTTGCTGGGCTTTTTTGCTCAAAGTTTTGAGAAAATTTGATTTCTCTAAAAGATGGTGTAAATGGATCAAGAGTTGTATTTCTACTGCTTCATTTTCTGTCATCATTAATGGAGCTTTCTTTGGATACTTTTCTTCAACCTAGGGTGTTAGACAAGGAGATCCTTTAGCTCCTTTCTTATTTATCATTATTGCAGAAGCTTTTAGTCGATTGGTTATTAAGCAAAGGGATCTAGGCTTTTGGCAAGGGGTGTTAATTCCTAACTCTGATATTTTAGTCACTCATAACCTTTTTGCTGATGATACAATTTTATTTGGGTCTTCTTCTATTCAAGAAGCTACTCATATTAAATTTATACTGGATACTTATACCGCTGGATCTAGCCAACAAATTAGCCCCCATAAATCCAAGATCTTCATTTTTAATACTCCTCAGTTGGTGGCTGATAGACTTGTGAATATTTTAGGTTTCCCAGTAGACTCTCTTCCTTCTACCTATCTAGGGATTCCTTTCTTTATGGGATCTGCTAAGTCTTCTTTTTGGAATTCGGTTATTGAGAGACTTAAATCTCGTATTTCTGCTTGGAAGGCTAGGTGGTTGTCTCTTTCAGGTAGGATACTTCTCATTAAAATGGTCCTATCTATCATTCCCAATTATTATATCTCAGTTCTTCAAGCTCCCAGATCAGTCATCTCCCAAATTGAAAAGATTATTCGATCTTTTCTTTGGAAAAATAACATGACAGAAGATAAAAAGATTCCACTAATTTCTTTGACCAAGATGTCTCTTTCCAAGCAATTTGGTGGCGCTGGGATTCAATACTTATCTAAAAGAAATAGGGCTTTTGGGGGCAAACTAGTTTGTTCTATGTATACTAAGCCCCAATCTTTGTGGTGCCAAATTATGTAGGTTAAGTATTTGGATTCCTAGAATCCTGCTAGGATCTTCACAATTTCTAATCGTCCACAAGGGTCTGCTATTTGGAATTTTATGATCTCATGTAGAGAAGTGGTGTCTAATTTTCTCTCCTGGCAGGTCTATTTAGGGGAGGATATTCTTTTTTGGAAAGACTCCTAGAATGGCTTTCCCCCTCTTTCGCAGCATGATTCTCTTGCTTCTGTTTCAGTTGTTCTTTCTCAATCATGGGGAGCTAGATTGGTTGATTATGTAAATAGTGTTGATTTGTTTTCTCACAAGGTCTAATGGAAGGATCCCTCTACTCTACCATTGTCCTTGAAGGAAATTCAAAATTTTAAATCTATTTTGCAAGACCGAGTGACTTTCCTTTCTAACATCAAAGATCAACTTATTTGGTGCCCTTCTAAATCAGGAAACTACTCTATTAAAGAGGGATATTTTGCTGTTCAAAATATGGCCAATAAAAATGCTCCTCATTGTGCCTTTTTCTTCTGTTGGATTAATTTAGTATTACCTAAAGCTGGTGTTTTTTCTTGGCTCGCGCTGCAAAATAGAATTTTGACTAGTGACCATTTAGTTAAATTTAATATTGCAACCTCCTTTTCTTCTGCCTTATGTGGTAAAGCTCTTGAAGACGTCAATCATCTTTTTCTTCATTGTGAGTTTGCGAGTAGTTGTTGGCATTTTGTCCTCCAAAAGTTATTTCTTTCATTCCCTTTACCTTTATCTTTATGGGACATGTTTCAATGTTGGCCAGTTTTGTATTCATCTTCTCTATTTGCTTGTTTGTGGTTTCTAATTCCCTCTTCAGTCATATGGGCCATTTGGTGGGAAAGAAACAAGCGCATTTTTAGATGTGACTCATTGGATTTATTGGTTGTTCTTGGGATTTTGGAAAGAAGTATTATTGAGCAAGTTAATGCTCATGTTCAGAAATATTTTAATATGAATTTAGAGTTCTCTTCTTGGGATAATTTTATGATCTCTTCTTGGAAAAGTATCATTATTCCTATATCACCTGCCTTTCCAAGGATTCGGAAAACACCTATTGACAAAAATTCCATAAAATGGCATCCTCCTAATGCCCCTTTTTGTAAATTAAATTTTGATGGATCCTCCCATGGAAATCCTGGTGATTCAGGAATAGGGATAGTTTTTCGTGATCATTTGGGTTCTTTATTAGCATTAAAAGCTATGCCAATTTCTTTTGGCACAAATAATATGGTTGAGGCTTGTGCTCTTTTAGAAGGTCTTGTTATGGCTAAGGATTTGAATTTCAAATACCTTCATATTGAAGGTGATTCGGCTATTGTCATTAATGCTTGCAAGGCAAGAAAAGCTAATAATTGGTATTTTTGGTATATTCTTGAACAAATATGGACTCTTCTTGATACGTTTGAGCATCATCTCACATGTTTATCGTGAAGGTAATACATTGGTTGATTGCCTCGCTAAAATGGGTTGTGACAAAATTGTTATTGATTCCTCTCGACTGGGGTGTGATTTGATGAGCTTCCCAAACCTATTAAGTATATCTTGTAGAGAGTCGAGTATTTAATCTTTCTTATTACATGACTTCTCATTTATACGAGTTGATATTCTCTTCTCTTGGTGAGGTATTTCTTTTCATAATTCCTTTTGGTTTTGATTTGAGGTGCTTTGCTTTACTCGATCATCACTTGGAATTCATTAATGATGAGTTGGTTGTTATTAATGTTGTTCGTGTATTTGGTACTCTCTTTTGGTGTGAAATAAGGAGATATTTATTTTCACATTGGGAATCTATCCTTCATATTCCATTTAAAGTTTGGCGTGGCGTTGTTTTCATGATTATCTCTATATGCCGCTTCTTTTGGTTTGTCAGATTTTTATGATATATCTCCTCTTTCTTTTCATTTACAGCATAAAAATTTTGGGCTTCATTTCACTCTAGCATTTCCGCATTCACCTCTTCTCCTTTGGCATTTGTCTATAATGGCAGACCACAGATCCCATGTCATTGGTGTCAGTCATGTTTTGGACCCTTGCGTTTCTTGTAAATTCTCTGTGTTCTATAGTGTGTATATATATATATATTCTGGTTGCAGTTATTTTTTGGTGCAGGGGCATGTTAATTTTGGTAGCAGGAGTTCTTTGTTGCAAGGCCTTCAAGATATCCCAGTAACTTATTTTGTAAATAAGCTTGCATGCTCCTATTTGTAAATGAGTCTACATGATCCTTTGCTGGTCTCTATTTTGTAACGAGCTCCGGCTAGAGAATTGTTCACTATTTCTCTTCTATAGTCATGTTGATGAGCAATGACTGGAGTGTTTTTTGCTGGTTCTTTTCTCTGGGAGCTCAGTTTGAACCAGTTTTTAAATATATTGTAAAAATTATATATTATTAATAAAATATATCAAGTGGCATTGCCACCTTGCCAAAAAAAATAAAAATAAAAATGTTTTAGAAACAAATATTAGACCTTTGAGCTAATTCATCATTTTTCTTTCTTTTGACTTTCTTCTAAATTTCATTTGTCATGTGAATCCATGATCTTTGTGTTAGTTGTGTGTCCAATATAAAAATAAAAAATTAGAGTGCTACAGAGTGAATAAAAGTAGTACAAAAATATTAAAATTATTTTGTATATGTTTAAGGTTTGGTCACCATATTTTTGGGTTTGGTTGGTTATCAGTTCAAGCCTCCATATTATCAAGAGGGGTTAGAATGTCTTGTCTGCAAGACATCAATTTTATAAGAAATTTCTTTCTTATTAGGCTGCCTATACAAAATTATTATTTCTTTGATTCCAATTTTAAAAATAAATAAAACATAAAAAAAATCATTAGACCACCACCAGAACTTAAATTTTCAATCTTAAAACTAAAATTCATGTCACTATCATTAGAAGGAGCGACTTCTTATACATTCTTTCAAAAATGCCACTTCATTCCTCATAGCTCTGATTATTTATGTTTTCCTCTTTCCAATCGAAGAACATAACTATATATTAAAATCTACTTTGTTGGTCATGAAGAACTCTATTGCCGACAACCATTTCGATAGCATGTACAAAAATCCTAGGCTTTGCTTTTAGTGCCTTCCTTATGCATAGATTTGAAATGCCACCCAGGATATTCTCTATCATTTGTTTGCAACCAACCAAACATTTGATTCCCAATTGCATAGGAAGGATTACATTGATGGTAAAGGACAAAATTCTAATAATCAACAATGCATTCCACTTCTTTGTTGAAAACATGATTTGCAAGGAAATTTGGCTTGTTGTATTTAGAAACATGTTGTACAAAGAAAGTTAAGAAATAATTCAAAATGGGCTAGAAATATTGAAAAGTATTGTTTATAGGTATTGTTGATTGATCATACAATCGTCCCTTACCTACCTTGTCATCTAATAATTAAATAGAATATTAGTAATGTTACTTAATAATATATAAGATAATAATAATAATATTTTAATAAAAAATAATTATAAAAAAATTGGTAAGTGAAATAAAATAGATAAAAATTATTTTTGTTTGAATAAATAAATAAAATTATTGTTTAATAATATATAAATATTATTTGTTTAAGCATCAAATTATCATATTAGTTAATATGAAGGTATAAGACAAAAAGATCAAGTATCAATCTTAACATAAAATTCAAGTAGTTGAAAGAAGAAAAATAATCTATAATTATATAACTCAATCCATATACAAAATATAAATAGATCAATCATGGAGAAAATTTTTATGCAACAAAGTATGATCAAAATAAATTTCAACTATAAAAACTACAACTTCATAATGTTAGAGGAGCAAATTAATAAAAATAAACATATAAAGTCACAAACTTTGTTATGGGACATTTTCCCCATAAAAAATTAAAAGAGAAACAAAATGTAGAAAGAAAAAATATGGTTGAAGGAGATTTACTTTTATAGTTAAAATAAAGAAAACATGATAATGTGATAGAGTGATTATTAGTAGGATGATTATAATTAATAATATAATACAGTATTATTTATAAAGTGGGGTTTGATAGTTCGTTCAATGCTTTGATATTTGCATAAACGCATGGAAAACTATTTTGTGAGGAAGGAAGATAGTATACGAGAAGAGATAATTTAATCCATTGTTTTTAGGAATGGGTCTCTAGGATAGTAAGTTGTGAGCATCGGAGAAGGGGGCACATAATGTGTGTCCAACCTAAAGTACATAGTACACTCAAGTTTTTCTTGGCTAGCATTTGGTTATTTGCACTTGTGTTGACCATTTTCATGTTGGACTAGCACTTGTGTAGAGTTTCATAGTGCACTTAGTTTCCTTCTAGTGGAAGAGGTTGAACTACAAATTTGTTTCAAGCAATTTGGTGGTTTTTCTAAACAATTAATTAAAGCTAAGTATAGATTCATTTTTTAGCCAATAAATTATTTAAGACATAATTTTTTTGTTTCATACTTATTTACAATTCAATTGAATGAAATGACTATTGACTATAGTGTTAGCATGGACAATGGTAGGATATTTGAGATGGATATCCACTCTTGCAAAGTGAGATTTCTCACTCCAAGGTTACAGAGGGCTAGGGCTTAACTGTGTAAGGCATATTAATGGGAACAAATGTGAGAGTATTCAAGGTGGGTTTTGGTGTCTAACACTTCAAATTGGAAAATATACAATGAAATTTGTGAACTTCTCACAATCATAACAAATCATTTTGTATTTTCTGTTTTACAAATCTACATAAAAAAAACAATAACAACTAATCAATCTTAACAATCTACTCTATTCATGATTATGAAATAAACTAAAAAAGTGAAGGGGAACGAGATAAACAAATAAACTTTTAATTCAATCTATTTGGCAAAGTTAACCATTCAACTATTTAATGCATAAAACAATTAGATTAGATCAAAGGAATCCACATAGACATAAATTAGATTAAATAATTCATGCAAAATTTATGCAATCACCAAGGAATACTGAATCAAAAGAGTTTCAAAATTCATATAACTTTATGGCCATACCTAATGTGTACATATAGGACAATCTTCTTTATGAGCTCTTCAAATATTATCTAATAGAGTTATCCTTATCAATTGAACCTTTAAATAATCAACAATTTCAACTAATTAGATTGTTTGAACTATTCACACAAATTTGGAAATATTTAAATTTAAGCTTTATTCATCAAAATCTCATAATTATGGAAAATGTTTCACACCTAAATTGCATAAACACTTCATAATAATGTATGCATAAAAAAAAAACAACCCTTTTTGAGACAAAATGAAGTGTTTAATTTTATATAGAAATTACAACATCTAATTTACAAACTCAAGACAAGGGTTTGTAGGTAAAATTGTGGGTCAAAAGGTATTGTAATCTTAAAAATAATACTGTAAAATTGCTCTAAAAATTAAGTAAACTATGTCTAAAACTTAGGTAAACAACATCTAAAACTCATGCAATAGGTTAGTAATCAATTTGGGCCACTAAAATAGAAGAAAAAGAGCTCATCTTGTCATGTTTGATGTGCTAATTAACTACTATTTTAAAAGTAATATATTTCCTTCATCAAAACATGGGTAAATCTTGCCCAGTCTTTGTTATACTTAAGTGGAAGTTGTCTACATTATTTTTAATGCGAGAACATAGATTTAGACACCCCCTTTAGCCACCCATTTGATCCACATGTCTATTGAAGTTAACTAGAGCTCACAAAAACCAATTAGAAAATATCATGTAAAATATTTGTTTGTTGTCTAGATATTTACTGTATAGAAATCCATCTAAAATCTAATGTATATCATTTTTGCAAATGACTAATAGATTATAGAAATGACTGATTGAATAGGTTTACCATGCTAAGTAGCTCTTCCATATCTGGTGCCTTGGTATACTCCAAATTTACAACTAGATTCTCATCAAATATTTTCATTTTTCTCTTCTTCTCTTGAAACTATGACAATTCAAAATTGATGAAATGAATGCGTTGCTTCATAGAAACCATTTGTTCTAATATTTCTGGAGTGCAACCTTCATGCATTCAATCTTTGAATTCCTACACTATATGTTGTACATCATTAACCTTTACCTTATCATCAAATAGTGTACACGTAAAACCTTCAACAAATTCCTCAGCTCTAGCTAATAAAGTGTGGACTATTAGTTTTTTCTATTACCATTTATTTGGACATTTTTTATTCTCTGATCGCCATTTTGATGGCTTTAATCTATTCAACAATAGTTGATCTTGGATGGTGTGATATAAGGCCATCACTTTACATGTGACTTCGTCTCCTTGATTATCTATATTTTGCCTCCAAATCAGTACAATTGCAACAAAAGAATCGCCGATTGAATATACGATGCCATGTGAATTATCTTCATTTGTTCTAGGTGATTAGGCTTCTTAGACATCTTATGTGATTGCTCATTAATGTATGTTGTTGTATTCTCTTCAGCTACATAATACTGCTTTCCACATGTCATTGTTACTTTATATGGACTTGAATATTCTTTTGTGTCTATATTTAATTTGCATCCATGTTTGCGAGTGCTCAGTCATGGTTTTGAGACATGTGGTCATTCTAGGGATTAGATACATCTTAAGATGGGGAAAAATGTAAATGATAAAATTTCCATACCCATATCAATTATCATTTATTTTTGTGTCCATTTTGATAGAATGACTTAATAAAATTAGGCATTGACAAATTACACATTCATGATAAGTGTTGACCTCATTCTCTCGTTTTGTTATTCATTCGTATTTACTCTTCCCATATTTTGTGTCATCTTATCTATATATCCACACATATTTCTGCATATCTAAAATTAATTGTGTCTATTATGATGTACCATGTTCCATAAATTTATTCTCCACCTTGATATTATGTTGCCTTGTCCTAAGGCATTTCTACGAGCATGAGATCAATCTTTGCACTCACAAATTTGATTGATTGTTTAAAAAAATTGAATTAGAATTCGAACAATTCCACCCACCTCTTTCTCACCATGAACCAACTTGATACATGTTTAACATAATTTATTGATATGTCTTGGCATTTAAGGGCATTTTTTCTGCACTTATTTGTAATTCAAAATTTTCAGAACTAAAAATGCCCTTATTTGTAATTCAAAATTTTGAGAACATAATTTGTAAAATCTATAGCGTGTAGGTTTATTATTGTAGGTTATGGATCAAAAGCAAATAGAATATTAGATTCACAACTCCCATAATTAAATCTACAAACACAAGCATGATCTACCAAATTTTAAGAACAATTGGAAAATAAAAATTTCATTTTATTTTAGATGCATATAAATTTTTTGTAATCTTAATTAGAATTCAAAATTTATGATTCAAACAATAGACAACTATCTCATATAACCTAAGTTTGGTAAAAGATCCACTTTTGAAAAGTAGTCTCATACGGACGGATGGTGTCTATATACACAAATCCAGACCGGGGTCATGTACCTACCTCAAATTACAAAAGAGGGGTTTTATATTTAAAAAGGGTAGTTGAGCAGTTGTGTCATAAGTTGGACGGCTTCTCTTTAATTTTGTTGTCTTTTATATAATAAATACCGTGTGGGGCTATAAACGACTTTTAAGAAAATATTCGCAGCGAACCGCAACCGACATTTTGGTGCAGTACAGCTAAAGAAAGCCTATTCTCCCTAGCTTATATTAGTCATTGAGGGGGATCATGGAGCAAGATCCGCCAATCTGCAACATCTTGTGTTCGAATCCTGTAGAGCTCTGATTTCAGTCCTGGATTTGCCAATTAACAAACACTCAACCACACACCATTGGTTAAAACAATACTTTTCAAATCCACAACCACAGACCAATGGTTACAATTCAGTGGCCCTGCTCTTATTAAAGTAAGTTGTCGCAAACAGTAAAGCAATAATTCTCTATTAACGGAAGGATTTGTTAGTCCAAAGCCTGCCCTAATGAGAATTTTTCGTTTCGAGTGATTTTGAAGTTAACGTTGTTTGTTACTCACGTTCAATTATGTTGTTATACTCGAGCCAGAGTTATTTAAAATTTGTCCAGACTTTAGATGGCTTATTTGATTGCTTCTTTCCAAAGCTCGGCATAAATTGGTTCTAGCAAAAGCAGTTTGGATCTAACTTATATGCATCGTACCCTGCCTTGATGTATTCTAATCTTTTCATACACATGTTAATTTGCATTAGTTTTGTTTATTTAATTGATATTTTGTATTTTTATATAATTTGTTAAGAGAATTTTATAAAAAGAATAATTAATCTATTTTTTTAATGTTTTTCTAATATTGTCACTTTTTCTTTTCTTTTTCAAAAATAGTTGTATTTTAAAAATTTCATAAGTCAGTTGTAATTTTGTTAGTTGGATTCATTATTTCAAAATATTAACAATTAAAATTATTTTTAATGTTTATATCTACATATATTAAAATATGATAGCACAAGGAGATATAAGGATGTTAATGGCGAACATATTTGAGGATGAGACCCTTCCAAAATGTGGTTGCATTGGTTCATATCTCCAATCAAAAGCGATTCGGCTTCGACATCTTACTAAACAAAAATAAAAAATAAAAAATGTTGGTATGCTAAAGTATTTTCTTAGTTTGTCTACAAGCATATCATACTCTTGGCTTGTGGTACACTGGGAGCTTTGGAACAAATTATGTACATCAATCAAAGCATAAGGGATATAGGAATTTTGTTAGGTATCATAGTTGGCATACCTTGGTAGACATGAATGCGAAATGTAGAAGCATGTATAAAGCTCAAAAAAGCATCAAATGCCAATCTATTAAAAAGTGTATAGAAGGGCATTTTTACACGTACCTTTCATGATTTTCAACAAGAAATGCATTTTCTTCATGTGTTTTATCCCTATACCAACATGTATGAACTATATCAAGGAGTAAGATTGTGTCTGATTTTTATGTGAGTCAGTGTTGTCTATTTTTATGTGAGAGAGCTTTGTTTTTGTTTGTTTATGATGGTTTCTATTGCTGTAAAAAAAATTTCGTGTATGCCTAGCAACAACAAGAGGTGTTCTTTTTTTTTTTTTTTTTGTTTCTTTTTTCTTTTCTTTTTCAAGTTTGAATTTGAATGGCTCTAGTGCTGGGAGTCTAGGGGATTCCCCCATGACTTGCCCCACCGAATCGGTCCCTGATCCCTTGGATGGGTCCTCAAATGATACATGGGATGGTGGTACCATGTAGTATACTACCAATGGTAAATCTGCCATCTTCGACAAACCTGGTGGTGTTGAGGGCCCCAATAATTAGATTCTATTTGTGGAATGCAACAAGAAATGGGCTTCTTTATTTGCAACTAAGCTTAAGGGTAAGGCCATTTCGTCGATACTGCATAAAGTTGACTGGGATTCTGGCGCTTGCTCCATCTCTATCTCGGACTGTATTGTGGATCAGAATATGGCTCACATGAACTTAGTCTTAGTGGGTAAATTTGTTGGACCACATCCTAATATTGAGGCTGTTAGATCCTGGGTGTCTAGAAAATGGAAAGGTAAGGGACAAATTGAGGTTTTAACCCTAAAGATTGGGAATGTAATGAAGCCCCTATTTGGGTCAGACTGTCAGGTTTACCCATAGAATTCTGGGGAGAAGAGATATTTTTCAGGTATTGTAGCTTGTTTTGGTGAGCTAATTTTAGTTGACTCAATGACTATAGCTAAAAGACGTCTGGTTTATGGCAGATTGTGTGTCAATGCTAAACAATCTACAAATTTGCCTTCTGAGATTGACCTTTTCCGTAAGCTGGGCAGATGGGTTCAGAAAGTGGAGTATGAATCCATCCCTTTCACATGTTTCCATTGTAAAAAAGTGGGTCATTGGGGCAGACAGTGTTCGTCTAAGCCAAAGAAGGAATGGAGAAAGAGGAATGACATGTTGCTCTTAGAGAAAATGGATGCCCTGTCCACAAAGCCTCCTTTGAAAGATTTGAGCAATGATTTGGATGGATCTATTAATCCCTCTATTCCTACCCAATTGTGGGGGATGGGGTTCTTGCTATCCTTGACCCGAACTCCTCGCCCCTTTAGAAGAATATTGGGGAATCCCCTGTTGTGGATGCCCATGTGAAGGAAAGATTATTATAAATGCCATTAGATCTATCTAGGATATTCCCATTCAACTAGTTGTTGATATGGATAAATCTATTGAGGCAAAACCCCAACCTCTCCCAAGCTGGAATCATCCCTAGAGGGCTCTAGTCCTTTTATTGAGGTCAAACCCAAAAACAAAAGAAGGAACTCCCCTATTGGCCAAAATACTCCGGTCTCAGGGGGGGTCTTAACCAGAAACAAACAAAAAGCGGACTATGGGTCAGATTCAAGGGGGGCGGTTAGTAGAGATAGGCAGAGTCAAGTTTCCATTGCAGATGAAGCCCAGAGAATGTTACTAAAAATGGAGATGGGATCCCCCTCTCTTGCTAAATGAAAGTTATCTCATGGAATATAAGGGGTTTAAATCACCCCCACAAGCATTACCTGCTATCCAATTTTGTTAGAGACCATAAGCTAGATATTTGTCTTGTCTAAGAAACTAAAATGCCTGGTAGAAAAGTGGAAAAAATTAAATTGGCGATCTTTGGAGATTGTGGTGTTCACTATGTGGATGAAGATGGTGCTTTAGGTGGTATCACCACTCTTTGGAATTTGATACTGCTATGTGGTAAGGTGTTTCTCTCTTCTCCTAATCACATTGCTACTAGATTCTTTAATCTTAAAGATGGATCCTCTAGGATTATTTTCAACATCTGTGCTCCTAATGGGAGATTTTCTAGGAAATCTCTCTGGTCTTCCATTTGTCATGCTAGATCGCCCTTCCCTAATGAGAAATGGGTTCATGTGGGTGATTTCAACACCCCACTCTCAAATTTGGAGAAATCTGGGGACATGCCTATCTCTATTTATAGTAGATAAGACTTGGCTGACATGATCAACTCTTTGAGCCTTTTGGACCTGGATCTTATTGGTGCTAAGTTCACCTGGTCCAACAGACGGAGTGGGGAGGATCTCATTCAGAATAAGTTGGATAGGGGCCTTTTCTCTCTTGATTGAATTCAGAATGATTCCTGTAGACTGAATGCCTTGCCCCATGTTGGATTGGATCACTTCCCTATTTTCCTTTCGGTGACTTCGTTGTTTGGAAGAAAGGTGTACCCCTTCAGATATGATAAAATATGGCTAATGGCCCCTGACATCCAAGATAAAATTATGGAGTGGTGGAATATTGATATCTAGGGTATGACCATGTTTTGTATAGCCAAGAAGCTATCTAATGTCAAGTCCAATATTCAATGTTGGAACAAGTCTCTTTTGGTAATATCTTCAAAATTAAAGATAAGCTCAAATTGGATCTTGAGGAGGTTCCAATGAATACCCAAGTCTTCGGGTTTGATAAAGATGTCTCGAATAAAGAAATTGATATTTTGACTAAATTGCATGATATTATTTCCAAAGAGGAGGAATTTTGGAAGTAGATATCTAGAGCTTTATGGCTTAAAAGTGGTGACAAAAACACTAAGTTCTTTCATATGACGACTCTTAAGGACATGACTGCTAATAGAATAAATAAAATTTATGTTGGCCAGAGATGGGTCGATAAGCATGTAGAGATTTGCCAGGAAGCCATCAATTATTTCACTAATCTCCTTTCGCTGGATGATCCTCTTGACCCTCTAGCCCAAAATGAGATCTTGGACGAGGTTCCCATCATTGTCTCTCAGGATATGAACTTGGATCTTACCAAAATCCCTTCTCTTGATGAAGTTCACAATTCACTCTTCTCTTTTGAAGGTAACAAAGTCCCTGGCCCTGATGGCTTCCCTCTATTTTTCTTCCAAAATTTTTGGCAGATTATTTTCTCTGATGTGGTCGTTGTGGCTCAAGATTTTTTTGGATCTCGTTCTCTCCTAAAGGAGATAAATGCCACCTTCTTTGTCCTCATCCCCAAAAAACTTGATGCCTTCTCTTGTCAGGATTTTAGACCTATTAGTCTTTGCAATTATATTTGTAGACACCCAAAATTGTCCAATTTATTTATTTAATTATCTAAGCCTAATTCTTCTATTAATTAAATAAATCATTATTTATTTAATTAATTCATTTATCCTCTTCTAGCCTTATTTCTCATTTAAATAAATACATTTATTTATTTAAATTATCCTTTTCCTAAATTAAATAAATATTTTTATTTATTTAATTATCCTACTTCTTCTATTAATTAAATAAATCTTTATTTATTTAATTAATTCATTAACCTTTTCTACTTATGACACATGTCATTCATCTCTTAATTCATACAATACCTACCCCTTTCATTATTTTATTATTTCTTTTACCTACCCTCTAATCATAGCCAACCTCCTTTTACACCTCTCAATCTTATCCCTCCATTTCATATTGTGTCTTCTATATAAGGAGATGCTTTCTTCATTATCAAACCCTAATGATCCGAATGAGCTAACTACTTGATCATTTGACTACACTACGATTCTATTTGCAACCACATTCCGTTCTTTGTTGAGCTCTTGTGCACACAAAATCTAAGAGCAAATATAGCAAGCAAGATCAATGGAGATAGGAAGAATGGAGATCAAAACCCTATTGGATATGTGATGGTATAATCTTTGTGATTTCATTTGATTTGCATTGTCTTAGGTAATCTTCATATGTTATGGTGGATCTTTGTTGATTGTTAGGCTAGGGTTTTGTGGTTGGATTCATTTAGCCTTTCAATATTGTTATCATTGTTATCCATTTTCACCATACACATTTTGGAACGCCTGGTGGGACTCTTGTCCCTTTGCATTTAACCTTTTTGTTGCAGATTTTGCATTTTTGAAGTTGCAGATCGGACATTTTTCGACGACATTTTAGGTTTTTCTGCGTCTGCAAGCGTTCGGATCGTGTCTCTGATTTTCAGAAGCGTCTGCGGTGTCTGGAATCGCGTCTGTGTTTCTGCCAAATTTTATTTTGCAGGTTTCTGAAAGGGGCGTCTGTGTTTCCGAACCGCGTCTGAGTTGTTTCTGCCCGCGTCTATGTCCGAGAGAGGCGTCTGTGTATTTTGGCCGCGTCTGTGTCTGGTATAACAGCGTCTGTGTTTTACTGTTTCGGAATTTTAAATTTTTCTTTAGTTCAATTTTTGGATTTCGTACTTAGGGTTTCAGATCTGGTTTATTTTTGGACTAACCCTTGCAGATCTAGCTAACCAAGTTTGTCCAGCTTGTCTTGGAAGCAAAATCGTTTGGTTGAAGGCCCCTATTTTCACAAAGTCTTTTGGGTTTTAAAAATTTACCTAACTTGTGTGCTTGCAGGAAGGGGTGATCATTTGAAACAACCCAAACTACTAACAAATTTTGTTGCAGGGCCTTGGCTAGGGTTTTATAATTTTGTTGTGTGCCTTGTTTTCATAGACTAGCAAACACTTCCATTGGTGCCCTAAAATTGAATCATTGTCTTTTGTGTCTTGAGCAATAGGCTCTTTTTGTTTAATCTTTAGAGGGCCTGTCTTCCCGTGTGGTCATTAGGACTACTAGTGAGAAGAGAACGACCCAAGTGGTAGCGAGGAAAACCCACCTCATTCGAACCACTATGATCAAATGTATTCATGATGAAAACTATGAATAACGTGTGCTGATTAGTTCATACCGACACTATGTCTCCCCATAAACCCGTTTGATCAAATTTATTTGATCATTTGTAGGGCGTAACCCCTACCGGCTGGGAGCCTTTTGTATTTATAGAGCTGAAAGTGCCGCATGTATGGCCACACGAGCGGATGCCCTTACTAGCACCATTTTGTTTTAGAGGCCCAAATCCTTCTAGTTGTTGGGGCAGGAGGTTGGACCTCTGGTAGTGGCCCACACACATACGATTCTTAGTAGAGATACAAAGTTCGCCATGGGGAGTTTTCATGGGGACTGATGCTTGGCTGACCCGAGAAGTGAGTGCCGAGGGTGGAGCCAGTGAGGTCAAGCATCTAAGTATCCACTCTGAATAGCGTAGCCTCGGGGGTAAAACCCCATGTGGGATCAACAACTATTGTCTTGGCCAGCCATAAGAATTGTGCTTAACTTATGTTAAACATTCAAAACATTCAGGACCAAACAACAAAACATTGTGTCTTTTGTGTCTTCAAGTGTATGCAAAACATTTTTACATCAAACAACACACTTTTGGAGTCTAAACTTTTGGAGTCCTCATCAACATTGTGTCCTCTTGTCATGAAAAACAGTCAAACAGTCAGATCTGGTCACAACAAAACAATTTCACAGATTGGAAAAATTGCACGAAGTTTACAGAAACGCGTCTGTGTTTGTTTTAACAGTGTCTGGGTCATCTAAGCGCGTCTGTAAAGGGCAGAATAGCATCTGTGTTTTTAGAAGCGTCTGTGTCGAACAGAGACACGTTTGTGTCTGGGAATCGCGTCTGTGAAGTATACAGAAGCGTCTATGTTCAGAATTGAAATTTTTTTACAGTCCAGCAAAAATAAACAAGAAAATCGCAGAAGTGCATCTGGGTTAAACAGAGTAGTGTCTGTGTCAGGAAACCGCGTCTGTGAAGGATACAGGCGCGTCTGTGTTCAAAATTGCAAAAAAAATAAAAATAAAAAAATTTCAGAGTCCAACAAACAAAAGAAATCAGTTTCGGAATACTTGAGCTTCCTAGGTTGTTTCTTCAGGTTTCATCTAGCATTCAACCTATCTCTGGGTCTCATACAGTCCATCATTGCTTCACATCTCATTTTACATTCATACTTGTCTAAACTTGAGTCAAAAGGTTACTTGCTCGTCCTCATCATACTTTGTCAACATACTACATACAACAACACTTTGCTAAGTGGTCCCTCATCAAGGTTTCTTACCTTTGGGTCTCATTTGGTCTTACTTAGGGTCAAGGTCAGCTTACCTCATCAAGAGAAACTATCCTCTCTTTGGAAGTCACACCTACTCTACTACTTACATACTTGGTCTTACACTTTGGACATTGCAAGTACACCTCAAGATTCATTTACACTCCATACAACTCTTGGTCTTCCATACTCTTTCCATTTTTCAACTAGTCTTACACATCTTGGTCAAACACCTAGTTCATGGTTGAAACCCGTCTTCAAAAATCTAGGAGAAAAGCTAAAGAAGCTCAAGAGTCCGCAAACATGAGTTCTTATGAGTATGACAATGATTTATTTTTCAATCCTGAGCCCACTACACTGCCTGACATGGATGTTTATAAACACATTCCAAATGTTGAGAACACAGACACTACAAACAACAATGCTACACACAATGACAATGTGGACAATGTTTCAATACAATCAGCAGATATAGAAGAATCCATAATGAATCCTCATTTCAATAGATTGGTTGAAGAGATAATGAAGAGGGATAGACAATACTTCTTACACATGATGGCACAAAGTGGAGCTAAAATACCTCATGACTTTGACATGTCTCAACTTATGGAAAATCGACCCTCGCAACAAACTCACTCCAACATGGATCAAAGGAGACCCAATAGTGGAGGAAATAGAGGACCGAATATGATGCCTGAGTCACCATTAGTTTTGCTTCAAAAACCTGAAGTCCCACATACACAAGCTCAAACATATGATACTTACCTTCGAATACCATTATGGAAGCCTTATGCAGATAGATATGCTCAATTACATGCTCCAGCTATGGATCAATCAAAACAAGTGGACACTCAAAGGCATGCTCAAAATTTGGACACAAGGAAACCTCATGTCAAATTTGGGGGCAACACAATAGAACATGACGTGCCTATAGAATATGGTATATATGCACAAAATAGATATGGGGTTCCTCAACATGAAGCTATGCCAAGTGCTCCCTATATGCCGCATCAATATAGACCGCCATATAGACATGTCTACGATCAGTATCATCCATACATGCAACAAGCTCCTCCTCAAATTGGCGTCCCAAACATGGGGTATGCTACAAGAAATAGATCTCCTCCCAAGAGCAATTTGGAGCAACAAATAAGAGATTTACAAAAGAAAATGGAGGACATGAGCGCACCAAAACCAACATAAACTATGAGAGACATATATCCTTATCCATTTGATAAGAGCATCCCAATGCCTCCATTTCCTGCACACTTTGTGACGCCAAAATTTGACAAGTATAGAGGAAAGGGAGACCCCAAGGCACACATACGACAATTTTTCACAGCTTGCATTGACGTAGCGGCAGAAGAAACATATTGGATGAGGTTGTTCCCGCAGAGCTTAGGCGATCAAGCTATGGAATGGTTTTCTCAATTACCTCCCGGTATTAAGTCATGGGGTGACTTAGCAGAGGCATTTATTCAACATTTCTCCTACAATATTGAGACAGATATCTCAGTCACTACTTTGTGCAACACCAAGCAAAAAGAGGGAGAATCTTTTGCGTCATTTTTACAAAGATGGAGAAATCTAGCCAGCAGATGCTCTTGTGAAATTCCCCAAAAACAAATGGTAGAAATGTTCTCTCAAAACGTTAACAAGGATATTGGCTATGATCTAAGGAAAGCTTGTTTGTCCACCTTCAAGGATGTTATTGAAAAGGGCTTAGCAACAGAAAAGGTCCTAATTGAACAAGGAGTCATCAAGCTATTCAAGGAAAACAAAGATGACTTTAAAGGAAAAGACAAGCCAAGATTTTGGAATAAAAACAAGAACATAGTCAACAATGGCGTTGTTGATGCCAATACAGTGAGACCCAAGTTCATCTTTTCAGGATCAAGTTCTACAAACAATCAAGTGAATACTCAAACAACTTCCAGATCACGAAGGAAGTATACCCCATTGGGAGAACCACTTGAATCAGTCTTCAAAAAGCTAGTGGTAAACAAAGTGATCATAGTTCCAGATTTTCCTCCATATGAACCAAAGGTCAAACCAAATTGGTGGAATGATGATGAGTATTGCGAGTTTCATAAGAGCAAGGGTCATAAGATAGGAAATTGCCATTGACTGAAGAATATCGTGCAAGATCTCATTGATAGAGGTGACATTGAGATTGAGGGACATTCGTCTAATCAAGAACATGAGATGTTTAAGGAACCATTCCCAAAGCATGACAAAGGAAAAGCCCAAGTCATAGATGATCAGGCCAACTATACTAGAGCACCTTACAACTATGACTCAACTATCAATCACATCTCAATGGACAATCATATCTCTACTATTACCATCAAGAACAAAAATCTTGAGAATCCTCCTCAGAGACCCAAGATTGTTCTAAGAGGTGTGGGATCTTCGTCAGAGTCTACCTCTGAATGTCATGTAACAACTTGTCGAGGTAAAATTACTTTGCCAGGTGCCTCCACTAAAAACACTTCTTCTTCATCTACTAAACCTGAGTATGACCTTGTAGAACAGTTAGGGAAGACACCCGCGCTCATCTCCATCCTTGAGCTCTTACGCATATCCCCTGCTCATAAGGCTATTCTTGACAAAATCTTGAGAGACACCGCCATTCCTACCGATCTGAACGTGGACCAGTTTCAAGCCATGGTGGGATATCTTTCCATTCCACATTCCCTTACATTCACAGAAGCCGATGACGCCTCCGTAAGTCAGTCACATAATGCACCATTACATATTGAAGCCTTCATACACAAGCATCGAATAAAGCGAGTCCTGATAGATGGAGGAGCTGGTCTAAACATTTGTATGTTGAGCACCATTAAACAATTGGGATATTCCGATAAAGCTGTGAATTCAAAGAACCAAATTACCATCAAGGCATATGATGATGAAGAACGCTCATCCAAGGGCACGGTCACCTTACCTCTAAGAATTGGGCCAGTTACAAAGGATGTGGTTTGTCAGGTCCTGGATCTTGATCTCACATACAACATATTGCTAGGACGTCCTTGGATTCATGAGATGAGCGCAGTCCCATCTACATATCATTGATGCGTCAAGTTTCCACACAATGGAGTTGAAGTGACCGTCAAAGCGGATCGAAATCCATTCATATATTGCAACAATCTGTGACCTAGATCAGAAATAACAATTCCAGCTAATCAAGAAGCTGTTCCTTCATCGACATATGTGGATCCTGAATCCTTAAAAGCTTCTACATCCAAACAAGCAGAGCTAAAAGAAAAGTTCAAGATTAAAGACCTAGGATGTGGTGAGTATATATTTCATGTTGACCAACTCCCATTATCTCCTAAGGTATTCTGTCAACAAGAACAACCTACAAACAATTTTCAATGCCGAGGAATTGGGTGTGAACCACCTAGTGTTGTGGCTACTAAGTCTGAATGCAAATCTCCTCTAGCAGTGCAAGCATCTCTTGATATCAACAATCCTAAGAGTGGTTCCAACAAAGAATCTATTGAGAATATCGCCAACCCTTTTGAGAACTCACATAGCCTTACCATATCATCCACTCATTCCATTTCCACTCCACTTCCAGACTTGGATCAACAAGAATTACAAAAGCCCTTACTCATTGGGGATCAAAAATCAAGCTTTGAAAAGAAAAATCTAAAAGTCAAAAATAAAGAAAAGTGCTTCAGTCCAAATCAAAATCAAAAGCTATTGGACTCTACAAAAATCAAAGTCAAGGATAAAACTCCTATGAAGAAAAAAGAGAAAGAGATGATCTCCCCTAATATCAAAATAACTGGGGGCAAAAATTCTACAATTGCAAGTCAAAAAGATTACTTGTTGATCCTAAGTCTCCATCATGCTATCCTACTTTCCCTTCTTTTCGCAATCATAAGCCTTCATCACTCATCTACTTGTTCCACACATCCTTTCCCTTCCGGTGATACATCATGGACCTTTAATGGAGCTTCCTCGAAGGACTTTGTTATCAGGGATGCCCAAACTTCTTCAGGTGACACGCATATGGGCAAACATAGTCCACACACTAGTAATTCTATCTCAGTTCCTTCATCAAGGAAGACAGTCACTCAAGCTACACATCATGCAGTCAAGGAACATCACAGCTACAATCACAAAGTCAAGCCTCGCACATTTGAGGTGGGTGACTTAGTTCTCAAAGAAAATCCTAAAAATCAGCAAGACGGAGAGAAGAAGGGCAAGTTTGAACCAAACTGGCTTGGTCCTTACATCATCACAGCGGTATATGGATCTAGGGAATATTAGCTCTCTACTACAAAAGGTGAGCCTTTGGAGGATCCTATCAACAGCATGCATCTTCGCATATTTTACACATAGTTCTCCGGGATATCCTAATTCAAAAATACAAAAAAAAATTATAAAACAAAAAAATCGTTACTTGGTGAAAACCTGACAAATAGGCGCCTTGTGACAAAAAAAAAAGAAAAAAAGAAAAAAAAGAAAAGAGAAATAATTTCGTCCAACGGTGAAAACCACTTCGGTGGTGCCCTGGGCAAGTACCATGGTGAAAACTGGGTCACCAGTGCCATGCGTAGAGACATTGCTCCTCCCTCCTTCAGGATTCTCTTCATCATTTCACTTTGCACACACTCACAACCTATTCGTTCATAATAAACTTACCCATTCCCATCATGGCTTGTTATTGATCTACCCAAGATTGGTTAGCCATTCATAATAAACCTCCCTTTTCGCCTCCCTTTCCATCCATAATAAATCAGATCCTATCTGTGGCTAAGGCAAAATCCTACGTCTAGTGATGGGTGTGGAACTGAGAACATCACATGTTTCAAGGAGTAAAGTTTCTTCCAGCTTTCTTCAGTCTGTCCGCGCACAATCCGCAATAAAGCAACATTTGCATCGCCAGATCCGCAATAAAGTTTCATCTTCTTCGCAATAAAGTATCAGTTTCATGGATTCAGTCAGTTTCAGATGAGACACAGCAGCAACAATGGGCTTCAACAAAATCAAATCTTTCAACAGACTCAGACAACATTATGGTTCAGTGTTAATCTATCCCTTTTGTGAAAGTGAACATTGTGACCACAATCAAATAAGACTTATACAAGTGACAAGAGACACTAAACTTGAGGACTACAGTGGATGTTGGTGTCGAGTCTTGGTTTTCTTTTGATTTCATCTTTCTGGTGACATGTCTTTTAGCTTTTCCAGGATGTCTTTGACTAGAGATTCTATCTCCAGGATGTCTTTGACTAGAAAGGCGAGGATGGGGTATTGTCACCTATTTGTATTTGTTGTCTGTGGATTGTCTCTTAGTAATGCTATGACTTGTCCAAGGATATGAGGACATTGTGAGTCTAGTGTGAACTGGGGCATTCCTTGTTTGTGACTATCTTATCTCCATGCAAACAGGTACAATGACTTTCTGGGTCAAACTCATGCCTCGATTGTCATAACCTACTTGCCATAATAAGCTCAATGATGATAATGCACAAGAAGCTCTTTCACTTTCATATCTTCTGTCTTTCATCCCCCCTTTCTTGATTGACTTCCATCATCCTTCTCGAGTCCGCGTAGCTTGCTATCACATGACTGAGTATGATGACACACCAAAAATATTTGCATTTCATGTAGTTGCACCTACATTACCACATATAAGCATTTCATACATACATATAGATATCACAATTGCATCACATCCTGCACACAACACCTGTTAGCACAATTTACATTTGCATTATCATATTCATCTGCATTACATACATTCACATTTGCATTAGCATCACATATAGAACATAAAAGAACAAAAATATTGCATTGCATCATGTACATATTTGCATCCATATCATAAGAATCACATAAGAACATCTCATCACATAGATACACATGCATATAGCTGCCGCAAAAATGAATCATCTCTCATATATAATCAAATGTGTCATGATACAATGATGTCAAAAGAATCATATGGCTACAAAATCACCCGCAGGTGTCTACAATACAAAAACAAAAATGGTACATATACTGATACAAGGGAGCCCTCTATGGCTATGATGAAGTCCCTCCCTCGGAGCCGCCTGGCCTTGACGGAGTCTAAGCTCTAGAAGGACCCGCTCCAGGATCACCCGGCCTATCTGGTGGTGGTGGAGGACCCATGACCCCACCACTAGATGCCTGTCTCCTCCGGCTCCCTCCCGTAGTCGTCGCTGTCCGCGATGGTCTATGGAAGCTCCTCGCCCGCTGATTTGCTGGCACGACACCATAATACAGGTCCCTCCAGTAGGTGATCTTCTCTCCGGCTCGCAGCACATATGCGTAGCCTGCTCCTATGTCCTCCGCCACCTCCCTCCCTGCCCTCAGCGTTGTCTCAGCCTCAGTGTAGCGCTGAATCGCCTGATCCCTCTCCCGCTCAGTATCCCTGAGCCGGGTCCTGAGCCGATCCCTCTCCCTCTCCAGATCTTGAATCTCGTCTGCCTGGCCCTGGCAGATCTCCCTCAGATCTAGCAGCTCAGCCTCCACTGGGTCAACCCCCTTTGCCTCTGCCTCTACCCGTGGCTCTCCCTCTGCGGGTGCCTGCCCCTGTACCCCTCCCTGTACCTGTACCGGTGCCTGAACGGGTACCTGTCTCGATACATGTCTAGGTCCCTGTCCCTGTCTCTGTCCATGTGCCTGTACTAGCACCTGTCCCTGCATCTGTCCCTGTCTCTGTCCCTGTGCCCTAGGACCCTGTGCTGCTGGTACCTGCAGGGGCACTCCACCGCGACCCCTCACCACCTGGGCCTGTCCCTCCTATCCACCCTCTCTCCGAGGTGCCACCCTCCTCTCCCCAACTACTCCCCTCCGCCGTCGTTGGCCTCTACCCCCATCACCCCCACCATCATCATCGTCATCTCCTCCTCCATCTCCATCCAGTAGCTCCCCTGGATCTGTCAGTCGAGGGAATGGATGCTCCACCCAGTAAGCTGTGTACTCTGCATCCATACCTGCATCCTCAATCTTAGGCCACATGTCCAAGGGAAGGAGTATCATCTCCGCCAGCTGTGTAACTGCCTAATCATACGACAATAATGGCCCGAACTGCGCCTGATCCCTCACTATGCGGGCATACATACCCGAGCCTCGTGGCATCCGCTGGATCTTGCCAAACTGTCTGCCAACCCTATCCACAAGCTGTCTCTCCAGTATGTAAGGCATCCGCCCAATCAGATATCTTCTCCTGAATGTATACGGCAGCTCCACTGCGTCATCCTCCCACTCCTCGCACCCCAGGTATGGCCTCCAGATGACCACATCAATGTCATCTATCACACGCCTCCAGTGCTCTAACCTGCCAATCTGAGGCTGTGAAGTGATCATATCGTATAAATGAACAAAACTCCGTCCGTGACCCCTGCCTCTGAAGTGTATCGGTCGTGTGATAGGCAGATGCTCATATGCCCACACCTGTAGCAGTGTCACTCCGCAACCCAGTCCCACTGATCCATGGTAGACGAACTAATGAAGCTCATAATACAGATGTGCCAGGACATTGGGACCCCATGCATATCTGGTGTGCTCAGTCACCAATGTCTCCAGTGCTCCTCCCCAGCCAACTGCCAACCCCCGTGTAGCCCTATCTGGACACAAGAACCCACTAATGGCTCCTCCGATCACAGCTGGCAAAGCTAAACCTGTCGTGGTCATGGTATCCCATGCCACATGCCCTGCTCTCATCTCTAGCCCGGGATCCTGGAACACCCGTCTCAAAGACTCTCTGTCTCCGTCGTGATCATATGGGATCAGCTCTCCATCGATCGGTATATGCAATATCCTGTAGACATCCTCGAGGGTCACTGTCATCTCCCCCATCGACAAATGAAATGTGCATGTCTCGGAGTGCCATCTCTTCGCCAGCGCAGTCAGCAAACCCATGTTTGCCCGAAACTCAGGCAGATATAATACATGTCTCAATCCCATCTCCTCGATGGCAGCTCTATCCTGAAACGACAACTCTAGTCGCAACCTCTGTGTGGACGGGAATCTCTCCCGTGACTCTAGCATAGGCAAATACTCCTGTAGTCAAACAATCAATCATGTCAGTTATCGTGGCATTCCTTGTTCATCACAAAATGCTACTCGCTATCTAAATGCATATGGTTATCTATTCTAGTGACACTCACTGTTCATCACAAAGTGTTGCTATTTATCCTAGTAGTGCTCCCTGTTCATCACAAAGTACTACGTGTGTGACATTCCCTGTTCATCACAAAGTGTTACTCACATTTAGCACTCCCTGTTCATCACAAAGTGCTGCTCACACTTTGGGTACTCCCTGTTCATCACAAAGTACTCTATCTTGGTGCTCCCTGTTCATCACAAAGTGCCTTGATCTATCCTAGTCTTCCTAGAGGACCTGCTTGAGTGTATCTTCTCAGCAGCTTATCCAATCGATAGCGATGTTCATCACAGAACTGCCGATTTGACCTAGAAGATTAAAACCATGCATTTTTTTGACATATACGCGCTTTTAACTCACAGACGCGTTTCTGCCTCACAAACGCACCTGAACACTGCATAGACGCGCCTGTTTGACATAAACGTGCCTAAATCACTCACAGACGTGACTTTGGAACATAAACGCCCCTACAGGACATAAACGCGCCCGCATCAAGCACAAACGTGGTTCCAGACGCAGACGCGCCTGGCGGACACAGACGTGCCTGGCGGACACAGACGCGCCTGGCACCGACGCAGACGCGGTTGCACGTTTTTGCACTTTTTTGTGCCCTATTCCTAAGTGCATTTATTGCTAAACTACCATGCATTAATGACAAAATTGAAATGCATCAAAGTATGAGGAGGTTTGGTGGTACTTACCGGCTCTCCTGCCTCTGCTGGCCTCTGAAATCGGCGAACACGGTCGAATCTATGTATGAAGGCCATCACTGCTGACTGCTACTGCTCTTTTTCTCGCTCTGCACTATGATCTCGTGAAGGTGTAGATGACAATGAGGATGTCTTTTGCCCGTGCTCTATCTTATAGTCTACCCTAGCCCTCGCATTCATTTTCCCGAGTCAGTCTTTTTCATCCCGTGACTTTGTCACTTTATCCGGTCAATCCCTTCTAGCCTTTCTTTCTTATCGAGAGATTGTCTGCAATCTTTTCAGACATTTTCATCCAATCTCTCGAGGGGGCATATCATTCCCATTCTGGGGCAACTCTGTATCAGTTCATCTTACCTTCTTTGAAACAACGTGACAATTCGCATTGTCTCAAAGAGGGGCAAATTGTAGACACCCAAAATTGTCCAATTTATTTATTTAATTATCTAAGCCTAAATCTTCTATTAATTAAATAAATCATTATTTATTTAATTAATTCATTTATCCTCTTCTAGCCTTATTTCTCATTTAAATAAATACATTTATTTATTTAAACTATCCTTTTCCTAAATTAAATAAATATTTTTATTTATTTAATTATCCTACTTCTTCTATTAAGTAAATAAATCTTTATTTATTTAATTAATTCATTAACCTTTTCTACTTATGACACATGTCATTCATCTCTTAATTCATACAATACCTACCCCTTTCATTATTTTATTATTTCTTTTACCTACCCTCTAATCATAGCCAACCTCCTTTTACACCTCTCAATCTTATCCCTCCATTTCATATTGTGTCTTCTATATAAGGAGATGCTTTCTTCATTATCAAACCCTAATGATCCAAATGAGCTAACTACTTGATCATTTGACTACAGTACGATCCTACTTGCAACCACATTCCGTTCTTTGTTGAGCTCTTGTGCACACAAAATCTGAGAGCAAATATAGCAAGCAAGATCAATGGAGATAGGAAGAATGGAGATCAAAACCCTATTGGATATGTGATGGTACAATCTTTGTGATTTCATTTGATTTGCATTGTCTTAGGTAATCTTCATATGTTATGGTGGATCTTTGTTGATTGTTAGGCTAGGGTTTTGTGATTGGATTCATTTAGCCTTTCAATATTGTTATCATTGTTATCCATTTTCACCATACACAATATTTATAAAATTTTCACCAAAATCTTGGTGCTCAGACTTAAGAATTTCATCCCTTCTTTAATTTCAAAGCATCAAAATGGGTTTTTTCTTGGGGGGCGGATCCTAGATTCCATTATTATGGTGCATGAGAACATCAACTCCTTATCTATCAATAAAAAATGTGGCTTTTTTCTAAACTTGGACCTATTTAAAGCTTTTGATAAAATCAACTAGAGTTTTCTTCTCTAAATCCTTAGGGCATTTGGATTTGGAGATAACTTCATCCAGATTATTGAACAATGTGTGCCTACCCCCAAATTTTTAGTCTTGATTAATGGGTCTACCTCTGATTTCTTCTCTGCGTCAAGGGGCATTAGATAGGGGGATCCTCTATCTCCTTTCCTTTTCATTCTGATGAGTGAAGCTCTCACTAAAATTATCCAGAGGGAAGTCAAAAAAGGAAATATTATGGGATTACGACCCTCGTCTCAGGTCTCCTAATGCTCTCACCAACAATTTCTAGATGATACTTTGTTGATGGGTGAAGCTTTGGTTAAAGAAGCTAAGAATTTAAAAAAGACTTTGGATACTTATGAACAAGGCACTGGGCAAAAAAATAGCCTGGCTAAAAGCTCAATATTTTTCTTTAACACCCCTGAGCACAGGAAAAAGAAGATTGCCTTGATTCTAGGGTGTAAAGTTGGAATTCTGCATGACTCTTATTTAGGTCTTCCCCTTCGCCATGGTTCGGCCCCAGACTCCTTCTAGGTGAACCTTATTGATAGATTCCAAAATAATTTTGTTGGGTGGACAGGTGCTTTGTTAAGCCAAGCTGGAAAGCTCTAGCTACTTAAAGCTTCGCTATAGAGCCTCCTAGTTTGTGGTACGAGTTTAATCAAAATCCCCACCAAAATTGTTGATAAACTAGAAAGAATTCAAAAAAAAAATTGTGGAGAGGGATTGAATCTAAGAATAGATTACATCTTGTGGCTTGGAATCAATTTTTCCTTCCCAAATCCATGGGGGGACTGGACATTAGAAATTTGAGAGATTTCAATAAATCCTTGATGGCCAAGCAACTGTGGAGATGTCTCAAAGAGAATAATGAATGGATTGACATTTTTAAACATAAATACCACATTTTGGATATCCAAAACACTCTAAAATATTATGACCTTCCCAACACTATTTATGATTTATGGAGCAAGTTCTTTGGCTCCTCCAAAGTTATTTTGCATGGTTGTAGATGGATGCTGGGGAATGGTACCAAAATCAGGTTTTGGGATGACTGGTGGATTGGTGATGCCCCCCTATCAGATTCTGTTTGGGGTTCTCCTTTTAAATAATTATGTGTCAAAAAAATTGGCTCCTGGGTGGTTGATTATATTAGAGATGGAGCCTAGTTAGATCTCAATTCTATGGATAATGCTTTGATACCTATGCAACCTTGGTTGAATTGTATACACATCCCCTGCTCTCATGTAGAGGATGAAGTGTTCTATAATTTCTCTTCTTCTGGGAAATTCAAGGTTGTCGATGCTTACAAGTTCATCTCTAGAAACTCCCCCGCACCCGCCCCCCTTTTGGGCTGGTATCTGGAATAAGCTCTTAATTCCAAAAAATTAACATTTTTTTCTGGCTATTTGTGTAGGGTAAGATCTCTACCATTGACAATATTTGCAAAATAGGTCTCCCTCTTACTAATAGATGCTTCCTTTGCAAAGAAGTGGAGGAAAATGCTAGTCTTCTGCTGCTTCACTGCTCTTTTGTCAAGGATATCTGGAATTTCTTCCTTGATATCTGGAACACTAATTGTGTCTTCCCTTATTCTTTTCAAAGGTTGTGATTTGAATGGAAGTGCTCCTTTGATAATCAGGCTTTGGGAGTTCTTTGGAATTTGTCTCTTCCTCATATTGCTTGGGGTATTTGGAAAGAAAGAAACAATAGAGTCTTTAGAGATTTGGAATCTTCTGCGCTTGTTGTGGCTACTAGAATTTGTAATTCTACCAAGGAGAATTTTCTGCACTCCTACCCCAGTAGAAAGAATGATCATCCCCTCCCTACTCTCCAAGAGGAATGGGATACTATCAAACGGTGGCAAATTGATTGGAATACTGCCACTCCAATGCACAAGACAAAGTAGTGCAGATAAAATGTTCTTTGGCATCCCCCCTATGGGATGGATAAAAATCAATATGGATGGGGTGGCTAAAGGGAATCTTGAGCCAACCGGGTGCGGGGGAGTGGCTAGGAAACATATGGGTTTGCTAGTTTCTACGGTGATGCTCCCTCTGGGCACCCAGTCCAACCACTTTGCGGAGGCTAGTGCTGCCCACATTGGGTTACACATGGCTAAAAGAATAGGTTTTAGAAAAGTCTGGCTGGAATCTGACTCACTAAAGACTGTCAATTGTCTAAATGGGCACACAGATCCTAGCTGGACAATCGCTAATCTGATCAAGGATTGCCAGTATATAATAAATGAGTTGGAAGAATTCAAAATTTTGCACGTCTTATCAAGAAGGTAACAAAGCAGTGGATCTATTGGGCAATATGGTGGTGGGCTACATGGCGGCTAAATGGTGGAGTGGTGGAGCAGTAGGGATTCATTCCCAAAAAACTTTTACGATCTGGCTTCTTATGATTCCATCCACTTGAGGTAATCAATAAATTTTAATCATGATTTGATTGAGTTATTGGGGAAATGGTTGCATTTTGTTTTCCCCATCCGAAGATCTAGAAACTTCTTTCATGCTTGGATATTTTTGTCTAATTGTGTGGCCCATTTCCTACTACTGTTCGAAGGCTTTTCTGATTGTGGCCCATTTTCTTCTACTATTTGGAGACTTCTCTAGTGCAGACCATTTTTTGTTGTTTGGCAACCCAAATCATTATGGGTGGGGACAAGAAAAGGCAAGAACTGCCTACTTTTAAGAAATTAAAGAAAAACAAGGAGGTGTGGCAGGAAATCCTTGATGGGGGAATTGTCCCCTTCTTGGAAAGACTTCATGGCCCTTCTCCTCTACTCACATAAACCTTTGTCAATGGGTGGGAGAAAGGAGTTCTGAGGGCTTATGGTGCTTATTACCAACTGGACGAAACCCTGGTGGTGACGGTTACTTGTCTGGTGATGAATGGAAGAAGGCTTTATAGAGACGGGAAAACAGGGGAGGAAGACTTAGCGATTTTTTTAGACAAAGACAATGAGTGCTCAAGAGTTAACAAAATGGCTGGTGGTGGCTACAACAAGAAAGATCTTATGGCTTCCTAGGCAGAAATGGCTGAGTTCATCATGAGGTATATTACGCTTGATGGCAAATATGTGAGTATCTTTTCCTACCATTTTACCATTTTGAACCATTTTAGGCATGGTAAAATCATTTCTATTCCTTTCTATCTAGCCTCCTCTTTAGAGAATAGCCTTGAAAAACATATGGAGAATCCAAATAATCATGTTCTCCATGAAGGGCTTATTGTGCTCATCATGGAGTATGTTGACCCTGAAATTTGTGCCCTCTCTATCTGAGAAAGGCCAACATACTGATATTTAGGAATTTTTTGACTTGGAAATGGATTTGGAGGATAGTAGAGGTGCCATTCATTTTGATGACCCTAATTATAAGCCAGTGGAAGAAGGTGAGATGATGGTCACCTCTGGTACATTTAGCAGTAAGAATCCCCCCAGATGGGCAGCCAGCAAATATAAATCTACCAGCAAGCTGATTTCTAAGGCTGAGCCTCTTTCTAAAAAGAAGAAACTTGTGGCTAAGGACTATGGTTCGAAGACTTTGGACCAGGAAATTAAATTGGACATTCATATTAACGTCCTGAAGGAAAATCAAGGGACCATGCCTAGAGAAGAGGATAGTGGGTTAGAGAGGAATGGTACTCTGATGAACCTAGTGATAGAAGAGACCAGAAGTCGGGAGAGCTGCTAGAAGTGGGTGGAGAGAGAAATTGATACCCTCGAAGTGGGGATTAAGGAGATAATAGATATCTTCACTACTTCACTAGATCCTAGCAAAACCGATAAACTTATGATTATGACCTAGAAGCTCTCCCAAGATGTCGAGGTTATGAAATGCAACCATGAACAAAGAATTGAAAAGGTGGAACAATCTATGGCGGAGATAAATAAAAACCTCAAGAACCTGGTCGACATAAGCAAGGAGGCCATGAATAATAGTATGGAGGGGCTTGAAGAGATCAACGTCATGGTTGCGGAGTACAAATACATTCATGGCGAACCTGAGAAAGATCTTGGAGGTGAAGACATTGTTGTTGGAGGCAACAAAACCACAAGCCCTAGTTCCAAGACCAGAAGTAGGAGCAGCAATAAGGGCACCTCCAGATTCATTATGGAAGAACTAGAGGAAATCGATAAGATTACCATCCAAAAGAACAAGGAGCTGGTGCAATCTCTTATTTGAGTGTTTTTGTTTTGTTGTCTGTGTCTCTTTTGCTTTCGTCTCTGTTCTAGGGTGCTCCCTTGTTTTGTTGTTCTGGGGTGCTGCTGTTCTGGGGTGCACCCCTGTTTTTCTATTGGTTTTTGTCTATTTGGCTTATGGCCGACTTTTGTAAAACTTTTGGTTTCAGGTCCATGTAAAACTTGTTTATCTTTATTAAAAACAAGAGGTGTTCTTGGTTTGGAGAACAAGTTTGAATCTTTCCAGTGTGTCATTTTTAATTTTATTGAATGGTTATTATTCTCATCTAAAGTTGGAGATTTTTCTCGAGCATCTAGGAAGTGTGAATATAAATTCACATAGATATCCTAAAGAAGTAATTTAAATTAGCTATAGATAGTTGCATGGAAACAAGACCTTTATAATAGGGTATAGACATCCATTAAAGGATAATGAAGAGGTATTTTTATAGTGTTTCTTTGTATTTATAAATGTCATTTTAAACAGGATGACTCCTCATATTTGTAAAATAAACATATCTAGGACATTTTTAGTTGTAATCCCATGGTTATGTCCTCTTTTGAACATTATAATTATTTTTCTTGAATTGTAGGTTTGATTTATTATTTTTTTTTCATGGTTAAAGTTATTGGTGGCTCACTCAACAATACCAAAATATTTTTAGTTTTGATTTTTATTAGTGATGCAAATTCAGGTTAGATCTTAGTACTACAAAGGCACTTTATTTACAATAATAAGCATGATATATGGCCATAATCATAATATGTAGTAGAAATCTTCTATTATAAGTAGCCTTGGGATACACTTACAAGTTTGGGTCTAAACTTTTTAGCCTTAAATAACTACAATAACACACACATGAACACATACATCAACATACACTTGTGTGTGCACATACACCAACCCACATACATGTACACACACAATAGGACATTCAACTTCTTAAACAACTATGACTAGAGATAAAAAGGTTAAGTGTTAAAAAAAGATTAACATGCAGAAAACATAATAATTAAGAAAATTTAGATATTTTCACACTTTATTGGATAAATGTAGAAAGAAATTTTCATTCGATATCTCTACATTTATTTATATATTGAATAAATTTTTCAAAATCTATGAATGCTTCAAGTATAAAAATTACTCTTTATTTATTACTTTCAATTCTATACATCATATAAAAAAGGAATTTTTTGGTACCATGAAGTACCATATATTTTGGTAGTATGCTAAAAAAAAAAATCAAAGATAAATTGAATCCATTTCACAAATTTGTACAAATTCTTTATTATTTTATTCTTAAATATTTTTATTTATTCAAATTAAACTCAATTTTTAGTATTTGCAAATAGAATATTTGTTTTTTATATGATTAAATTTCATACAATATAATATTTAATATATTAATTAGTAATTATTTATAGCATATACTATACAATTAATTATTAGATCAAGATAATGTCGATGTTATTATTGATTAATAGTTTACAATTTAAATTTTTTTAATTAATTGTAAATTAAAATAATAGTAGTCATTACAATGGGATAGCACTCTCAATAAGATTTTTTAGTGGATCAAAATGGGCCCAATTTTTATTAGTCAACTAGATGTACTAATCTTTATGTTTTGTCTATGATGTAACCCATAGCTAAATATTCAAAAGAAAATCTAAGAACAAGGAAGCTTTTAGAAACATTCTAATTAAACAACATCATTCACAATTGTTTATAATTTAAAATTATAGAAGTTTCCAATCAATGCTATATTTTAGTAGGTCCCTAGTTCTTAATGGTAAAAGTTAGTTCTTAAAGGGCACTAACTTCCCTTTAAAATAATAGTATAAAATATAATAGTATAATATTGTTTATAAATTTTGGCACTAGTTTTCAACTTAAGGTGAGAAGCCATCTTTTACTAAGATTTTCACATTCTAAGATAAACTTAATTGTATTTTTTTAATAAAATAGTTAAGTTTTGATATTTTTATAGGTTTCCATTTGCATTTTTTATAATGTGAATCATTAAGTTTATAGGTTCTCGATTTATCTTGGTTTGTCTAGAAGCATTGTATATAAAATTTTTGGTTTTAATAGGCTCATTGTGTTGGCATAATTGTCATTAATGTCAACTTTTGGAAAATTTAGTGTCATAGAGATGAGAAGGCATTGAGTAGACAGATCAAAACAAGCAAGTCCGAACAAAGAAGAAAATCTCTCGTGATACTATCAAGATGAATTACTTTAGTGTTGCGGTTGTGTGCATTCACAAAAAGAGTTGAACAAAGTGTTGATCTCAATCGATTTGTCAAGAAAGACGGATCAAGAGTTAAATGGACACACCTGTGCATGAAATAGTTTTAACTATCTATCCCACATCGGTAGTATGGGGTTATTTTTAGTATTTTAATAGACTAGAGTATGTTGTTCAAGTGAGAAATAGCTCATGTCATTTTTGCCGGTCAACTTAGAGTGCAACTCAAGAAGGTTGTGTCGATGAGACACTATACCATTGATGAGAGTTAATTTAGGTCTCACCAATATGGCAATGTCTTTGTGATGTAAAGAGTAGAAAGAAGGTCATCAAGGAGACACTATGCTTTTGACAAAAGTTGATCTTTGTCTCTTCGATGCTCATGTCAATTTGATCAAGTATATGGAGCAAACATTGATGTGACATGCGAATGTCTCTTCAATCAAGTGTATGGAGTAGGCATCGAGGTGGCATGTGTAAGTCTCACTGAATAGTTAATGAAGCAGTGAAGTGTATCCTCATCGAGGATACTCAGGGATATAAAAGTGAGTCTGGAGAAGACTGTTCGATCTTAGAAGTGAACACCCCATGAAGGTGACCTTGCATATTGATGAGACATATCCTTTGTCTCATAACTCATCAGATGAAATATTCACATGAGAGACTTGTGGATTAATTTTGACATGACTTGGTGAAGGTCTCATTGATCAGACAAGCTAGTGAAAGACTATGGTAGTGTGCATCCTCATGAAGGAGACATGTGGGTGTCAATAACACTAAAATTGACTCTCACTAAAGTTATATATCTTCATGATACTCTTATTGGATTGTTGACCAAGTTGGGCCACAAACATGTTAAACATGAAGACTACATGTTGAAGGAAGGTATTTTTTGTTTTTTCAAACATTTGATGAAGAGGATTTGTACTGCACAAAGAGACTATTTTTCATAAATTTATGTCACTTGGATTTTCCCATGAGACGTAGAATTAAATTAACATCTACATGGCATAGTTGTAGATGAAGCTACTTAAAATAGTAGTTAAATATTAAATCAAATCTCAATGCAAAGATTTGAGACAAAAAGAAGGAAAGAATGTGTAAAGTGGAAAATTAGAAGCTTAGCAAATTCACCACTTGGAAGGGGAGTTTCACTAAGCTCAATTTTCACTAGATCAAAAGATGGGATGAAGAACGCAGAGCAATATCACAGGGAGTATAAGATGTCACTATTTTGAGGAACATAGCCCCCAATCTTAGGATCTCAACTCACTTCAAACATATGCAAGGGAACATAAAAAGACACACAACAAAAGCTAAGAGTAGCAAACAAGACCTCAAGTCAACTAGCCGAAGAGACCTCGATATCAAAATTTCTCAACAACTAATATCATTCTTGAAAAATGCCATCAAACGAGCACAAGTGATCACATAAAAGAGAAAAGAAAGCATCATCCATGAACTATCAATAGAAAAACTATGAGTTCATGAGAGGAAGATAAGAGAGCATGAATACACTCTAGATTTATTTATCCAGGTGATCCATGAGAAGAATGATGACAGAGAGCATGGACTACTCCTCCATAGGTGTTTTTATGTAGGTGATCCATGGTGAGAAAAGGATATGGAAAACTCGCCCCTAAATGTTTTTATCTAGGTGATCCATGTAGGGAGGAGGGTAAGAATAGTCTAGTTGTTTTTAGCTAGTTTCGCCCGTCCTCATGGGTGTGTGCAAGTGATGTCTAGTTTCAAGTGTATAGAACCTAATGTAAGAGTCTTTTCTCTATTTTTGAGTGTGCTTCAACCTGTTTAAGACATGTAATGTAAATGCAAATGCCAAGAATTGATTGTGTGCATGCAAATGTGTAAATTCCAAGTGGTGAAGATAGATGCCTCGTTTCGAGGTCATCCCATTTAAGAATTTGTTGTTTTCGGTGATGTGTTAATCCCGTCTAAGGCGTATATCAAATGTTGCATCTGGTTTTGAGTGTGAAGCATCTCACTCTAAGATTTTTTATTCTGGTTCCGAGAATGAACACCCTGTTTAAGACATGCAAAAATGATATGCAAGAGTTATAATACAATATAGTTCAAAGGGTGAGATGTGGGTCTCCAAAGATTCAACTTTAGGAGTGAGATCTTTGAAAGAAGTGTCCATATTCCCTTTTTGCACCAATGTGCCCTCATTAATGAGATCGATTTTGGGAGAGGGTAAATCATAGCTATGAATGAAAGGGAGAACTAAATTATCATCACATGCATGAAAGGAAACATCATGAACATCTTTAATGTTAGTTGAAATTAAATTAGCAAAATAAGATAAGAACTCCATATGCACTTATGATCAAACAAGAAACTGATATGTCATTTAACCATAATAATGTTCACCTCATACATGCATGAAAAATTGATAAAGGAGAGAAAATGGAATTTGGATTGGAAATTTGAAATTTGAATTTTCAAACTTGCAAAATAATTGAATAATGCAAAATTCTGAGAAAAATAATTACTCAATTAAATGAATAAATTAATTGAAAGAATAAAGAGCAATATTGCAAGCTCCTAGGAAATTCAAATTTAAAATTCAGATTATGTAAAAATAACCTCTTAATTTAAAATTAAAATTATCCAAAAGAGATTGAATTTTAAAATTAGGGCCTTGTGAAAATAACCTCTTAATTTAAGAATTTGAAATTGAAAGAATTGATTTAAATTTAAAAATTAAGGCTCTTTTAATTTACCTCTTAATTTTAAAATTTAAATTTGAAATTGTTCACAAGAGATTTAAATTTAAAATTAGGGCCTTGCAAAAAGAACCACTTAATTTTAAATTTTAAATTAGCTCTAAGATTGAAATTTGGAAATTGAAAAATTGGGAAAAGCACAAAATTGATTTAAATTTAAAATTTAGGGTTTGTTTAATTAACCATTTAATTTTTAAAATTTAAATTTGAGATTGAAATTTTATCTAAGATTTCAATTTTGAATTTAAATTGAAATTAGAAACCAAATTTGAAGAGGGAAATTCAAAATTTAAACAATCCACGAACTCAAATTTAAACATTTTAAAAATTTGGGTTTTCGAAATTAACCACTTAATTTTAGAAATTAATTGTGAAATTTTTCTTGTAGATAAAATTTTGAATTATGAAATTGAAAAATTTCTTAGATCTGAAATAATTGATCCAAATTAAACAATTGACAAGCTCAATTTTGAAATTAAAAATTATGGTTTTAATGAAATTAACCTCTAAATTTTTTTAATTTGCAAGAAAATCAAACTTGTAAATGAAAATTTAAATTTTAAATTGCATACACTCAGATCTGAAAATAAAAATTAGAATTAATGGTGTAAGGAGTTGGGTTCACCAAAATGTAAAGTGGAAAATTGGAAGCTTAGCAAATTTGCCACTTGGAAGGGGCGATTCACTAAGCTCAATTTTCACTTGAGGAAACTTCACATTCAAAAGAGGGGATGAATCCACTAGATCTAATGCTAAATGATGCAAGGACTAAATACTAAGTAGATTGATTATGTTTGGAATGTGTTGAATCTCTTTTGTAAGTTGAATAAATAAAGTGCTGAAATTGAAGACAAATAGGCAAAAACAATGAGCTACAAATTTGGGATTCAGACATGCACCTGGAACTGAGAAGTTTGAGGTGATTTGGAGTTGTTTTATGAAATCTGGCAAAAGTTGCAGGGAGCATGTGTTCAGATAGGGGCACCTCCTATTGGCCCTCTGAACTTTTCGTGCGTCGAAAAGTGTTTTTCCGTCTCTGCGAATAAAGCTTAATTCTAGAAGTACAAGTGTGCACTTGTTTCCTGCACATAGAAAGAAGAAGAAAGGGGTTGGGAATAGGGGTTTGCTTAAGTCAAACCCCAGTTTGGAATCAACCTTGAATGAAATACTGTAAATGCTTGAAATAAATGAAAAGGTATACCTTCAAATCTACAATAAATGATAATGATGCTTTGCTTCTTAGATGTAATCACATATATTATATGAAATGGCATGAACATGACTAAACCCTAACACACACACACATACCTACAAATGAATGATGTAATGTTGCTCCAATGAATAGATGAAGAATATGCAACCTTGAAGAATGCTAGATGATGAATGCTTGAATGCTTGATTCTTGAACACTTGAGATCCAATTCCGCCTCCATGAATGTATGATCATGTGTTATGCCAAATGAGAGGGGAAGACCTCCTTATATAACTGTTGATCATCAAACATTTAATTTTATGATATAGGCTGACATAGGGGTTTATTTCCTGCTCACATATGAGATAAGTGTAAGGAAGAGGGGCCAAGATAAGTCCCCTTTAGGGGATCCTAGGGTGCCATGCCCTAGTCCTAGTGGGGACCAAGACACCACACCCTGGTCCTGCCCTATTTTGGGGCAGGATCAAGGTGGCTATGCAAGGTGCAAGGTGAAAAATGAAGTATGGCTGCATAGGGGAGGAATAAATGGGTCCTGATCAAGCATCGGGATGAGACCGATTAGTTGAGGTCACAAAATATGGTCAAAATTATAAGGGGTACAAATTTAGGATGCTATAAGATGTAATTATTGTTGACGGCTAATAGTTTTCAAGGAAGGTGGAAGATCAAATCATTTTGTGGCTCAAGGAGAGCAATTACCTATGGGTAGAAAGTGTTTTCTTAAGTAGACAATCATTATGATAGAGATAGAATGCACTATACAAGGTGGTGAGCGAGCAAGTAGTGTGTATAGGGGGGAGAGAGTGTGGAATGCACTAGAAGTGAAGAAACACTCTGTAAAAATTTGAAGAAGGCTAAAAAATACCACACATGGTAATTAGTTAGATGAACAATACTGGTAGTGTGCATATGAAGACAAGAAGAGACAAAGAGTTTGAAGAAACAAAGGCAAATAACACAAATATATGATAAAGTACAAAACTAGAGAGAGTTACAAAATAACATTTGTAACAAGGCCTAAAATTCTAGCTAATACTAGAATTTATTTATTGTATATTATCTAAGTGGGTACTCAAATCAAGGGTTGGTTCTCCTTTGTGTTGGTGTCCATAAAACTAGGGGTTGGTGACCATAAAGTTGTGATCAAGACAAATTTCATTATGAGGATGGGTTAGAGTGGTAGACTCTAACAACTCTTCACACCGAGGTTTTTTCCCACATTGTGCTTTCCTTGTTCATCTAGTGTCATGTGTGTTTAACATTTCTTTGCATTGATGTTCTTGATTTTAGTCAATTGTGTTTAATTGTTTAGAAAGTTAAAATTTTAAATCCATAGATTCACCCCCTCTCAGTGGACTGTTTGTGTTCCTTCAATTGGTATTAGAGCCCTAGGTTCTCTATTTGATAGTTTTCTCCAACTTGGGTAGATTCTGGATTGTGAACATAAATGGCTAAACAAGAATCCTCTTCTATAATAGTACCAATGTTTGATGGCATCAACTATGCATTTTAGAGTAGAAGAATGAAAGAGTATGCATCCTCATTAGGCTATGATGTTTGGATGGCAGTTAAAGACGGTTATACTGTTCCACAAACTCATCCTACTAATCTTGATGTTAAAAAGGAATATGAGTACAATGCCAAATCCAAGCATGCCATTCTAAGTGCATTCGCTGATACAAATATTGTCAAGGTCATAAACTATAAATATGCAAAAGAAACATGGGACAAGTTGCAAAGAATCTATGAAGGTGATGTGAAGATGAAGGAGCAAAATTGCAAAATCTCAGAGCTCAGTTTGAAGGAATAAAGATGAGAAAATAAGAAAAAATTGTTCATTATCTTCTAAGAGTGGATGAAACAGTTAATATTGTAAGAGTTCTTGGTGAGGATGTTGCATATGATGCCATAGTTGAGAGAGTGTTGAGATCACTAACAGTAAAATATGATACAAAAGTCTATACCATAGAAGAAGCTAAATACTTGGAAAAAATTTATGTAGATGAACTATTTGGTTCTTTGCTAGCTTATGAGATAAGGATTGTAAGTGATGAAACATCCAAGAGAAAAGTTACCATCAACACAATAAAGAAAGTGAAGGAAGTTGCAACAAGTCTTGAAGAAGAAGATATTGGCACAACTGAAGAAAAATTTGTTAGAAAGATGAAGAAAGGATTCAAAAAATATATAAATAAGCTGCCATTTAAGTGTTTTAATTATGGAAAGATAGGACATTTTCTACTAAATGTCCTTGTGAGAAGAACAAAGACAATGATGAGGAAAGTGTCAAGGATAAATGTATAAAGTTTAATAAACCTTAGAGAATAAATTTTCAAAAGAACATAAGTATTTTCACCATAGATAGTGATGTCTCTAATGATGAGAGTGAGTCAGCTAAGGACTATAGCAGAGATGAAAAAGAAACTAATCTATTCATGGCTCAGGAGATCCTAAATGATAAAAAATCATCAAAGAGTGAAAGAAAAACTCAATCTGAAAATCTAATTTTGCATGATAGTGATGAGGAAGATGAAGATGATGTTGAATTTGAACTTGAATGAGAGCTAATATGTGTTCTTGAATAAATTAATATATTCAAGAAAGAGCAAGAAAAATACAAAAAATCGGCTATAAAGGAACAAAATCAATTGATCAAAAGCCTTGAAGAATCTGATCAGAACATCATCACTTTGAGAAATCAGTTGGAAGAAGCCAAAGAATGAGTGAAGTAATAAAATCAGAGCTGGACACAAAAGAAAAAAACTGGCTTGAAAGCTAGAACAAGAGGTAGTAACTCTTAGAAACGAGTTTGAGAAATGCAAGGATGATATTAAGATGAGATTAAAATATGAAAGCAACACCAATGCGTTAAATGACATGCTTAGTAAGCAAAAGAAGAAGATAATCATGGTTTAGGATATGTACAAGGAGAGAGCTTGAAAATTAAATTATTTCATCAGAAGAAGATTGATTTGAACTCCTTTGTTAATAATGAAAAGGTAGTCAGTATTTCTCTAAAAGAAGAGAATGTTGCCTCAAAAGAGAAGATCAAAATTAGTAATGGTGGATTCACAAGAGTCAAATACACAATAAGAAGGTTTAGAAGACCTCCTACTAAAAGAAGACCAATGTGGAATAACCATTAATTCAACAACATGTATGTACCTAAGCTCTTTAGTTACTATTATAAGTGTAATGCTTATGGTCACAAGTTTTCAAACTATAAAATCTTCAATAGACCAACACTAGACATCATTAGCAAAAATCCATTCGCTCCTTTAAGAAATATAGACATAGTTTGTTATAACTGCAATAAGCTAGGACATTAAAGTATTGAATGTAGAAGAAGAATAAATCAACCAAGTAAAATTTTCCTCACACCTTCATTTAATGAGAACATAGTATGTTACAGTTGCAACAATTTTGGCCACATTGCAAAATATTATACAACAAAAGTTGTCAAACAAGGAAAGGAAATAGATGCTTCTCTTTTGGACAAATTTGAATCAAAAGTTACAATAGAGAAGAAGAAGGAGATCAAACAAGTTTGGAAAGAAAAGGACAAAGAAAAAAGTGAGTAAAACTTGTTATTTTAAATGACCCTTCATGCCAAAAAAAAAAATCTTTGGGTGATTGATAGTAACTGCTCAAATAATATGATAGGAAACAAAGGTAAGTTTTAAAAACTTGATGTTTGGAATAGTGGTTCAATTAACTATGGTGACAACTCCTCCATCAAGATAAAAGGCAAAGGAAATTTAATCATAGAAGGAAATTACTTACACATGATGTATACTATGTGGAAGGGCTAAAACACAACTTGCTTAGTGTTAGTCAAATGTGTGACAATGGCTACAAGTTCATGTTTGATTCTAGAGGTTGTGAAATCCAAAAAGAAAAGAGTGGAAGGCTTGTGGCTGAAGGTAAAAGAAGTAATGGAAATGGGTGCAATCTGAAAGAGTACCATGGGTCACAATGCATGATGGGGTGGGTGTGTAAAAGTTGGTTATGACATAAAAGGTTGAGCCACATAAATTTTGATAATCTTGTTAAATTGAGTTCAAACAGATATGTGAGACACTTGCCTAAGATTACCAAACCAGAAAACATAAATTATGATGAGTGTCAAAAAGGGAAGAAAACTAGGGTAAGCTTCAAGACAAAGTAATACTCAACCACAAGACCATTGGAACTAGTTCACATAGATTTGTGTGGTCCTACTCGGATAAGAGCTCTAAATAGTGAATAATACTTCATGTTGTTAATAGATGATTAGTCAAGGATGACTTGGGCAAATTTATTACAAGAAAATTCACAAGAATCTGATAGGTTCAATATTTTTAGAAAAATGGTTGAGAAACAGAGTGGATTAAAGGTAAAATTCTTGAGATAAGACTGAGGAGGAAAATTAACTTCAAATGAGTTTGAAGACTATTGTGAACAACATTGGATCAAAAGGCAATACTCTGCTACTAGAACACCTCAATAGAATAGTGTTGTAGAGAGAAATAACATGATAGTCAAAGAAATGGCAAGGACACTACTAAATGAATAAAACCTTCCTGATGTCTATTGGAAAGAGGTTATCCATACAATAGTCTACAATATTAACAAAGTTTAGTTAAGATTGAATAAAAAATGGACACCATACAAGTTGTGGTATGGTAAGAAACCCTTTGTCGAGTACTTTAAATTTTTTAGAAGAAAATATTTTATTAGAAGAGGTGAGGATAGGCTAGGAATTTTTGGTTTAAGGTAAAATGAAGGCATATTCATGGGCTACTCAACTCATAGAAAGGCATACAAATGTTTTGCCAAATGCCTAAATAAAGTTGTTGGAAGTGTAAATGTAAGTATTTATGAAGATTTGCATAAATCAAAGTTACATGTTGAAAATCAGATTGAGGAACCATACTATGAAGATGAAGAACAATCAAAAAATGAAAAAGTCACTAAGAAGCCCCCAAATAGGTATGTGCAAAAAAATCACTCTGAAGATCATATCATGGGCAATAAGGAAGAGGGTGTGAAAACAAGGAGAAAACATGTAAGGAACAATGAACAAGTCAATTTTTGTCTCTAGACTAAAATGAAACCAAGGAAATACAATGAGGAATACAAGAGTAAAGGCTGGGTAAGGGCAATGCAAGAAGAATTACAATAGATTGAGAAGAATAAATCTTGGGATTTGGTACCAAGGCCAACTGATAAAAATGACATTAGCACTAAGTGGGTCTATAAAAATAAAGTAAACATGAATATGGAAAGTTGATTATAAACAAACCTAAAATTGTGTGCAAAGGATATTAACAAGTTGAGGGCATAGACTTTGAAGAAATAATTGTCCCTATTGCCAAACTTAAATCCATTAGGATGTTCTTAGCATTCTTTGCTTACAAGGGTTATGTAGTATACCAAATGGATGTAAAATCTGCATTCCTAAATGACAACTTTGAGGAAGAAGTATGCATTTAACAACCCGAAGAATTTCAGCCACCTGAGAAAGGACATTTTGTGTGTAGATTAAGGAAAGCACTATATGGTTTAAAACAAGCACCTAGAGCATGGTACTCTAGACTAAACAAGTATCTACATTAGCAAGGTGTTAAGAAAGGATTTGGTGACACCAACTTAAACATTAAAGCTGAAGGTAATCTCATGATTATAGTTGTTATTTATGTAGATGATATTATCTTTGCTAGGAACAAAGATAATTTGTGCAAATAATTTTCTAATAAAATGCAATTAGATTTTGAAATGTCAATGTTAGGAAAGTTATCCTACTTTTTGGGTACGTAAATAACTCAACTAAACAAAGATATATTAATCTCTCGGGCCAAATATGCAAAGGATATGTGAAAAATGTTCCTAATGGATGATTGTAAGAGTATTAGCACTCCCATGGTGACTCGATACAAGTTTATTAAAATTTATGATTCTCTTGATGTTGATCAAACCATGTATAGATCAACGATTAGGAGCTTACTATATCTGATAGCCTCAAGGCTAGACATTGTGCAAACTATGTTAATAGTAGCTAGATTTGAATCTACTCCAAAGCAATCTCATGTTAATGCAGTTAGAAGAATATTCAGATATCTACAAGGTACTTTGGACCATGGTTTGTATCCTAAGAATGATGAATTTAACTTGCAAGCCTTTATAGATGTAGATTGGCTAGGTTATGTTGAGCATACAAAGAGCACTAGTGGTGGAGCTTTCTTCTTTGGTGGTTAATTAGTTTCATGACATAGTAAGAAGCTAAAATCCATATCTTTATCTACTACTAAGGCCGAGTACATATCAATTGCATAATTTTGTACACGGGTTCTATGGATGAAACAAAAACTCAAGGATATTAAAGTAGAATAGTTAGACCCCATTTTTATTATGTGTGACAACTCTAATGCAATCAATCTCTCAAAGAACCCTGGCATGCACTCAAGAACCAAGAACATAGCCATTAAATATCATTTCTTGAGGGGAAAAGTGGTTGAAAAAGAAGTTAAACTTGAGTATGTGAGGAATGGTGAACACGTAGCAGATTTTTTTCACAAAGCCATTACCCAAGAGTACTTTTGAATACTTGAGATGAAGACTAGGAGATGTCCCTCCCTCTTTAAGAGATTAAATGTACAGACAATTTTTTTGGTTCAGGGGGAGCTCATTATTGTTAGCACACATCCTTTAACCGGTTTGTGCTCCTAGACAGATGGATTATCAAGATTATTGGTCTCAAGGGGAGGTAGTTTCTCAATAAGGACGACAAAGAGATTGGTTGATAGAAATAGGGGAGAAAGGGAGGTTATAAGTCCACATTTGTTATCCTTTGTCATTGATATCAAAGGGGAGAAAAAGTGTGTGTAGTTGACATCAATTAAAAAGGGAGATATTGTTAGCATACCTGTCATTGATGTCAAGTTTAAGAAAATTAAGTGTCATGGAGATGAGAAGGCATTGAATAGATAGATCAAAACAAGCAAGTTTGAATAGAGAAGAAAATCTCTTGTGATGCCATAAGGATGAAATACTTTAGTGTTGTAGTTTTGTGCATTTGCAAGAAGAGATGAATGAAGTGTTTTTGAATATGGGAAAACAGGTTTTGATGGGCCCCTGAAACTAATTATAGCCAAAAGATCAAAATATTTACATTAAAGTGCAGTAGAAAAATACAAAAGACAATACACTAAGAAAAGACAGTTGACGAAAAAAACGCTAGCAAACAAGAGACAACAAGTCAAAAACCAAAAAGGACCGACAGAAGCACTGATTTAGGTAAAGTTTTGAAGCATTTCAATAGCATCTAGCTCTAGCTATTCCATATTATCAGCTGCTCACTTGATATCCTCAATTTCCTTGTTGTGGCTTTGCATCTTTTTAGTGCCTACCCACGTTCTTCTGCCAAGCCCTATTTCCTTATCATCTGGGGTATCATCCTTTACTTCAATAATGCCCACCGTAGCCTTATTCCCATGGTCATTCTCTAGCTTACTAATAAGAGCCTTCATACTAGCTGAGGCAGCCTTAAGAATCTTATGACTTTTCTCACCAATTGTTTTGAGCGTGTTCTCAACTCCATCAAGTTTTTTTTAGTGGCCCCTGCTCTATTTTCCAAACTAAGAAAGTTATTTCGATTAGCAATGATAATCTCCTCTACATTACCAATAGCTTTGGTAAGCTCACTGAGATAATCTGAGAGGGAATTGAATTTACCCGAGCCTAAAGCTTGTAAATCTTCAATTTTCCCTCCTTCTTGGGCCTTCTTGGTTTTAATGTTAGTAATTTCCTTTTGCATCCAAAGGAGCACCTGTTTGAAGCTATCCATGCTATTATTGACGCAGAGGTCAATATCTAGGTGATTCTCTTCCTGGGTCTTGTCACCTATGCTTTCAAGATTCACTTCCAGTCCCACCTCCCTTATATTAGAGCTTTGAGCTTCTTTCATGGCCGTATCCTCCCCCATCAGTCCCTTATCCTTAGAATGAGTCATGAGAGGCAACTGGTCCTTGGTTCGCACATCCTTAGTTTTTGGAGTCTTCCTTTTCTGCTTCTGGCTCATGAGGGTTTGGACCTCCTCGCTTTTAGTATCCATGTCGTTGTCAGTCTCATTATCCTCCTTATACCAGCTTGTTGGCATTATGTGAACCGGTATGAGGACATAATGACATTGTACGTTGTCATTGATGTCAATATGATGAAGAGGTGTGAACCGACATATGTGAGAACCGATATAACACTATGAACCAGTATTTGTGCCAAAGTGAAGCAGTGTGCTTGTTCATGATGAACCAACATATAGTTATGGGAACCGACATATGGAAGTATTGTATGACTACTGGTTGGTAGTCTTAGGGTTTTCGGTTGGTGTGCTTCAAGCCTATGTGGCTCAACTGATGATATTGTGTGATGAGTTAGCATTGTAAAGAAGAACAGATTGTGTTGCCACGCAAGCCTATGCGTGTGAAGGATCTTGCATGAGGGAGATTGTTCCTATCTACCTTGAGAATGTGCGAAGTCTATAAAATGGTGATAACATGTGATGGGTTATCAGCCACCATCAAATCAGTGGAAATGGATGATGGAGAATGTCTTGAGTTTGGATCAAGATCTGTTGCATTTAATGCAGTGTGCTCAATGGTCAGGATTGAACCGTTTGAATTCCTTAACCTGACAGGTTTTAGGGTTTATGCTACCGACCTATCTGTTTTCCTATAAGGTTGATGTTGTGTCTCTTTCTGAGGTTGTTGGCAATAGTTGTGTGTGTGTATCCAAGAGAAGGGTTACGTGATTCTTGCTAGACCAAAAGGAGAGAAGTGATACCTGTAGAGTGTAAGTGCAGAAGGTGAAGAGGAGCTTAAGCAGATCTACATTGGCATTGAGTGTTGTTACCAGATCATTGTAATACCTATTGATCTCTAACCACCTCAACAGTTGGAAAATCCCTTAACAGGGTAGCCTTAACCGGCTTGCTGAAAATCCTTTAATAGGGTAACTCAAAGCTACTGAGTTTGGAATCCTTTAGCTATTGAGTTCTTTAAATCCTCTAATAAGGTAACCTTTAACAAGGTTTAACCCTTAACCGGGTATTATAGCCATCCCTTAACTGGGTGATATCTAACAGGATCGGTTCCTAGCAGAACCTTTTGTAATGTCTATAACCAGACAAGGCTCCTAACAGAGTGGACTTCTAAAGAGTTCAAAAATAGCTTGTGGGTATTCATCCCCACCATGGTTTTTCCCAGTTGCGTTTCCACATGAAAAATATGTGTGTCATGTGTGATGCATTTCTATTATTTGTCAAGCATATCATGGTTCTGTGTTTTATGCCTGTCAATAAAACATGTTGAACTAGTTGTTATTATGATCTGATGATAGATTACCTATTTATGCATAAGAGTGAAATGGTAGTGTAGTCTCAAGTTGAGTGAAAATCTAAGTGAGTAACTAGTTAATGCTTGTCTCAGACATTCTTAGCTTTACTGGATGCACTCTATTTCAAACCGGTGTCACTATCTGCCAGTCATTTGAAGTGTCTACTCTCAAACTGGTTTTGGACTGTATTTTTGTCTGTACTGATTAACCCCCCCCTCTCAGTACCAATTTGGTACTATTTGCTCATCATTAATTTATCAATTGGTATCAGAGCATTCTCCAGGTCCTCTATGCTATAAGCTTAACCGCTTGAGGTAAAGATCCCAGTCTAATGATGAAGAGGGAAGGTCAAAAGTTTAACAGAGAAAATTTCAGTATATGGAAAGACAGAATGAAGATATTCATCAGAAGCATGGGTGCTCAACACTGGAGCTATGTTGAGATTGTCTATGTTGCTCCTACTGGTACCCTTACCGATGACCAAAAGAGAGAGATGTAGGAGAATGGGCAAGTCATGGAAGCCCTAATCAGTAGTTTATCTGACATTGAGTTTATTGATGTTCAGGATAAGGTAAATCCCAAAGAGGTATGGGATATTCTTGAAAATATCTATGGTGGTGATGAGCATGTAAAATAGGCTAAGGAAGAAAGCCTTAGAGGTAAGTTTGAAGATATGCAGATGGTTGAAGGTGAGACCATTCAACAGTATGGAATAAGGATTAGAACCATTGTTGGAGATATAAAGAGTGTAGGTGGTAAAATAGAAGATGCCACTGTGGTAAGAAAAGTCCTGAGATCCCTATTGTCGGTCTATGCAATAAGGGTTGCTGCTATTCAGGAGCTGAGATCAATAGACAAGACTAAGGTATCCTTAGACTTCATCATAGCAAAGTTGACAGCCTATGAGCTAAATAGTTTTGATGGCAATGTTCAAAAGACTAAATCAGCTTTTAAAGCTTCTGCTATACCATCCAGAAAAGGAAAAGAAGCTAGCACTAGTGGTGAACCAAGATAGAGAAGAGAAATGGATGATGAGGATATTTTGATGGCATTTGAAGCTCTCCTTGCCAGGAAACTTCCTAAAGGAATCGACAAATACAAATGTAAGCTACCTTTGAAATGCTTTTCTTGCAACTAAATAGGACATATTGCTGTAAACTATCCTAATGCCGACAACAAGGACAAACTAGAAAGGTTCAAGAAATTCAAAGGAGGAAACCAAAGAAACCGTTTTGTGGTAGTTGATGAAGGTGTCACAGATGAAGAATCAGAGGATGAAGAAAATGAAGATATTATGTTTGTTGTTGTCAAGGAAGATGTGTCAGACAAGAAGGCTCTTGTCTCCCAGTTTGATAATTCCAATGAGTGGATCATTGACAGTGGCAGTTCTCACCATATGACTGGTGATCGGAGAAAGTTTCTATCCTTGGAAGAGTATGAAGGTGGTGTGGTTCGCTTTGGCAATGATGCACCATGCATGGTCAGAGGCAGAGGGTCCATCTCTCTGAATGGAAAGAGTAGTGTTGACAATGTGTATTGGGTTGATGGTCTCAGACACAACCTTCTAGGTGTTTCCACGCTAAATGACAGTGGCCTCACTCTGAAATTCAAGAATGGAATTTATAGAATCAAAGGAAAGATGGTGAATTGGTGGCCACCAACATGCAGACCAAAGGTAACCTATTTCATCTGAATGCAAATATAAGTACATGTCTTATGGCAAAATTCGATGATAGCTGGATATGGCATAGGAGACTCTTCCATGTAAAGTTTGATAACATTGTGAAAGCTAGTAAGATCAAGGCAGTTAGAGGGTTGTCGGTGCTAAGTAAACCAGATAATACCTTGTGTAGAGAGTGTCAATTGGGGAAAATGTCTTCCTCAACCTTTAAAGGTAAATCTTTCACTGCTGACAACTTGCTTGATCTTGTGCATACTGATTTGTGTGGTCCTATGAAAACTAGAAGTGTGTAGGGTGATAGGTACTTCATGATTCTCACTGATGACTACTCAAGAATGATGTGGGTCACATTCTTGAAAGACAAGTCTAAAGCCTTTGTAAAGTTCAAAGCTTTCAAAGCTTTAGTGGAGAAGGAAAGTGGTAAAAGGATCAAGTGTCTGAGAATTGGTCAAGGAGGGGAATTCACTTCTGGTGAATTCAACAAGTATTGTGAAGAACATGGCATCAAGAGGCAATTGTCTGCCCCTCGGACTCCACAGTAGAATGGCATAGTAGAAAGGAATAACCAGACTGTGGTTGAAGCAGCTAGAACCATGTTGATTCAAGGAAAGGTAGCTCACACCTTTTGGAGAGAAGCGATGAGCACTGCAGTCTACACAATGAACCGAGTACTCATCAACAAAGGTAAAGATAAAACTCCTTATGAGTATTGGACTGGTAAGACACCTATGGTTAGCTACTTTAGAGTATTTGGTAGCAAATTTTACATCAAGAGGAGTGAACACCAGAGCAAATTTGATGCGAAATGTGATGAGGGAATATTCCTTGGATATTCCACCAAGAGAAAAGCTCTCAAGTGTTTCAACAATAGGAATTAGAGAATTATGGAAAGAATCAATGTAATAGTTGATGAAACCTCTGAGAAAAATGAGGAAACCGACAGTAAGCAAGTGATAAACAAACTGGTTGCAACCTACTGGGAATCAGTTGGCAGTCAACCGAGTACCAGTAACAATGTTCCTACACCGGCAAATGTAGATGCTAATACTGATGGAGATGAGGATGAAGAAGAAAAGAAAGAGGAATCCATCAAGACCATTCCTCGGTATGTCAAGTTGAATCATGATCCTAATCAGATCATAGGAGATAAGGATACAGGAATCCTTACAAGAAGAAAGGTTAGAGAAAACTCATGTACGATCTCTGAATTTGAGCCTAAATCATTTAAAGAGGCACATAAAGATGAAGACTAGATCAAGGCAATGGAAGAGGAACTTGACCAGATAGAGAAAAATGGTACATGGTCTTTGGTACCCAGACCAAAGAATAAAAATGTCATTGGTACCAAATGGGTCTTCAGAAATAAGCTGAATGAGGATGGCACAGTGATTAGAAACAAAGCTAGATTGGTATGCAAAGGATATGCTCAAGAAGAAGGAGAAGACTATGGAGAAACCTTTGCTCCTATAGCCAGATTGGAAGGAGTTTGTATGCTTCTTGCATATGCAACTTTTAAAGGCTTCCAAGTATATCAAATGGATGTAAAATCTGCATTCCTAAATGGTGTACTTGAAGAGGAGGTGTATATAGAGCAACCAGATGGGTTTTCCCTATCTGAAGATAGTGACATGGTATGTAGGCTACATAAAGCCTTATATGGGCTAAAGCAGGCACCTAGAGCCTGGTATGAATGACTACATTCCCATCTTGTGAAGATTGGATTTGAGAGAACAAGTGAAGATAGCAATATCTACTTGAAGCTTGAAGGAGAATAGATCCTGATCTATGAGGTATTTGTTGATGGCATTATCTTTGGTAGAGATGACAAGATGAGTCATGAATTTGCAGATGAGATGAAGAAAGAGTTTGAGATGTCACTCATAGGGGAGATCAAGTTCTTCATTGGATTGCAGATCCAGCAGATGAAGGATGGAATATTTATCGCTCAGTCCAAGTATGTCAAAGAGGTGTTGAATACCTTTGGCATGGAAGATAGCAAACCGGTTGGTACACCAACGGTGACTGGTTGTAAACTATCCAAAGAGGATGACTCTGCATTGGTTGATGAGAAGGAATACCGATCAATGATTGGTAAGTTGCATTATGTAGTGCATAGTAGACTGGATATTGCACATGTAGTTGGCATTACTGCAAGATTCCAGAAAAGTCCAAGAGAATCCCACTTGGTTGCAGTCAAGCGGATTCTTAGGTATCTAAAAGGAACTCTTGACTATGGGTTATGGTATCCATACAATAATGATTTTAACCTGAAAGTGTTCATAGATGCTGATTGGGCTGGTAATGTAGATGACCAAAAGAGCACAATTGGTGGTGCATTCTTCCTTTGTGGTAGACTGGTCTCATGGATGAGTAAAAAGTAGAGTTGTATCTCTTAGTCTACAGTGCAAGTGGAGTATATTGCAGCTTTCATGAACTGCACTCAGACAATTTGGATGAAGCGTGTATTGAATGGCTTCAAAGTTCCTGTATCTGAACTAGTAAGTATATTTTGTGACAATACTAGTGCAATTATTATCTCCAAGAATCTGGTTTTACATTCTAGAACCAAGCACTTTGAGCTTAAGTACCATTTCTTGAGGGAAAAGGTTCAGAACAAAGAGATTGCACTAGAGCATGTTTCGAGTAAGGAGCAGTTAGCAGACATATTCACCAAGCCTCTCCCAAAGACTAAATTTACATACTTAAGAGTTGAATTAGGGGTATTTCCCCTTCAGGAGGTGAACTAAAAGCATATGCTCCACATCAGTCAAGTATTGCATAGTCAAATTTATTTTAGATTGATGTGTTGAAGGATGCTACTCCTAAGGGGGAGCAGCATAATGGAATAGGGTAGCTTGTGCCTCCACTTAGGCATTGTTGTCAAAGGGGGAGAAGATGTGAAGCAGAGAAGATATCTGCAGAAATTGGGGGAGAAGATGTGAAGCGGGGAGATATCTTTGTATATTGCCATCAATGCCAAAGGGGGAGATTGTTGGCATTATGTGCACCGGTATGAGGACATAATGACATTGTATATTATCATTGATGTCAATATGATGAAGAGGTGTGAACCGACATATGTGAGAACCGGTATAACACTGTGAACCGGTATTTGTGCCAAAGTGAAGCGGTGTTCTTGTTCATGATGAACCGGCATATAGTTATGGGAACCGGCATATGGAAGTATTGTATGACTACTGGTTGGTAGTCTTAGGGTTTCTGGTTGATGTGCTTCAAGCCTGTGTGGCTCAATCGATGATATTGTGTAATGAGTTAGCACTGTAAAGAAGAATAGATTGTGTTGCCACACAAGCCTGTGTGCGTGAAGGATCTTGCATGAGGGAGATTGATCCTATCTACCTCAGGAATGTGCAAAGTCTGTAAAATGGTGATAACATGTGATGGGTTATCAGCCGCGATAAAATCGATGGAAATGGATGATCTAGAATGTCTTGAGTTTGGCTCAAGATCTGCTGCATTTAATGCAGTGTGCTCAACGGTCAGGATTGAACCATTTAAATTCCTTAATCTAACAGGTTTTAGGGTTTATGCTACCAACCTATCTATTTTCCTATAAGGTTGATGTTGTGTCTCTTTCTGAGGTTGTTGGCAAAATTTGTGTGTGTGTATCCAAGAGAAGGGATACGTGATTCTTGCCAAACCAAAAGGAGAGAAGTGATACCTGTATAGTGTAAGTGTAGAAGGTGAAGAGGAGCTTAAGCGGATCTGCATTGGCTTTGAGTGTTGTTACCAGATCATTGTAATACTTGTTGATCTCTAACCACCTCAATAGTTGGAAAATCCCTTAACAAGGTAGCCTTAACCGACTTGCTGAAAATCCTTTAATAGGGTAACTCAAAGCTACTGAGTTTGGAATTCTTTAGCTATTGAGTTCTTGAAATCCTCTAACAAGGTAACCTTTAACAGGGTTTAACCCTTAACCGGGTGATCTCTAACAGGATTGGTTCCTAGCAGAACCTTTTATAATGTCTCTAACCGAACAAGGCTCCTAACAGAGCGAACATTTAAAGAGTTCAAAAATAGCTTGTGGGTATTCATCCCCACTGTGGTTTTTCCTAGTTGGGTTTCCATGTGAAAAATATGTGTGTCATGTGTGATGCTTTTATCTTGTGATGCTTTGCTATTGTCTGTCAAGCATATGATGGTTCTGTGTTTTATGCCTATCAATAAAACATGTTGAACTAGCTGTTATTATGATCCGATGATAGATTACCTGTTTATGCATAAGGGTGAAATGGTTGTGTAGTCTCGAGTTGCATGAAAAGCTAAGTGAGTAACCGGTTAATGCTTGTCTCAGACACTCTTAGCTTTACCGGTTGCACTCTATTTCAAACCATTGTCACTGTCTGCCAGTCATTTGAAGTGTCTGTTGTGAAATCGGTTTTGGACTGTATTTTTGTTTGTACTGATTCACCCCCCCCTCTCAGTAACAGTTTGGTACTATTCACTCATCATTAAGTTATCACAGCTATCCTCATCCTCCCCTCTCTGCTTCTTTTTGGCCGACCCTTTATTATGTTTCCACTGTATGAAGTATTGATCTCAATTGGTTTGGTAGGATAGATAGATCAATTGTTTTTGTGAACACACTTATGCATGAAATGGTTTTAACCATTTATCCCACATTGTTAGTATGCTAGTTGTTTTTAATCTTTTTATGGATCAGCATGTGTTGTTCAAGTGAGAAATAGCTTATGTTCTTTTCGTTGCTTAACTTATAGCCTGGCTCAAGAAGTTTGCATCATTGAGACACTATACCATTGATGAGAGTGAATTCGGGTGTTAGTGATATGGCAGTGTCTCTTCAATGTGAAGAATTTAAAAAATCTTGTCGAGGAGACACTATGCTTTCGACATGAGTTGATATCTATCTCTTCGATGCTCATGTCTCTTAAATCAAGTGTGTGGAGCAGGCCTCGAGGTGACATGCAGATGTCTATTTGATCAAGTGTATGGAGAAGGTGTTGACGTGACATGTGTAACTCTCATCAATTGGTCAATTTGAAGTAGTGAAGTGTACCCTCATAAAGGATACTTGGGGATATCGAAGTGAGTGTGGAGAAGTATTTTCAATCCCAAAAGTGAAGACCTCATTGAAGTGACCTTGCATACCAATGATACATATCCTTTGTCTCATCCATCATCCAAGGGAGTATGCATGTAGGAGACCTATAGATTAATATTGACATGACTTGGTGAAGTTCTCATAGATTAGAGAAGCTAGTGAATGATCGTGGTAGCAAGCATCATCGTCAAGGAGACATGTGAGTGTTAATTAGACTCAAATTGACTCTCACTAAAGTTGTATGCCTTCACAATAGTTTGATGGCACTACTGACCAAGCATACCAATGGATGTGTCAAACATGAAGGCTTCCTTTTAAAGGAAGCATTTTTTTATTTTTTTATTTCTGTTTGAACATTTGTTGAACAAGCTTTGTACTGCACAAAGAGACTTGTTTTTAGAAATCTCTATTGCTTAGGTTTTCCCTCAAGATGTAGAGTTGAATTAATGTCATCATGAAACAATTGTAGGTGAAGCTACTAAAAATAATAGTTGAACATCAAATCGAATTTGAACACAGATATTTGAGACAAAAAAAAAGAAATGATGCAATTAATGTTGGTAGCTAATAGTTTGCAAGGAAGGTGGAAGATCAAATCCTTTTGTGGCTCGAGTAGAGCAATTACTTGTGGATAAAAGTACAAAGTTGTGTCATACTTTGATAAAAGAAATGGTCAATGTTGATTCAAATTTTTAAATTAAATTAGTAGAAAGTGAAATAATGTTTTGAATTTTGAAATGATCTAAACTAATGTAATTTATTTTATTTTGTCTATTTTATGTTTGTAATTTTAACAAAAAATTCAAAAATTATTTGAATGTAATTTTTATAAAGTAAACACTATAATTTAGTTGCTAATAAAATGTTGAAATTGAAGTTACACAAGCTGCCACATTTTATTTAGTAAATTTAACCCTTTTTTCTTCAACTTTTTGTGTATATTCATAGGTTTAAAATTTAGTGCATGGATATATTTTTTACATTTTTTTTTTTATAAATATATATTTTTCAATAAATCTAAAAAGTTGTGTGTGCTGAAATATAACTCTTTTCAATTGTCACCATCTTTTTTCTTAATTATTTATCCAAATTTGAAAATAATTATATCATCTTGACATAGATTCTTATCTCTACCACATCATATTTTAAAAAAAAAAAATTAAATAAATTTTAATATTTTTCCTTGACAAGATAATCAACCTTATATTTTAGTACTGATGACCTACTTTCAATAAAAA